>NC_056436.1:39407872-40065847 GCF_018296145.1 Oncorhynchus tshawytscha | reverse complement strand
ACTTGTTTTGGTAGTGCCCAAAGGTAGCTTGTTTTTGGCCGTAGATTCAGGAATGGATGAAGAATTGCAACATTTACCTGGAGTTAACTCTGCAAATAGCACTGGTGGGTGAACTGAAAAGCCACAGCACAGTTTAAAAACGGGAGCTGAGGCCTTACGTTGGGCAGCTTTAACCTGACCAGAAAACAGTTCAGTAGGAAGACAGGGATTTAGTTGTGCTGAGGAGAGCTTCAGTGATCTCTTCTGTAAGGAAGAGGGGGAAGAATGACCAGGGCAAGTGACGCAGAAGAAGAGGGGCTGTTGCAGTGACCATATTACCGCCACATTGGCAGTAATGAGTCATGACCGCAGTGACCGTTGAGTCCCGGTAATCTCATTTTGTGCACTCTGGACATGGCAGTACCCAACTTGCTAACTACCATAACGTCCTAACGGCCTGGTACTCAGGGCTATATTGTCCCTCAATTGTCCCTCTAACCAAATTTCATATCAAATACTTATCATCAAAAGAGTAGGCCAATCAATGAACCTCAGTGTGATGAACAATTTAAAGAAAGACGTTCAACAACAGTTTGAAACAGTGTAAAACATTGTTGTTGTGTATGGTGTTTCAAAGACTAACACAACAAAATGGATAGCCTTCCTAAGGTGATGATTAATTAAAGTCACTCAAATGCATATTAGAGCTTATGCATATGCATAGGCTTATGATCCCAAGCCCGACATTACAAAAATATACAGCTGAAGTCGGAAGTTCACATACACCTAAGCCAAATACATTTAAACTCAGTTATTCACAATTCCT
Source organism: Oncorhynchus tshawytscha (assembly GCF_018296145.1). Classification (NCBI taxonomy): domain Eukaryota; kingdom Metazoa; phylum Chordata; class Actinopteri; order Salmoniformes; family Salmonidae; genus Oncorhynchus; species Oncorhynchus tshawytscha. The sequence continues at coordinate 40,065,042 of NC_056436.1, read as the reverse complement.
GACATTTAATCCTAGTAAAAATTCCCTGTCTTAGGTCAGTTAGGATCACCACTTTATTTTTTTTAAAGTGAAATGTCTGAATGATAGTAGAAAGAACGCTTTATTTCAGGTTCTATTTCTTTCATCACATTCCCAGTGGGTCAGAAGATTACATACACTCAATTAGTATTTGGTAGCATTACCTTTAAAATGTTAAACTTGGGTCAAACGTTTCGAGTAGCCTTCCACAAGCTCCCCACAATAAGTTGGGTGAATTTTGGCACATTCCTCCGGACAGAGCTGGTGTAACTGAGTCAGGTTGTAGGCCTCCTTGCTCGCACATGCTTTTTCAGTTATGCCCACAAATTTCCTATGGGATTGAAGTCAGGGCTTTGTGATGGCCACTCCAATACCTTGACTTTGTTGTCCTTAAGCCATTTTGCCACAACATTGGAAGTATGTTTGGGGTCAATGTCCATTTGGAAAACCCATTTGCGACCAAGCTTAAACTTCCTGACTGATGTCTTGAGATGTTGCTTCAATATATCCACATAATTTTCCTTGCTAATGATGCCATCTATTTTGTGAAGTGCACCAGTCCCTCCTGCAGCAAAGCACCCCCACAACATGATGCTGCCACCACCGTGCTTCACGGTTGGGATGGTGTTCTTCACCTTGCAAGCCTCCCCCTTTTTCCTCCAAACATAACGATGGTCATTATGGCCAAACAGTTATATTTTTATTTTTGTTTCATCAGACCAGAGGACATTTCTCCAAAAAGTACGATCTTTGTCCCCATGTACAGCTGCAAACCGTAGTCTGGCTTTTTTATGGTGGTTTGCAGCAGTGGCTTCTTCCTTGCTGAGCTGCCTTTCAAGTTATGTCGATATAGGACTCGTTTTTCTGTGGATACAGATACTTTTGTACCTGTTTCCTCCAGCATCTCCACAAGGTCCTTTGCTGTTGTTCTGGGATTTATTTGCACTTTTTGCACCACAGTACGTTCATCTCTAGGAGACAGAACGCGTCTCCTTCCTGAGCGGTATGGTGGCTGCATGGTCCCATGGTGTTTATATTTGCATACTATTGTTTGTTCAGATGAACGTGGTACCTTCTGGCATTTGGAAGTTGCTCCCAAGGATGAACCAGACTTGTGGAGGTCTACAATCTTTTTCCTGAGGTCTTGGCTGATTTCTTTTGATTTTCCTATGACGTCAAGCAAAGAGGCACCGAGTTTGAAGGTAGGCCTTGAAATACATCCACAGGTACACCTGCAGTTGACTCAAACAATGTCAATTAGCCTATCAGAAGCTTCTAACGCCATGATACCATTTTCTGGAATTTTCCAAGCTGTTTAAAGGCACAGTCAACTTAGTGTATGTAAACTTCTGACCCATTGGAATTGTGATACAGTGAATTCTAAGTGAAATAATCTGTCTGTAAACAATTGTTGTAAAAATTACTTGTGTCATGCACAAAGTAGATGTTGTAACCGACATTCCAAATCTATAGTGTGTTAACAAGATATTTGTGGAGTGGCTGAAAATGAGTTGTATGTACACTTCCGCCTTCAACTGTTATATATTATGATTGTGCCGTTATACATTACAGAACTTACTGCATATTACGCATGGCAGAAAAACATCAAACAAAACTGATTCGGTACATAATTGATCTAGTGTCTAGCCTATACTCCAAAGCTAAACAAATTAGAATAATTGCCTTTCAGTGTAGACTGCATTATTATGCATACTGCATGGACTGGTTACCTTATGCTATGCTCCAAAATGTCTATCCATCAGTCTGGGAGAGAATGGATATCCTTAGGCGATACTGTTGGTTCATTGATTGTGCTTACAGTTAGCCTAAAGTAAGTGAATTTGTATTTGAAGAGCCTAGTAATAGGGAATTTTTTATATTTTCATTATTAATTGAGTGACACATTACCTTCAGCTATACAGAATATCTCACCACCATGCATTTCCATCTCCCCTCTCTCTCCTTTATTTATTTCTTGAGCTCGCAGATGTTGGAACAGTGCTGCGAGGACTGGCTTCCATTCAGCTACAAGAGCATTAGTTAGGCCAGGTACTGATGTTGGGTGTTTAGGCCTGGCTCGCAGTCGGCGTTCCAATTCATCCCAAATGTGTTCGATGGGGTTGAGGTCAGGGCTCCAACAAACCCTTTCTGTATGGACCTTGCTTTGTGCACGGTGGCATTGTCATGCTGAAACAGGAAAGAGCCTTCTCCAAACTGTTGCCACAAAGTTGGACGCACAGAATCGTCTAGAATGTCATTGTATGCTGTAGCGTTAACATTTCCCTTCACCGGAACTAAGGGACCTAGCCTGAACCATGAAAAACAGCCCCAGACCATTATTCCTCCTCCACCAAACTTTACAATTGTCACTATGCATTCGGGTAGGTAGTGTTCTTCTGGCAACCACCAAACCCAGATTCGTCCATCTGACTGTCAGATGGTGAAGCGTGATTCATCACTCCAGAGAACGTGTTTTCACTGCTCCAGAGTCCAATGGTGGTGAGGTTTACACCACTCCGCTGACCCTTGACATTGCACATAGTGATCTTGGGCTTGTGTCTGGCTGCTCGGACATGGAAACACATTTCCTGAAGCTCCCGTTGAACAGTTCTTGTGCTGACGTTGCTTCCAGAGGCAGTTTGGAACTCGGTAGTGAGTGTTGCAATTGAGGACAGACAATTTTTAAGTGCTCCGCGCTTCAGCACTCGGCGGTCCTGTTCTGTGAGCTTGTGTGGCCTACCACTTTGCGGCTGAGTCGTTGTTGCTCCTAGACAATAACAGCACTTACAGAGGGGCAGTTCTAGCAGGGCAGACATTTTGCGAACTGACTTGTTGGAATTGTGGCATCCGATGATGGTGCCACGTTGACAGTCACAGAGCTCTTCAGTAAGGCCCTTCTACTGCCAATGTTTGTCTATGGAGATTGCATTGCTGTGTGCTCGATTTTATACACATGTCAGCAACAGGTGTGGCTGAAATAGCTGAATCCGGGGTGTCCACATACTTTTGCATATATAGTGTATGTTTCATTGCGAAAACATGTTAGAATTGATGTTCCCAAACTGATTTCACTTGGTTTCCCAAATTAAGCACTGGGTAGCTGCAGGAACAAGGTTTGAGAGTCCATGGCATATAGAGTTTGGGTGGAATATCACCTGTCGGGCAGCGAGAGCATGCTCCTGAAACAGTGGTTGATGCGTGGAGGGAAATAAGTGTTCTTCAATGTATATTTATTTCTCAGCTTCTCATATTAAGCACATGCTCTGCTATAAAACCAAAGTAGCCTGCAAAACGGACTGGCAGGAAAGCGTGGGGCCTCCATTCACTATTCGAGTGCATACAGATGACTTATTATTTTCCCATGCCCCTGTTCCTGCCAATTTGATAATGGGCCATTCTAAATCAAAACTAATTTGACATATTAGTAAAGACAAGATTATATTGAGAATAGTCTGATGGTTAAAAATATGATCACTTGATGAGAGAACAGCTGTGCAGCCTGAGGCAAGAAACAGAGCGCAGGGTTTTTGTTGCTACTTTCTCAAATCATCAATAGCCTATGGTCGGACCATGCAGCCCATATATGTTTTGATTTCTAAGACATTCTAAGGTTTGTCTCATTTACAACTTAAGTTGCCAAGTAACTCTAAATCTAGTATATACAGTAGGACCTGTTTCAAATTTTCACTTTTACCTCAACATAGATGTGCTTTTACACCTGCATTGCTTGTTGTTTGGGCTTTTAGGCTGGGTTTCTGTACAGCACTTTGTGACATCAGCTGATGTAAGAAGGGCTTTATAAATACATTTGATTGACTTCATATGAGCACTCGCTCTGTAACGGGAAAATATCCTATCTATTTTATTCAGCTAAGTTCAATTATATTCTTCTTACTATAACATCAGATAAAATAAAGGCACAGGACTAAGCATAACTTGCCAGCTAAATGAACAAGCCTACAGACTAAGGAATGGAGCATAGCCAGATAACATAGGTTTATAGTAGGTCAACTCATATTCTGTTCTTCTGAAATCCATTTTCTTCAAATCATGTTTCTTTAGACCTGACTAAAATAAATAATGGATTTATTGTGATGGTGTATATTAAATTGATTCATTAGACTTTTTTAACTGTAGATGTTCCAAAGAGCTTGCTTTTGTGGAGGCCTGGAGATGCTAAACGTGTTTATGTTCGTTAAAAAAAGACTGGCAGTCTTTTGCATGACAATAACCGGCTGACAAAATGTCATGAACACCACAGCCCTAGGCTCACCTCATTTGCCACCTGTTTGTCTCCAACAGACATTGTGTGATTGGTTCTTCGACCAGTCAGGGATCCACTGAACAAATCTCATTGTGAGATATCGAAACTGGTGTTTCAAAAAGAACCAAAACTTCCCTGAAATCCTTCTCATAGTGAGCGGTTTCTCTATTATCTGGAGTGAGACTGAGGAAAACATTATGTACTGTTTTGTAAGTAATTCAACCAACCACAGTGACAGACAGTGGAATTTATGTTTGGCAGCTGGTATGGCCTGTTTTAGTATCATCTTACATCTTGAAACAACTAGACAGGACAAAGTAACGTGAGGAACCCCTTCTTTCCATAAAAGTAAGGCGTTTTGTTTAGTATTTGTGTATACAGCGTCAATTAATACAATTAATTGTCCCTTAAAGCAACAAACACCATGAAAAAGGTCTGAATTCCTGTGTGAACCTGGGGCAGTAGGGGTAACTTACTACAGTAATTAACATTGTCCTTAAAGGTGTGTATCAGCAGTTTTCATAGACATGAATATCCTCAGAGAACTATCTCCCTGAGACTCATGCATACCATCAGATTACCATTAAGTGACTCCATTGTATTGTCCTGAAAACAAACAGATCCCACCACACACAGCAATACATACTCTTCCCTTTGAGAATGAGTCTGTCAAGTGCAAAGTTAATTTGCATCTGTATATGCCACCAAAACAACTCTCTTCCACCCACCTCCACCACGTCCATTGTGAACCCATCAGATAGAGGCTGACAGAAGCACAAGTCTGGACGCTATGCAGAGGAGATGGATCCTGTGCATTGTGAGCATCAGATAGCCCCTTGTCAGGGTTAGTATTGATCCAATGCTCCACTGCTCCATTGTGAGAGCAGCAGCTGCTTCTGCGGCCTTTTAGATAAGCTTGTGGGAAAATGAAATTATCTTGAATATAAATAAGCTTTCAGTGTTCCTACACGAAAACGTTCACTTTATTCAACACTCCATTGCTTTGGAATAAAACCGCTGTCGTTGTCTCCCTCCTGAACACGAAAGCGACAAATAAATAGTAGCATTCAACTTCAGGTGCTGGAAATCATGTAGTGAGAAACAGCTTTATAGATTTTTTATTCAAACTATCAGAGGTAGAAATACTTTGTTACTGTACTTAAGTACTTTTTAGGGTATCTGTACTTTACTATTTCTATCGACTTTTACTTGACTACATAAAAATAAAAAAATTACAAGTAAAAGTATACTTTTATTCCGGTACTTTTCCCTTGATAACTTCATTACCCACTAGAAAATCTAATCAATCTGAAGCTGGAAGAAAAAAAACGAGTCATGTTGGTGAAAAGATGCAAGCAACGTCGGCTAGTCTGCGCGCTGATGGGTGAACTTGTTTTGATATGCAGCAGGCGACGACATGCAAGCAGAGCTGAGCCAATCCTCATATGCTTGGGAAGATCCAAGGGTCCTAAAGTGTAAACCACACCCACCCGGAGCCTGGGTGAGAAAAAAAAAAAAACCTGCAAAACGATCATCCACTCAATCGCACAATCATGTCCAACATCGCTCTACCATCACCTACTGATGAGGACAAACACCCTTGGCTGTATCTAAAATAAATGATTTATTTTCTCGGAATGAAGAAATGTTTACCAAAAATTCAGGAAATACTAGCATTCAAGAACTCGCCATAGAATCTAAAAAAACACATATAGGTAAGCCTACTGTTAGCTTGCTAGCTAGCTAAAATAACGTTAGTATGCTAGCTAATGATACTTATATTAGCATGCTAGCTAACATTAGCTAACCTAGCTAACTAGCCCACATTTGCTAATGCAACAAGCAGTGTTAGTTGATGCTAGCTAATCTTATACCTAAATAGTTTAATAACTACCTAACCTAAAATGTGCCCAGATTCGGGAGCTTTGTTAATTAACACAATCTAACTAAACTGACGTGAGCTAACTAGTAGTTTACGAATTTGGAAATCGGATACTCAGTTTACTCCTCAGATTGCTTTAGCAAACAAAGCTTCCGAATCTGCACACATTTTTGTCAGCTAATGTTAGTCGAGCCAAATACATTTTTCTCTAAACACACCTGGGCAAGCTAGCTAACTAACATTAGGTTTTGAATTTTAGCTAACACCCACTAGTTTAGCTAGTTAGCTAGCCATTTTATTCCTTGTGTTTGTTGATGCAGTTGTTCTTCTTACCTAGCTAATTACTGTAGACTTAAGGTATTGACGTAACCTACTAGCTAGATCAATTAACATAGTTTTTTCTCATTGTAATATTAAATGGTGGTCACAATCTCTCACTTAAATAACATTGTTCATTGCTTTAAAATTGGGATCCTATCCTTTAAGTATTTGGTGATGGTAGTTATCTAGCTAAGTAACTAATGTCTTTCTCTTTTCCTTTTATTATTATTTCAGAGAAAGCATGTATAGCACCTCTTAAGGATCGGACCCTTTGTTTCAATTTTCGCCTAAAATTCCATAACCAATTCTAACTGCCTGTAGTTCAGGACCTTGAAGCAAGGATATGCATATTATTGATACCATTTGAAAGGAAACACTTTCAAGTGTTTGTGAAATGTGAAATTAATGTAGGAGAATTTAACACATTAGATATGGTAAAAGATAATACAAATATATTTTTTTCCAATCATCTTTCAAATGCAAGGCACAATTTAGATTTTGGCCACTAGATAGCAGCAGTGTGTGTGCAACGTTTTAGACTGATCCAATGAACCATTGCATTGCTGTTCAAAATGTATCAAGTCTGCCCAAATCTGGTCAATTGATACATTTTCAAGCACATAATTATAGAGGACATACAAAAATTATATGGTAATAAAACTCATTTTTAAACACTCCCAGGAATGTCATAAATTATAGATAATTAGCTACCCTACAGAAAATACACAAAACTTCACACATCTAGATAGGGGGAGGGGAGAGGGGCAGACATAGCAGGGGTTCAAACTGTAGAACCCAGTTCCTACATTTGAATATAAAAATGGATTTCATCTCTGGGACGCCCAGGATGACAAATCAGAGCAAGATTACTGAATGTAAGCACATTATGTACCTTCAGAGGTGAATGTATCAAACCAGTTCAGTGATGACAGTTTTTTGTTGTTGTGCACTATCCTCAAACAATAACATGCCATTTTTTCACTGTAATAACTACCGTAAATTGGACAGTGCAGTTAGATTAACAAGAATTTAAGCTTTTTGTCCATATAAGACATGTCTACGCCCTGGGAAATTGTCTTGTTACTTACAACAGCATGCTAATTAAATGATCGCATGTTAGCTCAACCGTCCCAAGGAGGGGACACCGATCCCGTAAAGGTATTAAGAAGTATGGAGAACTGACAGCAAACACACTGAAGAGAAAACATGCCCCTGAGACACCCTCCACCATCAAGCAGTGCACATTACTGAAGACAGTAAAAAAATCCATTGACAAAGCTGTGGTGAAATATGTGGTCCAAGGACTCCAACCATTCGCTGTTGTAGAACAAGAAGCATTCAGAGAGTTTGTGTAGGATCTGCAGCCTAACTCAAAGATTTCCCACACTGTGCTCCAGGATTGATGAAGCATCCAAGGAAATTAATAAGAAGGTGACTGAGGCCATGAGAGGAGTTGACCACCTTGCCACCACCACCGACTGCTGGTCTGCAAGAAGACAGAGCTTCATTGGTGTTACAGCACATTGGATAGACCCTGACCGTCTCAACAGACACTCTGCAGCCCTGGCCTGTAAACGATTGGGAGGCTCGCACACCTAAGATTGTAAAAACAACAACAGACAATGGCTCTAACTTTTTGTGAGCTTTCCAAGTTTTTGAAAAAGATGATAACAACGGGGCAGTCAAAGTAGTGGGAGGAGGTGGTGAAGCAGCTCAGCCAGGATCAGGACGATGGTGAAGGGGAATAACAGGAGATTGAAGAAGTGGAGTTTGTTGATGTGACAACGATCCTGAATGAAGATGATGGTTTTGAGTACCAGCTGCCGAAGCACTGGCGTTGTGCTTGCCACCTACTCAACTTAGTATCTACAGTCGATCTCCTGAAAGCAACATCCAGTGAGGTCCTGTTCAACATTTGGCAAGTGCCAAGCACTTTTGAACAAATGCGGGAGATCCAAACTTGCAGCCGAAACCATTTAAGATACTTGTTACCGCCAGCTGCTGCGCCCGAATGCTACAATGTGGAACTCCTGGTTCATGGCTGTAGAAAGACTCCTGAGGATCGTCAAAGACAACGGAGAGATGGCCATCAGAGTTTCAATCCAGCCGATCTTGCCTTCCTCACATAGTATGCTGCCACCATGAGCCCAGTGGCAAAGGCCAACAACATCCTGCTGGCTGAAGCCAACGTCCAGATGCGGTGGCTACTTCCAACTACCAACCTGCGGATCACAAAACTTGACCGAATCAAGTTGTCCCTGAGGTACTATAAGCCTCTGGATGTGCTACAACTGGGACTGAAGAAGCACTTCAGCCACATTTCAAGATCTTGAGCTGATTGCAGCTTGCAGTCCTTCTCCCCAAATTCACAACAGACGACGCCACCACCAGAATGGGTAAGATAAAATGTGGTTAATTAGCAATATTTTATTATTCATAAACAACTTTGTATGGTGTACATTTGGACACTTCCATAGATTTGAGAATCACCCATTTAAACTACAATAATGACTTTGTGGTTCAGTCCAATTTCTATTTAGCCTTTTATTTAACTAGGCAAGTCAGTTAAGAACAAATTCTTATTTTCAATAACGGCCTAGGAACAGTGGGTTAACTGGCTTGTTCAGGGGCAGAACGACAGATTTTTTTTAACCTTGTCACCCCAGTGATTTGATCTTGCAACCTTTTGGGTATTAGTCCAACGCTCTAACCAGTAGACTACCTGCCACACCAATGGGCCACCCCAAGCCTACTTGCTCGATTTATATAGATTGGGGGGGGGGGGATTTATGTAGACTCACAAAAACTGCATGATTTATATTGTCATCTCCCTTGTATTTCAGGAATAGACTACATCAAAGACCACATGGAAGAACCCTTGCTGCAGCTAGGTGATGGCACCAGTTCATCAGATAAGGAGGACTTCTTCTCTGCCATGACGAGGTCTCAAGGACAAGCTCCAAACAGCTGGACCTGGCTTGTTCAGCAGATCATATGGAGTTGCTCGAGTCCTTACCAGCAGTCTGTAAGCTGTCTCTGTGGCTGAACACGCCCTTACCTGCCTCAGCTGCCTGTGAAAGGCTGTTCAGTATTGCAGGACTTGTTTTCCGCCCAAGGAGAGCAAGGCTGTATTCCAGAAACCAGCTTTTACTGAAGATGATTCGCAAATTCTTCAACTTCAATTAAAGACAGCTTAATGCTAGCAAGCCCAAGGACAAGGATGCCTTATGTGTTTTGTTAATTTATGTTTAAAATTCACAAGTTATAGGTGTCCTTGTTACAAAGGTAAGACCTGACAGACTGCTTTCTAATGCAGTTCCATCAGTGGTGAGCTCATCATCTACATTTTATAAAACATTTCTATAGGATGTTTTTTCTAAAGCAAAGTGACTGATTGTAATTGCTTACGTTTACTGGCTATATTCCTTCATTAAGGCATAATTAGATTCTGTCTGTAAGAGATGTATGTTCAAGTGTTGCCTATTTGAGAATCCACGTTCTTTTTTTTCTTTTTTATCAGAGCACTTCTTGCATCCGTAAGACTGTTACCTTTCAGAAAAACTCAAGTTCAAACCAAATAAAAGGTTTGGCTGTTTTGCTTTATAGATTTACCGCTCTTACTTTTCATACTTTTCCTTTTTCTACTCAAGCACATTTCATTTCAGGAACTTTAAGACATTTACTCAAGTCGTATTCTAATGGGTGACTTTCACTTTTACTTCAGTCTTTTTCCAGTAAGGTGTCTTTTACTTTTACTCACGTATGGCTTTTGGGTATTTTTTCCACCACTGCTAACAATTACCCATGCCCTTTTATTTCTATTCCAATTTATATCATCAATGAAAAGTAATAATTCTTATGGGTAAAAAAAAAACACTGGCTGCATAGTTTATGATGTGTACCTGTCCTTTCCTTATAGGTTCACTGATCATTATGGTATGTGTCACTGTTACTGGGTAAGTCACCACCTCCGGGTCTACCTGCCTATGGTATCTCACTGAGCCATGAATGGCGCTGAGACCCTCCCAGGGATGAGTCATAGCCCCTGCCTGGGCTGACACCAGCACCTCATTCACAGCCAATAATGAGACATGCTAATGAGAAGGCTGGCCGCCCTACATGCTAGCCATTATGCAGTGCTGTGATTCATGCTCTGTTCTGTAGGAAACCATCATCAGGCCCGGTGCATTGTGGGTCCAGAGATTAACTCCATGATGAAGTCTTTCTATAGTATCAGGGTGATTATATTTGATCTATGTCTCTCATTCTTTGGCCTTGTGGTGAAGGAAATCAGAGAGGAACTGCTTATGGTGTGCATGTGAATGGATTCAATATTGGCTTCATGCAATGTAAAATACATGTGGTCCACTTGATTTAATATTGAACATGTTATATTGAAAACCTTGTTTTAGTATGGGTTTTCACCAGGGGCACAACTTTCACTGGGGATGGGGGATCATGTCCCCTCCACATTTTGAAATTGCCCTCCCCCCCACACCCACAGTTGTATAATTGCAATATGATACAAAAAGCGGCAACTATGGGCTTTAGGACCATGCGGATGCCTCAGAGCGGTCAGGTAGGCTGTTTGGAGTGTTCAGCTGGCTGGATTTAGGACCGCTCAGACACCATAGAGTGCGCTGACAGGCTGTGTGAAGGCAAAGCTTCTGGAAGGCTGGCTGAAGCAGCAAGGGAGAGTTGAGCATAGTTCAGTGTGTATGTGTTGCGCTTGTTCACTGAGATGTAAAAGCAAGCAGAGCATAAACTGGCTGCTATTTAGTTGCCTGATGTAGCTGGAAAAGTAACTGCTGTTTAACTTAACCGAAAAAAAAACAACTAGTGTTTATTCGCAGTGCTGAACTAGTATTGTAACTGGCATGTAACGTTACCTAATGTTTCATAACCTCTAGACTGAAGTGAATGAATAAGCTTTGCTAGCTAGCAGCTACCACAGCCAGGTCTGCTCTAGCCTCTAGTTATCTGTGGGATAGCGATATGAGGTGGCTGTTATTACTATCTAACAGCTGTTGTTTGTATGGAAATGTTTTGTAGCCTTTGTTTGGTCCAGTTTCAGAAGTAAATTAACTTGGCCAGTTTTCGCCAGTTGATGTACCGTTACAGAGAGCTGGCCAAAAATGGGCTAATGTTAGCTATTATTTTTGCCTCAATCACACTAGACCTGAATCAATGATGAAACCATCGGCCAAACAATTGAATATTGATATTCTGACTAGTTTTCAGTGCAATGTGGGTTTTATTAGTCAGTATGGCAATGTAACATTATTCATCTGTCAGTTTCCATAACTAATTCCCTACTTTTCACACGAACACAGTAATAAACAGCTCAATTGTTACAGGCTTCACTGTCATGGTGCATAGTAGAGGTCTGGGCCAGACCGATTTCTTCATCCCGCCCACACCAGCTGGTTTTCTGTCCGACTACCACCCTCTGCCACAAGAACGGGTTCTAAACCCAACCACAGTCCCACAATGTTATTCTAGGCGTATGTGACGCAGCTCACTTGCCAGCCATGGTCCCAGCAATTCTGCGCTTCTCCGCCCATGCATAGGCTATACAGTACCCTACTCTATTTTATTGAAACCATATGCACACCTGATCTCGCTGGTATGGCTATTGAACTGGAAGCAGCAAGATGATTTGCAGGCAGAGACAAATAAATTAGTAATCAATACTTATTGAAAGTGAAAATGCTCAACGTTTGCTCACCACAGTAGCCTAACCTATGTGCGCAATGTGCTTTTTCCTTTCCAATGATGATAAAATGTTTTGATTGTACTTCAACTCACGTTGGTTGAGCGCCCTCCTCTTCTTTCCATGATCAATATTTATTTGCAGACACTGTAGTATACTACAATCTAATCATGTTTAAGTTAATTTAATATTCAAGTTAACTGCCACGTGATTCTCCGCCCAAATATGTGCTTTTAAAACAATGGGTAGGCTAACGCATACAAAGCAGAAAGAGGACTGTTTCCAAATCATCTGGAACGCATTTTGTTGTGTTACAGCCTGAATTTTTTTTATCACCCATGTACACACCCCATCATGACAAGGTGAAAACATGTTTTTAGAAATGTTTGCAAATGTATTGAAAGTTAAATACACAAATGTATCATTCACACCGCTGAGTCAATACATGTTAGAATCACCTTGGCAGCAGTCTTTGGATTGTACAATATTTACAATAATACTTTCCAAAATGTTCAAGCTCTGTCAAATTGGTTTTGATCATTGCTAGACAACCATTTTCAAGTCTTGCCATAGTGGAGTAAGTACAATGTTGTTTATCCATCCTCAGTTTTCATTAAACTCTGTAACAGTTTTAAAAAGTTACCAATGGCCTCATGGTGAAATCATCTGAGAGGTTTCCTTCCTCTCCAGCAACTGAGTAAGGAAGGATGCCTGTTGTTGTGACTGGGTATATTGATACAGTATGCAACGTGTAATTAATAACTTCACCACGCTCAAAGGGATATTCAATGTCTGCTTTTTTTTACCATCTACCAATAGGGGCCCTTCTTTGCGAGGCAATGGAAAATCTCCCTGGTCTTTGTGGTTGAATCTGTGGTTGAAATGCACTGCTTGACAGAGTGACCTTACAGACAAAATGTGGAAAAACAGGGTGGTCATGATAAAGCATCTCTCTATCCCTCTCTCTCTCTCTCACAGTGGTGACACTTTATAAGTTCCAGCTAAGGGAAAGGTGCGGGTGGGGGAGGGTTTCAAAAGGGTAAGTGATTGCCCTCTAGGGGGCGAGGGGAAAAAAACAGGCCCCAACCTCCAATAGCACTGCTGGCTGCCACCCAGAGCATGACAACGGGGGTGCAGTCTGATCTGAACACTAGCAGGGAGGGAGACCTATGCTGTACTGCTGCCTCCTGACACAGCAAACTCAACAAGGAGAGAGGAACTATTAGCACATCATTACAACACTGTATATAGACATAATGACATTTTAAATGTCTTTATTATTTTGGAACTTCTGTGAGTGTAATCTTTACCGTAGATTTTTATGGTTTATTTCACTTTTGTTTATTATCTACTTCACTTTCTTTGGCAATGTTAACATATTTCCCATGCCAATAAAGCCCTTAAATTGAAATTGAATTGAGAGGGAGACCAGACATTACATGGTGTCGGAGCAGGGTGTTTAGTGCATGCATGCACCTAGACCGGCGTCAGGCCACATCAACATTATGCTAAAGAGCAATAGCATCAACAGGACGCTCTTTATAATATATTAGATACAGTTGGTTGATTGAAATATTATCTTACTTTTTTTGAGTGGTTATAAATGGATTAATATTATACTACTAAATATTGTTTAAAAAAATATTATTTTTATAAAATCACCAAAATGTACATTGCTCATCAGTGTAAATTATTAGAGCATTATTAAAGCAAATGATCCTAAAAACAGGTGAACTAATGAGATTTTTAAATGTATTTATTAAACAGCTGCATGCGATTAACAAGGCCTGAAAACGTGTGATTCTGTTGTTGCCATTTAGCCTAATAACTTTGAATTACTCTCAAGGCTACTGAGGTCCACACGCCACTGACGATAAATGTATCCAGTCCAAGCGCTGCAACAGTGTCCAAGCGCCACCTTCAGTGTATCCAATTTAGGCGAAAAAAGAAACATCAACTGTAAACTGATACATTTTCTAGGCGCGTGAGTCGGATACATTATTACTGGGCTACTGTGCGTATCTCCAACTCTTTCCATGCTGACAATCTGACTGCATTTCTTTCAGCACGACTAAAATCATAAATGGAGAGAGTTTTACAATTTGCGCTCCTCATTGGTTGTTCATGTTCCGGGCACTGTGAGTTAAGTGTATGTTTAATATGCATGTCTCGCGCAGCATGGGTCCAGACACCCGTACAACACTACCTACCTCCAAATCCCACCTCCAATGGGAGCTAGGAAGGGCGGTCTAAAGGGTTAAGGGACTGTATGGACTCTGTTGGGCGGAGTGGAGGGGACGTGATTGGACACTTATCAATGACGTAATGGACATGAAAAACCCAATAACTAGTTAAGAAGGCAGTTTGTAAATCTGGAAAAGAGAACTGAGTTTGAGACATAGAGGACGTGGACGCGTTGGTGAAGCGAATACAAAGACTTGGCAGTGGGCTGTTCGATACTGCAACGTCTGGGGGAAGATAACTTTAAAAAGAGACCATGGTGCAGCACACCGACAACAGCGAGACGGAGGGTAGCATGTCCAGGGAGGCTACAGATTCAGAGGAGAGCGAATTTATGGCTTGCAGCCCCGTGCCGATAAACCCAGACTGGTGCAAGACAGCAACCGGTCATATAAAGAGACCTATGAATGCATTTATGGTTTGGTCTAAAATTGAAAGGAGAAAGATCATGGAGCAGTCTCCGGACATGCATAACGCAGAGATTTCCAAAAGGCTGGGAAAGCGATGGAAGATGCTAAAGGACAGTGAAAAGATTCCCTTCATCAGGGAAGCAGAGAGACTCAGGTTAAAACACATGGCTGATTATCCCGATTACAAGTATAGACCGAAGAAAAAGCCAAAGCTCGACAGTTCAAAACCATCAGCACCATTTCCTGAGAAATCTAGCAGCAAAATGGCAAAGACTCCCGGGAAGAAATGCTCAAAAATAAAGGCTAAGACCCAATCTAAATCGTCTCACAGCTACGGAGATGACCGTGTGTTCCCCAAAATTACAAAAACGGTTAAAACTGAACTCACAGATGATGATGACGCTGATGAATACGAGGAGGCCTATGGTATGCGGATTAAACAGGAGGACGAGGAGCAGATGAGGCTGTATAATGTAGCAAAAGTTCCCGCGAGTCCAACTTTGAGCTCCTCGGCTGAGTCCGAGGGGACCAGCATGTACGAAGAAGTACGGAATGCGGCACCGAACAGACTGTTTTACAATTTCAAAAACATTACCAAGCAGAGCACAATGTACCCTGCTTCCGTCTCACCAGCATCTTCTAGGTCAGTTTCCACATCTTCCAGTTCCAGCGAGGACGCGGACGACTTGCTTTTTGACTTCAGTTTAAATTTCGCCCCCAGCGCTCACGGGCAGGAGCTGGGAAACACGAATTCAGGAAATCTTTCCCTCTCTCTTGTGGATAAAGATTTGGACTCTTTCAGCGAGGGCAGTCTGGGCTCTCACTTTGAATTTCCAGACTATTGCACACCAGAGCTCAGTGAAATGATAGCAGGGGACTGGTTGGAGGCGAACTTTTCTGACTTGGTGTTCACATACTAAATGTAAAGTATCCGAGTAGTAACAGAGAATGATAAATGAAATGATGTCCTGTTCAAGTTGTTCCTATAGCCCTGCCTCCTCTGTGGTTTCTAGGGGTCCGGGGGAGGAGACGAGGTGGTTTGAGGAATTAGATGCTTATGAAGCTGGTAGCCTACTGTAGCAAAAAAAAAAGTCTGCAGACGTTTTTCTGGCAGCATGACAGGGTTTTATGGATTTTTCTGTAGGTCTACCATTACTATTAAACTAAAACGGACCGCAAAGGGAAACATCTGTGAACTTCTATGCATCTTATCCTCTTAAAACTGCAGGGAGCTGAACACGTAGGACTGTGGACTGACCTAAAGAAAATCTGTGAACTGACATCGTTCAGGATGTTACTTTTGCAACGGTTTTATGTCATTTCTATATGCCGCAAACTTTTTTTTTTTTTTTGTAACTGATTCCGTTTACCTCCTGATTTGAAATTAAGCAGCCTAAACCTCTTCAGAATACAGGTGTGGAGGAAACATTTTGATACATAACAGACCTCATCTTTTTAAAAGAAAAGTAAGATATTTTCAGGCATATTTTTGTACAGTTAAAAGGGAATGTTCTTACTGTGCTTTCAGTGAGTTTCAGGCACTTCTTCCCTTTATCATTTGTTTTTCGCATGCAAGGAAGTCCTGGTTTTAAGGATTAAGTTAAATTAAAACTTGCATCAAAATGCCTTGTGGATTTTAAGGTTTTGTACAGTTGTAGAGCAGATTTGTTCAGTATTTGTAGACGATACAATGGCATCACGGGGACAACATACCTCAGTGCTGGGACTAGTTTCAAGATTGTATATGTACTGTAATATAGTAAAGTTAGGAGTTTATGTATATCATACTCGTGATATGTGGATGGGTCCCAAATCGCAGGTGTGAAACTGGATTTTGGTATTTTTTATGGCACATACTGTTTTTCCCCCTCATTGTTTGTGCAATATATACTCTTAAAATACAGACCATCTGCATTTTTGTAGCAAGTGATGGAAAAACAGCCTTGTGCACTGTCAACATCATTATCTGTCATGATGCGGAAGTCTGCCTTGACAGAAAATGAATAAATCAGCTGGAACTGATACAAAATGACTTAATATGGCCATGTGGTGTGATACATTTAAAAGACAAAACAAAGATACCAATTTGAATTTTATTTGACCCACTAGTTTACATATTGGGCATATCCAAAACATATCTCAACCAAGCTGTAAAACCCCAAACTTCTGGAAGGAAAAACAAATAATAGAAGTACTGCAAGTGGCATACTTTTATGTGGGTGGTCTGGCAAAAGTCAAACAAGCAAAGCAAAAAAGAACATTCCATAGTCCTGTTTCATAAAATGAAACGTTTTTTTATTTGAAACTGAAGACTGCCTTCTTTTCTTAAACATTAACCATAAAACCTGTATTTATGTTTCTTGCACTTCAGAAAGATATTGTTTATTTTTTATGTGGGTCTTACATATGAAGTCTGTTTGAATACAATGTTTGGAACATGACCTAATTATATGCCGGGAAAATGTTAAAAGGTTCATGGCAGTAGTTATTTCACGTTCCAAGTGTGAATCTCTCTTTGACTCATCTTTTAATAAACAAGTACATACCACCATCAACTGTCCTTTCAGTTTGTGAATAATGCATTATGTAACACGTGCTACTTTGTTGATCGTGAGATGGTGTCATGACAGAAAATGTTAGATGTGTATTTTTGTCAGAACAGACCGCTTCGTTGCCATAGAACACATATAAATTATATTGCATGGGAACAACAACAATATTGCTTAGTATATACATATTGCATAGGAATAGTAAATGATGAGTACATAACAACATTGCATATTGGCCAAACTCAACTGAAAGGGATTCAAACTGTAAAATCACATTGAATAAAAAGAACAGGTATTCATACAAACTACAGTCTTGAAATATGTTGCAATCTACATTGAGTGTACAAAACAGTAGGAACACCTTCCCAATATTAATTTTCAACCCCTTTCGCCGTCAGAACAGCCTCAATTCGTCAGGGCATGGACTCTACAAGGTGTAGAAAGCATTCCACAGGGATGCTGGCCCATGTTGACTCCAATGCTTCCCACAGCTGTAACAAGTTGGCTGGATGTCCTTTAGGTGGTCAATTCTTGAGACACACGGGAAACAGTTGAGCGTGAATAACCCAGCAGCATTGCAGTTCTTGACACACTCAAACCGGTGCGCCTGACACCTACTACCATAGTCCGCTCAAAGGCTGTTACATTTGTCTTGCCCATTCACAATCCATGTCTCAATTGTCTCAAGCCTTAAAAATCCTTCTTTAATCTGTCACCTCCCCTTCATCTACACTGATTGAAGTGGATATAACATGTGAAATTATGAGTGATCATAGCTGGATTCACCTAGTTAGTTTGTCATGGAAAGACTCTTTTGAACACTCAGTATATATGTTCTCCTGTTACTTGCATACTGTGCCTATAAGGACACCGTAGCTTTAAGAAATTGAAAATCAGTCTCCAGCAAACTGAGCAATGTGATTGGGGAGATTGCACCTCCTCTTAGAAACGGTGTTGGTAACCAGAGAAGGCCCTCTCAGCATGTGTGCCTTCCTAGTGCCTACTGGCCAGTTTGCTCCCACTCAATGCCTGATTCAGAGTTTCCCCATCTGAGCTAAAAGACAACACCTCAGTCCTAGAATAGAAATGATTACATTCCAAGAGGTGAGCGAATAGAATGCGCACCACTGCGTGCATCCATTTAACAGCGGTTTATCATTGCTGTTAACCGGGCAAACTGAAATATGTTCTAAAGCATTGACATGAACGTTATAAAAATGTCATTTTATCTTCACTATTTCATTTTTTTAAGCAAATATTGAAGCGAGAGGGATAGCGTCCTATCGGTTATTGATAGACCTATGTCAAATATGATATGGATGTATGTGTGTAATAACAACAGCATAAGCATCACTCTTGACTCCTCATCCTTAGGGGGAAAAGTAAGACTTTCAGAAATACACATGACTCGAAGGTTGAGCAGTATGATCAATAGCATACATGTAGAAATGATGTTGGCAGCAACAGAGGTTGAGAATAAAGTTCTCAATCAACTAAAAACCCACATGAAATATACTCTGTTGGATTACTTCAGTATAAACAAGAATGTATTGTAAAATACATGACATGATTGCTGTGTCGGTTGATGAATAGGGACCGTACATATACAGTGCCTTCAGAAAGCATTCCCTTGACTTATTCCACATTTTGATGTGTTGCAGCCTGAATTCAAAATGGATTAAATATAAGTGTCCTTACCCATCGACACACAATACCCCATCATCACGAAGTGAAAACATGATTTTAGAAATGTTTTGCAAACTTAATGAAAATGAAATACAGAAATATTATTAAGCATTCACAACCCTGTTAGAATCAAAAATAATATTAAGCATTCACAACCCTGAGTCAATACATGTTAGAATCAACTTTGGCAGCGATTACAGCGCTAAGTCTTTCTGGGTAAGTCACTAAGAGCTTTGCACACACACACGCATTACATGGGCTTGCTCCTACCTATCTCTCTGATTTGGTCTTGCCGTACATACCTACACGTACGCTACGGTCACAAGACGCAGGCCTCCTAATTGTCCCTAGAATTTCTAAGCAAACAGCTGGAGGCAGGGCTTTCTCCTATAGAGCTCCATTTTTATGGAATGGTCTGCCTACCCATGTCAGAGACGCAAACTCGGTCTCAACCTTTAAGTCTTTACTGAAGACTCATCTCTTCAGTGGGTCATATGATTGAGTGTAGTCTGGCCCAGGAGTGGGAAGGTGAACGGAAAGGCTCTGGAGCAACGAACCGCCCTTGCTGTCTCTGCCTGGCCGGTTCCCCTCTTTCCACTGGGATTCTCTGCCTCTAACCCTATTACAGGGGCTGAGTCACTGGCTTACTGGGGCTCTCTCATGCTGTCCCTGGAAGGGGTGCGTCACCTGAGTGGGTTGGATTCACTGATGTGGTCATCCTGTCTGGGTTGGCGCCCCCTTGGGTTGTGCCATGGCAGAGATCTTTGTGGGTTATACTCAGCCTTGTCTCAGGATGGTAAGTTGGTGGTTGAAGATATCCCTCTAGTGGTGTGGGGGCTGTGCTTTGGCAAAGTGGGTGGGGTTATATCCTTCCTGTTTGGCCCTGTCCGGGGGTGTCCTCGGATGGGGCCACAGTGTCTCCTGACCCCTCCTGTCTCAGCCTCCAGTATTTATGCTTCAGTAGTTTATGTGTCGGGGAGCTAGGGTCAGTTTGTTATATCTGGAGTACTACTCCTGTCCTATTCGGTGTCCTGTGTGAATCTAAGTGTGCGTTCTCTAATTCTCTCCTTCTCTCTTTCTTTCTCTCTCTCGGAGGACCTGAGCCCTAGGACCATGCCCCAGGACTACCTGACATGATGACTCCTTGCTGTCCCCAGTCCACCTGGCCATGCTGCTGCTCCAGTTTCAACTGTTCTGCCTTATTATTATTCGACCATGCTGGTCATTTATGAACATTTGAACATCTTGGCCATGTTCTGTTAAAATCTCCACCCGGCACAGCCAGAAGAGGACTGGCCACCCCACATATGCTCTCTCTAATTCTCTCTTTCTTTCTCTCTCTCGGAGGACCTGAGCCCTAGGATCATGCCCCAGGACTACCTGACATGATGACTCCTTGCTGTCCCCAGTCCATCTGACCGTGCTGCTGCTCCAGTTTCAACTGTTCTGCCTTATTATTATACGACCATGCTGGTCATTTATGAACATTTGAACATCTTGGCAATGTTCTGTTATAATCTCCACCCGGCACAGCCAGAAGAGGACTGGCCACCCCACATAGCCTGGTTCCTCTCTAGGTTTCTTCCTAGGTTTTGGCCTTTCTAGGGAGTTTTTCCTAGCCACCATGCTTCTACACCTGTATTGCTTGCTGTTTGGGGTTTTAGGCTGAGATATCAGCTGATGTACGAAGGGCTATATAAATACATTTGATTTGATTTGATTGTACAACATTTGCACATTATTCTTTTTTAAATTCTTCAAGCTCTGCTAAGTTGGTTGTTGAACATTGCTAGACTGCCATTTTCATGTCTTGCTATTGGTTTTCAAGCTGATTTAGGTCAAAACTATAACTTTGTTACTCATGAACATTCCGTGCTGTCTTGGTAAGCAACTCTAGTATATATTTGGCCTTGTGTTTTTGGTTATTTCCCTGCTGAAAGGTGAATTTGTCTCCCAGTGTCTGTTGGAATGCATACTGAACTAGGTTCTCTTCTAGGATTTTGCCTGTCCTTACCTTTATTCCATTTATTTTTATCCTAAAAAAATACTCCCTAGTCCTTGTTGATGACAAGCATACCCATAAGAAAATGCAGCCACCACCGTGCTTGAAACTATGAATACTGGTACTCAATGATGTGTTGTGTTGGATTTGCCACAAACATAGCACTTTGTATTCAGGACAAAGTTTTTAAAAAAGCCAAATATTTTGCAGTTTTACTTTAGTGCCTTATTGCGAACAGAATGCATGTTTTGGAATATTTATTATTCTGTACAGGATTCCTTCCTTTTCTCTGTCATTTAGTTCACTATTGTGGAGTAACTACAATGTTGTTGAACCATCCTCAGTTGTCTCCTATCACAGCCATTAAATTCTGTAATTGTTTAAAAGTCACCATTGGTGACCATGGTGAAATCCCTGAGCGGTTTCCTTCTTCTCCGGCAATTGAGTTAGGAAGGACGCCTTTGTAATGACTGGGTGTATTTATAAACCACCCAAAGTGTAATTTATAATTTCACCATGCTCAAAGGGATATTCAATGTCTGCTTTTTGTATTTTTCTCGATCTACTAATAGGTGGCCTGCTTTGCGAGGCATTGGAAAACCTCTTTTGTCTTTGTAGTTGAATTTGTGTTTGAAATTCACTGATCGACAGGGACCTTACAGATAAGTGTATGTGTGGGGCATAGAGATAAGTTAGTCAGTCAAAAATCATGTTTAAAAACTTAGACTTCTTTTAAGCAAATTTTTACTCCTGAACTTCTTTAGGCTTGCCATAACAAAGGGGTTAAATATTTGACTCATTACATTTCAGCTTTAAATGTTTTATTTATTTGTACATCCTGCCTGATGGCAATGGTATAGGCTGGTGTCGGTGGTGTAATGGCGTGGGAAATGTTTTCCTGGCACACGTTATGTCCCTTCATACCAATTGAGCAATGTTTCCATTTCCCCCGAATAATTCATGCTGTTCTGGAGGCAAAGGGGGATCCGACCCGGGAATAGATGGGTGTACCTAATGAACTGGTCACTGAGTGTATCTCAAACAGAATCCATACACATAGCACACAACATTTTGAAATATCAAAACTAATTTGTGAAGGTTTTCACTTTTCATACTGGCGTCTGACAAGGCTGACTTTAAAACCATGGAGATGCTGCCTTTGTCACCACTGAGAACAGGTGGACACAAAATGTCACCAGTAACCTATCAGAAGTCAGGAAGCGCCCTGCATGGCTAAAACTGATCTGTGCGAATCACACCAATGGAATCTAATGATGAATATTTGCCATGCGTGACTGCACAGGTTTAGCCCTCCCATTAAGTCAGTTTGCAAATCTGTAATAAAACATTTATCTAGCTATTACTTTACCTGACCTATTGGTCAAAGGTACTAATGGATTCCCTGGCAATTCCCAATAGAATCTGAACATTGATTTTGTGTTTCTCTGAAATATCTGCTCTGGGCTAATGCCATTGGTACACGGTGAAATGAAATTAGTGACCCGTTGAAATTTCCCTTCTATTTCCTCCTTAAATAAATAAATGAAAATCTAGAATTCTCGGGAGACATTGAATGAGATACCATCCAAGGCAAACTCCAGGCAGGGGAAAATGTCAGTGACAAAAGAAAGTAATTTCCAATCCCTTGAGCTCTTAAATCATTCATGTAACCCGGTATGTCATGGCCAAACGCTGTACGTGACACCTATACAAAGCCCTCTGCCAAAGAACTGAGGGGCTGATGGGTGATTTTCTGATTTGCCAAGTTACTTAAAGCGGACATCCGAACAATTTCATCACCGTCTCGGCCCCGAGGCTCAGTCAAACCCTAGGTGGCTCATTTCTGTCATACTCTGTCGCTGTCGAATCAGGCAATTATAAGGTATATTCGACGATTTGCACAGATCTCTGAGTCTTTCTCCTCCCATTTTTTTGCTATCCATGGTGTTGCAGCAGCAACGTGTTTAACATCCCCTATCTGGCTAGCTCAGAGAGACCCAGGAGGAACCCTGTTGTGCTGTGGCTTCACATGTCCCCTTCCCTCAGTGGGGATGGTCTGATAAAACATGGCTGTGGGAATAGCTACAGTAGCTTAGCCTCCACAGCTAAAGGTATCAGAACAACACAGCGCTGGTTTGCCTAAAGATAAACATGTTTGGTGTCGGTAGAATTGACGAGTGGGCAGGATTTGTGCCTCCTTCAAATCTGAGTTTTAATGAGGATGACACCCCTCAAGGCCTCTCTACATGATGATATGTAGGCTCACCATGCTGCTATATACAGTCAATACTTTGCCCTTCCCTTTCCTGCAGCCGAGCCTGACAGTTAACTGCGATGATGCAACAACAACAGAGGCTACCGATCCCTATTGTCCCAGGTAGTTCATGATTTTTCCAGGATCCATTTTTAGGATAGAGAAGAAGGAGAGAATGTGCATTTGGATACTCATTTATTGTGTAATCTTATGCACCAGCTCATATCTGCACCTTTAATGTCCTCCGTAAATAGTCCTAGAGAATTTGTCTGTGGAATTGGCTGCGTAACAGGCCAGTGTCCACTGCTCTCATCTTGGCCCCGGGCCTTTCCTTCTGTTGATGGGTATCCATTTGCTGCTGCTCCCTCTGCATGGGAAATGGTGGGAGAGAGGGGTAGAGAGGCAGAGAGAGAGGGGGAGAGCAAAGGAGAGAGAGACACATGGAAGGCAGGGAGGAGAGAGAGAGAGAGAGAGAGAGAGAGAGAGAGAGAGAGAGAGAGAGAGAGAGAAAGAGAGAGGATAGGTGGAAAGAGAGGAGGGAGAGTGAGAGAGAGAGAGCAGAGAGAGAGAGCATCAGTCCCATCTGTTGCAGTGATATTTACCATCGCCATCTCTTCACATTTGTGAGAGGGAAGGCGAAGGCACATTCCCCCCCACGGTATTTCAGTACCCAAGCCAGCACAGCGTAGACAGAAATGCACTCTCAATATAAACAGGGGTTAACCTTTTACTGCAGTGGACTAAATCAGGGTCACACAGAGGGTTTCTTGGTAGTCTTAAACAAATCTACTTTGAAAAACGTATACACCTCACACACATGGTTATGGGCTTAAAAAAAGAAGACACCTGTACCATGTCAGATTTGGAGTTGAAATGTAATTCATTTCTGAGTTTGCCATCCAATATGACACTTTATAATCTCAATAATACACAAAGAAGACTGAAATATGACAAAACCGTTTGACATAGAAACACCAAATGTCCTTCAGGTTTTTTGCAATATTTGTAATTAGTTATGAAATTATAAAAAAATATTAACAACGTTCCACCCATGGGGCACTAGAGGGAGATTTGGTCATGTGCTTGCAGGAAAGGGGTATAATATTTGGACTAAATGGGCCAAAGAAACAAATGTAGAGGAGTTACTGATATGTTTTGTAGCTGGAAGCAACCCACCTGGGCTGTAGTCCATGCACAACTTTGTCACTGGTGTGCTGTGTTTTTATTATGTCTTGCGTCACAGACGGGTTGTTGAAGATGTAAATCACAAGGTGCCATGGTCACTCCCTAGCCACACCCATAGACATTTCCTGGTTTGAGTGAGGTGTGTCAGAATGGTGGCAGCTGTTGAGATGAATCATTATTTTATAATTGATGTATTTCTTGTTGGATTCTATTGTACTTTGATTCGGAGACAGGGCCTATACATTATCGTTGATTTGGGGGGAATGTGGGTTTGATTCTGTATGCCAGCAGATTCATTTGTGAATATACATCACTTTTTGCATGACATTCGTGTCCTCCCTTTTCTATTAGCGGTGTTGGGTTTAGTGCTAACTGACTGTTATAAAGAAGTAGCCAGAAGGAAATAGGCTGTGTTTAGTGGTAGAGGTGACCGTCCAATTGTCATACAGGACACAACAGTAACAGTTCAATCACAGCTGTAAGAATCCACTTTGTCAGGTGGTAAAATCTCATTGGCAAAGGTCACCCATATTATTTCTGCGGAGGTCATTTGAATGATCTATCCGTAAGACAGGAGCTCCCTGTAATGACTGTAAGCACACCTGCTTCTGTTCACCATAGTTCTCTGTTAGATTGAATCAAGTCCCCACACAGACATATCCCTTTACATAGAATCTGGGACTTGGATATGTGGAAGTTAGCTGCTCTGTGATAAAGTTGGCTGAGAAGGAAATGTTTAACTCCCCATAAAAAGAGGAGGGGGGGGGGGAGCATCAGAGTCATTCATGTTAACTGCATACTGATTAACCTCCAAGCGTACAAGGTAATCTAGTTTTGTTTTGGACGCAATAACACAAGTTGGTTGGTTTGATTGTGGTCAGTTTCTGGGGTTTGTGGAACCTTGTTTGGAATTAATTGTAACACTTTGCTCTATGTTTATCTCACAGCTTTACAGTAAAACCCCCCCACAGCCTTTTGCACTTTCCAACATGACGCTGTGTATACTTTAATCTCCACAAAACGCACATTAATCCCCAATATTAGTCCAATATCCCAGTTAGAATGCTATATATGGTATAATGTTATATTTTAATCCAGATTGGAATCTTATTGAGTTACATGTGGTTGGATCGCGAGTAGATTTATGTATTTCAGCAGTATGTTAACCGTTAACCCTTGAACTAAAAATAGATCTAAAATCCACAGATAATGCCCGCCCTCTCAAATCAAATTTAGTGGAATATTAGTGATTTAGAGCTCACTAGACTCTTGTATGTGTTTGTCTGCTTGCTGAAGCAAAGTCTGTTTGGTTGGATGCCTAGATGCCACATATCCCCCCCGCCACCACTCATGCCCCCCTTTTGGGTGGGAGGGAGGACATGAAAGGTGAGGAGGGAAGGAACTTGTATTACTCAGCTAAAGTGACAGACTATAGCTTTGACAGAATACATTGTTTCAGATTCTTGAGTGAATGTTTAACTGTTTCTTCACAATTCTGCTAGTTCAGCAAAGATGATCACAGCACCCACAGGCAAGCTTGCGATTAGAGGCCTACGTTTTGAAAATCCCCTCTCATGGTATTCTCCTCCTTTCCCCTCTGACTCATAGGCTCTTCTGTCTCTAACTAGTGATAATGGCTAAAAACATCCAGGACCCCCGACTCTCCTCCCTCTCACTCAGGCTTAAGTCATACAGACTAGGACAAAAAGCTTAAGGCTATGCAGTTTTTGCCCCAAGCCTGCAGCCAGTTGGCCATTCATATTCATCTGTAATCTAATACTGTGCTGTGGCCTCTGTTGGGCCCCTGGTGGCCCTTCCCCTCCATGTTCACCACCACACAAGCCCTCTCTCAAAACGCCCCTCTCTACACAGTGACCATTGTAATCCCCAGTGTCCATCTGCTCTCTCCTTCAATTCATGTGTTACCCAGGTTACCCCATCAGGGCACCTCCTTCACAGTGAGCATCAGCACGGGGTCTCATTGGAAACGTCTCAGCTGCTTCTGTAAATAATTAGCACCCCGAATCCCCTGGGGCACTTTACAGGAAGCATGGGTTTACTAGAGGGGCTGGGTTTTTAATGAATGCAACGCGACACGGTTTTTGATAGCACCCCCATGTCTCAAAAAAAAAAACATGTCCCATCTAGATTTAATATTGAATGTGGAGAGAGGGAGCTAAAAATTGACATGTTTTTCTCTCCCTCTCGTTAGCATTTTATGCTGTCGATCTGTAAGGCTATTGCTGGATCAGCAGACTCCTCATTATAGGTTTATGCTTCTAATTTCATATGGCGTTGTATAATTGAAAGAGAGTGGCATCACAACACACAAACTCAAAATAGCTAGCCTTTTTTCAGTCATTTGCATCATTTAAAAGGATATCGAGCGAGCCAAGCTATTTTAAGTGATGCCACATGCAGATAGTCATTTGTCACCAATTACGCCAATGTGTCCTTTTGTTAAAGTAATCCAATTTCCACTAAAGAAGTGAAAAGGGCCTCCCTATCTGCCTCTCTGACATTAGGGAAGGCAAAGCCTACCACTATTATACAGTGAGCTCCAACAGTGACACACTTTTTGTTGTTGGCTCTGTACTCCAGCACTTTGGATTTTAAATGATACAATGACTATCAGGTTAAAATGCATACTGTCAACTTTAATTTGAGGGTATTTCCATCCATATTGGGTGAACCATTTAGAAATTACAGCAATTTTTGGGACCAAAAGTATTGGAACAAATTCACGTATATGTGTATTAAAGTAGTCAAAAGTTTAGTATTTGGTCCCATGTTCCAAGCACGCAATGATTACATGAACTTGTGACTCTACAAACTTGTTGGATGCACAAATATCATACCCCCCAAGACTCTCACCATTGCAATAGGGAGGTTAGTATTTTGGGGGGAATATGATATTTGTGCGTCTGTAACTTTCTCACTCATCATTAATCATCATTATTAATGAATCATTTAGGATTATCCATAATCATGGTAGCATCCAAATGAATGTAGAAGTGATTAGAAACATATTTTATTCTTATTTACAATAAAAGTGACTCCAAATTGACACAATGTAATTATTTACCATTCATTTCTATTGGTCCAAAATAATCTGAAACACAAGCAAAACAAACAGCAAATGCATCCATCAAAATTGTTGAGTCACAAGCTTGATGTAATCATTGCGTACTAGGAATATAGGCCCAAATACTAAACTTTTGACCTCTTTTTTTTATACATATAAGTGAATTTGTCCTAACACTTTTGGTCCCCTAAAATAGGGGGGCTATGTTCAAAAAGTGCTTCTAAATGGTTCACCCGATATGGATGAAAATACCCTAAAATTAAAGCTGACAGTCTGCACATTGTGTCATTTCAAATCCCAAGTGCTGGAATAGAGCCAAAACAAAACAAAAAATCTGTCACTGTCCCAATACATTTGGAGCTCATTGTATATGATAAAACCCTCTCTCATCATTGCATTATCAAAGTGACAATGGTTGCCAAAAAGTCCATTATAATCTCTTGTACGTGCTAATGTTCATTGTGCATCTAGCGATGCATATTTAACTTCCAACGATGAAACTGCCAAGATACATTATAAGTGGAAAATACTATATTCCTTCTCTATATCTCTCTCTGTATCTCCCCACTCCCTCCCTGAACTCCAAACACATCCCGACATTGCTTTTTGGGAGGGAAATTTAAGAAAATGTATCACTAAATAATGCACGGGTTGCCGATGAACAATTCATATGTAGTATGGCAAATCTATATCCATTATTGAAAAAATGTAATATTCATCAAATATACAGTACATTGCAGCCCACGAGCTACACCTTCAAGATAAGCAGGATAACAAACAAGCAGATCTATCGGTATCTCGGGGAGTTCAGAGCTCAGTCGGCTGCTCCCATCTCCTCTTAACAGGATTTGCGAGATGATTTTTATTGGCTCCCCTGAGTTCCCATAACTGCTTGAGCTTTACAGACTAGACTAGAATAACATGCAGTCTGGTCATGCTGACAGTAGACAGGACTCTGCAGAGAGTAAACGCACACTGGTACAAATGTAGTGGTGCAGTACGCAGGGGGCAGCTGCAGGCTTGCAGGTGATTCAGGGGTGTTTTTTTTTAGATTGTCTTGGGCCTGTGGGGACTGGTGTTCTTCAAGGGCCTGTACAGTTGAGACATGCTGCATGGACTCTGCTGGTCTCGGTTGTTCATTTGCTTGGTTGAGCACCTCGCTGAGGCCGGGTTCCTACTAAGAAATGCTGTCACATTGTGCCATTACGAATACTCACAGGTCCCCAAAACCCACTGCAGCAAGAAATGGACACCACTGCTAGATAGTGTTTTGAATGCCTTATTTTGTCGAGCACTTTCCGAAACTGTTTTACAGAACACCACCAGAGGAATGAGAATATATCTTCTCATACCGCCAGAGTGCTTCTCATATCGTAGTGAGCATATAGCCTAGGACTTGGATTGTGTTTTTGATATATAGTTTAGCTGAAATTGTCCCGTCTGTGAGGAGGAAGTGCAAGTGAAAGAGTCCATTTTAAACCTGTTTATAAGGCCAGTGGACTGCGTCTACTCAAAGTCACATGACCTTGGCTCCCTCACCTCATTGATAGGATGCCCGGCATCTATTTTTAGTGTGTGGCGAGACCACGGGAGGGGGAAAAAAACTGCGATCAAAAGTAGACCGCTCATTGATTTTCAAACCCCGACCACATTATGCCACAAATATATATCAAAGGCAAGGACCCGCATGCTTTCCCTGACAAGCGCAGCATGACTTAAACATGCTAAAGCTATGTTTAAGCCTCCAGCTAACACATTTTAACTTTTAAAATGAATAACGAGAAGGTGCTTCACCTTCGACCCCAGCCGCCGCTCCCTAGGAAAAAGACAAATGGGGAAGCGGAGAATGTAATGAAAAAAAAAGTGGAACCTACCACTGTGATTCTATGCATTATTAACATACCCTTTCAGATTGGTTAATTAGAAAAGGGTAATCTGGTCATTAACATGTGGGCCAACTGGTTAGGTACAGTATATCATTGGGAAACTAATCCTCCTCCCAGTAACAGAGAGAGCTCCTTCATCAACGCGACTCACCGTTAATCCCATTACAAAGGTTTGTACTACAGAAACTATACTTTCCTTATCCTTTAAGCACCAGCCTGGACTGTGTAATTGCTATGCATTTAAAGCAATTTGGTCAGTGGCGACAGAAACCTGCTTACTGCTGAAAAGTTAATGACACTGAAAGCCAATACTATACACCGAGCACTTAGCGAGACGCTCCATTTTACAACGTTTTCCCCTCCTCGCCCTGCGTGCATCGTACAGTTCACCTACCTCTTGTTTGAGCTTTTTCTCCAAATGTGAGGTCACTCCGGGTGGAATGTAAGGCTAATGGGGAACCTTCAGTTGAACACAAAGGCCTGCATGCACAGTCCGAGATCTGGTAATCAGTGCACTGTGCCCTAACTTGTACTGACTGTTTAGACACACTGCACATGAGGGTTGGAGCAGTGATATGGCAGGAGAGACATTCACGGTGCTGAAGTTGTTGCTTGAATACAAGACTGAATGCTAGTGAGCTAGAAGTTGTAGACGGATCACATGCCTTTGAGACATTTCAATCAGGAAGCAGATATTTTGCCCCTTTTAAATGCATCCTCTGTTGTATTTTAATGCCACATGGGTATAATGTATTGCGGGGATATTGTGTACCACAAACCCTACTCCAGTGACCCTAGAACCCCCCCCAACCACATTCAGGATCTCTGCCTTGATTTGCATGGGCAGTCCTGCCTTATTTTCAGCGACAGTGTGCTGTAATAATTAGGTTACCAAAAAGCCCCTGCCTCCTGACAAATGATCAACAAACCATGATTTATGAAGGCATCTCGTGTCATGGGATGCCCATTGATTTCAACACATAGGGTGTTTAGGGTATCAGTGGCCACATATACTGTATATCAGAAATAGCTTTTTTTCACATGGGGTTGGTTGAGGCTGACCTATTCTCCTAGCCACCTGTCGTCCATAATAATCAGCTTTCACACTCTTATTATACGAGTCATCACAGTCGTGAGTGTTTATGGTGTGATAACTCCGCTTTAGTAGAGGGATCATGTGGGTAGCATAACATGCTTGAAAAGATTAACCCAACCCAAATTGATTATATTGTTTACATGCGATTTGTCAAGGGGCCATATGTTTCATGCGTCTCAGAGTAGGAGTGCAGATTTAGGATCAGGTTCCTCCCTGTCTGTGTAATCTTATTCATTGTGATCTAAAAGACATCACTCATCCTAGATCAGCACTCCTACTCTGAGACGTTTGATGCATACGGCCCCTGATCTACATATGCCTGGGCCCTGTGCAAGTGATTTGGTTAGCTCCCTATTTTTTCTTGGAATCGTGCTTTTACAGTAGTCTGTCTCTGTTTCTCAATTGTATGTTATTAGGTCGGGTATCTTGTCAGAGAACATTCATATTATGTTTTATAACTTTGCCAGCTGTGGATCATTATATCATACTTCCTGTTGAATGGCAAGATCATATTTCTATATACTGGAAAGCAGCACCTTGAAATTCTGATGAGTGACTTATGAAAAGAGCTTTTAGTTAGGTATTACATGATTAAAATATTACAACTGCAGAGTGAGAGGAATGAGCCCTTAAAAATGTTGCACATCTTTTCCCCAAATTCCATAGATCATTCTTATGTTCATCTCCAAGGGACTGAATTGACTGAACTGAGGAATTGTCCTCGGTTCTACTGTGTCATCACCAGTAAGTAGCACAGGGAAATCACAATTCTCTTGTACCATGCTTAGTGTGTTGAGACTAGGAGCCTGGGGCTTTAACTAGAGGATGTGGGAAATGAATGAACTCTACATCATTGTCTTAGCTGACCACAGATTGATCATCACTGCGGTCTGATCAATACACTTCTAAACATGATTTTAAAAAGCAGAGTGACATTAAAGCATGCTGCAGTGGAAGTGTGTAATTATAAAGGTGGCTGTGATGATGACGATGATGGTGATGATGATATAGTCTTGAAGATTGTACATCAGAAATAGATTGAGGGAGGATGTTGATATTGATTACATTCTATTATATAAGTGAGTTGCCCATTGAAATCTCACAATCACATTATCCATGTTTACTCCCTATAACATTGCTGGAGATTTACTAGCTAGCCTATACCTTGCTATACCTTGCTTTGACTCATATTGACCAATGTTGGGGACTGACCATCTGATGTCAAAGATGCAGGTGTCTGTCACGCCCTGACCTTAGAGATCCTTATTATTCTCTATTTTGGTTAGGTCGGGGTGTGACTCAGGTGGGTAGTCTAGTTTTTTAATTTCTATGTTGGCTTGGTATGGTTCCCAATCAGAGGCAGCTGTCTATCGTTGTCTCTGATTGGGGATCATATTTAGGCAGCCTTTTTTCTTTTTTTTTGTCTGTGTATAGTTGCCTGCGAGCACTACATTTGGCTTCACGTTTTTTTTTTTTTTTTTTTTGCGCTTTATTGCTTTCTGCGAGTTTCATCCAATAAACATGTGGAACTCTATGCACGCTGCGCCTTGGTCCATTAATTCAACCCACATTCGTGACAGTGTCTAACATCGCCTCTGCTCGCTGTTGTCCCATCCAGCCAGTAGATGGTTGGAGGGGCTCTGGTGTCTCCACTGCCCTACGAGGATAAGCAGCTGTCACAAGGAACATCAATACTTGAATGAATGGACAGTTTAATCCAATTTACTAAAGACGGAGTGAAAGTGAAAGTACTCACCCCTGCCGAGCCCTCGTCCATAGCTAGTAATGCAACACTCGCCGTTTGGTGATTTAGTGTACATTTATGCAATGATGTGTAAGTGGTGTGTCATTCCATACTGCACCGTTTTGCCATGGCCTCCTAATCAATATCTTCATCTGTATGGAGTTCTAAATGGAGATTCACACAGAGGCAGAAGTAATATCTCAATAGCGTTGCATAAGGTCAAACATATGTTTCTCCCGTTTCCTTAATGGCTAAAATAGGCCCATCAAAATTGATGAAGCAATGAAGAATGTGAATTAGGCTTTGACAGGTCAGAAATGGCCACATGGATTATGTCATCAATCAACTACAGCATTGCGCCCATGTCACTGAGTGAAAGTGAGCTGTCTTGACTTTATGGTTCCAGAAATATGCTCACACTAACGGACAACATCTTTCATCTCTCTTACATTAACGGAACTTAACTCAAAGTACAGTAAAAGGACCAAGATTCTTATTTGAGAATGACGTCTACACACTGTATAAGACTGATAGAAAACCTGAGAAATCCCACAGACTCAAATCCACAAGATCTGTAGGAACAATCAGCAACGGACTACACTGGGTGCCTATGTATCATTGTATGTAGTCCTATCACACACACCGTATAAAATACTAATTGCATGAGAATGCAGGAAGTGACTGACACACAGGCTCCTGTAATGTCTGGTCAAATGGGGCTGTTATCACTGGAGGAATCCCATTCAGGCACTCATTAGGCAGTCAAATGAGAATAATCTGCCTGGATCTCCATGATCTCCATTACGACAGAGGCTTGGGTCGCCTCCCAAATGGCACCTTATTCCCTATCTAGTGCACTACTTTTGACCAGGGCTCTGGTCAAAAGTAGTGCACTGTATAGGGAATATAGTGCCATTGGGACCCATCCTTATTCTCCTGGTGGGGCATTGGCCTTTTACTCAGAGAGACGGGAGTGGAGCGCTGGGTGTTACCAGGTGTGTTTCTCCTGACTCCTAACTGTAATTGCTCACTTGTGCCCGGGATGGATGAACGCAGCAGAGAATATCAGAAAGACAAACAAATTCTCAGTAGTATTGCTCATGCATATGGAAATGGAAATAGAGAAGGTATCGGTGTTTTTTATATGTCAGATTTACGATCTGATACAAGGCGTCAAGGATGTGTTTTCACTGATTTGTATGTGTCATTGACTGTCACTTACACTCAAATATTGAGCTATATCATATCAAAGACAACCAAGCAGGCCTTCCATATGAACATTCTGGAATATGTTGTTGTTTTCGTAAGCAGACATTTTCTTGGGGCACAACAGAGAAAAATAGCAGCGACATACTTTGTCCACTCCCGAGGAGGTGGCTCCAAAAAGGTTAAGCCTCGTCTTGATTTACAACGGCCAGAGGACACTGACCATTAAAAATATGTAAATGTGGGGGTCGTAGCGAGAGGACCATGGTCCTGGTGACAGACCACCCACTGTTTCGCCACAAACATGGCCACTCCGCTCTACAAATCAGAGAGAGCTTTCATTTAGGGAAGGTCACAGAGCTTTTTATCACCTCCTTAAGACACCTTTAGAACAATCCATCATCTTACACAGCACCGATGTTGTGGCTGTTATATGTGTGTGACCCACCCACCCCCTGGACAACAAGATAATGTCGGTGTGTTCTCTGGGTGTTTCTTTGCTAGAATGAGTAGCTTGGCTTTTTGAATTTTTTCACTTAAACGAGAAAGAAGGGGCTTGTTTGAAGTTATATGGCAGAGAGGATTTGGTTTTCTCTGAAGATTTGCAAAATCGCTTTCCTCAACAGTCAAGTTAAATTGTTTTGCGTTTGCTTTTATTGTCTCCACTCTCATGTTTTGAATATTATTGACGTACACCTTATGGGTTATGTTTGATGGATGGATTTGATGTCACACATGCCTTGGGTGTTTGTTTGTCTCCTGGTGCCTTGGCTTCTCCTGCCCTGACATGCTCTGCTGGATCCTGTGGCATTTGGCACCCTCTCAAGTCCCCTACAGCCCCTCCCCTCCCCCTCATGTAAAACATTCTCCTCCACCCTTTCTACTTTTCTACTCCCAAAACACACACACACACACACACACACAATGTTATTCTATTCTCGTTGGGAGCTAAAAATGTTATTTCCATTCAAAATTCTGTTTTCCCTAACCTTAACCCATAACCCTAACCCTAACCCAAACCCTAAACCCTAAACCTAAACCTAAACCTAACCACTAACCCCTTACCTTCAACCCAATTCTAACCCTAACCATTACTGTAACCCTAACCATAAACTTAACCCCTGAACTTAACAGCCTTTGACCTATTGGGGGGGGGATTTTTCCTTGTTACTATTCTTGTGGGGAAATTTTTACTTGTTTTTATTTTATTTCAATGTGCTTGAGTACATCTTCCCATTCTAATTCAACAAATATGGTAGCTTAAAAATGTATGAATAAATAATTGTTACAATTATGATAACATTGTGCTATCAGTAGGAGTCGTAACAACGATGATGGTTACGCCAATGACATATTTTAGGTAAATGAGGCCACAAATGCTCAAATCTAAGCCATTCATTCTTTAAAAATAATTTACTAAAGTATTACAATTAATGATTTTGCTCACAGTTATTTCTCTTAATAAATTGAGTAACACAGTGGTGGCGGTTAGCCAGTAACCAAAAGGTTGCTAGATCAAATCCCTGAGCTGACAAGGTAAAAATATGTCGTTCTGCCCCCTGAACCAGGCAGTTAACACACTGTTCGCAGGCCGTCATTGTAAATAAGAATTTGTTCATAACTGACTTGCCTGGTTAAATAAAAATACAAAATAACACCAAGTGACACTTTGGATTTAGACACACCAAATGATCAATGGAATCCTAAAATGTATGACATACTAAAAGGGTGTGATTAGATAATATAGACTCCTTCCCGATAACAGTTTTCCATTGGAGAGGTCTAAGTAGTGATTTTCAAGGCGGAAACACAAATGACATAAAACTGAGGGACACACATTACACTAGAAAAATTGTATTTTATTTTAATAGGCTTCTTTGTATTTATTGAGCTATATAACATATTACATTATTTTTTTCACTTTCTACCATACAAAATAATAGATATTGTAGATATCTCTAAATCCTAAAAACATGTCACTACAAATGACACGTCACAACTGGGACAAGCCACTTTGCTTACAGTCCTTTAATAAACAATGCATAAACATAACGTTTTACGCTATGAAGGACGTTATGTTTTATCATTGATGACCAGTTCAATATAAACAAAAACAAACAATATTTGTCATTTAAAAGTCTTTTGTTGTTGTTGTCGTTGTTGGTCACAAAGGCAAGTGATGCCTGTATCAAGGTGCAGCAAGGTGACGTTTTAGAGCTATTCTCGTTTTAGTGATTCCTGCAAAATTCCCTCCAGCAGGTGATGCCTTATGTTCAACCATGTATGAGTCTGTGTTTGTGCGCGCCTGAATACCCTGTGTGTCCCTTTGTAAATACCCTGTGTGTGCACATAAGAAACACTCTACCTCTTTTATAACCTAGTTATGGGGATTGCTGTTATTTTCAAAAGCCATTTTCCCCTCGTCCTCATCTGGCAACTCAATTGAACAATCTATAACTGCACTCCTGGTGCCCCGAAATGTTCACAGAGAAAGTTATTATCTTCTTGTAAGGAAGCGGTAGTGAGAATTAGGGACTTCCAACTTTTGCTATCATTAGGCACTGATTCAAATGAGCTTTACAGGAGTAGACTGAAAAACCCAGCGAGGGTAGGTCTGTCATGAACTAGATTGTTACAAAGGGTTCTTAAAAAAAAAAAAAATCTTTCCACTTACACAAATTGCTAGGTACATCAGCCGCCCTGTTCTCCTGCATGTGTGTTTTCTTTTCAAGACAATGGATGGATAAGATGAAGCAATCAACTAGACTTAAAGCCAACAACAGACTGAGTATACACTGCCATTTGAAATCACAGTGTTGTGCTGCTATCCAGCAGAGTGGAGTTTCAATTTGTCCCTCTCGGACGCACATTACTGCTGCTCCTCATCTCCCTTATTGCTGCCTGGAGTGCTATGACAACATAAGTGAGAATAGATGTAATCTCTCCAAACCCTCTAATAATTTGTGCAATGGGCTCAGGGTGAAAACATGCACACAAAGGCCTAATCACGTCGAGTAGCATGTGTAAGCCTTTTT
The DNA here is from genome assembly GCF_018296145.1 of Oncorhynchus tshawytscha. Classification (NCBI taxonomy): domain Eukaryota; kingdom Metazoa; phylum Chordata; class Actinopteri; order Salmoniformes; family Salmonidae; genus Oncorhynchus; species Oncorhynchus tshawytscha. Next base: position 40,028,465 of record NC_056436.1, on the reverse strand, counting down.
CCCCCACATATTCTACCTCCAGTTCTCAGAATTGTCATCAGCTAGAGAGATACGAATTTGACCCAAACAAAAAGATGACTCAGTCAGTGAGTCTGCCACTAGTGAGTGACGTTTGCCACTCGTGTCATCAACATCCAGTGTTGCGAGGTGGGAGGAATGAAATTGCAAACTCAAGGTGCGTGATACAACCTGTTATTATTTTTGACACAAGCCATTTACAATAGCTATGAAGGTGGCAATGGAAAATGTAATATTGATTGTATGCCCTCAAGGCTTTGCTCTCCTGACTTTCCCAGTTTCATGCCTCTCACACATGTTTTTTTCAATTCCCTCCCCTCACAAATCCTGTTTTTAGGGCCTTCTTGATGGTTTATTTGATGAGGTAATTATGTTGTTAGATTGGGGAGGGTAAGGTGGTGTTTTGGGAGGTGGAAAAATTATAGAAAGCCATAACAAAGGGAATAGAATGTGAACCGCACATGATGTGACAGGTGTTGATATATCTAACGACATTCTGTGTTCCATTTAGTTTTCATTAGGGAGGTCACCAAATGGTTCCCACAAAAACGTTTACAGAAAATATTCACACAACATTAAGAAAACGGTTGTTTTTAATAGTAAATCTCAATGACTTTCGGCATCATCAAGACACACTCAAAGATAAAGAACTGTGAGGAGACAGTCGACCATTAGGGCTCTGTCCCTGTCTTCAGCGACAGACACATGCCAGACCAAAGACAAACACATTAAACAGGGCCTTCAAAGGGACCACAGCCTATTGGACAAGTCTGGGAGAGGTAGACCTCAAGTGTCAGTAGTATCTGAGCGGATTGCAGGGGTTATCTGACAATTCAGTAATTAAGGCTCTTCTCACAGCCAACACTTCCGCCCATTTCTCAAATGAATGTGTGACCTGCACAACACCCTCTATGTACCAAACCACTAATTGCTGCAGTTAAAAACAGTCCCTGTGAAAAGTAGCCACCGAACGGTCCCTTCCCTCTGTAACACATCGTTAGGGAATTCCATGCTAATTTAGCTAGCTAGTCTAGTGAACCCAACATAAAAAAATATGAGCTAAGCCCAAAAAACTCTTAAATTCAAAAGAAAAAGACTAGTCAGTTTATGTAACTGAACCTCAAGTGGTCAGAACTGTATGTCTGTTTAACCTCTCATTCGTGTCGTCTGAGATTCCCACAGATTGGAAAGCAGCTGCGGTCATCCCCCTCTTCAAAGGGGGGGACACTCTTGACCCAAACTGCTACAGACCTATATCTATCCTACCCTGCCTTTCTAAGGTCTTCGAAAGCCAAGTCAACAAACAGATTACCGACCATTTTGAATCCCACCATACCTTCTCCGCTATGCAATCTGGTTTCAGAGCTGGTCATGGGTGCACCTCAGCCACACTCAAGGTCCTAAACGATATCATAACTGCCATCGATAAGAAACAATACTGTGCAGCCGTATTCATTGACCTGGTCAAGGCTTTCGACTCTGTCAGTCACCACATCCTCATCGGCAGACTCGATAGCCTTGGTTTCTCAAATGATTGCCTCGCCTGGTTCAACAACTACTTCTCTGATAGAGTTCAGTGTGTCAAATCGGAGGGCCTGTTGTCCGGGCCTCTGGCAGTCGCTATGGGGGTGCCACAGGGTTAAATTCTTGGACCGACTCTCTTCTCTGTATACATCAATGATGTCGCTCTTGCTGCTGGTGATTCTCTGATCCACCTCTACGCAGACGACACCATTCTGTATACTCTGGCCCTTCTTTGGACACTGTGTTAACTAACCTCCAGATGAGCTTCAATGCCATACAACACTCCTTCAATAGCCCCCAATTGCTCTTAAATACAAGTAAAACTAAATGCATGCTCTTCAACCGATCGCTGCCTGCACCTGCCCGCCCGTCCAACATCACTACTCTGGACGTTTCTGACTTAGAATATGTGAACAACTACAAACACCTAGGTGTCTGGTTAGACTGTAAACTCTCCTTCCAGACTCACATCAAATATCTCCAATCCAAAGTTAAATCTAGAATTGGCTTCCTATTTCACAACAAAGCATCCTTCACTCATGCTGCCAAACATACCCTTGTAAAACTCACCATCCTACCGATCCTCGACTTCGGCGTTGTCATTTACAAAATAGCTTCCAATACCCTACTCAATAAATTGGATGCAGTCTATCACAGTGCCATCCGTTTTGTCACCAAAGCCCCATATACTACCCACCACTGCGACCTGTAAGCTCTCGTTGGCTGGCCCTCGCTTCATACGCGTCGCCAAACCCACTGGCTCCAGGTCATCTACAAGACTCTGCTAGGTAAAGTCCCCCTATCTCAGCTCGCTGGTCACCATAGCAGCACCCACCTGTAGCACGAGCTCCAGCAGATATATCTCTCTGGTCACCCCCAAAACCAATTCATCCTTTGGCCACCTCTCCTTCCAGTTCTCTGCTGCCAATGACTGGAACAAACTACAAAAACCTCTGAAACTGGAAACACTTATCTCCCTCACTAGCTTTAAGCACCAGCTGTCAGAGCAGCTCACAGATTACTGCACCTGTACATAGCCCATCTATAATTTAGCCCAAACAACTACCTCTCCCCCCTGCTGTTTATTCATTTATTTATTTTGCTCCTTTGCACCCCATTATTTCTCTCTACTATGCACATTCTTCCACTGCAAATCTACCATTCCAGTGTTTTACTTGCTATATTGTATTTACTTTGCCACCCATTTTTTTTGCCTTTACCTCCCTTATCTCAGCTCATTTGCTCACATTGTATATAGACTTATTTTTCTACTGTATGTTTGTTTTACTCCATGTGTAACTCTGTTGTTGTATGTGTCAAACTGCTTTGCTTTATCTTGGCCAGGTCGCAATTGTAAATGAGAACTTCTTCTCAACTTGCCTACCTGGTTAAATAAAGGTGAAATAAATAATAATAATATGTCCTCCATAATAACCATTTTTTAATGTCTAAAGCCTGTGACTCAGACCTCTGGGAGGTATTCACTGAAGATGTCAGGTATTCACATACATTTCCTCATATCTACGCTAGTAGATAATTAGGATTGGCAACATACTCCATTTACCTCCTCTGGGCTGGAGCATGAATATTCAGTGAATGGAACATGGCTTCTGTCATTAAAACTGTCTTGTCATCATATTCAATTGTCAGTCCATCACCGTGATGTCACCACCTCGCTCGCCCTGGCAGTCACCTCATTCTTGTATGTACAATAAGACTGGTGGTTTCATCTGTCACCGTCATTACATTAGTGTGAGTGGGGGAAAAATCACTCGTAATGAGCTCGAGATTATAGGCTTTGTGTTTTGGTTTACCAGTAAATGCATGCAATGCCAAAGGGATTTCCCACGTAAGCCTCCACTATCAGTTTACAATAACTATTGCGTTATGACATGATCCACGGGGACTCAAAGCACAAGGTCAGTTCGGTTGCCGTTATGGTCTGTGACTGCTATATAGGAAGTGTACGTGAAAATGCTGGACAGGATGTTGTTTTTAGAACACCTTCTCCCACAAAGGCATGCTTAGGAGGTCCTTTTGGGGTATTGCGCTTACATATTGAGGGAAAATTGTTTGAATCATAACTGAATATTTTGAGTTCCTATCCTTTCATCCGGGCTGAGTTGACGTGGAGTTCAAGCCCCAGTTCTCAGTTTTCTCCACATCTTCATCAGTACCACTCCTGTCATGGATGATGTCTATTTCACCGAAAAAAGAATAGAGAATGTTCAGCTCCCGTGGAGTGGGGCCAAGAAGTTTGATGAAAACTCCATGAAAGTAGAGAAGATCAAATCAGTCGGCTCCATCGGCCCTCGTAAGGGCTGATCCCCTCAGAGAGTGCCCAGGGCTCACTGATCACAAAATCTTCCTGTAAAACGGCAGGAGTCTGTGCAGCACCCTGAAAAAGACCTGCCTCTCTCTCTCAAGTGAAGGAGTTGCTTTGAAATGGGGAGAGTAGAGAAAATAAGGGTTTATCCTATGCACAGGCTGAATGTGGGCATCAGTAGTCAAGTCTATAGAACTGAGTTAAGCAGGGTTGGGGGATAAGTAGCTGCTCTATATGGCCTGGGTGCAACCACACACCCTTTCCTCCTAAGGACCTAGTCCCTTGATGGTTTTACTAGGGGTCCCTGTGGTCCCTCTTAGAACTGGTAGAGACTTGTGTGTGTGTGTGTGTGTGTGTGTGTGTGTGTGTGTGTGTGTGTGTGTGTGTACTGCTAACACCCACTGTGTATAATTTACCTATGGTTTATCTGTTAACCCTCAGAGCTGAATGTCTCTCAGGGGAACAAATTAGCTACCTGAATAGTTTACACTTATTGACGGTGCTAAACAATCATTGACTTTGTGAAAAATTCACATCTATTTTCACTTGTGTTGTTAAATAAATGATGTAGAAAAATCCAGTGTTGGATAGTGCTGTAGCAGCAAAACCATCGTGTTGGATTATGCTACCTGAGGTGGGTGTCTGAATTGGAATGACTAATTTACAGCTACTCCTTCCGTGTGATGTGGTGTGGGTTTGTTACAGAATATTGTTATGTTCCAGAGGTAATTCCCTCCAAAACGGCCGACAGTGAAATAAAACCTGGCCACACAATGTAGCATTCACCTAGTGCTAAAGCTGCTTATCAGAAAGTAGGTTTGAGTGGGGGGAAATGATTAAATAAATGAATAATTTAAGGTTGTATACATTACCTCGCTATAGTGTGTAGAGTATGAATGCATGGAATAAATATGTCTTTGGTTTATGAAGTATGAAATGGACCAATGCAGAGGCTCTGTTGTCGTTGCTGTTGATCATTGCTTAGGTGACGCCACTGTTATGGCCATTTATACTCCACATCCCTGCATTATGCCCAATTTATTGGCCCTCTGAAATGTTAGCGTTTTCACCAATAAAAATACTCTAGTTGTAGGTAATCCTGATATACCGTTGTTTACCCCAGATAGAGCTTGAGTTTATAACCGAATACAGTTTATCAGGGAGAAAGGATTAATGACTAAGATATTAGATATATACAGTATGTAGATACATTTTTCTGCTATTGTCCAAAATAAGCAATTCAAAACCTCAAAATAACTGATGACCCATCAATCCCAGATACTCAAAAAAGTCAACAAGACGAAACCATTCCTCATTATCTGGTTTGTAGACTGGCTTCCTACAGTCTTTGTCACTATTGGGATTGTGTGTTGCTACTACCAGGCAGTGAAATATCACTTGAATAATTAATGCGAGAGACTGTATGGTACAGTAAATGCGAACAGTTAGTGTGTTATCCTTTCTAGGGCAGGCGTTCCGCTAGCACAAACCCTCGACAACATTCCGCTGAAAAGGAAGAGCGCGAAATTCAAAAATATGTTTTAGAAATATGTAACTTTCACACATTAACAAGTCCAATACAGCAAATGAAAGATAAACTTATTGTTAATCTTCCCATCGTGTCCGATTTTAAAAATGCTTTACAGCGAAAGCACAACATATGATTATGCTTTTGCATCTGCATTGCTTGTTGTTTGGGGTTATAGGCTGGGTTTCTGTATAGCACTTTGTGACATCGGTTGATGTAAAAAAGGACTTTATAAATACATTTGATTGATTGATTGATTGATTGAAGGTTAGGGGGCGGGATTCTCTATATCCTAATGAGATCCTAATACAGCCCCTAGCTGTGTTAAGGTAGGCATAAGCTGGTGAATCTTAAATTGACATTGTCATGCACAAATAGAGAATGATTATTCTTGGATGTAGCACATTCTTGAGATCTACTGCTTTGTTTTTTTTCAGTGACTGAAACACAACATCCTCCCTCAAACTGTTTATTTGGATTCTCCTCTGTCTGGAACCTTGGGATTAGTTGGATCTTTTCTTTTCTACATTTTCCTCTACAGTGTATTCCTACGCAGGCTGAAGAAACATTAAGAGCATGTACATAGTTGGATCTCATGCCTCTGTTTTCTGTCGACCCTCCTTGGCAACCATTTGTCCAGTTGCGCTCAGGCATTAAGAGCGATTGGACTAAAGGGCAGGACCCTCGGCCAATTGATTGTGTACGTTGTGTAGGCTCAAGTAACATCGCTGGTGGCCTTTGACCCTCCAGGTCCTCTCTGGCTCTGGCCCTGCAGCTGTGGCATCTGCAGCCCAGAGCTGGCATTCCACCCCTGCAGGACAGTGGAACCATTAGCCTTCACTGTAAATAATGGGAAAGGGAAAGGGGGATACTGAGTCAGTTGTACAACTGAATGCCTTCAAATGTGTCTTCCGCATTTAACCCAACCCCTCTGAATCAGAGAGGTGCCGAGGGGCTGCCTTAATCGGCATCCACGACTTCAGTGCCCGGGGACCAGTGGGTTAACGCAATGCCATTAAGGTGAGTCCTCACAAAACTAGAACAAAATATGGATTTTCACGAAGTGTAATGCATAGACAGATCCTTTGGAGGAAGGATTATTTACATATTTGTCATTTGTATCTGAAAGCACAATTGAGAATTTATTGAAGTTTGATATTTGTGACATTATGGAATTACTCAGGCCTCCTTTAATACTCCATAGTGTTTCATCTGTAGGTGCTACAGAGCAAGATGTGGTGTCATGTGAAGTTTTACTGCTTGCTCTATGACGCGAGTAGTATTTTGATTTCAATAACACATTACTTACATAAATGTATGAATATGTACGCTCATAGAGTATATTATGAACAACAATATATTCAAAAATGACATCCATATTTTTCTTTCAAGCGCAAATCCTTTTGGGATTCCCTTCGGATATCTTACGAGGAAGGGAAAGATATTGACTCATTATATATCCTGAGATAGGCCTACGTGGACATTTGATTTTCTCTATACGATAAAAAAATACTGATAGAACACATTATATTTTCTCAGCACATACAATGCATATGCTCTTGACTGAGGTCCAAATCAGGATCTTGATAAAAGGTCAAATCATTTGGGCTCTGGACATTGATCATGAGTCGGATGTAGCCCATTTTTCCTCAGACATGGAGGATGAATATAACATATCACGTAAGGATTTCTATGGAAATTATGCATTTAGAAAAACATGGATACATAAACGATCCGGTAATTACTACAGATATGAAAATATCTGAAAATATGTGGATTCGTTCATGCCTAAGTATAAAGGCATAGATATGTCAGTATGTTGACAGCAATTGCAAGCTTCCTCAAAACATGAGACATCTGTGGCATTGTGTTGTATAACGAAACTGCACATTTTAGAGTGGCCTTTTACTGTCCCCAGCACAAGGTGCACCTATGTAATGATCATGCTGATTGTGTAACCTTTATTTAAATAGGCAAGTCAGTTAAGAACAAATTCTTATTTACAATGATGGCCTACCCTGGAATAGTGAGTTGACTGCCTTGTTCAGGGGCAGAACGACAGATTTTGACCTTGTCAGCTCAGGGATTCAATCCAGCAACCTTTCAGTTACTGGCCCAATGCTCTAACCACTAGGCTACCTCCCACCCTAAAAGCTGTTTAATCAGCTCCTTGATATGTCACACCTGTCAGGTGGATGGATTATCTTGACAAAGGAGAAATGCTCACTAACAGGGATGTACTCACATTTGTGTACAACATGTGCGAGCAATAAGCTTTTTGTGCATATGGAAAAATTCTGGAATCTTTTATTTCAGCTCATAAAACAGGGGACCAGCAATGTACATGCTGCGTTTATATTTTTGTTCAGTAGAAGTTGTCGCATTATGGAGAATATCCGAGCTCCGTATATGAAATTAAGGACATGCTTATCTGGAGCATGTCTATTCCTTATATCAAATAAAATGTCCGGAATATCCAGAAATATATGGATAAAGATATTCCCTGATATTGACCCATTTCGCCCAGTGCAGCATCACATGGCTAGCTATCGAGACTTGGTTAGCCCACGCGGAAAGCTATCTAGACACTACTATAGATGGATAGCGCTCAGCGCAAGGCTTAGCTAAACCGAATAACTCACCGAAAGGCCAGCTATGCCAAACTAGCTTTTCTACCTGGAAAGGTAGAATTTCTACCTCTCCTCTGTCATTTATCTCAACCCACTTTCACCCATGCCATGTTGACTAGACTGACTGCCCTAGCTTCAAAGCTCGACAGTCAAGATAAACACTTTGGTCATCGAGAGACAACAACGCTAGCATTGTGCTAACTAGCTAGGCTTTTAGCTGTGAGGCGAATGCTATCTAGCTTACACTTTGCTCGAGTAATACTATTTTCTTTGGGCCATGGAGCCTGCTGCCCCTTCTGTCACTGCGTAGAGCAAACCCTTCACAGGCCACATCGTACTCACAGCTACCCTGCAAACTCAAACCCTCCTTGGCCGAGGTGGCAGAGGGTTACCCTGAGGACCTCCAATCTCTGTTCAATGACTTTACAGCAGAGGAAAGAGAAGGGGACCTCATCATCACCTCTTCCCAGAGGAAGACGAGGAGGAAGAGGAAGCCCCAGGCTCAAGGCCCTCTTCCGCTCTCAGCGAGCTTCAATACACGATGACAGATTCAGGATTATTGATGTCTGCAGACTGTCAGCGGCTCACAAACAGTGGGGTGGCAGTGCCAAAATGGATTGGTTCGACAGGAGGAGTCTCCCCTCTCGCACCATCCTGGAAAAACAACTTCTCCCATCGATCCCAACTTGCGTGGCAGAAGCCAAGCACAACTGGGAAAAGCCATTGCAAACATATTGAATTGTTTAAAGATGGTCATACCAAGGATAAATTCCCAATCTGGCCATCATACCATCATGGCCACCTAATCATCCCCCGCTTCCAATTGGCTCATTCATCCCCCCTTCAACTATCCCAGGTCATTGCTGTAAATAAGAATGTGATCTCAGTCAACTTAACTGTTAAAATAAGGGTAATTTATACAAATTATTTGATTTGGAATTTTAGGACCCCTTTAAGGCCAATTGAAATAACTTATTTAATCACATATTCAAAAAGGATACAATCTAAGGGAAGTTTGTTTAGAAGTCTGTCTGTCCTATATACATATCTAATCATTTTATTAGGCACTAAACTACTTCCATATATACAGTGGGGCAAAAAAGTATTTAGTCAGCCACCAATTGTGCAAGTTCTCCCACTTAAAAAGATGAAAGAGGCTTGTAATTTTCATCTTAGGTACACTTCAACTATGACAGACAAAATGAGAAAAAAAATCCAGAAAATCACATTGTAGGATTTTTAATGAATTTATTTGCAAATTATGGTGGAAAATAAGTATTTGGTCAATAACAAAAGTTTCTCAATACTTTGTTACATACCCTTTGTTGGCAATGACAGAGGTCAAACGTTTTCTGTAAGTCTTCACAAGGTTTTCACACACTGTTGCTGGTATTTTGGCCCATTCCTCCATGCAGATCTCCTCTAGAGCAGTGATGTTTTGGGGCTGTTGCTGGGCAACACGGACTTTCAACTCCCTCCAAAGATTTTCTATGGGGTTGAGATCTGGAGACTGGCTAGGCCACTCCAGGACCTTGAAATGCTTCTTACGAAGCCACTCCTCCGTTGCCCGGGCGGTGTGTTTGGGATCATTGTCATGCTGAAAGACCCAGCCACGTTTTATCTTCAATGCCCTTGCTGATGGAAGGAGGTTTTCACTCAAAATCTCACGATACATGGCCCCATTCATTCTTTCCTTTACACGGATCAATCGTCCTGGTCCCTTTGCAGAAAAACAGCCCCAAAGCATGATGTTTCCACCCCCATGCTTCACAGTAGGTATGGTGTTCTTTGGATTTCTTCAAACCAAGCTGCTTACCTATTGCAGATTCAGTCTTCCCAGCCTGGTGCAGGTCTACAATTTTGTTTCTGGTGTCCTTTGACAGCTCTTTGGTCTTGGCCATAGTGGAGTTTGGAGTGTGACTGTTTGAGGTTGTGGACAGGTGTCTTTTATACTGATAACAAGTTCAAACAGGTTCCATTAATACAGGTAACGAGTGGAGGACAGAGGAGCCTCTTAAAGAAGAAGTTACAGGTCTGTGAGAGCCAGAAATCTTGCTTGTTTGTAGGTGACCAAATACTTATTTTCCACCACAATTTGCAAATAAATTCATTAAAAATCCTACAATGTGATTTTTCTCATTTTGTCTGCCATAGTTGAAGTGTACCTATGATGAACATTACAGGCCTCTCTCATCTTTTTAAGTGGGAGAACTTGCACAATTGGTGGCTGACTAAATACTTTTTTTGCCCCACTGTACTTCCATTTCTTTTTTTTACTGGTACCGGCCTACCTTCAGCCGATTGTTGTAAGGCTTTTGGCGGCCGTAGATCAAAACATAGCACACCATCGTTTTTATGGGAGTCTCATCTTTCCATAAAGTGGACATAATTGTTTGCATGCCAAACCGTTCGGACGCTACAGACGTTTTTGTGAGAAGACCGATTTTCTCATGGTTTCTCATGATCTGACAAACACCGCTGTAGCTCTGTCACCTTTCACTGCGGATATCTCTAACTTAATTAAACAGACAGATGTTTATGAGGTTTTTTGTATAATGCATGGAGGAGCTGAGCCGTCACTGGCCAATGACCTCAACCCCAGAGCACCGTCACAGACCAGCACTTCTCTCCCTGGGAAGACGGAGCACTTTTCCGCCTCCATCTTCCAGAAGGTCTACGTGCCTGCCTCACTTTGAGTATGGGCGTTGAATGTAACATCCCTACTGTTGGCTTACTAGGCCGATTTGCTGCTGGAGATGGACAATCTCCTAGCCACTTGTACAGCCAACCAGGACCTACGGGAGGAGATGTGTCATTTCAGATCTCAGCCTCCATGCCTCCAGAGGCGCCATTCAAGGATGTGGGCACACCATGAGCCATGATTTGGTGGGGGATAGAGTCGTGTGGCTCAACTTGCCCAGCTTATCAGACAAGGAAAAGGCAGATTTCCATGATGCTTCAATCACGCCAATGGAACTGTATGGGATTTTTTTGCTGCTGCTATGCCACAGAGGGCGCTTTGACACCACTGGTAAACGAGAGAGTCATCCAACTCGTGGGCAACTCGAAGCAAGAGTAGGGAAAAGGGGCTTCACAAAGGGGTACAGACTGCAGTTCACTATGGAGCCACCCATGTTCAACAGAGTTCTGGTGTCAATAGCGAGCAGGAAATCTCCTTTCTACTAAAATCAAATCAAATTCAATTTGTCTCATATGTCATTGTCACACGTGTTCAGCAGATGTTATTGCGGGTGTAGCGAAATGCTTGCTAAGCAAAGGGGCCATCAGAGTAATACGAGTGACAGAGAGCCATCTCGGGTTCTCTTCCCGTAGTGAAAAAGAGCGCCAGCTTTGCCGGTTTAGATTATTAGAGGACATAGGATGACCCATATGAAGACAGAGATACAACTTATGCTTTTAATACCACACTCAAGACAAACACAAACATGGCATTAAAACAGAAAGTAATGGTGCAAGTGAATAGAGGTTTAATTGTCAGAGACACACTAACACCAGTTGGGAATGTCCAGAGACAGGATTGTCCATGTGGAAAGGGTCCAGATGTGAGTTGAGGTGGTGGATAGGAGTTTATAGAGGTTGTCACAACATGCCCTCCTGGAAACAAACAAAGAGTTAGGAGCCACAGTTGGGTTCTGCTACTCCCAGGTAGAGCCTCTGACAATGGAAAGCCCATCCCCCTTAGCACCTTGCTCTCTGCAGAGTAAAAATGTGTCTCAGAGTGGAGGCTAAGAAGGGATTTTTCTACACTTGGTACTTCCTGCTTCACAAAAAGTGTGAAGGGTCCATAACGGGTCAATAACGGCTTTCTGAGAAAGTTCATGTTCCGTATGCTTACGCTCAATGTGCTCGCTGTATCAAGGTGACTGGTTGACTTCAGTCAACCTGCAAGACACTTCTTTTCACATACGTTTTCTGCCAACACACAGGAGGTTACTCAGATTTGCCTTTCAAGGCACATGTTACGAATACCCCGCCGTCCCTTTCGGCTAGCACTAGCTCCCCGAACGTTCAGCATGAGTGTGGAGGCAGCTCTAGCAGCCCTGAGATCAAGGGGGCTAAGGGTATCTGCCTACATAGACGATTACCTGCCTTGTTCCCCAACACAGGAGCAGGCGGAAGGAAACATGTGTTAAGGTTCAAGATCAACCATAAAAATAGCTGTTTGGAGCACACACAGAGAATGGAATACCTAGGCATCTAGCTGGATTCTCTTTCTCATTGGGCTTCATTTTCAGACAGCCGCATCACGTCATTCCGACAGTGCCTCTCCCTGTTCAACAGGGGGCACTCAGTCACTCTCAGCACCTTTCTCTGAGTTCTAGGGTTGACAGCGTCCATCATCTCAGTTGTACTGCTAGGAAGACTGAAAATGAGAGACTTCCAGCGTTGGGTACATCGAGTGTCTGCCCATTGCCGCTGTCCATGACGGAACCTCAATTGAATGATAACGGTGACCACAGATGCTCTGTCAAAGGAAGAGCACTTTGATCTTCGTTTCAGGCACTCCCCTAGGGGTAGTGACATTGAGGAAGGTGGTGACGACAGACGTGTCACTCACAGGGTGGGGCGCAGTTCACGAGGGAAGAGCAGAAAAAAGATTGTGGGACCCACAGCTCCGCCACGCTCATATAAATTGCATTCTCTTATATCCTGGTCAGGACAGAAAATACAACTGTGGTGTCATACATCAACTGCTCTGGACAGAGTGAGGGAACAAGGCTTATCCTTCAATATGGTATCCCCTTGATGGCCAGGGAGGCTCTGGTTAGCGGAGGCCATTCTCCTGCTTTACAATGAGCACTGGCATCTGCATGGGTCTTTTGACCCAAGCGAACAGAGAGATTTTCCACCTTCACCCTGGCCCTCTGGGTTTGCCATGCAACAGGCTTGTCACTCAGAGTCATTGTGACTATCCAGAGTGCAAGAACCCCTTGTACACAGTCACTATATGGAAACAGGTGGTGCATTTTTGAGACGTGGCCTGACCAAAAACAGATAATTCCTTACCAATGTTCTGTATCTGAGGTTTTATGCAGGACCTTTTGGACAGACGGAAGACATTCTCCACTGTTAAAGTCTATTCCCGGGCTGTCATATAGGCTTCGACAACAACACAGTACAGAAACCTCCTCTGTTATGTGGTTTTACGAAGGGAGCGCATCGCTTACTCCCAGTTTCCCAACCTTTAGCCTTGAAGCTAATTCGCAGCAGCCTTTTGAGCTGTTGGAAAGCTTGGATATAAATATATCTTCTTCAAAACAGCTTTAATGATTGCCTTTACATCTACGAAGTGAGTGAGTGAGCTGCACGCAATGTCAGTCCACCATTCGTGCTACATTTTGCCACGGGTTATCCAACCAACCCTGCCTTTATGCCTAAGGTGAGCTGCGATTACAATTGCCTCACCTTAAAGCTTGTGGCTTTCCACCCGCCACCCTTCACTTCTATAGAAGAAAAACATTTCCACCGTTTATGTCCATGCGTGCTTTGTACATCTACTGGGATAGAATGAAAGCACGGCCAAACAGTGACCAACTTCTCGTGTCTTGGGCACCCACCTGCAAGGGTGGGCCCCTCTCTCGTCAACGGCTATTGCATTGGATAGTGGAGGTTATTATATTGGCTTATCATAGAGCGTGTAGCCCTAAAACACGGAAATGAGTTACCTCTGGATCGTTCAGCCATTCCTATGGGGGAAATTAATGGGGAATGAATGTGGTTTTGGGGTGAACACTAAAAATCAGGTCTGAGGTCAACTCAGGCTTAGGAGATCTTATATGGTTTGTTCTGTGATACAATATTGGTCAGTTAACATGGCATTTATGAATTATGAAGCCTTTATGTGCATGTTTTATTACAGAAAGGCTTTAAAATACCCCAAAAGTGATGTTAGTTGATGAAGATTATCTCATAGAACAAATCTCCTCCAAAAAACGCATTAATTTCACCTTAGACTTTTGCAAACGAGCCATGGCAGAGTTAGTGCCTACAAAAAGACGGAATTACTATTGCTCTTTATAGCAAGGGTTTACTTCCCCCAGGAGGCCTGAGGGCTCATTCCACCAGAGGTATGGCTACCTCTTGGGCACTGTTCAAAGGCATCTCTTCGCAAGAGATTTGCGATGCGTCATGTTGGGCCAAACCTAATACATTTATGAGGTCTTACCGACTGGATGTCACTGCACCTTATTTAGCGCATACTGTTGAAACGACTATCAGAAATATAACTTAGGGTTACTTGCCTTACCCTGGTTCAATGGGAATATGAGTGAGATGTCTCACAACATTTCCCTTCTTGCGAGAGCGTAAGGATGAGAGGCGTGCTTAAGAATGACCAGAGGAGAGGTGAATGTCACCTTATAAGGAGGGGAGGAGCTCACCTCATTCTCCACTCCACCTGTCTGTCTCCAACAGACGTTGTGTGATTGGATCTTTCAAGGTAGTGATCCGCTAGAGCGAATTCCAAGCGAGACATCTCACTCATATTCTCATAGAATCGTGGTTACACAAGTAACCCTACGTTTTTTCTTGCCTAATAAATTGTGACATAGGAGAGACTGTATATTAGGAGCTCTAAATGGTTCAGTGGTTCACCATTCAGGGCCTTGATTGGCTCTGCTCTGCAAAAGTAACACGGCGAGATGTGTAATTAAACGTTTTTTTGGGGGGGGGATGTTTCTTTGGGACCATCAGGCGATGTCCTGCCAACTGATACGCAGAAATGTTTTTGCAATGTTCCCATGAAACATTTATAGAACATTAATCTCTTATGTTCTGAGAACATGGCAACTATGTTCTGTGTATGTTTTGGTAGGATGTTGATGGTATATTCTCCTGACCCTCAGAAAACTGGACACTTGAATGTTCTTGCAGCGTTCCCCTGAAACGTGTCTAGAACATCATTATTGAATACTCTAAGAACATGGTAACTATATTATGGGTAAGTTCTATGTGACATTAAGAGAATGGTCTCTTGGAAAGAGTCCTTGCACTTCACTGGAACATTCCTATGAAAACGTTAGGCAATGACCTAATGAGACTCTTAAGGGAACGATCCCTAAGTTTGTTGTTAGCTGGGATCATTCACAGTGCATTTACAAGAGTGATGATGCCTTGAGTCAGGAAAAAAGACTTACGATGTGTGTAGTTGCAGAATGTAATGGGTTTTTAATGGCTTTGATGGTTAAAACACATGTTAGAACAAAGCGTCTGCTGCAGGTTCAGGCTTGGTCAGTGTGGCCACGGCACATATGGCACTTCTCTCCCATGTTTCCTGCAGCTCATTTTCCATGTAGACATGGGCTGAATCCCAATACGTTTACATGGCTCACTTGTCCTTGTCTCGTTTCCTTGCTTTCCTTCCTCTGCTCTGGAGATCATTATCAAGAGCTCGGCTATCTCTGGCGGTATCCTAATATGTTTGTATGGTTCACTTTTCCCTTGCTTCCCTTCCTTCCTTTGTTTTGTCTTTATTTAGTATGGTCAGGGCGTGAGTTGGGGTGGTCAGTCTGTTTGTTTTTCTATGTTGGGTTTTGTGTTCAGCCTAGTATGGTTCTCAATCAGAGGCAGGTCTCGTTAGTTGTCTCTGATTGAGAATCATACTTAGGTAGCCTGGGTTTCACTGTTGGTTTGTGGGTGTTTGTTTCCGTGTGAGTGTTTGTCGCCACACAGTACTGTTTCGGTTTTCGTTTTCATCGCATCGTTTATTATTTTGTATTTCAGTGTTCAGTTTGTTTTTAATTAATCGTCATGAACACTTATCATGCTGCATCTTGGTTCGATCCTTACTCCTCTTCAGACGAAGAGGAAATCTGCCGTTACAGGGACTTGACAGGTGTCCATGACAATGTTTCGCCCATTGAGTCATTTGAGATCATTGGGTGTGAAAGAAAATGAAGGGGAAGAAGTTGAGGAAGTGAAGTCTGATGCTCGTCTCGCTCAGACTCTGTCTGAGATTGATTCTCTGTTCCTCTGCAATTGCGGTTGTGCTGCCATGCGTGTGTGTGTGTGTGTGAGTGTCTGAGCGTGCATGTGTCCGTTCATGTCTGTGTGCGGGTGTGTGTGAGCGGGCCCGGGAGAGCAGGACTGTGAAAGGCTCTGATGCGTCCTGGGCATCCTCAGCTCCACAAGGCTCAGGATGAAGACGTCGCCGGCTTGCTCACTCTGAACTCCCTGCCAGTTTGTCTCTACCCGGTTCCCCCTAGAGGACAGGCAGTACTAACCCCCTTCCCTCTCCCCTTCCACCCTCCTTTCCTATCCCTCTACCTTCTAAGGCAAGACAAGCTCACTCTGAGAGAGAAAGCACCAGGCAGTAGGCCTGACTCGGAACAAATGAGAACTCAATGTCCGCAGTTTGTTTTTGTCTGCTAGTGCAAGACGTCTGTCAGAGGTTGCTGTCTTAGGGAATGGCGAGGGATGGTGTTGGGGCCCGTTAACGTTGTTTTTGTCTGGAGGTTTTTAGATAGCCATGTAAAACAGGATTTCTCTGGTGAAAGTACATGTTATGGATACCAAGCAAATAGTAGGCTAGACCGTACAGGCGACAAATCAGTGAGCACACGTGGCAGAAGGTTGTTGTGTTTAGTGGCAAGATGCATGGCCGCTTTGGCCAGCTTATCTCTGCTCATGCACGTACAAAGTAAATAGCTCAGCTCTAGACTTAAATGTACACACACAGTAACAGGCAAGAGAATAGTTCCACCACCACTTCTGTCAACTATTTAATGTAGGAGAGAGAGAGAGCGGTCCTTGTGGCAATTAACCCTGTAATGGGGACATGCTTTTTAACCCTAAAAACATCATATTAAATGTAGGTCAGCCAATTGTAGCCCAGTAATTCAGGGGTGTGGTCAGTGAGGTGAAACTTTCAGAATGTTGCAGGTAGAACTGTAATGAATAGAGCTGACCTGATTCCCCATTCTACCGAACAGACAATCATATCTGTTCACACCCTCCTGAACAGATTCCTGTTTTCCAAAAAGGCCCCTTTGTTATTTTTATCTGCCTTTGAGTATAGGACTGCTACAGCTGTTGTGGTTGGTACACTACTTTTGGCACCGAGTTTGTCTCTCTAAGTTTGACTTTGCCGCTGGCGATCCCCAGCCATGAAAGCGAATGCACCTGTGATAAATGCCGCCTGCTATTATCACTCAATGAATCAATTAATTAAGTCTTCCCCTAAAACATTTATGCCACTCGTTGTCTCAGCAATCCCAGAGCGGGGAGATGGATTGTGGGTGCTTCCTGTAGACAGGGAAAAAACGACTGATTAAAGAGGGTAGCTGTGGGTTCCTCTCTTCCTCTCCTCTGCCCTGCATCCCTTCTTTTCTCTTATGGAGGATCCCTCCCCCTCAACGGTCACGGACTAAAAGATGCCACACTGGGGCATTCCCATGTTATGTAGCATCCAGCTGGTGTGAGACATCGGTGTGGGTGCCATGAAAAAACAAATAGCGCATGCAAAGTTATTTCTCGGCCGAGGGGAGTGGAGAGAGACAGCTGATGGAGACGTGTCCAAACAGTCGCGCCTGGGCAGGGCATTCTGCCTCCTCATAACACACACACACACACACACACACCCCGAGTCAGGCATTCACATACAGACACACAGATCATCTCTAGCAGGGTGTAGGGGGTTTACATTCCGCCCTCTCTGCCAGCATGCCGAGGCTCTCAGGCATAACACACACACACACACACACACGTATATATCCCACACCCATACAAAAACAGGAAGGCTTGATTAAAAAGCCTATGTGTGGTTGACAAATGGCACAGTGTTCGTATTTTGCCGCTGGCGTGGCGATGGTAATGCTTCCGTAATTGTCCTGTGCGCTCAACGCTCACTTCCAATTAGCATCCAGAACAAGCTGTGCAGCTGGTTGCCCACGCCTCTGGAACCTACAAACCTCCATACAGCACAGTCTGAACCAGAGGGGACATTAGCATGTAAATCTTGGTGGGGAAAACTCCAAAAACTATTTTGTCGATGCATGCCAGCAAAGCCACACAACACAACACTAAGCAATGCATAAATTGCACTCTAACGGTGACAAACAGTGCACACCAACAGCAGTCCCAATGCCTTACCACTGCTGCACCTGGCTATCAGCGGAGCCTTGTCTGGCAGCGAAACAGTTCATTCAGCCACATTTACTGCCTTTTAAAAAACATGGCTGAGATGGCTGACTTGATTAAACAAATGTGGTTTCTACTAACAATTGAGATGTAAGAACAATGGCATAAGGGGACAACAAACCATGGCATAAGGGGACGACGAGTGGATAAGAGGCAATCCGTAATTTCGATGAAGATATTGATGAGAGAGCTAGGACGGACGTAATCAATATAACTACAATCAAAAGTTTGGACACACCTACTCATTCAAGTGTTTTTCTTTATTTTGACTCTTTTCTACATTATAAAATAATAGTGAAGACATCAAAGAAGCCACCCTTTGCCTTGATGACAGCTTTGCACACTCTTGGTATTCTCTAAACCAGGTTCATGAGGAATGCATGAGGAATGCTTTTACAGGAGTCTTGAAGGAGTTCCCACATATGCTGAGCACTTGTTGGCTGCTTTTCCTTCACTCTGAGATCCAACTCATCCCAAACCATCTCAACTGGGTTAAGGTCGGATGATTGTGGAGGCCAGGTTGTCTGATGCAGTACTCCATCACTCTCCTTCTTGGTCAAATAGCCCTTACACAGCGTGGCGGTGTGTTGGGTCATTGTCCTGTTCAAAAACAAATGCTAGTCCCACTAAGCGCAAACCAGATGGAACAGCATATTGCTGCAGAATGCTGTGGTAGCCATGCTGGTTAAGTGTGCCTTGAATTCTAAATAAATCACACAGTGTCGCCAGCAAAGCACCCCCACACCTCCTCCTCCATGCTTCACGGTGGGAACTACACATACGGAGATCATCCGTTCACCTACTCTGTGTCTCAAATAAAAGATTTGGACTCATCAGACCAAAGGAGAGATTTCCAACGTTATAATGTCCATTGCTCATGTTTCTTGGCCCAAGCAAGTCTCTTCTTCTTAGTGTCCTTTAGTAGTGGTTTTAGTAGTGGTTTCTTTGCAGCAATTCAACCATGAAAGCCTGATTCACGCAGTCTCCTCTGAACAGTTGATGTTGAAATGTGTCTGTTAATTGAATTTATTTGGGCTGGAATTTCTGAAGCTGGTAAATCTAATGAGCTTATCCTCTGCAGCAAAGGTAACTCTGAGTCTTCCTTTCCTATGGCGATCCTCATGAGAGCCAATTTCATCATGGCGCTTGATGGTTTTTGCGACTGCACTTGAAGAAATGTCCTTGACATTTTCCGGATTGACTGACCTTCATGTCCTAAAGTAATGATGGACTGTCATTTCTCTTTGTTTATTTGAGCTGTTCTTTCCACAATATTGACTTGGTCTTTCACCAAATAGGGCTATCTTCTGTATACCACCACTACCTTGTCAGAACACAACTGATTGGCTGAAACGCATTGAGGAAAGGAAAGATATTCCAAAAATGTACTTTTGACAAGGCACACCTGTTAATTGAAATGCATTCCATTAGACTACCTCATTAAGCTGGTTGAGAGAACGCCAAGAGTGCGCAAAACTGTCATCAAGTCAAAGGGTGGCTAAAGGATCTCAAATATAACATATATGTTACACACCACCTGGATTCGGTCTTTGTAGCGAAACATTTTTTAAAGTACAGACTCAGAGCTACAAAGTGGTATATCATACAAAGCATTTTTGAGGAACAATGGGGAAATAATTATTCTTTGAAAATTGATTCACTTCTAAACTCACTTTTGAGAAAAGGGCCTTTGAATATTTTGGTACTGGAGAGCTCTCCTTTGTCTACACCCATTCAGCTTTTTTCATACCCTTTACTCCCTCCTGTTGTGTTCCCGGTCTAATTGGACCGATTTACAAGTTTGCTCTCTGAAAAATGTAGCTAATTTAATCTGATTCTCATAAGGTTCCATGACTTTGTCCACACACGGCATCTGAACACACAAAATAAATTTAGATGATTTTCATCACATTTTGGGTGTTTTATTTAACTTTTGTACTTCTGTGGTGTCGCTCGTTCAAAAATGACGGGTCATTAGAAATTAACGAGTGAAATGAATGAGTGTATAAAATTTAGTTCAGGCACATGCCCATTCATCAGATGGACAAACTTCCTCTCCCAGACCCTCACATGCATGTGTGTTTGAGCGCGCACACACACACACACACACACACACACACACACACACACACCTCCCTCCCCTTCTTGGCTTCCATGGCAACCCCACGGGAACCTTTCCCCAATAGAATCTTAATAGAATACCTGTTGGCATTCTTACAAACAATCGCAAACATTTTTCAATAATATATAGAACTTTTCTTGCAGCTCTGGTATATACAGATTTTTTGAGGCCTTGCTCACAATTAATTCTGTGGCAGCACAATGACAAAATGATATACTGTGTGTGATGCTCTTGATCATATCTTTGATCATGACACTGGTGAGGAGGAGAGAGGCCAGGAAACTGATAGTGAAGATGCATTAGAGGAGGAAGTGTCAGAAGTTGAAGACAACACAGAATATGATCCAGACCAAGAGACAACGGATGTGGAACAATCCAGTGATGAGGAATAGGGCCCTGCTGAGGTTGTTGTTACATTCTGGTCAAAGAATGAGAATTTGTCCTGGTCTTCATCCCTACCTGGGAGGAGAAGTCGGCTGTCGGCTAAAAATGTTATCAGGATGGCCCCAGGGCCAACGAGATATGCTATATCCCGGGTTGATGACATAAAATCCTGCTTCGAACTGTTCCTGACAGTCAATCGAAACTATAGTCGTAAACATGACCAACTTGGAGGAGAGATGCGTTTACAAAGACAACTGGAAGGAGGTAGACCGGACAGACGTCCAAGCAGACGTGGGTCTCTTGATTTTGGCTGGTGTGTACAGATCCAGAAACGAATGCACCACCAGTTTATGGGATGCAGAGTCTGGTCGAGTAATTTTTCATGCAACTACTGTATGTCACTCCAGACATTTCACATTTCATGACAACTGTGATACAAGACCAGGACGCCATCAACAAGACAAGCTGGCAGCGATCAGAGAGGTTTGGCACAAGTGGGTGGAGCGCCTGCCACTCATCTATAACCCAAGTCCAGACATCACAGTGGATGAGCGTCTGGTCGCTTTTAGGGGACCAACCGTCTAAATATGGAATAAAGATATGGGCAGAATGTAATGCCAGGACAAGTTATGCCTGGAACATGCAGGTTTACACTGGGAAACCTGCTGACGGTGTTCCTGAAAGAAAGCCGGTGGAAGCGAGTGGTCCTGGAAATGACTGCAGTTTTCCAGGGGCACATGTTATGTGACAATTTCTTCACCTCATATGCTCTTGGTCAGGAGCTGCTCCAAAACAGAAATGACCATGGTGGGGTTGGTCAGAAGGAACAAGCCGGAGTTGCCTCCTGCCTTACTATCAAGGACAGGGATCGTTTTTCCTCTAAATTTGCCTTCACCGATACACACACTCTTGTGTCCTACTGCCAGAAGAAAAAGAAGAATGTGCTCTTGATGACAACTCTGCACAGGGATGCCGCTGTGAGTACCAGGGAGGACAAGAAGCCCAACGATGTCCTGGATTACAACAGGAACAAAGTGGGAGGTGACAGGCTTGATAAGTTATGTTACTTTTTATCTTTCAAGTCTCATGCACTTTTTATTCTATTACTAGGATTGTTTTATTTGCACCATAAAAATAAGACGTTGTTGTTTGGTGAAATACAATATGGAGTCAATTCTATTCATTTGAATATGTAAATATGTTTTAGATATGATAAATTAAAACAATACTTTGATGCAATTTTTCACATGTTACTTTGCAAGACATGAAGTATCACTTGTATGTACTCATTATTTTATTTACTGATTGTTGCACTTTTGCAGGTTACTGGCACACACTCTTGTTAGAGGATGACGGCACGTTGGCCCATGGTGGTGTTGTTCAACATCCTAGATGTGTCGGCCTACAGCGCGTTTATGGTGTGGATGGAGGTGAATCCAGGATGGAAGCAGGGGAAATTCTTCAAAAAGAGACTATTCCTTGAAGAGTTATGGAAAGCCATGGTGGCACCCCTCATTCAAAGGTGCCAACATCTTCCTCCAACACCATCCTCTGCTGGATTGGTGAGTGATATACAAGGGCCAGAAGCAATATCTACGTCCGCCAGAGACAGAAGAGAGAGGTGCAGTCTGTGTGTACCAAGAGATGTCAAAACGAGCATCATGTGCCATAAATGCAGTGCAATTATAGGGTGGCAAGTAGCCTTGTGGTTAGAGCCTTGAGCCAGTAACCAAAATGTTGCTAAATCGAATCCCCGAGCTGACAAGGTAAAACTCTGTTGTTCTACCCCTGAACAAGGCAGTTAGTTATTTTGTTCTTAACTGACTTGCCTAGTTAAATATATATTTGCAAGGCACATGCAAAAACCACCACATATTGTCCAATATGTACATGAGAAGACACAAAATGTAATCACCATTGATTGACAGATTGCAAACATTTTAATGCTATTGTTAGTAATACTGTTGTCCTTTAATGTGTTCCGACATTAATTTTGTAATATGGTGAAGTTTTCATGTGTAGTTTTGGGCCAATGTCCTTTCTTTAGTAATAAAATCATACCTGTCAGTTTTGACTGGGAGCACAACAGATGTTATTTTGTGCCAATATTTAAACATTTGAAATGGTTTCAAAGCAAATGTCCTTGTTAAACTTTGACACAAAGTAGTCTGTGATAAATAACACAATATTTTTCATCTTGAGTATTTGTTATAGTCATAATAATCCATACATGATGCTTTTTTAAAACTCAAAAGCAAGTTTGTATGAGCTCCGGTCAATGAAGCCTATAGGCCATAAATAGCAAATAGAAGTTCAAAACTTGTAATGTTCACATGAACTTAAGTTAATAAAAAAGATCTAACACAACATTCGGTGATAATATATGCATTATGGATTTATAATCAGCTGTAATGGGGCGGTCATTTTGGACCGGGAGCCAGCCACACCCATCTCATTAAGGATTCACGTGAGGTCATGTGCTCATCAGTGAGTTGTGTAGTAAAGATTAAGACTAAAAGTGGTAGTAGACTACAATAAGGAAAAATTCCAGGTAAACAGAAAGTGTCCAGATCAGCATATTTTATAAATATTAGATGACGCCTACCCAGACACACTTGTCTAAATTGATGGGTCATGTGAAAGAAGTGCTATAACCCCAAGCCACATCCAATGGTGGAAAAATCACTACATTGTCATACTTGAGTATAAGTATAAATCATTTAAAATTCCTTATATTAAACCAGACGGCACAATGTTTTTCAAATATTT
Organism: Oncorhynchus tshawytscha; assembly: GCF_018296145.1. NCBI lineage: Eukaryota > Metazoa > Chordata > Actinopteri > Salmoniformes > Salmonidae > Oncorhynchus > Oncorhynchus tshawytscha. The sequence goes on along the minus strand of NC_056436.1, from coordinate 40,005,006 downwards.
TTTTTCATTGACGGATAGCCAGGGGCACACTCCAACACTCAGACATAATTAACAAATTAAGCATTTGTGTTTAGTGAGTCTGCCAGATCAGATGCAGTAGGGATGTTCTCTTGATAAGTGTGTGAATTGGACAATTTTCCTGTCAAAATGTAACTAGTACTTTTGGGTGTCAGAGAAAATGTATGGAGTAAAAAGTACATCATTTTCTTTCGGAATGTAAGTGATGAAAAAGTTGCCAAAAATATAAATAGTAATGTAATGTACATATACCCCACCCAAAATACTTAAGCACTTTAGACCACTGCCCAAATGCCTTCACACCAGTACATTAGCATAGTTTATATACTGTTACACACATACTTATCACATAGTATACCATACATAAGTTAATGCCATTGCAACCTGAGTTAAAACCTGAGTGAGGTGCACATGTACAGTGCATAAACAGATGCATGCGCCATATATTTATGTGGATGGCCATATATTTATGTGGTTGACACTTGATGCGGTCACATGATATTTTTTGTGGTATGTCACAAAATCATGTTAAGACCACACGTATCAATATTCATTTTATATAACAATATTTTGCTAAGTCTTGCTAAGTGGATGGGTCTCTACAGAAGGTAAAAACTGTACAGCCAAATGGTTACTTGCACTGTAGCAATATCAGAAATAGAAGAGGTAGTTATACGCATACAATCAGGGGTAAAGTGGCTGAGCAGGAGGATAAAAAAAAATTGTAGCAGCAACGTATGTAGTGTGTGTTAGGAGAGTGTCATTTGAATAGAGGCACTGCAGATAGTGCTGATGACTGGTCCGTCTGAACCACGCATGAACAAGGGAATCTATATTCGGAGAGCCTGTTTCTGTCCTGCTCTTGAATTTGTTGCAGGGCATGTGATGTCCATAGCTTCTTCGTCGCAAAACTCCTTGATCTTCTCAAAAATATACATTTGTCAAGCTGTGTCCAGTCCAGGTGGTGCTTGTACAGGCAGACAATCTATGGGAGGAAGGATGTCCTCGTTACGCAGCAGATGAAACCTGGTCCCAACAGTCCGAACGCTCCTTGGTAACAACAAGACCAGGCTCCAGAGCATCGAAGCTGTAAAACAGGGAATAATAACAACATCAATTCCCCTCCCAAGTTTAGATAAGAAGAATAACATCATACAATGCAATGAAAATGATTTTCACCTGAAGTGCTGGTACTGCTTGATCTCTGGCAGCGGCCTGAAGTACGGAGTCAGGTGTTGTTGCCAGCCATAACTTTCCAACAGCACCGTACCATCCTCCAGTCCAACCAGCTGTGGGATGTTGACCCCTGTCACAGTGATGTCCTTCACAACACCAGCAATCTCAGACAGTGTTCACTCTGGTCTTTCTGAAGCGCTGCTTGATGAGGCCGAAGCACCAGTCGGGGGCAAACTTGGTGCGGCCTGTGATCAGGATGTGAAGGTCCAGACTGTGGTGGAGCTTGTGCATAGTTCACCGGGCACAATACCAGATCACAAACGTGTTCTTGTTTTGGCCACTGCAGTTATCACAATTCAGATCCACACGTGTTTCCCCAACTCCATAGTTGGTGAAGAAATGGTGCATGTAGTTGATGACTGCGCTTGGGTCAGCTATTGAGCTATTGAGCTATTGGGTCAGCTATTGATAGGAGGCATTAGACCATTCTCCTTGTATGACTGGTGGAAGAGAGTCAGGCGTGTTCTGCTGATGCTGAAAGACAAATTCCAGATGCAAATATTTTAGCGTAACTATAAAATAGATGCGAAATGGCATTCTGAGATATCACGATACACACACTTCATACATGTAATGTTAGCTAGCTAGCCAGCCATCTAACGATGTCAGATGGCTAGCTAACAGCAAGCTTTAACTAGCAATATAAATCAATTGTCAAAGCTACCTAAAGTTAACCAAATAGGTTCAATGTTAGCTAGCTAACAGTAAGCTATAACTAGCAATGTGAAATGGCATTCTGAGAAAACATCACTAAAGTTACACACAATTCATACACATTCATTAATAACTAGCTAGCAGGCCAGCCATCTAACCTCAGCTAATGTTAGCTAACTAACAGCAAGCTTTAACTTGGGGTCTTTTGTTTACACGTTAGCTAGCTAAAAAATTAACTATAATCCCAATCCATAGAGTAACGTGAACTCACCCCATTCCGTACAAATGTGCGCCACCCCAACATTCAAATGAGGCTACAAAGAAAACTAATGGGACTGTAGCGACTGTGTTGACATCAAAATCAGGGGTGTGAACTAGGTTTCTATTCAAGCGTTGATCGACATGGACATGGCTCTATAGTATTGGAGAAAAGTTGAAAAAACTGACCCTCCGTTACATCTTGACGTGTCAAGTCGTAACGTACAGCACGCATAAAGCAACTATTTCTGTCTTACAATCTCTCTCCACCAGGTGTAGCACTTCTATCATCCTTTAAAAACAAGACATGGACAGTGACGGGGGTAAGGGGGGGATACCTAGTCATTTTTTTCGTCATCATTGCATGCGATCATCATTCTCAAAGCCGCTGTTTACTTCTAAGATCACTTTAGCACCGCCCTAAAAACCGATTCAAATTCGACACAAACCTTCAAATTAGGTATGTAATCTTTATAGTGTTTTATTTACATTTTAGAGGCGATAAGGTGATAAGTTGGACAGATCGAGTGAAAAAAAGCAAATTTTCCCACACAACATCTCTCATTCTCACTATCACCCATTAGTTTCGCTTCCCCACCCGCCATTGAATTATGCAGAAACGGGCAGCGTTTAGGTCATGTAATTGATTCTGTTGGAAAGGGGAGAAATTGTGCTTTACAATGGTACTGACATTACAGTTGATCTGGAAGTATTACGTTTTTGGGGTGCTAAAATAAGGGCAATTGTACGAACCAAGGCGATGTACGGGTTTACGTGAGTTTACGTTAACGTTACTAGCAATACAAACCGATTGTCATAACTAAAGTTAACCAAATAAATTAGTTTCAATGTTAACGTTAGCTAGCAAGCCAGCCATCGATCTCCAGCTGTCTAGCTAACAGCAAGTATTAACTTGCAATGAAAACAACTTCTGACAAAATTGAAAACGTATAATATCTGAAACTGTAGCTAGATTAAAACTCGGTCAACTTCTTCCGTGACAACAACACTGTTGATCGCCATTTCTTCCCCATCACCATCATTGGAAGACTCTACAATGTCTTCTTCATTGAAAATTGTCTTTTTTACCTAAATCAGGGATTTCCTCATCGTCTGATACATTTTTTAGAGTCAGCGAGAGTCAGCGAGAGTCAGCATGGCACGATCGTCCTCCAGAAAGTAGTCTATCACAAGCACCGATGTCGATAGCGCCTGATAAATTCAGGGCAGCAATGTTATTGAGAGCAAAAGCAACACATTTGCAGGTCTTTATGGCTAACGTTATATCTTTAGAAAAAACTGCAGTAGAAACAATTATCTACGCATAAAGAGCCTCTCATTTTGATGCTACACCGCAGAACAATCTGAAACTCATCTCTCGGCATGTCCAGCCCACTCATTATGTCAGCCAATCATGGCTAGAGGGAAGGTTCCCCTTCTTTTTCTTTGGCTGAACAACTAGGCTCTTAATTTAACAACTTCATTCGTATTTACAGATGGCATACAAGTTTGTTACTAAGGCACATGGAAGTTCACATGTTCGAGAAGGCATTTCTGGCAACAAAAAAAATGCATTTGGATTAAAACATATATTTTTTATGTTCAAACGGCTCTCTTGTGAAGTCGTGACTTGCGACATACACATGGTTTCCTGAATGGGGTCACATATTTTGATTTGATAACACTTTTTTGGTTACTACATGATTCCATGTGTGTCATTTCATAGTTTTGATGTCTTCACTATTATTTTACAATGTAGAAAATAGTCAAATAAAGAGAAAACCCTTGAAAGAGTAGGTGTGTCCAAACTTTTGACTGGTACTGTATTTGTTCAACACTTTTGTACAGCGACAAAATTCAGACTGTAGGCCGTTCTTACAGTATGCTTCCTGTACATCAAGTCAGAACCGTAGGATAAATAAAGGGGGCATATACGCAGACAATAAAAGCTCTTACAAAATTCGATGATGACATTTCTCTAAAACAGTTGTCTTGAACTCACTGAAGTCTGAGATTTCACAGTTCTGAGTTTCCAGTTGTTTTGAACAACTGGAAACTCAGAACTGTGAAATCTCAGACTTCAGTGAGTTCAAGACAACTGGGAACTCAGAAAAAAACAAACGCGACAGAAGTCATGCTGGATAAGCTTGGACGAGAGACAATTAAACCCAGACTTAGATAACATACACATTCCACTGAATAGCAGGCTAGTGATTGCTTTGCAATGCTTGCAGTTACCCAGTGATTCCTTCCAAACCACTCATTGTTAAATTTGCGATTTCCAACTTGTTGAGTAATGTTTATGTCCAATGCCTGATGATCACCGGTACATTTTATCTAGAATTTCTTTTCATAATCTCTCTTCATATGACAAGGATTGAAAAGGATTTGCCAGTAGATTTGCCAGTAGATTCAACTTTATTCATGAAGATGCCTGCTAAGATTTAGGAAGTAAAGCTCCCCCTAGGTTATGCACTGATGTAGTGTCCCCATTAATGACAGAACACTGAGCCAATCACGGTGCAACTAGAGAACATTACCAAACCCCTGGTCCGTATTTTCCGCTGGCTGTCCCACACCTCAGAGAGAACTGAGCTATGTTGTATGTTTGTATGTGGCATTATTAACTCATTGTTTAAAAAAAAAAAATGTTTAACTGATGTGTGACATGTATTAATAAAAAGATAACATGCAAAACAGGCAAAAATAAATAAATAAACATTATTATGTTACGCTAAACAGGTGGGACTCAAAACAGTTTTAGGGGGGCATGTCATTCTTTTGATTGCTTTTCCCATTGCCCCTGCATCTCCCGACCTGAATGACCATCTGAACACAGACATTATGTGACAGGACACATCAGCTAGTACAGGCATTGACACTAGAACCACTAAAGCGGTCATCATGACCGCTAATTTGATTTAATTTGTATTACTCTAATTTGTATTTTTAAGTCATTAAGTCCCCCTCCTTGACTTTTCCTAAATAAGCCTATTTAACACACTGTTGGTGTTAGAGTCTTAATATCACAAACATAACTGGAGTTATAACCAGTATTAGGAGGGCATGTCATTTTGAACTGGAGTTATAACCAGTATTAGGAGGGCATGTAATTATGAACTGGAGTTATAACCAGTATTAGGAGGGCATGTCGTTTTTTTATTGGTTTTCCTATTGCTCCTTCTTCTCCCAACAGTAGGTCCTGCTCTGCTCTTTCTTCCAAAAGTTGAATGTGCCCAGCTGATCACCCTGACAATTGCCTCAAAACTGAACCTGAACTATACCCAAACTAATTTCACACATATAACAACAGAATAAATATATGGGGAGAATGGGTGAGTTGATAAGATCGGATAAGTGAATGATGAGTAATTATTTAATATCCAATTATGAATGAAGATCAGGTCGGGCAATTTTCTTGTATTGGTCCTTTCTAATTATAATCTTAAAAATGGTATGTACCATATATCAGTCCACCGAATCAATGCAGTCTTATCAGTCTACTCTGGCCTACTTAGGTTACACAATAAGAGGGTAACTGTACGTAGTGAACTGCTTTCAATATCTGGGAAAATATCTACATTGGGCAGCAGGTGAGCGAAGTTGGCAAGGGGAGAAATGTCACCATGGACAATTTCTTAACTTCATTGTCATTGGCAAACAATTTGCTTGCAAAGACAACAAGTCTGTCCAGAACAATGAACAAAGCTCAGTCCCTTTATGCAAAATAGGGCACCTGCGTTAGCCATTGTGCTCCACAATGGTACTGAAGAATGACAAGACAACGACAAAGCGATGAGAACACAAGCAAGGGAAAGCTACATGAATTGAGACAACTGTTAAGACAAGAGATAACAGCTAAATGAAATCCAACTGATGCCATTGTGTGAAAATGCACACAACATAAGCACGAGCTGACAATAATTGACTATTTTTTGGCTACTGTCATATCAACACTTATAGTCATTAAATTGCCATTGTTGCTTTTGTACCGAGTTTCACTATTTAACAAGGCCACTTGGAACTTATAATGATGTTTTAGGGTACTGATGTTTCCATAATTAAATGATCTTTTGACTGTGCGTATTGGTGGTTGAGGTATTTTTTATTTTATTGATACCATGTTCCCTACACGTATGTTTTCTGTTTCATAGTTGTAACAACGGAACTCCACAAATAAAAGATTGAACACTTTAGTGTTTTTACATAGCCTACAGTAACATAAACTAATGAAAATAATATTGTGTTATTTGAAATAAAATAATCATATTCTAATGTTACCCAAGGCCTTCATAAACACAACCAAATTATTATTTTTTCGAAAGCATTTATGAAATAGACGAATTACACTGTTTGAATGTGGCAGTCAGAATGACTGCTCATTAGCTTGAAGGGGGGTGTCCATCAAGGCCCAGCCGTTCAAGTGTTAAAAGATGAATATCAAGAATGAATGTTTTTATTTAACCTTTATTTAACTAGGCAAGTCAGTTAAGAACAAATTCTTATTTTCAATGACTGCCTAGGAACAGTGGGTTAACTGCCTTGTTCAGGGGCAGAATGACAGAGTTGTACCTTGTCATCTCTGGGATTTGAACTTGCAACCTTCCGGTTACTAGTCCAACACTCTAACCGCTAGGCTACCCTGCTGCCCTCCCACTGTGTTCAGAACCCTCATGTTTGCTAGGCATTTGGTGCCAAATCCTATCGCTCATTTTACATTGAGAAATGTTGTTGTGGGTTGAGATAACATTGAGATTACATTGATACACAATGCCAGACGGAGGGAGCTGTGTAATACTCCAGCCATGCCGGTAGCTGATGTTATGATTATATGGACGGATAACAATCTGGTGATGTTGTGTGTAGTGAGTGACTTGTCTCTCTTTAAGATCTGTCCGATGGGGAGAAAAACGCTCAGAAAATGTCTGTAGAATTTAGTTAAGACTAAACTTCTAACCTACATGCTTCATGTTCAATGTAATGTGTTTGTTTAATTATTAAAGCTCCAACTTTTTTTCCAACATTCTCATTTCCAAAGATATCTTCCTTTCAGTGAGTTGAACCTGACGGACAGCTTCACAACAACCCCCCCCCCCTCCATGTTGTCTGTTCAGAACATCACTGATTCACATCTCACATGTTACAAACAGGCTCCGTTTCACGTTTGCACTAAACTGGGTCAATGTGTATCGACTCCAGTCACTCTGTAGCTTATAAAAAAAACACATCAACCATACCATACCATTTACCATGATATTACACAAGCCTTCTGTAAAAGGTCTGAAAAGCAAACATCCTGTCCAAATCAGAGGAGGGTTATTGCTTTGGATAGCAGGCCCTGGAATTTTCTCAGAAAGAGTCATTTATAACCCGTGCTGACTTTAATTAATGATTCATTCAAACCTCCTTGGATTGGGGAGAACAGACCCTCTTGAAGGTTTGAAGGTTGTGCTGCCTTGATATGTCTGGAGTGACCTCTCTGAGAGGCTGCCAAGAATGCCAGAAATCCTAGTTGTGTGGGAGCGCCTTCTTAGTTCCTCCCGTTTGCCTCTCTCTCTCTCTCTCTCTCTCTCTGAGTCTCCCACTGTACTGGATTCTGGCATTACCACTGCCCTCTACAGGAGTGTTGGATCCCATGTGACGAGGTAAGCACATTTATTTTGACACGGGACTGTAGCCTACTATGCTGCCTGTAGGCATGGAAAGATGCAGGGCAGACATTCTTCCGTCCCTTGTCTTCACTCCTCAAGTAACTCACACTGTCTGACGTGCCTTTACCGTTTTTAAAGGTTATGTAAATGTATTAGTGTTATGTTGTAATGTATACAAAGAGGTTTAGTATTACACTTATAAAATGCTCCTCACCTGGTGGGTGACATGTTTATATTGCCCTTGTTGTTCTCACATGAAGTCACTTAAATGTAATGCTTGAGCAGTGAAGACACAACATCAGTGAATTACATTAACATGTTTGAGAAGAGATGAGATGCTCTGTCCCTTCTTCTTAGCCCAGTGTGTGTGTGTGTGTGTGTGCTCTTCGGTGGGACACTACCTCTTCTCTCCCTCCCTGCTAGAGAAACCATATTATACAGCTTGGAGGTACAGTAAGCCTAGTCTGCTTCGCCGAGTTGCTGTAATCTATAACGGCCTTGAGCATAGGATAAAACCAGTATCAGGCCTGGGGGCTCATACTGTGTTCCTATTATACACTCACCAACACATAACGCTGCCATGTTTTCCTCCCTACAGTTTATGTGTTGCATGTGTTGTATTTGTGTGTGTGTGTGAATGCCTGAGTCTCTCTCTCTCTCTCTCTCTCTCTCTCTGTGTGGGTGTGTGCATCGTTTGGAAGCAGTGTGTGACAGATCATGCTCCCAGGCGGTGTGAAAGTTTTTATCTCAATATCAAACCATTTCTGGGTAACAATTAGGTACCTTACTGTGATTGTTTTCAATTAAAATGGTCAAAAATAAACAAAAATAGCTTCTCAGCTAAATGCAATTCTCAAGCAAGATTTTCCTAGGACTGACTGGGAGTGGTCTGAGAGAGGGGCCTAATTAGAGGGGCCTAATGGGACCGATGTGTAACCTGAAAACTAGCTGTTATTGGCAAAGAGGAGGGCAAACTCTCTTTATTATTGGTCTATTAACTTACACCAGGCTGCCCAAAAACCTCACCCAGCCAATCAAGCAGAAATTACAGTCGGCCTTTACAAACAGCTCTTACACTAAAAGGGCATTATCATAATTTTCCCAATTTCACATTATTATTCCAACCTCATAGTCTGGAAATATATATAAAAACTAGGAAAATCTAGTTTTGACTGCACTGACCCTTTAATTAACTAATTACTCTCCTAATTGGACATGTTCAATGTGCCTCACATCCCAGACCCTATCTGTCTGTTCTGGAGCCTAATGCCGTTCTCTCATTTCTCAATGCCCTTGAACATACTCCCAGCCTTAGAAATGTTCATTGATTAGATATAGTCTAAACATAAGGACTAGCCATATTATGGTCTAAGAAATATTGTCTTACAATAAATGTAGAACACATCTGTTCACATACAGGCCTGCCCTGATGGTGAATTTAGGTTAACTACAGACAAATGTGTTCTTATGTCTATTGCAACATTAGTTAATTGTGTCACTGATTAATTGAGATTAATCCATATAACTGTAACCCATTTTGTGCGGTTTAGCTTGTGTTAATGTCACTGACAGTGATTGTGTGATTGTGTCTTGTGTGGTGTTGATGACTCATATGTGCACCATCCCCCCAACCCCACCCTTTTTTATTCCCTCTCTTCCTTCTTCCCCCTTCCCTTCTATCTCTATTCCCCTCCCTTGCCCCTCTTTTCCTGCTTCCCTCTATCTACAATACAACTCTTCTCTTTCCCACTCTTCCTCCTTTCCCCCATATCTTTGTCCTTCTTCTGTTCCCTCATCCCCCCTTCAATCTCCCTCTCTATCCCTCTATCCCGTCTGTCTCATATAGATGGGTCAGGGAGTGTTGGGATGGGCAGTAGCAGCTGCAGAAGGAGCAGCTGCCAAGTGTGTGCGTTTGTGTGTGTACGTCTGCTACTGCTTGTCCCCTCAGCCAGGCTGCCTGGGCAGGGCTTGTCTCAGCACGGTGCCACCACCCTGCCAACACCCCTCCAACCAGCCGCACACACTCACACAGTCAGAGAGAGAGAGAGAGAGAGAGAGAGAGAGAAAGACAGAGCGAGAGAAACTAATATGCGCAGACACGGCCATACACAACACAATTTAACACACATTCATATTCAAATACTGTCCTATTCAAGGAGCGCACTAGTGAATCATCCAGTTATGTCTGAGAGAGTAATGTATGGAAATATGCACTCAGAAGTTCTGAGTCATCATCGCTTTATGCAGCTTGTGCGAAGAATGACATTTTGAGATATGTGTAATGTAACGGGAGAAAGAATAATGCAGGTGTTTTATATATGAAAGACCCTGGCACTATAGTCAATTCACAGCCTGGGTTTCAAGGTTTAGTGCCCAGGGCAATGTTAACTGTATTCTCTCAGCTTCAAGGAGAAGAATCATCATACTCTAGTCTGAGAAGGATTCTCAAAGGCCTCTCATCCCGAGTTGGAGGTCTTTTATAAGCCTTTATCTTTTCCTCCCTGAAATTACAGATCCTTTAAAAACCAAACCCGATGTTGTTGATTCATCTGGTCGCTTTAATGAGAAGCCAGCCCTAGGCGGTAATTTTTTTCTGAAGTCATCCTCTGGTTGCCTTGACTCATCACAAAGGGGGAGGGAGAAGAAGTGGTGATATCATTATGTTAGGGAACCCTCGGGAATACTGCCCTGTCACCAGACTCAGTCATGCAGAAGGGGAAGGAAGTGATAGAAGCTCTCTCGTTGCACCGCTGCACCGTCCAGTCTGTCTGTGCAGCAAGGGCCGTGTTACAGCGTGTCGCCCTCAGCTCATCTCGCCATTGCGGTGCTGTCGTCTCTCGCTCCCTGATCGCTCTCCTGTCTCTCTCAACCTCCCGCCCTCCCTCCCTGTTTACTCGCATTCATCTCTTTCTTTCTCATTCTTTTTCTCTGGGCTTGCAAACTTTCACGGATTACAAAGGGAAACCCAGTCACGAGCTACCCAGTGACACGAGCCTACAAGACGAGCTAAATGCCTTATATGCTCCTTTCGATGCAAGTAACACGGAACCATGCATGAGAGCACCAGCTGTTCCGACAGACCGTGTTATCACGCTTTCCGTAACCCACTCCAATTCACATACCGCCCCAACAGATCAACAGATGACACAATTTATATTGTACTCCATACTGCCCATTCCCACCTGAACAAGAGTAACCCCTATGTGAGATTGCTGTTCATTGACTACAGACTACAGCCCTCCAAGCTCATCACTAAGATAAGGACCCTGGGAGGGAACACCTCCCTCTGCAACTGGAACTTGGACTTCCTGATAGGCCGCCAGCAGGTGGTGAGGGTAGGCAACAACACATCGCCACGCTGAACCTCAACACGGGGGCCCCTCAGGGGTGTGAGCTTGGTCCCCTCCTGTACTCCCTGTTCACCCACAACTACATGGCTGCACACGACTCCAACATCATCATAAAGTTTGCAGACGGTGGTACGATGATGAGACAGCCTATAGGGAGGAGGTCAGGAGGTCAGAGACCTGATAGTGTGGTGCCGCGACAACATATCCCTGAACATCAGCAAGATAAAGGAGCTGATCGTGGACTACAGGAAACAAAAGGCAGACGAAGGGGTCGAGAGCTTCGAGTTCCTCCGTGTCCATATCACTAAGGATCTATCAGGGTCCACACTCACCAACACAGTTGTGAAGAGGGCAAGACAACGCCTCTTCCCCCTCAGGAGGCTGAAAAGATTTGGCATGGGCCATCAGATCCTGAAAAAGTTCTACCGATGCACCATTGAGAGCATCTTTAATGGCTGCATCACCGCTTGGCATAGCATACTAGGTATCCAATCACAAGGCGCTACAGAGGGTAGTGTGTACGGCCCAGTACATCACTGGGGCCGAGCTCTCTGCCATCCAGGACCTCTGTACCAGGCGGTGTCAGAGGAAGTCCCTAAAAATTGTCAAAGACTCCAGCCACCCGAGTCAAAGACTGTTCTCACTGCACTGCAAGTGGTACCGATGAACCTAGTCTGGAACCAACAGGACCCTGAACAGCTTCTTACCCCAAGCCATAAGATTGCTAAAAAGTTAGTTACAATGTCTTCAGAAAATATTAAGACCCCTTGACTTTTTCCACATTTTTTTTTACGTTACAGCCTTATTCTCAAATGGATTCAATGAAAAACATTCCGCAGCAAACTTCACACAAATACCCATAATGTACAAAATTGTTGAACATTCTTAAAAATAAAAAACAGAAATACCTTATTTACATAAGTATTCAGACCCTTTGCTATGAGACTAGAAATTGAGCTCAGGTGCATCCTGCCACTGATCATCCTTGAGATGTATCTACAACTTGATTGGAGTCCATCTGTGGTAAATTAAATTGGTTGGATATGATTTGACTGAGAGACTGAACAACAGCTTCTATCTCAAGGCCATCAGACTGTTAAATAGCCATCACTAGGTGGCTTCCACCCGGTTACGTAACCCTGCATCTCAGAGGCGGAAGTTTACATATACTTAGGTTGGAGTCATCATACTTTTTGGAGAAATGTCCTCTGGTCTGATGAAACAAAATAGAACTGTTTGGCCATAATGACCATCATTATGTTTGGAGGAAAAAGGGGGAGGCTTGCAAGCAATGATTCAATCTTAGTCCTGCTTTGCCTGTTTCATGGTTCGTCGTCGGATTTATTATAGGCTTCCGGGTTAGAGTCCCGCTCCTTGAAAGGGGTAGCTCTAGCCTTTAGCTCAGTGCGGATGCTGCCTGTAATCCATGGCTTCTGGTTGGGGTATGTACGTACGGTCAGTGTGGGGACAACGTCATCGATGCACTTATTGATGAAGCCTATGACTGATGTGGTCTACTCCTCAATGCCATCCAAGGATTCCCGGAACATATTCCAGTCGGTGTTAGCAAAACAGTCCTGTAGCCTAGCATCTGCTTCATCTGACCACTTTTTTATTGATCTAGTCAGTGGTGCTTCCTGCTTTCTTTAAAAAAATTATAAGCAGGAATCAGGATGATAGAATTATGGTCAGATTTGCCAAATGGAGGGTGAGGGAGAGCTTTGTATGGGTCTCGGTGTGTGGAGTGAAGGTGGTCCAGTTATTTTCCCTCTGGTTGCGCATTTAAATGGATTTGTGCATTAAAGTCCCCGGCTACTAGGTGCGCCTCCTCTAGGCAAGCATTTTCTTGTTTGCTTATGTCAGAATACAGCTCATTCAATGCTGTCTTAGTGCCAGCCTCAGTCTGTGGTGGTATGTAAACAGCTGCGAAAAATACAGATGAAATCTCTCTAGGTAGATAGTGTGGTTGTCATTGATCCCTCCAGGAACTTTCATTAAGCACACCTGGCCCCTATTCCCAGTGATTAGTAATTGTATAAGTGTGCCCTTGGTTTACAATTGTCCTGTCTCATTGTTACAATGTCCGTAGATGCGTGTGAGTACCTGTGCTGTGTGTTTTGGCTTTCGTGCCATTGTGGATTTCACAGAAGATTACGGGTCTCCCCGTGTGTTAAACATTGTGAGCTTGTGTTATTTATTCAAGGCTCTTTGTTTGCATTTCTACCCTGTGTTTGGTAAAGTGTTTGTTTGGTCTTCGTCCCGTGCCTTTACACTGCACGCCGTAATTTGGGTATAATAAAAAAAACTATTACGCATTCCTACTCCTGACTCCCGAATCATTCATGCCAGCATGACAGTGGTCTACAGCTTATCATGATATACTCTACCTCAGGCGAGCTATAGCTCGAGACTTCCATTGATATCGTGCACCAGCTGTAATTTACAAAAATACATAGTCCGCCACTAATTGTCTTACCAGACACTGCTGTTCTATCCTCCCTGTACAGCGTATAACCAGCCAGCTGTATGTTGATAGTGTCGTCGTTCAGCCACGACTCCGTGAAGCATAAGATACTACAGTTTTGAATGTCCCCTTGGTAGTTTAATGTTTAATGTTCCGCGTAGGTCATCGATTTTATTCTCCAAAGATTGCATTTTTGCTAGCAGAATGGAAGGAAGTGGAGGTTTATTCGATGAATTTAGCCTATGAATTCTCAGAAGGCAGTATATCATTCATGTCGGGCATGTCAGTCTCGTTAAAGAAAAAAAAGGATTCTGCCAGTCCGTGGTGAGTAATCGTAGTCCTGATGTAGAGAAGTTATTTCCGGCGCCATTTTACATCTGACAAACGTGTGTATGTGACAAATTCAATTTGATTTGATTTGGAAAGGCACCCTCTTGTCTATATAAGTTCCCACAGTTGACAGTGCATGTCAGAGCAAAAACCAAGCCACAATGTCACTCTGACAGAGCTCCAAACTTCTTCTGTGGAGATTGGAGAACCTTCCAGAAGGACAACCATCTCTGCAGCACTCCACCATTCAGGACTTTTTGGTAGAGTGCCAGATGGAAGCCACTCCTCAGTAAAAGGCACATGGCAGCCCGCTTGGAGTTTGCAAAAAGGCACCTAAAGACTCTCAGACCATAAGAAACAAGATTCTTTGGTCTTATGATACCAAGATTGAACTCTTTGTCCTGAATTCCAAGCGTCACGTCTGGAGGAAACCTGACACCATCCCTACGGTGAAGCATGGTGGTGGCAGCATCATGCTGTGGGGATGTTTTCAGCTGCAAGGATTGGGAGAGTTTTCAGGATCAAGGAAAATATGAACGGAGCAAAGTACAGAGAGAGCCTTGATGAAAACCTTCTCCAGAGCGCTCAGGATCTCAGACTGGAGCGAAGGTTCACCTTCCAACAGGACAACGACCCTCAGTTCACAGCCAAGCCAAATGCAGGAGTGGTTTCGGGACAGGTCTCTGAATGTCCTTGAGTGGCCCAACCAGAGCCCGGACTTCGATCGAACATCTCTGGAGAGACTTGAAAATAGCTGTGCAGCAACGCTCCCCATCCAACCTGGCAGAGCTTGTAAAGACCTGTAGAGAAGTATGGAGGAAACTCCCCAAATACAGGTGTGCCAAGCTTGTAGCGTGATACCCAAGAAGACTCAAGGCTGTAATCGCTGCCAAAGGTGCTTCAACAAAGTACTGAGTAAAGCGTCTGAATAATTATATTTCCTTTTTTATATATTTTTTAATAAATTAGCAAAAATGTCTACAAACCGTTTTTTTCTTTGTCATTATGGGGTTTTGTGTGTAGATCGATGTGGGGGGAAAACAATGTAATCAATTTTAGATTAAGGCTGTAATGTAACAAAATGTGGAAAATATCGACGGGTCTGAATACTTTCGGAATGAACTGTAAATGGTTAACCAAATACCAAATACAGAGCTATTTGTATTTACCCTTTTTGCACAAACTTTTTTGACCTATCACATACGCTGCTGCTACTGTTTATTACCTGTTTCTAGTTATATATACATACATACTGTCACACCCTGACCATAGTTTGCTTTGTGTGTTTCCAGGTTTTGTTTGGTCAGGGTGTGATCTGAGTGGGCATTCTGTTACATGTCTAGTTTGTCTATTTCTATGTTTGGCCTGATATGGTTCTCAATCAGAGGCAGGTGTTAGTCATTGTCTCTGATTGGGAACCATATTTGGGTAGCCTGTTTGGTGTTGGGTTTTGTGGGTGATTGTTCCTGTCTCTGTGTTTGTTTTCACCAGATTGGCTGTTTAGGTTATCTCACGTTTATTGTTTTGTTCGTCTATTCATGTATAGTTTCTTTATTAAAGAACCATGAATAATAACCACGTTGCATTTTGGTCCGCCTCTCCTTCGACACAAGAAAACCACAGTACAGTAACTACCTCAATTACCTCGTATCACTGCACATTGATTCGGTACTGGTACCCTGTGTATATAGCCAGGTTATCGTTACTCATTGTGTATTTTTATTTCCCTCTGCATTTTTGGGAAGGGCTCATAAGTAAGTTGTTATTCTAAACCTGTTGTTTATGAAGCATGTGATGGATAACATTTTATTTCGATTTTCAGTTGTGGCCGCCACCCCACACAAACTGCTGCCTTGTCTGTCTCTCTAGTTTCTGTCTCTCACTCTCTTACCACCATTTTTTCATCTCAGTCTTTCTCTGCCTGACAATGTTTTTGTATTTATCCCTCCCCTACCTCTCTCCTCACCCCATCTCTCCGTCTCCCCTCTCTCTTGCCTCCCTCTCACCTATACCCTGTCTAATATACACTCTTAGAAAAAAAGAGTTCCATAAGGCTTCTTCAGTGGTCCCCATAGGATAACCTTTTTTGGCTCCAGATAGAACCTCATTGGGTTCCATGTGTCACCCTTTGTGGAAAGGGTTCCAAGTGGAACCAAATAGGGTTCTGCAAAGGGTTCTCCTATGGGGACAGCCGAAGAACCCTTTTAGGTTCTAGATAGCACCTTTTCTTTCTGAGTGTATGCCTTTCTCTCTCGCTTACCCAGTCTTCCTCTACCCCTCCCCTCTGTATTTATCCCTCTCCCCACCCTTCCTCCTTCCCTTCCTCCCCTCGACTCTCCTCTCATTCTTTCTTCCTCTGTTTCCCTCGTCATGCTCCAGGGCTTGTGTGGGAACTGTGGTGCTCTGTTGTGGTCTTGGCCTGAGGTCAGTCTTTAGGCCCAGATGGGGTGCTGCTTTACCCTGCTCAGCTCTACCCTGCTCTACTCTACCCTGCTCTGTGCGTGTGTGTTCTCCTGGCCCCTGAGAATTGGGATGCTGTGCAGTTGTTGTTTGGTTTGAGGGCCAGGGGTAGAGGCCACTAGGGCCACAGAGGTCAGCAGCACCATTCAGAGCCTTGGCCCTGGCTCAAAGCTACAGCGTGAAAGAGGATCACGCTTCGGTGTCGGTGGAAAAAAAGACCTCCTTTCCCCAGTTCACAAAGGATACAGCTAGGAACTCCCAAACAACGACCAATCATTTTCTGTTCTGCTATAATGCGGAGTTAATGATTAAGTTGGTTAGTAAAATATTATTGAAAATACAATTACTTTGACAAAAAATCTAGTTTTTTATTAAGAATATTATACAGAAAAATTCCTCATTTTGGAAATACTAAAAAAAGCTTTTTTAGTTTTTTTTACTTGTACAATATGTTTTACTGCTAGTCATATTGGTGGTGTACCAATATATCTATGTATGTTTGTTTTTAATAAACCAATGTTTTCTCAAGGGCTGGTGGTTGTATATTGTGCCGGGTGGTGGGAAGGTGTTCATCTTCCACATTTATGATACTCATATGGGTAGAGTGGAGAAGTCAATAACTCCAAGGTCTGTGTTACTGCTATAAGGCTATAAGCCATCTCCGGGACTCGGCAGTATTGAAAAAGCAACTTTATTTTGATTAGTAAACAGCGGAGAATGCCCTTCAGGCTACTTCTGGAGAGCGGCCCAAGAACGTAAGGTTAATCTTCAGTTTATTGCCACCAGCAGACAGACAGATAGTACAGTATCTTTCCAGATTCTATAAATCAGGTCCGCTTCTGTTCCGGTGACTGCAGCAGCCCCCTAGACATGACATTTAATTTTTCCCATGCTGCCCAGCCCATTACATCGCTATCGATGTCCACCTTCCAGTCCCATTCAGATTTTGCAGCCTCGCTAGTTTCGATAGCATCTGGCTAAATACTCCATTCATCCATTCACTAGCCAAGTTATAGTAATTCACTGGCTCATTCTTATAGGTGTCTGTTTAGGAGGAAATGGTTGGGTGTTACATTATGTACGGGAGCACTTTCATAAAACAACAGCTGTCTGAGATTGTAGCAATAAGTGGGCATCTTCTCTTACTGCAACGAGTGGGCTTGAAAGAGAAGAGAAGATGGCGCCGACAGACATGGCAGCTCTGCTTCTAGCTCCTTAGCATCTTTGCAGTATTAAATCTTTTTTGTGTTATTTCTTACATTAGCCCAGAACGTTTTTTTGTGTTAATACATGCCGGAAATAACTTTTGGATATCAGAGTGGCGGTAACTCACCAGTGTTCTGACCACAAATACGACTTTCCCGAATTAGATTTTTTGTTCGTACCCCCCAAGCAATTGAACTTACCCCAGAGACTGCTCCAAGATGCCGCTGGCGGAAAATAGGTATTCATAGTTGACTTCTAGTCCGAGGCGTGCACAACATCCACCGCTTCCGAGTATATTCCTCGCTAATGTTCTGTCCCTGGACAATAAAGTAGACGAGCTCAGGATGAGGATCTCCTTCCAGAGAGATATCAGGGACTGTAACATACTCTGTTTCACAGAATCATTGCTCTCTCCTGATATACTGTCCCTGTCTGTACATCGCACAGGCAGAAATAAAGAACTCTCCGGGAAGAGGAAAGGTGTATGTACCGAAAGGTTGCTGGATTGAATCCCTGAGCTGACAAGGTAAAAATCTGTAATTCTGCCCCTGAGCAAGGCACTTTTGTTCACCCGACCTAGAATACCTCAATCAAATGCCGACTGTATTACCTCTCAAGAGAATTCTCTTCAGTTATTGTCACAGCTGTGTATATTCCCCTAAAGCCAATACCAAGACGGCACTCAAGGAACTACATTGGACTTTGTGCAAACTGGAAACCACATATCCGGAGGCAGCATTTATTATAGCTGGGGACCTTAACAAAGCAAATTTGAGGAAAATCCTACCAAAGTTCTATCGACACATTGCCTTTAGTACTCTCGCTTCCAAAACTCTCTACCATTGTTACTCTCCCTTCCCGGATGGCTACAAGGCCCTCCCCCACCCTCCCTTTGGAAAATCAGATCACGACTCCATTCTGCTCCTCCCTTCCTATAGGCAGAAACTCAAACAAGAAGTACCCGGGCTAAGGTCTATTCAAAGCTGGTCTGACCAATCGGAATCCATGCTTCAAGATTGTTTTGATCACTCAGACTGGGATATGTTCCGGGTTGACTCTGAGAATAACGTTGACATATATACGGGCACAGTGGTTGAGTTCATCAGGAAGTATATAAGGGATGTTGTTCCCACTGTGACTATTAACACCCACCCAAATCCAAAACGTGGATACATGCCAGCAACTATGACAAGGTGACTGGGAATATGGTCGAATACAAACAGTGCAGTTATGCCCTCCACGAGGCAACAAAACAAGCAAAACGTCAGTTTAGAGACAAAAGTGGATTCGCAATTCAACAGCTCAGACACGAGACATATGTGGCAGGGACTCCAGACAATCACGGATTACATACTTTGTGGATAGAGACAGCACGCCCTCATCCACATCGACAGGAACGCAGTGGACTTTTACAGATGCACCATTGAGAGCATCCTGTCGAGCTGTATTACTTCCTGGTAAAGCAATGGCACCATGCGCAATCTCAGGGCTTGCCAGAGGGTGGTGCGGTCTCCCTAACGAATCACCAGGGTATCTGTAGGTATCCTACCCTCCAGGATAGCTACAGCACCCGATGTCACAGGAAGGCCAAAAAGATATTACTGCACTGTTGGAGCTGCAAGTGTTTCGCTACACCCGCAATAACATCTGCTAAATATGTGTATGTGACCAATAACATCTGCTAAATATGTGTATGTGACCAATAACGTTTTATTTTATTTGTTATCTAGCCTATTAATCTGAGTATGTATTTAATCTAAGGGGAAACAATGGGCTCTGGTGATCATATTGGCCAATGTTTCTGCCTCCTCTCTCCTCTCCCTTCTCTCTCCTTTCTTCTCTGAGTCTTCTTTAGATCCTGACTAGTGATGGGAAATCTATATGGTGAGAGAGTCCAATTTAGCTCTCTTCCAACAGCGTGGGTTTGAAGCCAGGAACCAGGGTAAACACAACTGAATAACGCCCACACTCGTAATTTATTTCAGTGTGTGAGGAGAGGGTATTTTCACTATCTATTTTCTTCTGGAGGATGTGTATGATGTGGGAGAGGAGTTGAGTTTTTTTTTGTTGCTGAAGGAAGGCTTGTTTGCTGAATGCAGGCCATTGTGTGTGTGTGTGTGTGTGTGTGTGTGTGTGTGCATGCGTGTGTGAGACCCTACCCCCTCTGTCTGGTGTCATGAGCGCATATCTGCCTGCCACCAACTCAAAACTCTTACCTCAAAACAATCCCTCAATAGGCTTAGCTGGTGTTCGTCAAGTGTTTGTTGATGTTTACAGTATGCATTTTGTATGACATTCCCTTTTAGCCCCCTCCCCCTCCAGCTGTATGCCTAACACTTGCCTTCATTGGAAACTCACTGCTGGCTGCTTTTAGATGTGCCGTATCAGGCTTAGTGGGCTGCAATTAATGCACTGCCTCCAGGGCCTCACTGGCTTTGTATCTGGGGTTAGTCTAGGTCAGGCGCAGATTTTTTTCTCCACACTCCTCTTTCTGAGAGTAAGCAGTTGTGGGTTTGTGTTGGATCAGATGCGGCCATGCTAATTCTCTCGAGCAGCTGGTCCTTTTCACTCTTCTGTTTACCCTACCAATGCTAAATCTGTTGCTGCTGATTGTCCATAAAAGCACCTCTTCACACTTCCACCGTCCGAATTTAACAATCAACAGGGCTTTAATTAACAGTAGGCCAGGAGCGCTCTCTCTCTCTCGGACCGTATTGATTCGGGGGAGGGGGATTGGTTGGTTGATTTGAAGCACGTTTCTACTTATGATGCACCATTCGGACCAGGGCAGTGTAAATTGAGTTGAGTGGACAATCGTAGACTGTGTTTTAGTCCTGTTATTATCGCATCTCTCTCTCTCTCTCTCTCTCTCTCCTGCACTGCCACCTCTGCATATGGGAGTTGTTTGTTGAGTGCTTTTTCATCAGAGCCTTTTGCCCTGCCCCAGAGCCGAGCTAAGTCTAAACACTGCACTTTGTGGGCTGAAAGGTCATCTGTCAGAGGGAAGGAATCCTACTTCTCCTCCAAAAAGCATAAACAGAGGTGGCTTGCTAAGCTGCAGTTCACTGTCATAGAAATGGCCCAGCTGACTAATGCTCAGCAAGGCCCTAATCCATGGCACAGCTGCTTTTTAGTGCATCATGGCACCCATCGTCACCCCCTCCCTGGTCCACCACACGCCTCGTTACTATCACGTCCTGATTAGGCAAGGGGGAAAAGATGCCCCCCTGAATCGCATTTAATCAGAGATGGTTGGGATGGGGTTTAGAAGCTTTCCCATCATATATACATTGCCTTCGAAAAGTATTCAGACTCCTTGACTTTTTCCACATTTTGTTACGTTACATCCTTATTCTAAAATTGACTAAATAAAAAAAATCCTCAGCCTGAATGCCAAGCGTCACGTTTTGAGGAAACCTGGCATCATCCCTAATGTGAAGCACGGTGGTGGCAGCATCATACTGTGGGGATGTTTTTCAGCGGCAGGGACTGGGAGACTAGTCAGGATCGAGGAAAAGATTAATGGAGCAAAGTACAGAAAGAGCCTTGAAGAAAACAGTTATGCCCTCCAATGCTCAGCACCTCAGACTGGGGTGAAGGTTCACCTTCCAATAGGACAACGACCTAAGCACACAGCCACGACAAATCAGGAGAGGCTTCAGGACAGGTCTCTGAATGTCCTTGAGTGGCCCAGCCAGAGTCCGGACTTGAACCTGATCGAACATCTCTGGAGAGAGCTGAAAATATCTGTGCAGCAACGCTCCCTATCCAACCTGACAGAGCTTGAGAGGATATGCAGAGAAGAATGGGATAAACTCCCCAAATACAGGTGTGCTAAGCTTGTAGCGTCATACCGAAGAAGACTCGATGCTGTAATCGCTGTCTTGTAAGAAAATATGGAAAAAGTCAAGGGGCCTGAATACTTTCCGAAGGCACTGTATATTCTGTGGTCGCCTGATGGTAGATTAGGAGATTGATTGTCTGATATTAATCTGCATCAGTTGTTTGAACAGCCGGGATAAATATGGATGTTTTCATTTTATTCAATTGTTTTAGTTGATGTCTAACTAATATTCAGCCATGTCTCGCCATTATAAACAAGCCAAACAACGTCAAGCAACCACCTTTTTAAGGCGGTTTGCTTTAAACATGTTCAATATGGTAATGCCCCATGTTCTTATGATAAACATCAATTGAAAACGTCACATTTCTCCCAATTTTCTAAAATCCCATCAAGCTCATCCAGTATTGCAGCCGGTGGCCTTGATGATAAGTCATCCAAACTTTTCTCTCTCACACACTATTTTGTCCTCAGTTGTCAAACATCAGGGCTGGCTATGAGCCATCAATTGTAAGACGAGCATCACATGGGCAGAAGATCCCCCCCCCCCACTGACATTTCATACGTGATTGACAAGATTTACGTGAGGTAATTACGGTGTCTGCCATGCCTGAGCGGATCAATTCTTTCAATCAATTCCACTTTTAAGAGGATAGGCCAGATTACCGGGTCTGGGGCCCGATGTAATGCTCTTAATAGGTCACTAAAATGTGTGTTAGAGGCTCCCTCTCCCTCTCTCTGCAGCCAATGGATGATTCCTCAGAGAGAAACCCATTTCCCCCTCTTCGGCCGCTGAGTTGGAACATAAATAAATAGCAAACACAGCCCACTCCCCCTTATAGAAAATTCTGGATGGTAGCCTAATATTTGTCTTCAGTAACCTTATTGGCATGTCTGCAAACAATCAACGATTCAGTATTAATCAATATGAAGTTCATACTGTACATATCCAATATTTTGTCCAAGGGCAAATTATGGATGTATCTGAAACTTTAGGCCAAAATAGGATGTCAAACTCCAGTTAACAATACGGATAATTAATTTGTAGAACAGGGCTTTACTGAATTTACGTGATCATACTCACTGAGCCTCAGTAGGGTATATCTGTTCTCCCTTAGTAGAGTCTGTCCGGAGTTTTACATTTGAGTCATTTAGCAGATGCTCTTATCCAGTCGACTTACAGTTACATCCAAAAAGGAGCTATCAGCAAAGTTAGAGCTAGTAATGGGGAAAAGGTCAAGCCAAAGTGCTAAGGTTATTCAACAACCCTTCCCTTCCCCATTTATACGAATACACCGTTAACCCGCTAGAGTCGATTGACACACTTGTGCCTAATTAACCCAATTAACCTAATAAAAACATCCCACTCAAAATCCATTAGTTTAAGATAGAGATCTCTTTTTTTTTTGTTGCATTGGTTCCGTCTCAATTCACCACATCCGCAGATGTCGCACTTCTGCATCTGGGTTGAAAGGTGGCAGAGCCAGAGTGGTGTTTGTCAGACCATGAGACATCCCGAAAAATCGGTCTTCTTGGTAAAACGTCTGTAGCATCCGAACGGTTTGGCTTTCAAACTATTATGACCACTCTTTGAAAATGGGAGATTCTCACAAACGACATGGTTTTACTGTACCCCCACAAGTGTCACGGGACTCGTCTGAAGGTAACCGGTACAGGTTTGAAAACGAATGGAAGTATGAAGGTGGATTTGTGCCTACCCCCAAAAAAGGGGTTAAATATATGTAAAAAATATATATATATATACACACACTGTATATACAGTTGAAGTCAGAAGTTTACATACACTTAGGTTGGAGTCATTAAAACTTAACAAAATATAGTTAACAAACTATAGTTTTGGCAAGTCGGTTAGGACATCTACTTTGTGCATGACACAAGTTATTAATTTCAGCAATTGTTTACAGACAGATTATTTTACTTATAATTCACTGTATCACAATTTCAGTGGGTCAGAAGTTTACATACACTAAGTTGACAGTGCCTTTAAACAGCCTGGAAAATCCCCCAAAATTATGTCATGGCTTTAGAAGCTTCTGATAGGCTAATTGACATCATTTGAGTCAATTGGAGGTGTACCTGTGGATGTATTTCAAGACATCATGAGAAAATCAAAAGAAATCAACCAAGACCTCCCAAAAAATTTTGCTGACCACAACAAGCCTGGTTCATCCTTGGGAGCGATTTCCAAATGCCTGAAGGTACCACATTCATCTGTACAAACAATAGTAAGCATGTGTATAGTGAGTAAGCAAGTATAAACTCCATGGGACCACAGAGCCATACCTCTCAGGAAGGAGACGCGTTCTGTCTCCTAGAGATGAACGTACTTTGGTGTGAAAAGTGCAAATCAATCCTAGAACAACAGCAAAGGACCTTGTGAAGATGCTGGAGGAAATAGGTACAAAAGTATCTATATCCACAGTAAAACGAGTCCTATATCGACATAACCTGAAAGGCCGCTGAACAAGGAAGAAGCCACCGCTCAAAAACCGATATAAAAAAGCCAGACGGTTTGCAACTGCACATGGGCACAAAGATCTTACTTTTTGGAGAAATGTCCTCTGGTCTGAAATAATGACCATCGTTATGCTTGGAGGAAAAAGCCGTGAAGCACGGGGATGGCAGCATCATGTTGTGGCGTGCTTTGCTGCAGGAGGGACTGGTGCACTTCACAAAATAGATGGAAAATTACGTTGATATATTGAAGCAACATCTCAAGACATCAGTCAGGAAGTTAAAGCATGGTCTCAAATGGGTCTTCCAAATGGACAATGACCCAAAGCATACTGCCAAAGTTGTGGAAAAATGGCTTAAGGATAACAAAGTCAAGGTATTGGAGTGGCCATTACAAAGCCCTGACCTCAATCCTATAGAAAAATTGTGGGCAGAACTGAAAAAGCTTATGCGAGCAAGGAGGCCTACAAACCTGACTCAGTTACACTTGCTCAGGAGGAATGTGCCAAAATTCATCCATCTTATTGTGGGTAGCTTGTGGAAGGCTACCCGAAACATTTGACCCAAGTTGAACAATTTAAAGGCAATGCTACCAAATACTAATTGACTGTATGTAAACTTCTGACCAACTGGGAATGTGATAAAATAAATAAAAGCTGAAATAAATAATTCTCTCTACTATTATTCTGACATTTCACATTCTTAAAATAAAGTGGTGATCCTAACTGACCTAAGACAGGGCATTTTTACTCTGATTAAATGTCAAGAATTGTGAAAAACTGAGGTTAAATGTATTTGGCTAAGGTGTATGTAAACTTCCGACTTCAACTCTATTTCCTGAGTTTTCTTAGATGTAGGACAGATCATTCAAAACCTTGTTTCTTGTGATTTATTTTTTTACTGTCCTTTTTTCTATTTAGGAATTGATTATTCAATGCGTTTCTATGGTTTTTAGTTGTAAAGACCAACATTTAACATCAATATATTTTTATACCTAAAGGGGGTCCTAAAATGTCAAACAAAATAGCTAAATTATCCATAGTATGACCATCTTAAAATAATTCCATATGTCCACTAAAACACATTAATGTCAATGGAAAAAGCCTTTTCACACATGATTCAATCTGATTCCCAATCTGATCTGTTAAGACTGGAGTGGAATGAGTGGCTAGAATCTAAAAGGCCAGTCCAAACCCACAGAGACAGCGTGGTGAAGAAGGCGCAACAGCGCCTCTTCAACCTCAGAAGGCTGAAGAAATTTGGCTTGTCACTGAAAACACTCAAACTTCTACAGATGCGCAATCGAGAGCATCATGTCGGACTGTATCACCGCCTAGTAGGGTAACTGCTCCACCCACAACCGTAAGGCTCTCCAGAGGGTAGTGAGGTCTGCACAACTTATCACCGGGGGCAAACTACCTGCCCTCCAGGACACCTACACCACCCGATGTCACAGGAAGGCCAAAAAGATCATCAAGGACAACAACCACCCGAGCCACTGCCTGTTCACCCTGCTATCATCCAGAAGGCGAGGTCAGAACAGGTGCATCAAAGCTGGGACCGAGAGACTGAAAAACAGCTTCTATCTCAAGGCCATCAGACTGTTAAACAGCCATCACTAACATTGAGTGGCTGCTGCCAACATACTGACTCAAATCTTTAGCCACTTTAAAAATGAAAAAATGGATGTAATAAATGTATCACTAGTCACTTTAAACAATGCCACTTTATATAATGTTTACATACCCTACATTACTCATCTCATATGTATATACTGTGCTCTATACCATCTTCTGCATCTTGTCTATGCCGCACGGCCATCGCCGTATATTTACATGTACATATTCATTTCTTTACACTTGTGTGCACAAGGTAGTTGTTGTGAAATTGTCAGATTACTTGTTAGATATTACTGCACGGCTGGAACTAGAAGCACAAGAATATCGCTACACTTGCATTAACATCTGCTAACCATGTGTATGTGACCAATAACATTTGATTTGATTTGAAACCTACCTAGTATTGACATGGCACCAGTGACAGGCAGAAGAGTAAACAATGCTAAAGACAGTGGCTGAAACCCTACTCCATGAGGCCGACTACAGAGTCCTGTCCATAGGAGGGGTGAGGTCACCACAGCCCAGAACACACTGTGAAACCACAAAAAGACCATATATGGGACAACCAGTTTATTCAGTCATTGGGATCATTATTCGCTGTTGCTGTACCAACATCCTCCACACAAACACAACACAAACTGATCATTCACATATAGACTTCACGTAAATAACAACATAGGAGATAATAATAGATTTTATTTGTATTTTATTTTTATTTCAACTTTATTTAACCAGGTAGGCTAGTTGAGAACAAGTTCTCATTTACAACTGCGACCTGGCCAAGATAAAGCATAGCAGTGTGAACAGAGACATTGCATAGGAGGATACAGACCGTAAACATATTCAGTGCACGTGTATAGTGATTTGCGATACACACATAATGTCAAATGAGTATCTAACTTGGACGATGGCATCCGCTTGTAAAAAGTAACTTGATTTATATTTTAGTCGAAATCCACTGGGCACAGACGTCAATTCAACGTCTATTTCATGTTGGTTTGACGTGGAAACAACGTAGATGCAACCAGTGTGTGCCCAGTGGGAAGTGTGTTCTTGATCACTGAACCGTGCACTCAAACGACTAAACGAAGGGGAATTGTAAAACATTTAAGCAGAGGGAACATAAATGGGCATTTCATTCATCTACCCAACAGCAGTTAGTGCCTATACCTATCAGCCATACTATTAAATGGCTTGGGATATAATGCCTGGACTCGATTTAGAGGTCAGACACAGCAAGACAACTGCCGATAGGTACTTCTCTTGCTAGAACTAAAGACACTGCCTGGTACTGACGAACTGTACGTCTCTACAGGTAGAATTGCCCTGCGTGTTGGTGGCTTTGAGCCAATCAGAGAGCACAGACCTCCACATGGGGGTGCCAATAGAGTGGGCGAGTTTGTTTTGTATGGCCCAGTTACCCTGGTTGGTGATTTTACTTAAGAACCAATGGAATTTTTAAAAAATTGCCAAATCTGCCCACCAGTGGCAACAGAAGATTAAAAATAATGCACTTTCCCAGGTGTAATCAGAATTGTTCTAAAACTATTAAAGTGTATTTTTTTTTCTTCGAGAGCAAGTCTTTACATCTTCTTTATCTGCCGAATGAGTTTTGTGCTTGAATAAGTATTTTTTTGTTAGGTTTGAGAATGTGCACTTGCTCACTAGTTGGCTAGCTAGCTAAAGGTTGCTTGCTAACTGATCCAGGCTGTCACACACACTTAATATGAAACGAATGTGGTGGTAAGTGCAGCAAACAACACTCAATGCTTTACCAAGTCAGCTATCTAACAAGTTGATGAATAAATCCTTTTTTCCAATCATTATCCAATAATGCCAGTGCCAGTTTGCTTGCTAGCTAGCGTTAGCCTCGCCGATTGCCAGTTAGGACGACATAGCTAGCAACTCCGCTGACTCTTGGCAGCTAACAGGCAGATGCTTCATTCAAAAACAAATCCATTGTAATTCAATTGTGTTGCTAGTTATCTACAGTAGTACAAGCATTTCGCTACACTCACAATAACATCTGCTAAACATGTGTATGTGACCAATACATATTAAAACATTTTTTTTAGTTGTGACCACCTGGCTAGTATCAACAAGGCCTTTACTACAAATGCTAGCTAGCGAGCTACAACATTACTGCGGTGTGCTAGTTAGCTAACATTAGCTATCTAGGTAGTTAGAAGCAGGCACAAGCCAAACGTAGCTTAACAAAGCAGCACTACTGCCGCCCTGTGGTCTGGAGTATTTTAACGAGGCTGACTGGGGATATTCTGTTCTATGTAACCAACAAATAATTGACTGCCAACACTCTGGGTAGAGGTGCTAAGTACCTCTCGGCAGTCAGTATCCTTGGTGTCTGAGCCGTCACCCAGAGAGACATTCCTCCCACTTACAGTGGTTATATTCTCAGACATGTTAATCACATCTACTGATGGCTCTGCCATACATGTTGTATAGGTGTTCTGCCTGGACCAAGGCCTCTACAGCCATAAATAACCTCATAGGCCTTTTGCTGTGATTTTCTGGAAATTTCCCATCATAGGCTGACAACAACTTGGAACTAAGGTACCTCTCCAATTTGCCAAACAAAGCTGAAGTATAGGCCTATTTAATTAAAGATGTTTAATCTAATGCCTTGATTATACAGAGGACGGAAGACGGTGATGATTTTACTGTGCATTTTGTTTGAGTTTCTCTCCTCTCACTAACTGTCACTGGGCTCCCCATCCGCACATACCTTGGAGACATCTCCAGAAAGGTTCCTATTAGCATGAGAAAGGGTTCATGCAGACAACGGTATGCATTATGTATTCAGCTCCGTTTGTATGAAATGCAGCTGCTGTCATTCCAACTAGCCCTGTAATCTCGTGGCAGTATTTCAGACGGGCACATTTGGATCATTGGAGAATGGATGCGTACTCCACATACATAAAGAACTTGCTATCCCCCCCATTATAACACACATCAAATGTAAGGCAAGTGCTGAAAGTGTCAGCGTTGGCTGAAGGGACCGCGTGCCAAATACGACACCACAGTGGCCTATGTTAATGGGGGGAGTTTGTTATAGCCCAGTGGCAACGCACGCCAGTGGTAAACAAATCATTTGATCCCACAGACTTGTTAAGGAGTTGTCACTTGGCATATCAGCCACATTAGGCATCCATTTCCCCCTATATGAATGTGTAAATCCTCATTGTACTGTATATTTAAGGGCTTGTAGGTAAGTATTTCACGGTAAGGTCTACAACTTGTTGTATTCGGTGCATGTGACAAATAACATTTGATTTGATGATTTGGC
Organism: Oncorhynchus tshawytscha; assembly: GCF_018296145.1. Taxonomy (NCBI): domain Eukaryota; kingdom Metazoa; phylum Chordata; class Actinopteri; order Salmoniformes; family Salmonidae; genus Oncorhynchus; species Oncorhynchus tshawytscha. The sequence goes on along the minus strand of NC_056436.1, from coordinate 39,976,140 downwards.
TGGTAAGTTGAAAGACAGAGAAAACAGCCTCTGCCATTGAAAAACAAATAAAATATGTTGCACCTGCTCTTTCAACTCCTCGTTACCCCACTTAAAACAAGACCTATTTCAACTCCTCGTTACTCCACTTAAAACAAGACCTATTTCAACTCATCGTTACCCCACTTAAAACAAGACCTATTTCAACTCCTCGTTACTCCACTTAAAACAAGACCTATATCAACTCCTCGTTACCCCACTTAAAACAAGGCCTATTTCAACTCCTCGTTACCCCACTTAAAACAAGGCCTATTTCAACTCCTCGCTACCCCACTTAAAACAAGGCCTATTTCAACTCCTTATTATCTCACTTAAAACAAGACCTATTTCAACTCCTCGCTACCCCACTTAAAACAAGACCTATTTCAACTCCTCGCTACCCCACTTAAAACAAGGCCTATTTCAACTCCTCGCTACCCCACTTAAAACAAGGCCTATTTCAACTCCTTATTATCCCACTTAAAACAAGACCTATTTCAACTCCTCGTTACCCCACTTAAAACAAGACCTATTACAATTTCTCTGTTTAAGCAACTATTTTAAACACCTCCAGACACAATCTTGGAGAGTACAATGTGTAAAATTAGTCTGTTATGGTGTGTTAAAAGGCCATATTCTATTCAAATATGTATCATTTTTGGAATGCCTCAGTTTTGGCATCGTGGTTGCATATCTAAAGGAACTCTATGAACTTATGATTAATGGGCTGTTTATAGCCTTCTACAGTGCCTAAATGTACAGTATCTTTATCTTCCACATAAACCAGATTTCCATCCAACCTTGTTTACGGGAGTAAAGTACATGTTGGATGAAGAATGCCATAGCAGGCCTGATGGAAACAGAAACTGTATCAGTAAATGTTCCAAATGTCGACAAAACAAAATAAGATGGGATGGGATCTTTTTGTGTCTGTAAAATGAATTATGCCAATAACCATCATATCGAAGTAAACTTCGAGTCACACGATGATATGGTGTGTGGTCCCGACCACGACGACTCAGGAAAGCATGCAGTTTATTAGGCTACAGATGAAATAAGTTACGATAGACTTCACAGGGTGGTGAAAATGGACAGTGATGAGCTTTGCTCCTTTCCAATAAATATCGACGGTCTTATTTTGGTGACATCATGATCGATGCTCGGCTGCCGTTTGACAAATGAAGACAATCTCGCTATTTTGTCCATAATCATCTCATCATGTAGGCCGTCACTGTATCTGCGAGCTGTTGGCTACAGCGAACGTGCCAAGACATTCGCGTTTTTTTGTGACAGAACCATCAGTAGAGCTGAAAATGCGATGGAAACCCATTTAAATTGTATTTCAAATACGGTACATTGGAATTTAACCTCAAAAGTAATTTGTAAGTGCACTACGTTATCATGCACAGCCTTGTATCTTTTTATGGATTTGATGTAAATACTTAAAAAATATATATATTTACCTCCCACGTTTTATTTATTTTAATTTGAAATGTAACGAGTCAGTTAAGAACAAATTCTTATTTACAATGACGGCCTACCTCCCATATCTCCGATGGGAACATGAAGATTTTGGAATATTTGCACAAAAATCTGTCGCCAATTGGATGAAAACATACCTATTGATAATGATTAAGTGAAAGATTTCCTTGGATTATCCACACACAAACACGCACACACACAGTGGATGGTGACATTTTATAGGAGGCCGTGAGTTGGTCAATTTGCCTGACTGGCTGTAATCGCCTGTCACGTTTGTGGTTGAATCCTAGCCGGAGGTGGCCATCCATGCAAGTAGCGTTTTCCAGCCTTAGAGCCCTACCCATATTTACACAGCAAAGAGACGGCTTGGAGGACCAAAACAAATGAGCTCCTTCATGTTGTCTTTTGGTTTCCTCTTGGTCAGGAGTGACAGAGATTCACCGGATCTCTTATAGCGGCAGAGCTGCAAATAGATCTGTCTTTCTCTTGTTGCGGCTCATGGTGGCTCAGTTCTTGTCCTTTTCTTTCATTCTTTCTTTTATTTCCAGCTTGAAGCTTTTTGCTAGTCGGTGATGGACGATTTTTCACCACTGGATTTTAGTGTCACGGTTAAATGTGTGTTTGCATGGCTATTAGTGGGGCCCAGTGATTGAGTCACACACTCTCCTGACCCCAGAGCAGCTCCCTCCTCCCTCCCCCGCCCTCCCCCTGTGACACACTATCGTTTGGCTGATGAGAGATGTCTGCAAAGCATCATGGCTAACCACCTTATTTTGAGTCTGATGAAACCATTGTTAAGTTGTGTGTTCCATTGAATAACACTAAAACATTTTTTTTATATACCATAGACATGGTCTGAAATATATACACTCCGTGGTCTGAAATATATACACTCATTGATAAACCGATCTTCACAATTTCAAAAACCGGAGTAGGGACATGGATGATATCCAGGACGTGGCGCCACTTCAACAGGTCTCAGTTTATACTGCACTGTGCACACATGACCTGCATCCTCATCTCCACCCCTTGGCCCAGTCTCATTACCAAGTAGCCCTTAATGACGACATCAATATTGATCACAAGTAAGGGAAGTAGGGGAGCACTGTGGTAACTAGGACAGGAGAAGAACATTGCAACTATTTCCCTCTCCTTTATGCAGGTGGCTTTTCCCGTGGGTAAAGGCACTGATCAACTGACCCAAGCTAAGCGCTCGGGAAAAGTGAGGCAATTCGAGCGATTTAACCGGCACTGCATCAATTGTTACAAGTTGTTGGTGCAGCAAAAAAATGATTGTGTCCATAGCCTATGTGTATGTGTTAGTGTTTCTATAGTATTTATACTGTTTGGCTAATGTAGGCATGTTAGGTCTTGCATGGCTAATGCAGCTGTGTTAATGTATCACTCATGCTTTAATTGCTCGTAATTTACTTGAGTTCAATTAGCAAGAGAGATAATCAATAGGTGTTGATCAACACTGAGGTACACTTGCTCGTTTGACAGGGTTGGCCTGTAGACATGTGGGGGGTAAGTACATAGCACAGTGGAGCTATAGGAAGCATGATCAACCACCGCTGTTGCTGCCTCGTTTATGGAAATGTATACAGTCGCTGTCCCCTCCACCACTGTCGACTGAGTATTGAACACTCTCCCTTCTAGCTACCTCTGGCCCATGCTTACGCTGTACAATGCAATGGTCTGCTGACTGCAGATTGCATAGGCTCCTGGGTGACACCACAGGGCACATCCACATGCATGTCAAAGACCTGGTGCCCCTGGATCTTCTCCTCAAAACCTCTGCTGCTGTGGCGATAAGCCCCACTGCCTCGCTAAGCCCAGGTCGCATTCCTTTTGATCAGCCCCTAAAGTTCAATGGAGCATTGCCTTCATGCCTTCACCTTCTAGCCCCCACTGTCCTTAAGCCGGAACATGGGCTGCTCTCAGTCTCTGCTCTGCTCTCTCCGCTCCCATTGCTACAATAATAAAAGGAAATGAAGGTAGTTTTGTCAACTGCCACCTCATCTGGGGGGTTACCCAGTGATCCCAGCCAAATTAGCCCAGGCCTCAGTCGGAGTTTCTGTGGCTGGGTTGGGTTCCCCGCTGCTACGGCTCGGTGAGCGCAACACTGCAGAAGACATGTCTTTACCAATGGTTGTTTTTTTTCATAGTTCCTACTTCACAGCTAACAGCTAATTAAAGATTTATGCTAAGCTATGTGGCAACTCTGACAGATCAGTTACAAACAGTTGGTTTGTTAGATCTGTCCCACTTTTCAAGGCATTGCCTTTATGGATCCTTCATAAGGTCTTCCTTTAAAGACCGGGATGCAATTGAGTTTGCGGGTGATTAATGTCTCCCGGAGAAATCCATCCTAAAATTTAACCTCTTCATCTCTGGGCTGCTTCCTCCCTTAAACCAATATAAGAACCTTCATTCTCCAAACTGCGGTCTGAATACAAACATGGCTATGTTTAAAAACTCCCAAACACTTACCAGGCAACTGGCCTTTTCTGATTCCTGAAACCTGCAGGTTGCTTTCTCTGTCGACATTTGAGAGGAAGCCTGATTGATTTACTTCCTCTATGCCCCACAAAGCTCTGAGATGCAACAGTCTTGATCCTTTATAGCCGGTCGAAAGTGTAAATCATTTATTTTTGCTTTCTGTGTTATAAGTAGACTAGGGAATCTCAGAAGAGAAGGAAAGCGTTTTTTTTCCTGCTGTTGTTGAGCAGAGGCTTTGCAGAACCACTGCAGAAGACATGTCTTTGCAAATGGTTGTTTTTTTTCATAGTTCCAACTTCACAGCTAACAGCTAATTAAAGATTTATGCTAAGCTATGTGGCAACTCTGACAGATCAATTGCAAACAGTTGGTTTGTCGGATCTGTCCCACTTTTCAAGGCGTTGCCTTTGTGGATCCTTCACAAGGTCTGCCTTTAAAGACCGGGATGACCCGCGAATGCAATTGAGTTTGCGGGTGATTAATGTCTCCCGGAGAAATCCATCCTAAAATTTAACCTCTTCATCTCTGGGCTGCTTCCGCCCTTAAACCAATATAAGAACCTTAATTCTCCAAATGAAGAGCAGACATGTTTAAAGACTAGAACACATGTGATGCGCTGTTCTGTTTGCCCTCATCACTCAGCCTCACCGCGAGCCTAAGATAAATGTTTCCCATGCTAGAAGTATATTTATTTTCATTCCCGATTTAGCTCAGATTAAAAGCAGAGCAGCGGCACTATATTGCTTCAATCTCCTATCGTTGTTAGTGTGCAGCCCTGTCGACTCCCTGTGTGTGTGTTAGTGTGAGATTCTCCCTTATTTCATCTACACTAGGCTGCACATTATAATTAACCCTTTGGGGGCTGCATGGGGATGGTGGGTTACAGCTCTAAGTAATACTGCTGTTCCCCCTCCCCGACCCCCCTTAACTGCTCAATCCCCCCACGCTCCCTCCCTTCTCCAATCCCATCTCGGGCTTTGGGAATTTCCTTTAGTCACACTCGGCTTGCCAGGTAAACAAGCCTGAATGGAGAAACGGGGAACAGAGTTTGACGAGAGCAAATAAAACAGGGGAGGATGCAAATGGATTTACTACTGAGAGCAACTCTCTTCCCCAGCTATAGGTGACACTCTGCTTGCTCAGCACTCTTGGTAATGAGTCCATCGCAAACCTCGGGAACTCAGGTGGCTTGTGGCGGAAAACTCGGAATCGGCAGAGTGGGAAGATTAGGAACTACTCCGGGAAGGAGGTATCGGGCTGCCGCACCAGTAATTCTCTGGAGCAGTGGTGTCAACTCTGACTGAGTCAGGATGTGAATGATAACAGTGCACTGTAACCCTCTCCCCCTCCCTCTAACATGTCTCCCTCACTCTCTTCCAAATTATCTTCTGCTAATCCAGATCATAAATTAAAAAACATGTCAACTGTTAAAGGCTGAGGAGTAAGGAGAGAGGCCTTGTGTCTGTTATGTATACAGGAGAGGAGAGGGCTTACCAAAGCTTTAGCCTCATCCAAAGGCCCCAGTCCCCCTTTTAAAAGAACCCTTTCAGTCTCCAGGCAAGCTGACAGAGTAAAAATGAGGCCACCATAAACAGACTCTCCTGTTTTATGGCAAGGTGCTGTGCCAAAAAAGCTCCTGAGATTTTCATGCACCGTGCTAGGGAAATATGGATTGCATAGGAAATACTGGATAAGAGGGGGAAAGAAGCGAGAGAGAACGAAATGTATGTGCTGTTGACAGCATTCAGGTGTGTGCCAAGCAGGAAATCTATTTCCATTGATCTGGGAGTAAGGTTGAGGCAGAGGGATTGGGTCTACACAGCTCTCTTATTTTACCTTGGGCTGCATCAAGAGAGCTCTGATCACTGTTATAGCCCTAGTGTTCATTAAGGTGCTTTGACATTTCAACATTAGCCAATGCCTCATCATGGCACCCGCTCAACTCTTTTCTTAGATTTCTGAGAGGTTACCAGATAGACACAGCAGGCTGTAAAGGATATCCAAGAAAGGCCTTTCCAGGTGAACTCATGAGTAGTGTTGGGCATGTTAGGTTAGTTCCCAATGTGTCTCCCATTGATTCTGTACACTGCGATGGGATCTAATCAGTTGATCTTCCCAGGCAGCATTAGCTGTTGTAATCCCAGGGTGTCATTAACCAGTTATGCATTAGGGGGCGCTATTAAAAAACGTTCCCGTTTAAACAAGATATTTTGTCACGAAAAGATGCTCGACTTTGCATATAATTGACAGCTTTGGAAAGAAAACACTGACGTTTCCAAAACTGCAAATATATTGTCTGTGAGTGCCACAGAACTGATGTTACAGGCGAAACCCAGATAAAAATCCAACCAGGAAGTGCCGCATTTTTTGAAACCGCCTCATGCCAATGACTCCTTATATGGCTGTGAATGAGCTTACGTTTTCCACGTATTCCCCAAGGTGTCTACAGCATTGTGACGTCGTTTTAGGCATTTCCATTGAAGAATGGCTGTAAGGGACCATATATAGCATGTGGTCACATGGTGTCTCCCGCAGAAAATCTCGCGTAAAATACTGAGGTAGCCATTTTTCCAATCGCTTCTTATGAGAAACCAATTGCCTCGACAGATATATTATCGAATATATATGTTAAAAACACCTTGAGGATGGATCCTAAACAACGTTTGCCGTGTTTCTGTCGATATTAACAAATTTGGAAAAAAGTTTGTTATAGGCAGCATTTTCTCCTCAGCCAAGCATGATGAAGAAAGCATTTCCAAAAAAAGTTCTTGGAAAAAGGTAAATGATTTAATTTGGTTGCAAAGTTTTCTTATTTTTTGTTGCTTTTCTTATTTTCGTGAAAATGTTGCCTGCTGCCAGCAGAGCTAGCATAGCATTATGCCATGATAAACTTACACAAATGCTTGTCTAGCGTTGGCTGTAACGCATATTTTGAAAATCTGAGATGACCGTGTTGTTAACAAAAGGCTTAGCTTGTGTTTGAATATATTTATTTCATTTCATTTGCGATTTTCATGAATAGGAAAAGTTTCTAGGGGTATTTATGTCCGCTGCGTTATGCTAATGCATTTGAGGCTATGATTACGCTCCCGGATACGGGTTTGCTCGTCGCAAGAGGTTAATGCCCACAGTGTCATTTGTTATGTAGTTATATATTGATCATATTGATTTCCCAGTATACAAATTCTAACAAACACATTGATAGGTAAGGAATGAAAGTCAAGAGAGCTGGACTGGAGTTAATGATGTTAAAATGATCCTTTCCTATTTTTGTGAAAAGAGCAATATAACCCTTAAGCAGTGGAGGCTCATCAGAGGTGGAAGGGGAAGACCATGCTAGTCAGGGAATTTAAAAAAAACTTATACAAATGAAGCATTTAAAAAGTTATCCTTTTTAGATAAAACTATACTAAATGTATCCACGTCACCAAATACCTGATTATAACACATTATTTTGCAATGAAGATGAAATTAGTCTCAACAGCACCCTCTAGGGTAGCACCATGGTCTATCCGGAGGGCAGCTATTTTCCATCCTCCTCTGGCTACATTGACTTCAATACCAAACTTGAGAGGCTTGTGCTCATCACCCCCTTCCATAGACCTACATGGTAATTATGACGACTTCCGGAGGACGTCTTCCACCCAATCAAATATTTTGCTGTATAAACTGACATATTGTCCAATCAAAGAATGAGCCTAGTAGTACACATGTGATTTAGAAGCCTGATGAGTTGGTGACATTGTTGGATAGATGGAGATTGAGATATTGAATAGTGATAGTTGAGCATTTTTAGGATATTATTCAATTCAAATAAATTTATTCAAAATCCAGGAGACGGAGGAAGTAGATTATATATTGTTTTCTAGCCAGCTACCAGATTGCAGTTTTCTCTGCCAGAATGACTCGCTAATGCCAACGACAATGTTGTAGATTCTTTGTAGAAGAACCCCTTTCATTGCCCACATCAGATTCATCGATCATGTAATGGATGCGTATTCAAACTGTGAAACACAATGAGAAGGTAAGAAGAAACAGGGATGCAGCATTTTTGGACATGTAAGAGTTGGCTTTAAGGGGGCACGTTGCTTTGTAAACAATGGCTCATTATGGGATGAAGCATGGGGGCACTATGAGAGGGAAAGTTACGCTAACAAGGGCAACTACAAGGAGCTTGCAGAGATAATTGCACGTTATGATGCTTTACTCGCTGAGCATATGGACGTTTCTACTGTCTTCTCTGGGATGTCTAAATCAATTTAGAACGATTTGATAGCTTCCTTTGCATCATCCATTAAAATTTAGATTAAAAGAGATGTTGACGCAGTGGATCTTTTATCGTGGCAAATGGATAAAACAACAGACATCAGTTGTCACTCGCAGTTGTTAGTTATGTGAATGATTAGGCCTTTAACGCTTATTGGGATACTTTGATGTGCTTAATGGGTGAGATGCGCAGTCTGTGTTTGACTTTGTGAGTTCTGAGATGTCTGAGATGAACTTCACGGAGAAATGTTTTGCTCAAACGTATGATGAGATGCTGTAAAATGGAATGCATCTGCTATTTGTATTTGCAGCTAAGTCCCCTAAGTCCCCTCCTGTTCCCTGATTAAAAGGTGATGACCACTCCACTACTCTCTCCTAATATGAACTGAAGCCATGTCATCCACTGGCGCATTGAGCGTTTCCTCTCCAAGTACTTTGAGTTGCCTTGTCGATTTTCTCTAATTACTGTATGTAGAGTCAATCACTTACACAAACACAAATCACATTATTACACATAAATGGGATTTTAATCCTTGCGTGGACTAACTAATTCTTAGCTTTTTTGTCTAACTGTGGCGTGTTATTGTTTTTTGTCTGTCCTGTCCTCAGTGGAAGAGCTGAGCTATTCTCCAACACCATCCACCCATGATGAGCCTGTTCTGCACTAAAGTAACCTAAATAGACCCAACAGCACAGTCCATTCTTGCAAAACATATTCTCCCACATCCACTGTTGCCTGACTTCCACTGCTCTCAATTCCTCATCTCTGCCATTTTAGGGGGGGAGGGGGATTTAAGTGTGTCTGTAAATACTTTGAATCTCTACTCTGCTCCCCGAGCCCATTCCTGGTTGGATGCCGTAGGTTGTTATGTTAAAACTCCAGCAACATGCTGTTCAGAGTGCCAGATGCATTAAGGCTCAGCAGCACTGGGAGAGTGGAAAACAGACACCATTCTAGACATGGCCGGGAGCCTCGGATTTGCCAGCCATGTCTGTTTCTTTTCTCAAAACAAGCATTGACGTGGAGAGAGGGAGCGAAACACACACTTCCCCTCTCTCAAAATTTGAAGCGCTATACATTCAAGCAAAATGAGCCTAGCAGTCAATTAAAATGGATGTTTACAAGCAGGCTAATTTTAGATTTATGTGGAGTTGGTTTAGAAGTGATGTGCATTAGTACAGCTGTGAATATTCACTCACTGTAATTTTAACTGCGGCCGACCTGTCCCCAATCAAAGTTTAATCAAGGAAGAGACAACAATCGACCTGACACTTGGCACGAGAGGTTTAAACAGCCTTTTCAAGTGGCATTAAGATGTTGAAATCGTTATGATTCTTCGAACGCGGTGAGTCCCCGATGAGTCATCACATTAGCAGAGTTTAGATCGGCAAACTTTTATAGAATTTTGCTCCTGATTACGAGCTGGCTCCTGCTGCGTGTGAACAACCATGAAGAACCACAGACATCATTAGACGAGGGTCAGAGCCGTGTTATGGCAGCCCCACTCCACACTTCAGACCACTTTGTGGTTTCCCTCTCCATCCATCAGTTATGAGGGTTCATGTTGTTGCACCACACACAGCAGCTGTTGTGTCACTGCATCTTATTCTTGCCCCCTGAGAAGCTCAGTGGCGAGGTCTCCTTAATGTTTACTGGTTACCTGTTTTTAGGACTGAGGCACTTTTTTGGATCAGCACATCAATTCTGTTTAATAAATATATATGTACCTGTAGGCTAATATAAAATAGTTTAGAATGAATATGCATACAAAGATGACCTACTAGGACTGGCCCATCGGATGTTAGTATAGTAATTGGAATGCTGGAAATACAGTAAGTCTTTTATTCATGGGAGCCAGACGGAGAGGAGTGTATGGAACATTGGGCACTGCGCGTTGAACGACAACCTTCCCTTTGCAGTGTGGTTTATGAGCTGGGTGAGAGTTTTGAGAGTCTCACTTAGTTGGAGTAGATAATAATTCTCCCAGTTCGTCCCCCAGTTCCACTCGGATGGGCTGAAGGTACACGCATGATGGAAAAACATGGATGTTTCTCCCTGTCATAAATCTTACATCTGTTCTTGCCACCACACTTGGCCCTCTCTTTTTTTTTTCACCGCCACAGAGAATTCAGAGAAACACCATGTTCTGGACCTGGCCGACAGTCCACATTTTTAACAGAGCTTGGTGTGGGTCAACTGGGTTCAGCCATGTTTGTGTGCACAAGGTATTAACTATTTAGACTGGTTTAGATATCGAGCCTTGGAAAACATGTTTCATAAATGTGTTTGGGATGAAATAAGAAATAATAATTAGGTTTCTATTTGCTCTGGGTCGGAGACCAGGCTAAATCGAAAGCTCTATGGGGGGATATGAGCTGTTAAATGAGTAGAAAATGCAAAGTGTCTGTCTCCAACATAGAACAGACTGAAGCAGCCCAGGAATCCTCATCCTGAAGTGCCTCTGCCATTGAAATTAAAGACACATCAAATCACTTTGACATGCATTATTATGATAATGACAGTTTTTTGTATTATTATTGTCAACCTAATGACAGGCAGCGCCATGGTCTGAGGCCCTCATTTGTACTCTAGCTCCATTCCGAGTGAATGAGGGGGAACAAGGGGCCCTAAATGAGGAGCGTTGAGGAGCGAGAGGCCCTTCATCAGCTGTGTGTGCTGCTCTCTCTTGGTCTGGTAATTACACAAATTATCAGCCATTAACGCAGTCTGCCACCTCATCCCAGACAGGAGCTGGGGCGAAGCAGGGAGGATGGGAGAAGCAGGGGGGGGCTCTCAGAGGGGCTGCTGCATGAGGACGAAAGGCAGACAGACAGACAGCAGCTAATAACACAGGGCCCCAGAAAGGGCTACAGGGCTGTCGGTCTGCATGGTGTCAGGGAGTCAGACGCACAGCAGTGTACTGCGCACCTCACCACCCACCTCCACGGAGCCCAGGGAGTAGTGTTGTAGCAGTAGTGACACTATGTCTGTGAGGGCTCTATTTTAACAAACCTAACGCAATGGTAAATTTAAGCACCTGCGGAGCGCCACAAGTATAGGCCTTTCTTCACGCATCACACTTCTCTACCCCCTCCCCCCAAAAAGATTAGGCTCCCGTGAATTGTACTGTATGTGTGAGGCATGTTCTCAATAAGAAAGATATAGCCTAGGCCTTCCGATGACATGGCGTTATACGACTGAGCAATTTGAATAGCCTATGTTTGGAGGAGCATGTCTTTGGTAACTGGACAAGAAGCACTCTTTGGAAATGGGGATGGATACAAGCCGAATGGAGTATGACACTGCAGGTAGGCCGATGCGATGTGAATTGTGAAAAATGCAAAAGCATATCCGCAAAAGCCTCACGAGTAGACCATTTAGAATCATTTTATGGATAGGCTACTTGGCAGATGCATGGCCAAGATAAGAAAGACATCAGACACATTGCTGTTGAACCAGCTTTTGTTATAGAAGAGTAAGGGTAAGTCAAATCAAAGTTTATTGCTCCCGTTGTCACACCCTGACCATAGAGAGGTGAAACAAGGATCAGACCAATATGCAGCGTGGTATGTGTCCATGTTATTTAATAAGAACACTCAACATGAACACAAATACAAAATGAACCGGCAACGAAACAGTCCCATGTGGCACAAACACAGACACAGGAAACAATCACCCACAAAATACCCCAAAAAAACATGGCTGCCTAAATATGGTTCCCAATCAGAGACAACTATAAACACCTGCCTCTAATTGAGAACCAATCTAGGCAACCATAGACTTACATAAACACCTAGACTAGGAAACACCCCATAAACATACAAATCCCCTAGACCAGGAAAACACATAAATCCCCCATGTCTCACCCTGACCTAACCAAAATAATACAGAAAAGAAAGATAACTAAGGCCAGGGCGTGACAGTCCCTGGATTATCTCACGTTCCATGATGGGCATATAGCCTACATGGAGGGTTTTTTCCGCTTATCCAAAATAATAACAGGAGCTGGAAAAAATGATTGAATAGCCTACATAGATAAAAACGTGATGTCCACTCACTGTTTTGCTGCTGCCATACTTGTTCTTTTAATTAAGCTTTGGTGATTAAGATTTATTTCAAATCGGTCACGTGAGCCAAACCCTTTATCGATGGTCTTGACAAATTGGTGAATTCATTGGGCATGACAAAAAAAACAGCCTTCATTGAGAGGAGGGGATGCTATGCTTGGTTTCATCAAATGAAATTATTTTGTTCTAAAAATGAGGTTTGAGGCCAAAAAAGCACATCTCTTTTGCTCCATGTGCATATGGGTACTGTGCGTCACGGCTGGATTGGTTGTGATTCTGTTGTCAAAATCTATGCCATGACCAACCTTGTTACTGCTAAAACCAGCTTTCGGTTGGTCTTAAATATCTCCACCAGCACATACGAAATTGGCACTTTGGAGCACGTTTTTTTAAAGACACACCTCATAAATTGCCACCCCTCTCACCTCATTACTCTATCTTGTTCTCCCCTCCCTCTCCCTCTCAAGTATACTCCACTGTCTTATGTGTTTCCCCCGTGACAGTCTTTCCTTCCAGCTCCCGCTGTAACTCACACTCTTTCTTTCTTAATCTTCTGTGCTTGCCACCTACACTTTCTCCATATTCTCTCTCTCTGTATTTCTTCTGGGTTCGCCCAAGATGACAAAAGAAAGTGATAACAGTTGCATGTTGGCACGGTGGTAATTAAATATTAAAGACCCATTTTTTTTTTCCATCTTTTTTTTTTATTCCCAGAGAAAAGGATGCCTGTGGATATTGCATTCACATTACAGTGGAACAAAAGTTACGAGGTTAGACTCTCAAGCTTTTATAATGCTCTTTTTTTTACCCAAAGATTAAATCAGAAGAAGCAAAACTGTTTGGGAGAAAGCCATGCTAATTTCAAGAAGAGGGTCAACTGTATTGACATTAATGCGTCTTGCATCTAGCATCTAGCTATCTGGAATCACTTGGAAAGCTGCTGCAGTCATCCCCCTCTTCAAAGGGGGAGACACCCTGGACCCAAACTGTTACAGACCTATATCCATCCTGCCCTGCCTATCTAAGGTCTTCGAAAGCCAAGTCAACAAACAGGTCACTGACCATCTCGAATCCCACCGTACCTTCTCCGCTGTGCAATCTGGTTTCCGAGCCGGTCACGGGTGCACCTCAGCCACGCTCAAGGTACTAAACGATATCATATCATAAAAGACAGTACTGTGCAGCCGTCTTCATCGACCTTGCCAAGGCTTTCGACTCTGTCAATCACCATATTCTTATCGGCAGACTCAGTAGCCTCGGTTTTTCGGATGACTGCCTTGCCTGGTTCACCAATTACTTTGCAGACAGAGTTCAGTGTGTCAAATCGGAGAGCATGCTGTCCGGTCCTCTGGCAGTCTCTATGGGGGTGCCACAGGGTTCAATCCTCGGGCCGGCTCTTTTCTCTGTATATATCAATGATGTTGCTCTTGCTGCGGGCGATTCCCTGATCCACCTCTACGCAGATGACACCATTTTATATACTTCCGGCCCATCCTTGGACACTGTGCTATCTAACCTCCAAACGAGCTTCAATGCCATACAGCACTCCTTCAGTGGCCTCCAACTGCTCTTAAACGCTAGTAAAACCAAATGCATGCTTTTCAACCATTCGCTGCCTGCACCCGCATGCCTGACCAGCATCACCACCCTGGATGGTTCCGACCTTGAATATGTGGACATCTATAAGTACCTAGGTGTCTGGCTAGACTGTAAACTCTCCTTCCAGACTCATATCAAACATCTCCAATCGAAAATAAAATCAAGAGTCAGCTTTCTATTCCGAAACAAAGCCTCCTTCACTCACGCCGCCAAACTTACCCTAGTAAAACTGACTATCCTACCGATCCTCGACTTCGGCGATGTCATCTACAAAATTGCTTCCAACACTCTACTCAGCAAACTGGATGCAGTTTATCACAGTGCCATCTGTTTTGTCACTAAAGCACCTTATACCACCCACCACTGCGACTTGTATGCTCTAGTCGGCTGGCCCTCGCTACATATTCGTCGCCAGACCCACTGGCTCCAGGTCATCTACAAGTCCATGCTAGGTAAAGCTCCGCCTTATCTCAGTTCACTGGTCACAATGGCAACACCCATCCGTAGCACGCGCTCCAGCAGGTGTATCTCACTGATCATCCTTAAAGCCAACACCTCATTTGGCCGCCTTTCGTTCCAGTTCTCTGCTGCCTGTGACTGGAACGAATTGCAAAAATCGCTGAAGTTGGAGACTTTTATCTCCCTCACCAACTTCAAACATCTGCTATCTGAGCAGCTAACCGATCGCTGTAGCTGTACATAGTCTATCGGTAAATAGCCCACCCATTTTTACCTACCTCATCCCCATACTGTTTTTATTTATTTCCTTTTCTGCTCTTTTGCACACCAATATCTCTACCTGTACATGACCATCTGATCATTTATCACTCCAGTGTTAATCTGCAAAATTGTAATTATTCTCCTACCTCCTCATGCCTTTTGCACACAATGTATATAGACTCCCCGTTTTTTTCTACTGTGTTATTGACTTGTTAATTGTTTACTCCATGTGTAACTCTGTGTTGTCTGTTCACACCGCTATGCTTTATCTTGGCCAGGTCGCAGTTGCAAATGAGAACTTGTTCTCAACTAGCCTACCTGGTTAAATAAAGGTGAAATAAAAAAATAAAAAATAAAAATAAATGCAGTTTCAGGTAGGTACTCTAAGTGTATGCATAGCCTAACACCGGTCTGTTCTCTGAGTAACTATACATTTTGTCCAAAGAAATTGAATCCATGACAATATCTTATGCATATCTGAATGGATTGACAGTATTAAAATCATATGTCATCCTTTCATAGGTTATTCCACGGTTACTCTGTTATAAGGCCAATGTAATGCAAAGTGTGACCTAGTTTTGTTTAGTTGTATTGTTCACAGACTTATACCCCTCACCCACCCTCTTTTCTATGAAGGTTGTCACAATGGGGAAAACAATAGTGTCAATCATTAATATACAATATTTCACCCCTCTACCATCACCTCATTTGAATATTTGACACTGATAATACATACAGTGTCTACTTTAAATACCAGCCTGCCAATATCACCCTGCCAGATGTTAGCACCTTTTCCAATCTCCATTTTTTTAAAGGAAAAGAGGCAGAGGGGGCATGTTATTGTGTACATGTTTATGTAAACTTAACTATGTGTGTAAATGTGTGTGTGCATGCGTGAGTCTGCGTGCGTGCATGTGTGTGTGCGCGCTTGGCTCACACTCACACAGATTGAGGTTACCCATAGAATATTTCTTATCCCACCCTTCATAGTGTGTAGTGTCCTGCCTCACCCTCACTGCATGGGGGAGAGCCCTCTCCCCGTCTCCACTGGGCCCAGCCATGCTTGTCTGAATAGAGAGAGGAGGAGGAGGAGGAAAGGAGGAGAAAGAAGGGGAGGAAGGGGCTCGTTGCCTTTAATTGAATTGTAAATGTGAGTGGAGGGGGAGCAGGCAGGGGCAGCTCCTTGCTGGGGGAGACAGCAGATGGGAGGCAGGGGCTGCCCCCACAGGGCCAGAGGGGAGCCGGGTGAAAAGGGAGGAGAGTGGGGAGAGGGGTGGGTGCAGGGCGGATGGATTGATGTAGGGGAATAAGGGTATGGCAAAGGGCCCGGTTCATGGACGTCATGGACATTACCAGGGACTGTAGCCTCTGTGGAGCTCACACGCATTGAATAACGCATTCATAAATGACCAAATAATAGTCAAAAAATAAATCATGAAGAAAAACGTTTTGAAGTGTCCGTCTATAGGAGATATAAAAAAAGCTCAGGAAATATATACAGTACCAGTCAGAAGTTTGGACACACCAACTGGTTCAAGGGTTTTTCTTTATTTTTACTATTTTCTACATTGTAGAATAATAGTGAAAACATCAAAACGTTGAAATAACACATATGGAATCATGTAGTAACCAAAAAAGTGTAAAACAAATCCAAATATTTTTTAGATTCTTCAAAGTAGCCTCCCTTTGCCAAAAGTGTGCAAAGCTGTCATCAAGGCATTCTCTCAACCAGCTTCACCTGGAATGCTTTTCCAACAGTCTTGAAGGAGTTCCCACAAATGCTGAACACTTGTTGGCTGCTTTTTCTTCACTCTGCGGTCCAACTCATCCCAAACAATCTCAATTGAGTTGAGGTTGTATAAGGGCACAAGACGAGACTCAAATGCAGACACAGGAGGCAGGTGGTTGAGCTCCGATATTTATTACACCAAAATGGGTAAGCAAAAGTCACGTCGGGGACAGGAGAGTTCATAAACCAGGTCAGAGTCAAAATAGTAACTGGGGATAGGCAGGCTCGAGGTCAGGACAGGCAGGGGTTTAGTGAACAGGTACGAGTCCAAACAGTACAAGGGGATAGGCAGGCTCGAGGTCAGAACTGGCAGAGTGGGCAGGCAGGCGGATTCGGCGTCAGGACAGGCAAGGGTCAAAACCAGGAGGGCTAAGAAAAAATAGAGACTGGGAAAGATAGGAGAAATACTGGTTTACTTGGCAAGACGAACTGGGACAGGAAACGCAGAGATAAATACACCGGGGACTAATAGGGAAAACAGAAGACACCTGGAGGTGGGTGGAAACAATCTCCAAGACAGGTGAAACAGATCAGTGCGTGACAGGTCGGGATGATTGTGGAAGCCAGGTCATCTGATGCAGCACTCCATCACTCTCCTTCTTGGTCAAATAGCCCTTACACAGCCTGGAGGTGTGTTGGGTCATTGCCCGGTTGAAAAACAAATGATAGTCCCACTAAACCAGATGGGATGGAGTATCACTGCAGAATGCTGTGGTAGCCATGCTGGTTAAGTGCGCCTTGAACCTAAATAACCTACCTTGAATTCTAAATAAATCACTGACAGTGTCACCATCAAAGCACCCCCACACCATCACACTTCCTCCTCTGTGCTTGACGGTGGGAACCACACATGTGGAGATCATCCGTTCACCTATTCTCCGTCTCACAAAGACACAGCGGTTGGAACCAGAAATCGCACATTTGGACTCATCAGACCGAAGGACAGATTTCCACCAGTCTAATGTCCATTGCTCATGTTTCTTGGCCAAAGCAAGTCTCTACCTTCTTATTGATGTCCTTCAGTAGTGGTTTCTTTGCAGCAATTTGACCATAAGGCCTGATTCACGCAGTCTCCTCTGAACAGTTGATGTTGAGATGTGTCTTGAACTCTGTGAAGCATTTATTTGGCCTGCAATTTCTGAGTCTGGTAACTCTAATGAACTTATCCTCTGCAGCAGAGGTAACTCTGGGTCTTCCTTTCCTTTGGTGGTCCTCATGAGAGTCAATTCATCATAGCGCTTGATGGTTTTTGCGACAACACTTGAAGAAACTTGTATAGTTCTTTAAATTTTCCGGACTGACTAATCTTCATGTCTTAGACAATTGATGGACTGTCATTTCTCTTTGATTTTTTTCACTCTTCTTGCCATGATATGGACTTGTTTTTTTTAACCAAATATGGCTATCTTCTGTATACCGCCCCTACCTTGTCACAACACAACCTATTTGGCTCAAACGCATTAAGAAGGAAGGCAAATACACAAATTAACAAGGCACACCTGCTAATTAAAATGCATTCCAGGTGACTACCTCATGAAGCTGGTTGAGAGAATGCCATGATTGTGCAGGGTGGCTACTTTGAAGAATCTCAAATATAAAATCTATACTTTTTGGTTGCTACTTGATTCCATGTTTAGCTCTTGAATGTGGATGGTACCTAGCTCCTCTCCCATAGGGAAAATACTAGCCTGATGGAAAATTAATCCAGCCTGCCCTCATCAGGTGGGAGACGGTTCAGGGAGCCTAATCTTCACTCTGCAACATGGGGACTAGGCCAGCATAGGCTTTACTTCTGACTAGATTAAGAGTATTTGGGTTAGATTCACCCATTTTATGAAGAGAGGGTCTTTAGAAATGTGGCTTCCGCATTTATTGAACCTTTATTTTTTTATCATGGAGTCCAAGCGCTTTTTTTTTTTTTTTTTTTTTTTTTTTACAGATGAGCACTGAATTACAGAAATGACAGAAATACACACATCAATACACAAATACAAAAGGCAAGCAGAGAGAAAAGACAGGTCCTAAAAAAAAACGTCACATCCGTCAGTAATAAGGTCCTCAATCAGCTTTCTGAATTGCCCTACATGGATGTGAACCTTTAAACAGTTGAAAAGAAATTGGGATCCGTAACGTTGAGAAAAATCCCGAAACACAAAAACTGTGTTCATTTTTATTTGCAAAACCTATTTTTGTTCTGGCCTGGGGAAAGTTGTGTAAACACAACAAGTTGTGTATATATTTATTTGGTCAGGCCAGGGTGTGACATGGGTTTATTTTGTGTTGTGTTTATATTATGGGGGTTTTTCGTAGGTTTTGGGATTGTGGCTTAGTGGGGTGTTCTAGCAAAGTCTATGGTTGCCTGAGGCGGTTCTCAATCAGAGGCAGGTGATTCTCGTTGTCTCTGATTGGGAACCATATTTAGGCAGCCATATTCTTTGAGTGTTTCGTGGGTGATTGTTCCTGTCGCAGTGTTTTGTATTTCACCAGATAGGCTGTATAGGTTTTCACATTCCATTTGTTGTTTTGTATTTCGTGTTTATTCGTTTATTAAACATGTATCTAACTTACCACGCTGCATTTTGGTCCGACTCTCTTTCGACGGAAGAAAACCGTAACAGAATCACCCACCACACCAGGACCAAGCAGCGGGGTGACAGGCAGCGGCAGCAGGAGCTACGAAGTTTAGAGTATACGACTTGGGAGGAAATAGACAGGTGGGCAGTCGACCCAGAGAGAGTGCCGGAGCCCGCCTGGGATTCGCTGGAGCAGTGCGAAGAGGTCTATAGGAGAATGGAGTCGAAGAGACAAGCATGGCGGCGCAGAAGGAAACCCGAGAGTCAACCCCAAAAATGTATTGGGGGGGGGGCTCAGGGAGAGTGCGGCAGAGTCAGGGTTCAAACCTGAGCCAACTCCCCCTGTTTATCGTGAGGAGCAGCGATCACAGGACTTCTGGACGTGGGAGGAGATATTGGACGGAAAAGGACCCTGGACACAGCCTGGAGAATATTGCCGCACCAAAGAAGAACTGGAGGCGGCGAAAGCGGAAAGGCGCTGGTATGAAGAGGCAGCACGGCGACGCGGATGGAAGCCCGAGAGTCAGCCCCAAAAATTTATTGGGGGGGGGGGGCTCAGGGAGAGTGTGGCAGAGTCAGGGTTCAGACCTGAGCCAACTCCCCCTGTTTATCGTGAGGAGCCAAGGAGGAGACCAGAACCAGAGCCGTGTTGGAGGTGAGTGAAGCAGAGACTGTGAAGGAGTTAATGGGGAAAGTGGAGGAGAGAGTTATGGGAGAGTTGCTAGTTTGGTGCTAGTTAGGTATGATATTCATCCAACGGAGCGTGTCGGGAATTCGATGGCACCTGGGTCAGCACTCCATACTCGTCCTGAGGTGCGTGTTAGTCGGCTGGTGAAGAGTGTGCCAGCCTCACGCACTAGGCCTCCTGTGTACCTACCTAGCCTTGCACGTCCTGTTCCAGTCCTGCTCTCAGGCTCTCCAGTACACCTTCACGGTCCGGTCCATCCTGTGCCACCTTCACACACCAGTTCTCCGGTGGCAGCTCCCCGCACCAGGCTTCCTGTGCGTGTCCTCGGTCCAGTACCACCAGTGCCAGCACCACGCACCAGGCCTTCGGTGCGCCTCGCCTGTTCAGCGCTGTCAGAGCCTTTCTCCTCTCCAGCGCTGTCGGAGTCTCCCGCCTGTTTAGCGCTACCAGAGCCTTCCTCCTCTCCAGCGCTGCCGGAGTCTCCCACCTGTTTAGCGCTGCCAGAGCCTTCCTTCTCTCCAGCACTGCCGGAGTCTCCTGCCTGTTCAACGCAGCCAGAGCTGCTAATCTGCATGGAGAAGCCAGAGCTGCTAGTCTGCATGGAGCAGCCAGAGCCGCCAGTCTGCATGGAGCAGCCAGAGCCGCCAGTCTGCATGGAGCAGCCAGAGCCGCCAGTCTGCATGGAGCAGCCAGAGCCGCCAGTGTGCATGGAGCAGCCAGAGCTGCCAGTGTGCATGGAGCAGCCAGAGCTGCCAGTGTGCATGGAGCAGCCAGAGCTGCCAGTGTGCATGGAGCAGCCAGAGCTGCCAGTCTGCATGGAGCAGCCAGAGCTGCCAGTGTGCATGGAGCAGCCAGAGCTGCCAGTCTGCATGGAGCAGCCAGAGCTGTCAGTCTGCATGGAGCAGCCAGAGCTGTCAGTCTGCATGGAGCAGCCAGAGAAGTCAGTCTGCATGGAGCAGCCAGAGCTACCAGTCTGCATGGAGCAGCCAGAGATGCCAGTCTGCATGGAGCAGCCAGAGCTGCCAGTCTGCATGGAGCAGCCAGAGCTGCCAGTCTGCATGGAGCAGCCAGAGCTGCCAGTCTGCATGGAGCAGCCAGAGCTGCCAGTCTGCATGGAGCAGCCAGAGCTGCCAGTCTGCATGGAGCAGCCAGAGCTGCCAGTCTGCATGGAGCAGCCAGAGCTGCCTGCCTGCATGGAGCAGCTAGAGCCGCCAGTCAGCCAGGATCTTCCAGATCCGCCATTCAGCCAGGATCCACCATTCAGTCAGGATCCGCCAGTGAGCCAGGATCCGCCAGTCAGCCATGATCTTCCAGATCCGCCAGTCAGCCAGGATCCACCAGTCAGCCAGGATCTTCCAGATCCGCCAGTCAGCCAGGATCCGCCAGTCAGCCATGATCCTCCAGATCCGCCAGTCAGCCAGGATCCGCCAGTCAGCCAGGATCTGCCAGAACCACCAGCTAGCCAGGATCTGCCAGTCAGGCAGGATCTGCCAGAACCACCAGCTAGCCAGGATCTGCCAGAGCCTACTACCTGCCTGAGTTTCCTCTCAATACTGGGCTTCCTCTCGGTACTAGGCTTCCTCTCAGTGCTGAGCTACCCCTCAGTCCCGAGCTACCCCTCAGTCCCGAGCTACCCCTCAGTCCCGAGCTACCCCTCAGTCCCGAGCTTCCCCTCAGTCCCGAGCTTCTACCTCAGTCCCGAGCTGCCCCTCAGTCCAGTGGGGTCCTTGGTGAGGGTTATTAGGCCAAGGTCAGCGGCGAGGGTCGCCAATCAAAGGACGCGTTACAGGGGGACTAAGACTTGGTTGGAGTGGGGTCCACGTCCCGAGCCGGAGCCGCCACCATGGACAGACGCCCACCCGGACCCTCCCCTATGGGTTTAAGTGTGCGGCCGGGAGTCCGCACCTTGGGGGGGTGTTCTGTCACGCCCTGGTCTTAGTATTTTGTGTTTATATATTTATTTGGTCAGGCCAGGGTGTGACATGGGTTTATTTTGTGTTGTGTTTATATTATGGGGTTTTTTCGTAGGTTTTGGGATTGTGGCTTAGTGGGGTGTTCTAGCAAAGTCTATGGTTGCCTGAGGCGGTTCTCAATCAGAGGCAGGTGATTCTTGTTGTCTCTGATTGGGAACCATATTTAGGCAGCCATATTCTTTGAGTGTTTCGTGGGTGATTGTTCCTGTCTCAGTGTTTTGTATTTCACCAGATAGGCTGTATAGTTTTTCACGTTCCGTTTGTTGTTTTGTATTTCGTGTTTATTTGTTTATTAAACATGTATCTAACTTACCACGCTGCATTTTGGTCCGACTCTCTTTCGACGGAGCTCTGCTTTGTTTTTTTTTGTTTTTTGTGCAGGCTGTACACACTTCAATAGTCTCTCATTCACAATTTAACAAGCACTTGATAATGACTCGAATTTCACGGCGGCATCCTCTTTGTGGCCGTAATGCACCCTAAAACAATCCATGCCTTTTGCGGCCCGGAGTGGTGCGTTGTGCCCTTCTCCCTGAGTGCAGAGCAATCCGAAGCCCCTCTCACTCACATGGCTCTCCATCACATGATCAGGGTCTTTCTCACAGACACATTGGGGACGCAACTGTGTGCATCCTTATCCAATTCCGAGGGGCATAATGAATATATTGGAAGAACTGTCCACATTTACTTTCGTCAGCCAACAAGAGGAGTAGGCCTAACGAACAGCAAAAGCACTAGCCTATGTCAATCTCCTATCCCCCATAGGACAAAAGTTGACCTATTCTGTTCTGTGCAAGAGATAAATATTCCAAACATAGTCTGGGACAGTTGTGGGATGCAATTGATCCCAAATCAATACAACCACTAGCATAATATATATATTTTTTAAATGTCCGTAATGTGGCTGGCGCAACAGATCATAACATTTAGCTTAAAATTTGATAAACAATCAGGCTATTTCTTCACATTATGAGCGCAGCAATGTGCTATGTGATATAGTGTTAATGCATGTAAAACGTTTATTATAAATGTGCATTTTTATTTATTTATTTAACTCGGCAAGTCAGTTAAGAACAAATTCTGAGTTACCATGATGGCTTACACCGGCCAAACCCTAACCCGGTGAAAATTGTCTTCCCCAAACTTGAAACTCACCTGCTGATTATACCAGTTAGGCTCTAAACCCCTTGTAAAGCAGATTAATGTGCTTAATTTTAAGAAGTTATTTGGCCACTTTAGTTATGATTACAAACCTTATCAAAACATATAGGCCTATGGGCTACTTTACATGGGATTTACGACTATAACTCTAAAAAGCCGCAAAAAACAGACAGATTCTTATGCTGGGCATCATTCACAAGTGGTCATTTATCAGTGATGGGCTAATATTGTCACCCGTCAGACTCTTCTTGATGTAATCTTGTCTTTACATATACTAAATAATACATGTCTGAAATTTGTTTTGATTTAGAATGGACCATTATCATGCACCTTCCTTGAAATGTGGCCGGGGAAAAAAATACATGTCCTCTATGCATTTACAGTTGAAGTCGGAAGTTTACATACACTTACGTTGGAGTCATTAAAACTCGTTTTTCTACCACTCCACACATTTCTTGTTAACAAACTGTAGTTATGGCAAGTCGGTTAGGGACATCTACTTTGTGCATGACACAAGTCATTTTTCCAACAATTGTTTACAGTCAGATTATTTCACTTATAATTCACTGTATCACAATTCCAGTGGGTCAGAAGTTTACATACACTAAGTTTACTGTGCCTTTAAACAGCTTGGAAAATTTCCGAAAATGATGTCATGGCTTTAGAAGCTTCTGATTGGCTAATTGACATCATTTGAGTCAATTGGAGGTGTACCTGTGGATGTATGTCATGCCCTGGTCTTAGTATTTTGTGTTTTCTTTCTTTATTTGGTCAGGCCAGGGTGTGACATGGGTTTATTTTGTGGTGTGTTTGTGTATTGGGGTTTTTCGTAGGTTTTGGGATTGTGGCTTAGTGGGGTGTTCTAGCAAAGTCTATGGTTGCCTGAGGCAGTTCTCAATCAGAGGCAGGTGATTCTCGTTGTCTCTGGTTGGGAACCATATTTAGGCAGCCATATTCTTTGAGTGTTTCGTGGGTGATTGTTCCTGTCTCAGTGTTTTGTATTTCACCAGATAGGCTGTATAGGTTTTCTCGTTCTGTTTGTTGTTTTGTATTATCGTGTGTCATCTTCATTAAAGATGTATCGTATTAACCACGCTGCATTTTGGTCCGACTCTCATTCGACGGAAGAAAACCATAACAATGTATTTCTAGGCCAACCTTCAAACTCAGTGCCTCTTTGCTTGACATCATGGGAAAATCTAAAGAAATCAGCCAAGACCTCAGAAAAAAAATTGTAGACCTCCACAAGTCTGGTTCATCCTTCAGAGCAATTTCCAAATGCGTGAAGGTACCACATTCATCTGTACAACAATAGTACGCAAGTTGAAACACCATGGGACCACGCAGCCGTCATACCGCTCAGGAAGGAGACGCGTTCTCTCTCCTAGAAATTGTACTTTGGTGCGAAAAGTGCAAATCAATCCCAGAAACACAGCAAAGGACCTTGCGAAGATGCTGGAGGAAACAGGTACAAAAGTATCTATAGCCACAGAAAAACGAGTCCTATATCGACATAACCTGAAAGGCCGCTCAGCAAGGAAGAAGCCACTGCTCCAAAACCGCCATAAAAAGCCAGACTACAAGTTTGCAACTGCACATGAGGACAAAGATAGTACTTTTTGGAGAATGTCCTCTGGTCTGATGAAACAAAAATAGAACTGTTTGGCCATAATGACCATCATTATGTTTGGAGGTAAAGGGGGATGCTTGCAAGCCGAAGAACACCTTCCCAACCGTGAAGCACGGGGGTGGCAGCATCATGTTTTGGGGGTGCTTTGCTGCAGGAGGGACATCTGAAGACATCAGTCAGGAAATTAAAGCTTGGTCGCAAATGGGTCTTCCAAATGCACAATGACCCCAAGCCTACTTCCAAAGTTGTGGAAAAATGGCTTAAGGAAAACAAAGTCAAGGTATTGGAGTGGCCATCACAAGCCCTGAACTCAAGCCTATAGAACATTTGTGGGCAGAAATGAAAAAGTGTGTGCGAGCAAAGAGGCCTACAAATCTGACTCCGTTACATCTGCTCTGTCAGGAGGAATGGGCCAAAATTCATTGTGGGAAGCTTGTGGAAGGCTATCCGAAGCTTTTGACCAAGTTAAACATTTTAAAGGCAATGCTACCAAATACTAATTGAGTGTACGTAAACTTCTGACTCACTGGGGATGTGATGAAAGAAATAAAAGCGGAAATAAATCATTCTCTCTAATATTATTCAGACATTTCACATTCTTAAAATAAAGTGGTGATCCTAACTGACCTAAGACAGGGAAATTTTACTGGGATTAAATGTCAGGAATTGTGGAAAAACTGAGTTTAAATGTAGTTGGCTAAGGTGTATGCAAACTTCCGACTTCAACTGTATATAGCAAACGGAAGACACTTTTCCTGTAGTTCATTTTCATGTCAGCCAGGTAGGCTATACTCCGGTTTTAAAGATAAACAATGTGCTTAATATTAGGAAAGTTGGGAAATAAATATTGTAGGCCTAGTCTATAGAAAGCTTATGGGATCCTCCTCATTTTAGTAGAGGCCATCACTCTGTTTTCTATAAAAATGTTGCACAACATGACCTCATGGGCTCTCATGAAGTGTTTGATTAGATTTCCGAGTACATTTGCATTGATGTCAGAGTAATTAGCAGGACAATAGAATGCTGAGTACCAGGCAGTTAGCAAGTTTGATAGGCTACTAATGACTAGCAGCAACATCAGAGCTTGGAGAAGCCTAATTACCGTGACTAAACAGTCACATGGAATTTGACTGCCTTCATGACTGGTGACCGCCGGTGTGGCAGTAATATGGTCACCGCAACAGCCCTAAGCAGGACAATTTCTGCAACAACTAAGAGCGTTGAAGCACTAAGCTTAACTTCTCAGCAGTTTTGTTGACCTGGCTACAATGCTATGAACAGTGTGAAAGGAACCCGTGCAAATGGTATACATTCGTGGAATCAATTATTTTGAAGTCGACTCCAGCACTACGTAGAGTATGGAGTGATGAGTACTAAACCGTTAGCCCATAATAAAGCACAGTGCGCTATGATAAACTGCATCTAACAGCTTTAAAAAAATGCAGTGTTCATATAGATCAGGGGTGTCGAACTCATTCCATGGAGGGCCTAGTGTCTGCAGGTTTTGGGGTTTTTCCTCTCAATTAAGACCTAGACAACCAGGTGAGGGGAGTTCTTTACTAATTAGTGACCTTAATTCATCAATCAAGTACAAGGGAGGAACGGAAAAACCTGCAGACACTTGGCCCTCCGTGGAATGAGTTTGACATATGTATTACAGATGACGTCGCCATAGTCTAGGACCAGTAGAAACATGGACTGAATAATCTGCTTCCTGCTATTTAACGCGAGGCATGACCTATTTCTATAGAAGAAACCCTTTTTTATTTTCAGCTTCTTAATTAACTCATCAATATGTTTTTTAACTCATAAGAGTCTCAGCCGGAGTTCTACTAAGCTATATGGAATTGTTTTAAGAAGGTCATAACAAGGATCCTTTAGCTATTCGATTTAGAATTTTAGGACGCCTTGATGTATCAAAAAAATATATACAAAAACTATTTGCTAGTAGCCAATACAAAAGCATTGAATAACAGATTCACAACATGGAACAAAAGATAGTCCCCCAAAAATGATCTAAAGGAAGTTTGTTTTGAAGTGTCTGTCCTATATCTTAGGTATATAAGAAAGATCAGGAAAGAAGATATATATAAGAACATTTGTACATGTATTTAACCCCTCATTTTTTTATATATACACTACCGTTCAAAAGTTTGGGGTCACTTAGAAATGTCCTTGTTTTTGAAAGAAAAGCACATTTGTTGTCCATTACAATAACATCAAATTGTTCCGAAATACAGTGGAGACATTGTTAATGTTGTAAATGACTATTGTACCTGGAAACGGCAGATTTTTTATGGAATATCTACATAGGCGTACAGAGGTCCATTATCAGCAACAATCACTCCTGTGTTCCAATGGCACGTTGTGTTAACTAGTCCAAGTTTATCATTTTAAAAGGCTTATTGATCATTGGAAAACCCTTTAGAAAAACCTGCAATTATGTTAGCAAAGCTGAAAACTGTTGTCCTGATTAAAGAAGCAATAAAAATGTCCTTCTTTAGACTGGTTGACTATCTGGAGCATCAGCATTTGTGGGTTCGATTACAGGCTCAAACTGGCCAGAAATAAAGACTTTCTTCTGAAACTCGTCAGTCTATTCTTGTTCTGAGAAATTAAGGCTATTCCATGCAAGAAATTGCCAAGAAACTGAAGATCCTGTACAATGTTGTGTACTACTCCCTTCACAAAACAGCCCAAGCAGGCTCTAATCAAAAGAGAAAGAAGAGAGGGAGGCCCCGGTGCACAACTGAGCAAGAGGACAAGTACATTAGAGTGTCTAGTTTGAGAAACAGACGCGTCACAAGTCCTCAACTGGCAGATTCATTAAATAGTACCTGTAAAACACCAGTCTCAACATAAACAGTGAAGAAGCGACTCCGGGATGTTGGTCTTGGCAGAGTTTCTCTGTCCAGTGTCTGTGTTCTATTTGCCCATCTTAATCTTTTATTTTTATTGGCCAGTCTGAGATATGGCTTTTCTTAGCAACTCTGCCTAGAAGGCCAGCATCCGGAGTCGCCTCTTCACAGTTGACTTTGAGACTAGTGTTTTTGTTTCCGGCCCTTTTGAGCCTGCATTCGAACCCACAAATGCTGATGCTCCAGATACACAACTAGTCTAAATAAGTTTTATTGCTTCTTTAATTAGCACAACAGTTTTCAGCTGTGCTAACATAATTGCAAAAGGGTTTTCTAATGATCAATTAGCCTTTAAAAATGATAAACTTGGATTAGCTAATACAACGTGCCATTGGAACAAAAGAGTGATGGTTAATGATAATGGGCCTCTGTACGCCTATGTAGATATTCCATTAAACATCAGCCGTTTCCAGCTACAATAGTCATTTACAACATTAACAATGTCTACACTGTATTTCTGATCAATTAAATGTAATTTTAATGGACAAAAAATATGCTTTTCTTTCAAAAACAAGAACAATTCTATGTGACCCCAAACTTTTGAACAGTAGTGTAAATAGTAAAGTCAAGTGCAGATACCCCAAAAAGTAGTATTTTAAAGTATTTTTACTTAAGTACTTTATACCATATGGCTATATGCCAATGATTTGTTTAGCATAGCAAACATTACAAATAGAATGGAGAGAATTAACAACCATCCCATTTGGCTAGCAACTTCAGAATCTCAGAACCAATGACTGGCTTTTGCCCAGACTATTTTGTTTGGTGGAAGGATGAAATAAAACAAATTGACTCAATGCAATAATGTTTTTAATGAAGTCTTGACGTTAATATTTTCTTCATGTGCTGGCCAACCCTTGAACCCAGGAATTATCGAGAACACCCTCCTAAGGGCTGTTTCACCCGCCCCTGGCGTCGCCTCGGGCCTAAGAACAGCCATTAGTCGGGAGTTATTCACACAATAATTCCCAGGTTCTCATGCCTTATTGTTTCAGTATCAAAGGCAATTGACCGGTCAATGAAGATGGGAGCACAATATTACCTTTTATTCACACAATTAAAAACATTGTTTATAACTAGGGACGTAGCAGAGATAGTGCTGTGACTTGGTTTAAAACCCGACTGGTGTAGGCTTGTCCTACATTTCGAAAACATCTCATAGATAAGAAAGATTTAGCAGAGAATTATTCAAGGATTTACATTTTTAGCTAGGAAAGAACATTTTCTTTTTTCGATCACAAGAGTCACCACCTTTGTGAAAGGGGTGTAAATGAGCCGCCTTCCAAACCTTGGGGATAGTTTGGAATAGTACTATATATAACCAATATAGCATGGGATAGTTTGGAATAGTACTATATGTAACCGATATACCTTGGGGATAGTACCAGATACAATCGTCAGGTAAATAATATGGTTAAATTCCGCCATAAGGGGGGCAGAGAGCTGCAGCAATCATGGATCAAGCATATCAGGCGGCAGGTAGCCTAGTGGTTAGAGCTGTTGGACTAGTAACTGAAAGGTTGCAAGATCAAATCCCTGAGCTGACAAGGTAAAAATCTGTCATGCTGCCCCTGAACAAGGCAGTTCACCCATTGTTCCTAGGCCGTCATTGAAAATAAGAATTTGTTCTTTCCTGACTTGCCTAGTTTAAATAAAGATAAAGAATCAGCCCCATAGTTTATAGATCTC
Organism: Oncorhynchus tshawytscha; assembly: GCF_018296145.1. Lineage (NCBI taxonomy): Eukaryota > Metazoa > Chordata > Actinopteri > Salmoniformes > Salmonidae > Oncorhynchus > Oncorhynchus tshawytscha. The sequence continues at coordinate 39,947,064 of NC_056436.1, read as the reverse complement.
TGCAGTGTCTTTTGTGAATGTTTTTTTGTCTGTAAAGGTTACATGATTCTAAGAATGTCCCACTTTTTATAGGCTAATATTCAACGGAGAGACAAAAATTCAATCAAAGTGATACGATATACAGTGGGGCAAAAAAGTATTTAGTCAGCCACTAATTCTCCTAATGTACATACAGTCGGAAGTTTACATACACCTTAGCCAAATATATTTAAACTCAGTTTTTCACAATTCCTGACATTTAATCTGAGTAAATTTCCCTGTCTTAGGTCAGTTAGGATCACCACTTTATTTTAAGAATGTGAAACGACAGAATAATAGTAGAGGGAATGATTTATTTCAGATTTTGTTTCTTTCATCACATTCCCAGTGGGTCAGAAGTTTACATACACTCAGTTAGTATTCGGTAGCGTTGCCTTTAAATGGTTTAACTTGGGTCAAACATTTTGGGTAGTCATCCACAAGCTTCCCACAATAAGTTGGGTGAATTTTGACCCATTCCTCCTGACAGAGCTGGTGTAACTGAGTCAGGTTTGTAGGCCTCCTTGCTCGCACATGCTTTTTCAGGTCTGCCCACACATTTTCTATAGAATTCAGATCAGGGCTTTGTGATGACCACTCCGATACCTTGACTTTGTTGTCCTTAGGCCATTTTGCCACAACTTTGGAACTATGCTTGGGGTCATTGTCATTTGGAAGACCCATTCGAGACCAAGCTTTAACTTCCTGACTGATGTCTTGAGATGTTGCTTCAATATATCCACTTAATTTCCTTCCTAATGAAGACATCTGTTTTGTGAAGTGAACCCTGTCCCTCCTGCAGCGAAGCACCCCCACAACATGATGCTGCCACCCCCGTGCTTCAAGGTTGGGAGGGTGTTCTTCAGCTTGCAAGCCTCCCCCTTTTTCCTCCAAACTTAACAATGGTCATTATGGCCAAACAGTTCTATTTTTGTTTCATCAGACCAGAGGACATTTGTCCAAAAAGTACTATCTCTGTCCACATGTACAGTTGCAAACCGTAGACTGGCTTTTTTTATGGCGGTTTTGGAGCAGTGGCTTCTTAGCTTCCTAGCTGAGCGGCCTTTCAGGTTATGTCGATATAGGACTTGTTTTACAGTGGCTATAGATTATTTTGTACCTGCTTCCTCCAGCATCTTCACAAGGTCCTTTGCTGTTGTTCTGGGATTGATTTGCACTTTTTGCACCGAAGTACGTTCATCTCTAGGAGACAGAATGCGTCTCCTTCCTGAGTGGTGTGATGGCTGTGTGGACTCATGGTGTTTATACATGCGTACTATTGTTTGTACAGATGAATGTGGTACCTTCAGCCGTTTGGAAATTGCTCCCAAGGATGAACCAGACTTGTGGAGGTCTACAATTTCATTAGATTTTCCTATGATGTCAAGCAAAAAGGCAATGAGTTTGAAGGTAAGCCTTGAAATACATCGACAGGTGCACCTGCAATTGATTCAAATTAGGTCAATTAGGTCTATCAGAAGCTTCTAACGTCATGACATCATTTTCTGTAATTTTCCAAGCTGTTTAAATTCACAGTCAACTTAGTGTATGTGAACTTCTGACTCACTGGAATTGTGATACTTTGTTGTGATAAGTGAAATAATCTCTCCGTTAACAATTGTTGGAAAAATTACTTGTGTCATGCACAAAGTAGATGTCCTAACCGACTTGCCAAAACTATAGTTTGTTATTAACAAGAAATGTGTGGAGTGGTTGAAAAACGAGTTTTAATGACTCCATCCTAAGTGTATGTAAACTTCCGACTTCAACTGTACATACCCTGGCAGCCAGTCAGATATTTATTTCTACTCACAATATCATAATTTTTCTCTCCATTCATGGAGATGAGGCCCAGGATGGATCCCTCTCATAACTGTCTCTCAGGGCTGTGATGTCAGGGCGTCTCATTAATCTATTACCTTTCGTGCGGCATATTCATAGCCCGGGCAAGACCTGGCCCTATATCTATCTGAAGCCAACACATGCACTGTTGCGTCCAATAACTCTGCTCAATTGCCCATCATTTCCTCCCTTTCTGTCGCCGCATGGCCGATGAGCTTTTATTCTGTATTATTTGTGCCAAATAATTAACCTGGCTGGGTTATTTATTTCCCGGCTGATATTTCGGCACCTATGGTATGGGGGATAGGGAGGGATAATGCCATTGAAATGTCCTCGTCTGGCTTCATTGAGGAGATGGGGGGAGATTTGTGCCTTACCTCAACCCCGGCTGAGGGGCGTAGGGGGTGACAAGTATGGGGTATTACAAATGCACCAGTAACCTTTTCAGCTCATAAAAAAAAAGAAAGAACGGACACACACACACACACACACACACACACACACACACACACACACACACACACACACACACAAAAGCCTCACCCTCCACACACACACATAAACACACACACCCTGTGAGATTATAGCCAACAGGGAATCCTAATGTGTTATGGTGTGGTGGAGGTGGGAGATTGGAGAGACATGAGTGTCCTGCCCTTGAATTTCACCCAAGACTGCCCTCCTTTCCATCTCCCTATGCCCATAACTCATACACATGGCCAGGCTGTCTGTCTATCTGTCTGTCGTCCTAAGTGCAGGCTGGCACTGTAAAATGTAAGCTGACTGGTTATAGGGGACACTTCATATCACCTCTCCCTTCTCCTCCTTTGACTAAGCAAGTCATATTTAGTAGTCAGTGCTGGAGGCCTGGTAAGTGTTAGTAGTCTGGGAAAGGTAAAACACTTCACAGGGTGAGAAAATGCACTGATTAATAATTGCTTTTGCCCTTTGGCTAGAGATTCTATCGGTGCCCTGTATCTCTTTCTGTTTCTATAGAGCATGGACCCACAGAATATGGATTTGTTTAGCCCCCCCCCCTACTAATAAACAGGCCAGGAGTGATGTAGGCTACAAATTAATTTCTTGATATGAACACATCGGTTATTAGTCAGAGAAAATATTTAGTTTATTTTGCTGGTTCAAGGGCATGCAATTGGCATAGAGCACTCCACTCTTTCTATTGCAAAGATTTCCTACCAAGATCAATGTAACGTGGTTGGTCTTGAGCCAAGTGCTGTTCTCAAGAACCGACAGGACGAACATAGTCTGTAAGAATGGGCCAGCTGTCACAGAGGGTCGACCTTGAACGTCAGCCTAAGTGCATGTTTGTTTCACGCATGCCATGTTCACCAGCCATACGCCACTTGTGTTCTATTTATCTCACACACACACACACACACACACGCACACACACGCACACGCACACACACACAGCTCATTTATCAAGACTGACCTAATTACTTTGGGTGTGTGCAAATAGATAAAGAAATAAAACCATAATGTTGGTTATAAGCACATTCAAGGAATACATTTCAGTGGGACACAAAGGTTGCTTTGAATGAATCATAACTCCCATAATTCACGGCAACAGCTGGAGCGGTGTGTGCCAACTTGATGAGAGGGGTCTTTTGCATCTTCCTCCTTTGCTTCCATCAGATGTTTTCGTTGGAGATTCGATGTCCTGTTTGTAGCCTACTGCATATCAGAGTATATACACTGAGTGTGCAAAAACACGAGGGACACCCCTTCTTAATATTGAGCTGCACCCCCTTTTGCCCTCAACAGTCTCAATTTGTCAAGGCATGTACTCTACAAGGTGTCGAAAACGTTCCACAGGGATGCTGGCCCATGTTGACGCCAATGCTTCCCACAGTTGTGTCATGTTGGCTGAATGTTCTTTGGATGGTGGACCATTCTTGATACACAAGGGAACTGTTAAACGTAAAAATAAATAAATGACCATACCCTGTTCAAAGGCACTTAATTATTCTGTATTGCCCATTCACCCTCTGAATGGCACACAATCATGTCTCAATTGTCTCAAGGCTTAAAAATCCTTCTATAACCTGTCTCCTCCCCTTCATCTACGCTGATTGAAGGCGTCATCAATAAGGGATAATATCTCTCACCTGGATTCACCTGGCCAGTCGGTCACGTACACTCAGTGTATACAGGACAATATCTGTATATGTCATGGCTCAAAACGGCAGTCGAAACAGGCAGAAGCAACATTATACAGAGCAATTAAAAGGGAAAATATAAGGTCATGTTGGGTAAAAGCTTCAAATAAAAATGCCTTTGAGGGAGCTTGCTTTTTCTCCCTCACTCCCTGAGCAGACAATTGACATTCAGCCGAGGACACCTCTCGCTGGCGGTTAAAATAAGTGGAGTTACGTGTGACTTGAAGGGAGAGTGACGGGGAGCAGGGGTGGCGGTGAGTGAGGGACACACTTTTTGATGGAGCGCAGACATGGCTGACTCACCCTCTCCCTCCTCAGTCTCCTGGCAACCAGGAAGTGTCACCCCACCTCCCCCCTGAGATTGCCTCCCTCCTTCCCCAGGCGTATTGTTTAACATCTCTTCATTCACTCTTTTATGGCCGCTTCGTCCTCACGCGGACCCATCACCCAGGCGTATGATGAGTTTCTCCCCCAGTTATCGCCGCCATTCGTTATCTCGCCCATTGACATCAAATTTCTCTGACTTTGGCGAGATGGCTTTCACATTGCTCTGGTTTACTGACTCAGACAGACAGGTGGGCGAGCCGCGGCATAATCTTACACTGTAGATTTACTGTTTCGCTGAAAATGCTTTTCATGAATCCTAATGGAAATCCTCCATAACTTCCTCCATACTTTTCTCTAATGCCGAGATGTCTTGTTCTATTGCTCTATTTGGCAAGTTTTGGGAGTTGTTACTTATCTCTGTTACCCGTTGTGTGGGATCAGTGGTTATTGTAATGAGGAGAAAAAAATAGACAAATATTTCTGAACTGCGGATGCAAGATGACGCTGGTAATAGAATAAGCAGTCGCCAGTGCGCTCCCATGGAATCTTGGTGAGGCAGTTTGAGGCAAACATGCTGTTATATTAGGTCATGCGGTGTGATAGAGGGCCATTTTGATTGGAGTTGGCATATTTACTTGGCTTGTGGGGAACTGGTTTGAGTTAAGAATATGAAAAATCTCCTTTTTTGTGTAGCGTCTGCTTCCAGCTCACATCCTCAAACACGAGGTCCCCTGAACGCAGATCACTTTCCAGCTCTAACTCTCAAACACCTAGATCCACTGAACGCAGCTCACTCTCCAGATCCCAATCACCTAAATTCTGATCACCTGTTCGAACACCTGTAGGTCACTTCTTTGCACGCCATCACTGTGAGGTATTGTTTGTTTTGTCACACACGGCTTTCGGATGGCTGGGTTTTCACGTGATTTACTCCTGCCGTGTATGATAGCTTTGGCCTGCCTCACTAACAACGCCTTTTGCCTATTCCCTGCCTGTACTTTAGCCAATCGGATTTCCTGTTATCTACCTATTTCCTGACCTCCCGGACTATGTTACTGTTTCCCTTTAGGACCCCCTGTGTATGACCTCCTGCCTGCCCCTGGATCCAGCTACCTGCCTCCTCCTGTGTTCCTTTACAATAAACACCTGCTGCTCCCTGCGCTTGAAACCAGCACTCTGTCTCCCATCATGTTCATTACACTTTGCAGTATGTGAATCAAGTTATTCATAGGGAATTGAATTCATTGTGTTTGAGTTTTTTTCTCCATAAATACATTATCCTTTACACGCCTCCTTCCCTCAGTGTTCTGAGGGATTTTTGAAACAAAGCTGTTATGACCGTTATCAGATCATTGTGTACTCTTTAGACTCTCACACCCACCCTCTCCTCCATGTCTAACGTTTCTGGTAACTGGTCCAGTTCCGATCAAGCGCTCAGAGAACAATAACAGGGCATAGAATCCTATGGAGCTCTAGTTCCATAAGGTCTTGTACAGGTGGGAACATGATGTAGCACTTAGCCTCTACAAGAAGCAGCAGTGGATCGCAGAGAGACTGTGCATTCAGAGAGAGAGAGAGAGAGAGAGAGAGAGAGAGAGAGAGAGAGAGAGAGAGAGAGAGAGAGAGAGAGAGAGAGAGAGAGAGAGAGAGAGAGAGAGAGAGAGAGAGAGAGAGACAGCATGTGTGCCTTAATTAACAGGGCTGGCTGTGCCTGATGACACAATAGCATCTTTTGAAACGGACAATACCTTTCTAGTATGAAGGCCGGTGGAGGCCACTAGAGAGAAGGAGAGGGGGGGGCAATACTGGTCTATGTTCACTCTCTCTTAATCCTGATGAATGACAAGTTGGTCATGTAAAGATGCCAGATGTTCAACTGAATGAGGCACCCACTAATAATTTCTGTTTTCAGTTAAACAGTATGTATACCGTTTTGTGCTTGACAGATGTTTTTAAAAAGGGTTTTCAATAGACAGCACACTGAAATGTTAATAAGTGGATGACATTTATTCATATGATTTGAAAAGTTGAATAGGCCAGTGTTCAAAATATCACAGGTAGAGTTCTTCTCATTGCAAAAATCATGTCTCTCGTGTCAGACTTTTGTGGGTCTGATTGAAGTGTTAATGCCAGAGCTCAATGCTACTGTAAAAACCCGTCACTCTGTTCCTTACTGAGTTCAAATGTCGAAGTCAAAACCATGTGTATAGGAGAATGCATAGTCACTTTACCCTTACCTACATGTACAAATTACCTCGACTAACCTGTACCCCCGCACATTGACTCGGTACCGGTACCCCCTGTATATAGCCTCGTTATTGTTATTTTATTGTGTTACTTTTTTAGAAATGATTAATTTAGTTGGTAAATATTTTCATAACTCTTTCTTGAACTTGTTGGTAAAGTTTATTTTATTTAACCTATTTTTAGCTAGGCAAGTCAGTTAAGAACCAATTCTTATTTGCAATGACAGCCTACCATGGAACAATGGTTTAACTGCTTTGTTCAGGGGCAGAATGACAGATTTTTACCTTGTCAGCTCGGGGATTTGATCCTGCAACCTTTCGGTTACAGTCCGAATGCTCTAACCACTAGGCTTCCTGCCGCCCCAGGAAAGGGCTTGTAAGTAAGCATTTCCCGGTAAGGTCTACTACACCTGTTGTATTCGGCGCATGTGACAAATAACATTTGATTTGATTTGAATGCACTCAGATGGGCCTCAACACTGTCTTATTAATACAATCTCTACTGTGAACTAAAGCTGTTCAAAAGTTTTACCAGTTATTTCAAGCAATGACGTACCCCCTTCATCTCGCTCATCAGAGTGGATTTTTGGAGGTGGGACTTCAAACGGTATCGTCCTGACTGAAGCCAAAAAGTGTCAGATAGGATAGCATCAGGTCTGCTTCGTCAGGGATTAAGAGGTTTCGGAAATGTTTAGAGCTAATCCAGAGCGCCACAGACCAGACATTACGCCGAAGCCTTGCGTCAGATTATCATAGATGTGCTAGATGTATTGTGCCTTAACTGACACAGGAACCACAATAATCCACCTGGTCTGTCAGACGTAACAAAACACACACCAACCCGGGGGGGGGGGGACGAGATTAGAATTTCAAATAAAACACCTGTCACTTCAATCAATTAGGAACCTGGGGCTGATGGGGGATGTATCGGTCGTTAAGGCTGCCTTTTGGGATGTGTGCAATGGTCCGTTGCTCATTCAGTCAGTCATTCGTTCAGGCCTGAGATGGAGCAAGCCATGTGTCATGTCTCCTCAGGTTAGAGCTGGGAACGGTAGAGGCGGTAGACCTGCTGAGACTACCTGCTGCGTCGCTGCCTCATCTCCCCTCCCCTCCTCTCCTCCTCTGCATCCCTCGCTCCCCATCTCTCCATCTTCAGAGCTTGAAAGCAGTGGAGCACAGCAAACGCTCCCTCAGGTACTCGACTAGCTACCTTATATAACAACCCCTCTGCATGGAGCCATAGGACAAGGCAAGGACTCTGCTGTCAGCTTCAGATATATCATTGTGGGGGGGAAAAACACTGCAAGTTACAGATTTAACAGCAACAATACTTGCCTTCAACTCAACACGTATGTTGAAGCCAACTGGTACTGTAGTTTAGTGTAGTCCCGATGAGATCTGCTTGTAAAACGTCTATTCTCATCAACAAAGACTATATAATAGTATTGTTAAATTGAGTGATCCAGTTGTTTTACCCAAATGGATCCCATCATTGGAGGCTGACGTTATTTTGCTGCTGCCAAAAATAAACCTCTCTCTGACCAATCCAAGCAATCCCCCTCCCCTTCCTTTATTTATTCAACCGTTCCCTCCCCCTACTCGAAAAGAGGTCACGACTCCCCACGCAGGATAGGGGTCAAAGCTAAAGGTGGAGTGGTGTTGTCATAATCAGAGTCTACCCACCCCAACACTTAGAGACTGGGGACTCTCGTAACACCATTACTCAAACTGAGGGTGTTGTCTGGTAGAGATGAGGAATGCTTATTGCATGTTTTACTGTCACCACGTCTGGACTCCCTCGATATATAATACCATAGCCTATACGTTGTGTGTGCATGCAATACGGTAATAAATGTTCAACTTAGGAAATAGATCACCTGTGAAAGGTGAGGATGACAGACTACCTGTCCTCCCATGCTCATAGATTGAGCAATTGATTACATTTCCATCGTAGTGATCGCACTTGTAATTGCATGAGTCAACCCTTGCTGGTTGTCTGACACTCAATCAAATTCCACATTATTAATAATCATACACAGCATATGGCAGTATTCTCAGGATAAATACTGGCACTAAATATCAAACTTGTGTTTTTTCTAAATCATATACTGCTGTTGCGCGTATTCATTTTCGATTTCATTTGTTTGTTTTCCACCACAGTCTAGCCCACTGTCACTGCCTAGACAGTTTCTCTTTCTACTTACACATACTCCAGGGGTTCGCTGTGGATACACGTCTGAGTTCGGTCACTTTGTGTCAAGTAAGGACATGCTTTTCAACGTCCCAGACGTCTGTCGTTCAGCATCACACAGTCCTCTTCATTCCGATAATAGATGAAAGCAGAATAAATCTGCCTCTTTCTTTTTCGTAGCATCATATCCCATACATCTCATCTCAGACTCCTCTTATCAGACTTCATAGAGAATTTTGAGGCTCAGGAAGGAGCTAAAAGGAAAGCGTTTTCCAGGCAGACTGAAGCAGCAAATAAATGAAGAAGCACTTTGAAATGCAGAGCGAGTGGTCAATATGTTCCTGCCTCCTAGGATGCATCGAGGCCAGATAAGGTTGGCCACACAGTGAGCCAATGATGAGCTCAGACCCTCTTGTTGTTGTGAGGTGGAATGGAGAATGTGGATCCTTGAGAGCCTCTTTGCTGGAGAACACCATGTCACTCTCTCTTAATGGGTCTCGCTTTATTCCCCCCAAGTAGCATTTAACACCTCCCCATCACCTACCAACCAGACAACCTCTTATTGCCATACTATTCAAATGTAGTCTCGTCTTTCAGTCATTGTAAAACGGCACCCAAAAACATGTCATTATTTTCTCTCTCCCCTCCCTGAGATCAAAGCCAAACACGAGTGATTACAGAGAGTCAGGTTGCATTGAAGATACCTCAGCATTTCTTAGTATGGTTACTGTATAAACAGAGCTGGGAGACTCGAGTGTGCTAACCTCTCTACGGCAGGCAGGCACTTGCCGAGCACCATGGGCGCCTCTGTTTACAGAGAAGCTCTTTTGCCAAGGGCTTCTGATAGTCAGCTCTCCTCTTGTGGTTCTACTTTCAGTCCCTTATAATAGGAAAGGAGAATGAGTGTCTCCTTCACCCTTGCTGTTCTCCTAAGACCTCGCATGTAAACACGTATTTTTCTATTGTCCCTTTTTTGTTGGCAAGGTCATGCATGCAGAACGGGGGATGACCCAGAGAGAAGAGTAGAGGATGGAAGATTTCCTTATAATTTGGGAATACCAACATGGCCCTCGTGTTTTCCAGCTGTGTATTTACAGTAAGAGATTGGGTGAATTACCGTGCAAGGGAAAATAATAAAATCTCGGTCTCTATGTTATTTTTACAAAACAGCAAACAGTATTGAGCACCATCCGATGCCGAGTTTTCCTTACGAGCTCCCAGCTGTATTGGCTCTGACAGTATGACGGTAAGAAGACAGTCAAGTAGATGAGTTCAGGTTAATATTGGAGGATTAACCCATGAATTGCAACTGTTCCAGTCAAGTTCAAGTTTTATTGTCACATGCACAAGTACAGTGAAATGCTTATCTTGGAAGTTCTGACCAACAGTCAGTAACAAAAGTGAATGTTGGTCAGTCAAAAGGTCTTGACACACCTACTCATTCAAGGGTTTTTCTTTATTTGGACTATTTTCTAAAAATTGTAGAATCATAATGAAGATGAAATAACATACAAGTATACAGTTAACATAGCCAAATACTTTGAAACTCTGTTTTTCACAATTCCTGACATTAAATCCAAGTAAAAATTCCCTGTCTTAGTTAGGATTAGCACTTTTATTTAAGAATGTGAAATGTCAGAATAATAGTAGATAGAATGATTTATTTCAGATTTTGTTTCTTTCATCACATTCCCAGTGGGTCAGAAGACTAAATACAGTCAATTAGTACATGGTAGCATTGCTTTGAAATTGTTTAACTTGGGTCAAACGTTTCGGGTAGCCTTCCACAAGCTTCCCACAATAAATTGGGTGAATTTCGGCTCATTCCTCCTGACAGAGCTGGTGTAACTGAGTCAGGATTGTAGGACTCCTTGCTCGCACACGCATTTTCAGGTCTGCCCACACATTTTCTATAGAATTCAGGTCAGGGCTTTGTGATGACCACACCAATACCTTGACTTTCTTGTCCTTAAGCCATTTTTGTCACAAATTTGGAAGTATGCTTGGGGTCATTGTCCATTTGGAAGACCTATTTGTGACCAAGCTTTAACTTCCCGACTGATGTCTTGAGATGCTGCTTCAATATATCCACGTAATTTTCCATCCTCATGATGCCATCTATTTTGTGAAGTGCACCAGTCCCTCCTGCAACAAAGCACCCCCACAACATGATGCTGCCAACCCCATGGTTCACGGTTGGGATGGTGTTCTTTGGCTTTGCAAGCCTCCCCTTTTTTCCTCCAAACATAACAATCGTCATTATGGCCAAACAGTTCTATTTTTGTTTCATCAGACCAGAGGACATTTCTCCAAAAAAGTACGATCTTTGTCCCCATATGCAGTTGCAAACCGTAGTCTGGCTTTTTTATGGCGGTTTTGGAGCAGTGGCTTCTTCCTTGCTGAGTGGCCTTTCTGGTTATGTCGATATAGGACTAGTTTTTCTGTGGATATTGATACTTTTGTACCTGTTTCCTACAGCATCTTCACAAGGTCCTTTGCTGTTGTACCGGGATTGATTTGCACTTTTCACACCAAATATATGTTCATCTCTAGGAGACAGAACGCGTCTCTGAGCGTTTTGACGGCTGCGTAGTCCCATGGGGTTTAAACTTGTGTACTATTGTTTGTACAGATGAACATTCAGGCATTTGGAAATTGCTCCCAAGGATGAACCAGACTTGTGGAGGTCTACAATATTTTTCTGAGCTCTTGGCTGATTTCTTTTGATTGTCCCATGATGTCAAACAAGGAGGCACTGAGTTTGAAGGTAGGCCTTGAAATACATCCACAGGTACACCTCCAATTGACTCATATGATGTCAATTAGTGTCACGTTCTGACCTTAGTTCTTTTGTTATGTCTTTGTTTTAGTATTGTCAGGGCGTGAGTTGGGTGGGTTGTCTATGTTTGTTTTTCTATGATTTGGTATTTCTGTGTTTGGCCTGGTATGGTTCTCAATCAGAGGCAGCTGTCAATCGTTGTCCCTGATTGAGAACCATACTTAGGCAGCCTGTTTTCACCCTTGATTTGTGGGTGATTATTTTTCCATTTCAGTGTTTGCACCATTCGGGACAGTTTCAGTTTTCATTTGGATTCTCTTGTTCTTTTGTATTTTGTATTCATTTTTCCATTAAATTACATTATGGATACATACCACGCTGCATTTTGGTCCTCCGATCCTTCCTACTACTCCTCAGAGGAGGAGGAAGACGAAACCCGTGACAATTAGCCTATCAGAAGTATTTGAGGTAAATATGTACATGTAAGCGGGGATTAGGAGGAACAGACTGGTAGCAGGATTCATAATAATAATAGTAAAATAGTAAACAGTAATGGGTAGATATATATGTAACTGGTAACAGGAATATATAGATAATAATATACAGTGAATTCAGAAAGTATCCAGACCCAATGACTCTTTCCACATTTTGTTAAATTACAGCCTTGTTCTAAATTTGATTCCATCGTTTTCCCCCTCATCATTCTACACACAATATCCCATAAGACAAGAAAAGCAAAAACTGTTTTTTAGACATTTTTACAAATCTTTAAAAAAAATAATAAACTGAAATATTACATTTAGTATTCAACCCCTTTACTGAGTAATTTGTTGAAACACAGTTGGTAGCAATTACAGCTTCGAATCTTCTTGGGTATGACACTACAAGCTGGCACACCTGTATTTGGGGAGTTTCTCCCATTCTTCTTTGCATATCCTCTAAAGCTCTGTCAGGTTGGATGGGGAGCGTTGCTGCACAACTATTTTCAGGTCTTTCCAGAGATGTTAGATCGGTTTCAAGTCCGGGCTCTGGCTGGGCCACTCAAGGACATTCAGAGACTTGTCCCAAAGCCACTCCTGCATTGTCTTGGCTGTGTGCTTAGGGTCGTTGTCCTGTTGGAAGGTGAACCTTTGTTCCAGTCTGAGGTCCTGAGGGCTCTGGAGCAGGTTTTCATCAAGGATCTCCCAAATCAAATCAAATCAAATTTTATTTGTCACATACACATGGTTAGCAGATGTTAATGCGAGTGTAGCGAAATGCTTGTGCTTCTAGTTCCGACAATGCAGTAATAACCAACAAGTAATCTAACTAACAATTCCAAAACTACTGTCTTATACACAGTGTAAGGGGATAAAGAATATGTACATAAGGATATATGAATGAGTGATGGTACAGAGCAGCATAGGCAAGATACAGTAGATGGTATCGAGTACAGTATATACATATGAGATGAGTATGTAAACAAAGTGGCATAGTTAACCTGTTGCGTCGAGCCATTCCGGATCCGGGATCGTGAATACAGCCTCAAGCTCATTACCATAACGCAACGTTAACTATTCATGAAAATCGCAAATGAAATGAAATTAATATGCTAGCTCTCAAGCTTAGCCTTTTGTTAACAACACTGTCATCTCAGATTTTCAAAATATGCTTCTCAACCATTGCAAAATAAGCATTTGTGTAACAGCTAGCGCGGCTAGCGTAGCATTTAGCGTTAGCATCAGCAGACAACATTTTTACAAAAACCAGAAAATCATTCAAATAAAATCATTACCTTTGAAGAACTTCAGATGTTTTCAATGAGGAGACTCTCAGTTAGATAGCAAATGCTCCGTTTTTCCTGAAAGATGATTTGTTTAGGAGAAATTGCTCCGTTTGGTGCGTCACGTTTGGCTACCAAAAAAACAAATTCAGTCTTCAAAACGCCAAACTTTTTTCCAAATTAACTCCATAATATCGACAAACATGGCAAATGTTGTTTAGAACCAATCCTCAAGGTGTTTTTCACATATCTCTTCGATGATATATCGTTCGTGGAAGTGTGCTTTCCCCTCTGAATCCCAGGAGAAAATGCCTGCGGCTGAAGATTACGCACCAATTTACACAAAGGACACCGGGCGGACCCGTGGTAAATGTAGTCTCTTATGGCCAATCTTCCAATGATATGCCTACAAATACGTCACAATGCTGCAGACACCTTGGAGAAACGATAGGAAGGGCAGGCTCATTCCCGGCGCATTCACAGCCATATAAGGAGACAATAGAAAACAGAGCTTCGAAAATTCTGCCCATTTCCTGGTTAAAGTATCATCTTGGTTTAGCCTATAGCATGAGTTCTGTGGCACTCACAGATAATATCTTTGCAGTTTTGGAAACCTTAGAGTGTTTTCTTTCCAATGCTGCCAATTATATGCATAGTCGAGCATCTTTTCGTGACAAAATATTGCGCTTAAAACGGGCACGTTTTTTTATCCATAAATTAAAAGAGCGCCCCCTATATCCAAGAAGTTAAAGTGGCTAGTGATACATGTATTACATAAGGATGCAGTCGATGATATAGAGTACAGTATATACGTATGCATATGAGATGAATAATGTAGGGTAAGTAACATTATATAAGGTAGCATTGTTTAAAGTGGCTAGTGATATATTTACATCATTTCCCATCAATTCCCATTATTAAAGTGGCTGGAGTTGAGTCAGTGTCAGTGTCAGTGTGTTGGCAGCAGCCACTCAATGTTAGTGGTGGCTGTTTAACAGTCTGATGGCCTTGAGATAGAAGCTGTTTTTCAGTCTCTCGGTCCCAGCTTTGATGCACCTGTACTGACCTCGCCTTCTGGATGATAGCGGGGTGAACAGGCAGTGGCTCGGGTGGTTGATGTCCTTGATGATCTTTATGGCCTTTCTGTAACATCGGGGGGTGTAGGTGTCCTGGAGGGCAGGTAGTTTGCCCCCGGTGATGCGTTGTGCAGACCTCACTACCCTCTGGAGAGCCTTACGGATGTGGGCGGAGCAGTTGCCGTACCAGGCGGTGATACAGCCCGCCAGGATGCTCTCGATTGTGCATCTGTAGAAGTTTGTGAGTGCTTTTGGTAACAAGCCGAATTTCTTCAGCCTCCTGAGGTTGAAGAGGCGCTGCTGCGCCTTCTTCACGATGCTGTCTGTGTGAGTGGACCAATTCAGTTTGTCTGTGATGTGTATGCCGAGGAACTTAAAACTGTTCCATCGATGTGGATAGGGGGGTGTTCCCTCTGCTGTTTCCTGAAGTCCACAATCATCTCCTTAGTTTTGTTGACGTTGAGTGTGAGGTTATTTTCCTGACACCACACTCCGAGGGCCCTCACCTCCTCCCTGTAGGCCGTCTCGTCGTTGTTGGTAATCAAGCCTACCACTGTTGTGTCGTCCGCAAACTTGATGATTGAGTTGGAGGCGTGCGTGGCCACGCAGTCGTGGGTGAACAGGGAGTACAGGAGAGGGCTCAGAACGCACCCTTGTGGGGCCCCAGTGTTGAGGATCAGCGGGGTGGAGATGTTGTTGCCTACCCTCACCACCTGGGGGCGGCCCGTCAGGAAGTCCAGTACCCAGTTGCACAGGGCGGGGTCGAGACCCAGGGTCTCGAGCTTGATGACGAGCTTGGAGGGTACTATGGTGTTGAATGCCGAGCTGTAGTCGATGAACAGCATTCTCACATAGGTATTCCTCTTGTCAAGATGGGTTAGGGCAGTGTGCAGTGTGGTTGAGATTGCATCGTCTGTGGACCTATTTGGGTGGTAAGCAAATTGGAGTGGGTCTAGGGTGTCAGGTAGGGTGGAGGTGATATGGTCCTTGACTAGTCTCTCAAAGCACTTCATGATGACGGAAGTGAGTGCTACGGGGCAGTAGTCGTTTAGCTCAGTTACCTTAGCTTTCTTGGGAACAGGAACAATGGTTGCCCTCTTGAAGCATGTGGGAACAGCAGACTGGTATAGGGATTGATTGAATATGTCCGTAAACACACCGGCCAGCTGGTCTGCGCATGCTCTGAGGGCGCGGCTGGGGATGCCGTCTGGGCCTGCAGCCTTGCGAGGGTTAACACGTTTAAATGTCTTACTCACCTCGGCTGCAGTGAAGGAGAGTCCACATGTTTTCGTTGCAGGCCGTGTCAGTGGCACTGTATTGTCCTCAAAGCGGGCAAAAAAGTTATTTAGTCTGCCTGGGAGCAAGACATCCTGGTCCGTGACTGGGCTGGATTTCTTCTTGTAGTCCGTGATTGACTGTAGACCCTGCCACATACCTCTTGTGTCTGAGCCGTTGAATTGAGATTCTACTTTGTCTCTGTACTGACGCTTAGCTTGTTTGATAGCCTTGCGGAGGGAATAGCTGCACTGTTTGTATTCGGTCACGTTACCAGCCACCTTGCCCTGATTAAAAGCAGTGGTTCGCGCTTTCAGTTTCACGCGAATGCTGCCATCAATCCACGTCCTCTTCAACGCACGTTCTAATGAACTCGCACACCGAATCAGCGTATTCGTCAATATTGTTATCTGACGCAATACGAAACATATCCCAGTCCACGTGATGGAAGCAGTATTGGAGTGTGGAGTCAGCTTGGTCGGACCAGCGTTGGACAGACCTCAGCGTGGGAGCCTCTTGTTTTAGTTTCTGTCTGTAGGCAGGGATCAACAAAATGGAGTCGTGGTCAGCTTTTCCGAAAGGAGGGCGGGGCAGGGCCTTATATGCGTTGCGGAAGTTAGAGTAACAATGATCCAAAGTTTTTCCACCCCTGGTTGCGCAATCGATATGCTGATAAAATTTAGGGAGTCTTGTTTTCAGATTAGCCTTGTTCAAATCCCCAGCTACAATGAATGCAGCCTCCGGATAAATGGATTCCAGTTTGCAAAGAGTCAAATAAAGTTCGTTCAGAGCCATCGATGTGTCTGCTTGGGGGGGATATATACGGCTGTGATTATAATCGAAGAGAATTCTCTTGGTAGATAATGCGGTCTACATTTGATTGTGAGGAATTCTAAATCAGGTGAACAGAAGGATTTGAGTTCCTGTATGTTTCTTTCATCACACCATGCCTCGTTAGCCATAAGGCATACGCCCCCGCCCCTCTTCTTACCAGAAAGATGTTTGTTTCTGTCGGCGCGATGCGTGGAGAAACCCGCTGGCTGCACCGCCTCCGATAGCGTCTCTCCAGTGAGCCATGTTTCCATGAAGCAAAGAACGTTACAGTCTCTGATGTCCCTCTGGAATGCTACCCTTGCTCGGATTTCATCAACCTTGTTGTCAAGAGACTGGACATTGGCGAGAAGAATGCTAGGGAGTGGTGCACAATGTGCCCGGTACAGACTCTCAGTACTTTGCTCCGTTCATCTTTCCCTCGATCCTGACTAGTCTCCCATTCCCTGCCGCTGAAAAACATCCCCACAGCATGATGCTGCCACCATCATGCTTTACCATATGGATGGTGCCAGGTTTCCTCCAGATGTTACGCTGGGCCAAACAGTTTCATCAGACCAGGAAATCTTGTTTCTCATGGTCTGAGAGTCCTTTAGCTGCATTTTGGAAAAATCCAAGCGGGCTGTCGTGCGCCTTTTACTGAGGAGTGGCTTCCGTCTGGCCACTCTACCATAAATGCTTGATTGGTGGAGTGCTCCAGAGATGGTTGTCCTTCTGGAAGGTTCTCCCAACTCCACAGAGGAACTCTGGAGCTCTGTCAGAGTGACCATTGGGTTATTGGTCACCTCCTTGACCAATGCCCTTCTCCCCCGATTGCGCAGTTTGTCCGGGCAGTCAGCTGTAGGAAGAGTCTTGGTGGTTCCAAACTTCTTCCATTCAAGGAAGATGGAGGCCACTGTGTTCTTAGGGACCTTCAATATTGAAGACATATTTTTTGGTACCCATCGCCAGATCTGTGCCTTGACACAATCCCGTCAAGGTGCTCTACGAACAATTATTTTGACCTCATGGCTTGGTTTGTGTTCTGTGGTAATTTCAATTGACTGTACATGATCTGGAAAGGCATACACCTTTCTACAGAGCATTCGGAAAGAATTCAGACCCCTTGACTTTTTCCACATTTTGTTACGTTACAGCCCTTTTCTTTAGACATTTTTGCAAATCTTTCTCTCTAAAAATAAATAAATAAATGAAATATTACATTTTTTCTGAGTATAGGGTCTGAATAAATGTCCTATTT
Organism: Oncorhynchus tshawytscha; assembly: GCF_018296145.1. Classification (NCBI taxonomy): domain Eukaryota; kingdom Metazoa; phylum Chordata; class Actinopteri; order Salmoniformes; family Salmonidae; genus Oncorhynchus; species Oncorhynchus tshawytscha. The sequence goes on along the minus strand of NC_056436.1, from coordinate 39,929,297 downwards.
CCCTTTTTTGTTAAATACATTTGCAAAAATATCTGAACCTGTTTTTGCTTTGTCGTTATGGGGTGTTGTGTGTAGATTCATGAGGGGGAAAAACAATTTATCCAATTTTAGAATTAGGCTGTAACGTAACAAAATGTGGAAAAAGTCAAGGGGTCTGAATACTTTCCGAATGCACTGTAGACAGTTGTATGCCTTTCTAAATTATGTCCAATCAATTGAGTTTAACACAGGTGGACTCCAATCAAGCTGTACAAACATCTAAAGGATCAATTTCGAGTGTCATAGTAACGGGTCTGAATACTTATATAAATAATGTATTTAAATTTTAAATTTTTTATACATTTGCAAAAATATTTTAAAAATGATTTAATCCATTTTAGAATAAGGCTGTAAATTAGCAAAATGTCTGGATACTTTTTTTTAAGGTCTGAATACTTTTCCGAATTGACTGTATCTATGTGAACAGGAGTAACAGTGACCAGTAGCAAGATAAATAGATGGATACTAATAGGTAAATGTGAACAGGCGTAATAATGACCCGTAGCAGTGTAAATAGATAGGTACTAATGGTAATGGCAATCAGTAATCAATGAAGAGCAGCGTAGTGGTAGTACAGTAGTAGTGGTAGTAATTAAACCAATCAATAATCATTTTAGCAGCAGCAAAGGAGGGACGGGGAGCAGTAGTTTTTAGCCATTTATCAGTCTTAAGACCAAGGGATAGAAGCTGTTTAGGACTCTGTTGGTCTGAGACTTGATGCACCGGTACCTTCTGCCAAACGGGAGCATGGAGAACAGTCCATGTCGCCGGCGGCTGGAGTCTTTGTCAATTTTTTGGGGGCCTTTCTCAGACACTGCCTGGAATGTACATCCTGAATAGCTGGGAGCTCACCCCCAGTGATGCGCTTAGCCTTCAGGCACCACCTTCTATAAAGCCTTCCGGTCGAGGGTGGTGCAGCTGCCATGCCAGACTGTAATACAACCAGTTAGGATGCTCTCGATGGAGCAGCTGTAAAAAATACCTAAGGATTCCATTGTATGTGAATGATAGCATGGCTTGATAGAACACTTCAATGGTCTTAGGGACCATTGACTTAAAAGTTCAACAGTGAATGAGCTGCTTGCCCACACTAGCCTATAGCTTATATAGGCATGCGGTGGAGTAAAGTACATCCCCACTCACAACCACAGTGCAGCAGCTATGCATACGGTCACGGTCGTCATAAAGAGGAGACCAAGGTGCAGCGTGGTGAGCGAAAATAACTCTTTAATAAAGAGAGAACACTGAACAGAACTAAACAAAACAACAAAACGAACCGTGAAGCAATATGGCTACTGCAACAGGCAACTAAACATAGAATAACAACCCACAAAATAACCAAGGAATATGTCTACCTAAATATGGTTCCCAATCAGAGACAACAATAGACAGCTGCCTCTGATTGAGAACCAATCTAGGCAACCATAGACATATAAACACCTAGACCAGCTAAAAACCCCTAGACATACAAAAACCCCTAGACAATATAAAAACTAAACAAACCACCCTTGTCACACCCTGACCCAACCAAATAATAAAGAAAACAAAGATAACTAAGGTCAGGGCGTGACACATACAGTGCTGTAGCAGATGAGACTGCTACTGTTACACCACTGCCCAGCCCACCAGCACACAGCTGTCGGTAACCAAGCATCCCCCCTTACCCCAACTCGCCTCACCAGGGGCACAAAGCCACATCAGCTGGAGCAAAGAAGACTTTCACAGGAGGAGGGAGACACTAATCCATAGCGAATTTACGTCATCTCAAGCATCGGGGTCAGTGCGGTCAGACGGACCACCCAAACGCTCGGCCATCAAGGAAAAATACAAGGGCAGAGGAGGCAGGAGGGAGGGGGAATGAGAGAAGGATGGAAGGGAGGAAGGAGCCCGGCTCCTTTTTTAGACAACGACGAGATATGCTGAGAGGACAAAAGCATTTAAATACAGTGAGTTTGCTCAGATGTGAAGGTGTATATCCTGGGAACTGGTGGGAAGGCATTGCTCATCATTTAGCGATGGGGGGTGGAGAGGAGGGGTGACTGGGTAGTGTGTCAGCTACTTTCCGTGCACTGCCAAAATAAAGGCTCTCCTTACTGTTCTTTAATGCTGAATAATGTGAATATTCAAGGAAGCTTTTCAGGTTAATGCTTTGCGATGACCTAGCATTGGGGACCAATTTTTTGGGGGGGTTGCCATGATTCAGTAATTGGGTTGCTAAGATCACTCCCCAAGTACCTTGACAACAGTCCCCGTTTACTGTCGGAGTGCCCCGGTCAGGCTGCTTATAAATCTTTCAGGGCCAAGAATAATTAATTGTCTCAAAAGTGACCGCACAAGGTAAATAAATAACGAGCCAAGTGACAATTTCTATTGTCCAGTCAGCAGTTGACCCGCGGAGGTCAACTGTAAACGTTTCTCTACTAAGAAATATTAATATTTATACTGTCAAATAAATTGGTGTTCACAGCTGGCGTCTTTATGGTGAACGGCTTTCACTGCTGTTTTGTGATTACAGTGATGTCATAACCTTAGGGAGGCATATACTGTGTTTGTTTTCACTGCATTTTAATGTTATCTTTCCCACCAAAATGGGAGGGAATGGTCATTGTCACTCTTTATTGGTATGTGTTTTATCCAGGCCTGTCTTTGGCTTAGCTTGAGACTTTTGCTTCAGGGAATAAGCCAAACTGTGTTACCTAGGTTACTGAGCATGCTTTCTCCATTCATTTACATTCCAGTGCAATAAATAACTAAATACAGTAACATTATACATTTCTGCAGACATACAGTATATAGTAGCCTACGTATTCCATCAATTGAGGTTCCTTGTAGCGCCACTATTTTATAACATTGCTCATTATAAAAGGTAGGAATTTGGATAGGAATGTAATTAGCCCGGGATCAACCTGTCACGGTCATGGGAGCCTCCACTTCGCAGTGGTTGAAGGTTCTCATCCACCCAGCCATTAGAAGCACCACTTGGAAGGATTCAACCTCAGCTAGCGAGAGCCTCCCCCTGGTCTTCTGTACCAGCAGGGGCTTATTCCTCATCCACTGCTGCTTTAATGACATCACTGAAGAGACGCTTGTGGCTAGTGTACCAACTGGCGCAGCGCACTCTTTTTTTTCCCCTCCACGACACCCCACAGTGTCTCCTTGGGTATTATACGGCTCGATATGAGGTTACTGTTTGCATGCCCACCTCGAATAAAATGTGACAAAGATTTATCACCTGTTCGAGGCTCTCGGCGCTGCCACTCTGTCAGGCGGCTGTGACTCAAGCTCACAGAAGTCACGCTCACCAGTTATTAACGCATTTGCAATGGAACAGCCTGGAGGAATAAGGCAATAAGGTCTGTCTGATGAAGTGAATTGATTAAAATGGAGGCGGTCTGTTTTTTTTTGAGCAGCAGAGCTGCTAATGTCTAAAGTGTAAGGATTCTGGTAGATTGGTGTCCAGCATGAATGTAGATCCTGCTGTGTAATTTTAGATTTTCAACTACACAGTTGTGGTTTCATATTAAAATATATCCCAGAAGGAGCTGTGTTCACACAAATAGGTCATGTACATTATATACATTTTCAAATACTTGTGGTCCATCCCCTTCAGAAAGGAATTACCAGTCAAAACAACACCATGGGGTACAGCCATCTCATCTCTCCCTTCTCTCTCCCTCCTTCTCTCCCCCCATTCCTCTCTCTTTGTAAGATCCTCTCAGTGTTGTGCCTCTCACCAGGCATCCAGAGTAGTGAAGAGTTCCTCTGGCCGGTTGCTAGGCGATGGGCCCCTGATTAACGAGGGGGGTCTCTCGGCGGAGTTATCACTAATTGACAGCTGCCTGCCCTGAGGGCTGTGTGCTAACCCTGCGCCCCTGGTGTAATGGGAGGGCAGGCCTCTATCGCCCCCCGTAGGAGTGTGGAGAGACCGGCTGGTGGGTTGAGGGGACTAGGGGCATAGTGCTAGCCCTCTGCTGGAGGATTGTGCGTAACTGTTTGGGAGGGGGAGAGAGAGTGGGGTAATGGATAGGGGGATATAGAGAGGGAAGGAGGGAAGACAAGAGAGAGGAGTGGAGCCTGGGAGAGAGAGAGATGGATAGAAATAGAGTAGCGGAGAGAGTGAGGCTGAGAGAGTGAGGCTGAGAGAGAGAGAGAGAGAGAGAGAGAGAGAGAGAGAGAAAGAGGCAGTGCTATGCTCTTTGAGGTCCTCCCTCCCTCAGTTTTGCTTCACGGACAGTCTGCTTTAGCCACACCATCTGGAGACATTCACAAGTGCTGGCCAACCCACTCCCATCTCCAACTGGGACAATCTGATTATTCACCCCCAACTCCAATAAAACCCTAATTAAAATGAGATTATTGCGGTCATACTTTGGTCTCCAAGATTGATAATGAGTTAGTAGGGGCTTGTTATTTTTTTTCGTATGATGTAGTTGTGAGTGTGTGTGATACAGTGAAAAGCAAAACTCACGTCAAGTTTGCTTCATACCAAGAAGGCTCTTGGAATATTTTGCCTGATTTCGGTTAAGATTTTCTAGAAGTCGAGATAAATCTGTAACTGCAAAGATCTGAGAGTGACTTCAACTCATTGGATTTAGGAAGGATAGCATCTTTGGTTTCATAATTACCCTGTTAGATAGCAGAAGTAGCCATCATTTTATCATTATTGTAGTGTAAATTACCAGCAGAAATCCTTTAGCAAGAGTAATGTGTGGCAGGGATCCACTAGCATAAATTATTTCCCCCCTTTCAAGACAGGCAATTAGAATTCTTCTTGTCAAATATTAATTGTGCTTAAACATATGGGTAAAACAAACATTTATAAGGCATGTATAAATTGTGTTCACAATTTATTAATTATTACTTCCACATTTATAAGTAATTTACTAATCATTAGTAATAGTATTTTTCTGGTCCCTAATCTAAAGTGAGTGCTATTTATATTTTATAAATACTTTTGAGTGACCAGTGTAATTTCTCCCCAAAAGATGAGCATGCCATGGGTAGACATTCCTGCTGTACCTGTTAAAAGAACAAGCACACACCACAGGATGTTTAAGGAAAAATATATACATGTGTGAATAACTAGCTTAGCAACATTCACAAATGTGGGAGAAATTATTCATAAATGGTGAGCAAACGGTTTGTAAATGCCTTAGAAATGCCATATAAATGGTTTATTATAGGCCCTTATAATAAAGTGTTACCCATGTAGGTATATTTTACCCTCTTCACAATTTCCTCTTGTGAACACATTGTAAGGATATACCCGGCTGTTGGTATTCAATAAATATAGATAAGAGTAATTCAGCTCATTCCTCAAACACATTGTATAGATTTCTTATGCGGAGAAATACGGATGGGCATACATTAAAATCCATACATCTTGTGCAAATGAACAAAACACAATTACAACGATGTCATTTCGCCTCTGTGTAATCGGAATGAGTGATTATTTTCACAGGAAACATAAATTAAATTACATTACCGAATGTGGCCGTCTCATGATAAAGCTGCCAAGCCTCCACTGTAATTATCTTCATATTACTGTAATTATTTGGAAGTGTGCAAAACTGATTATTTCCTTTCCCTCAGCCCCCTCTCTCTGACTACTGATCCGCTTTCAACCGGGGCCAAGGCCTGTCACATGCAGTCTGCCGTCTTCATGCAGACTTTGACATTGCCGCTCAATCAATACTTCCCCGGCTCTAGAAACGCATCTCGCCCTGATTATAATGAAGATACCCGGTCGTTTAAAATGCTAATGGACAATTTTGCCTAATAAGAGACATTGAAGACCCCATAGTTCAAACAAATTAAAAAAGTGTTTTCCCATGACTGATTTCACCCTTCAGTCCCTTTTTCTTTAAGCACATTATAAGTTTAAGAAATGGCCATCTTTCTTATGACTCTGAGAGTTATTTCAATCTTCAAGTGAAAGGTCATTGAGTAAAGGCTCAGTAGAAAAGTAGTTGTCCATGAACTCTGACCTCTTATGTGACATGTATGTCAAGGTCCCTGTCATCGAGAGTGCTCTTACAATTGCAACCTTTGTTTCTTCTTAACGCCGGTCCATTTTAGTTTCTCATTTCAAAACTCTTCACTCTTGAATATGCAGTCCCTCAAGTGAACATTTACGTCAATCAATGTCTAGAGGCCGCTCTTGCTCCCGGGCCAAAAGAACACTGGGAAACTGTTAAAACGGTGTACAACCTGGCCGGGGGTGGAGTAAATAGCTGTGTGCAGGGAGACACAATGCTAGATGTTGTATTCCACTGTCCTAACTGACTTTACCCCATAATGTTTAAAGTGGAGTTTCAAACTGGATTATATGAAATGTAGTATAACTTCACTAAGACACTTATTTACAACAGGAATACATCCCAGAGCACAGTTTTGCCTGCCAATATCAACAGGAGGACCTCTAATTGGATCGCAGGGCAAATGGTAGGCTGCACTCGCCCTGGTCACAAATGATCAGAACTTTGTGCTTTATCCAAGTGACTTGATTGAAGCCATACACATTCCAACAGTATTGTGCACTCTGATCAGCCCAGACATACGTTTTCTACCTCTGTCTGTCTGAGAATGGCTATGTTACCTTTGGATGGAAAACATCAACCAATCACAGGACATGTATAGTGAAATGGTTCCAACTGCAATACGAGCAAATCAGAAGAGATGATTGGCCCTTCACAAAGGAGGATCAGATATGGAGAGGTAGAGAGCAGGATATGAATACTGAAGTGGAGTAACTGGAGTCAGATGTACAGCACAGAGCAGTTGATTATACCTTGGCATTGAAGATGAGGCCTTTGCTTAAGTTCAGCAAATCAGAAATGTTCAAAATATCTTTGTGGAAATCCTTTGCGGGCATTTAAGTTCACCACCATCCACGTTGAAAGAAAGTTGTGGATGAAACCTGAAGATATCTTACAAAAAGTGAAGACATACATTACTGGACACACCTACTGATTCAAGGGTTTTTCTTTTTTTATTACGATTTTCTACATTGTAGAATAAAAGGGTAAGACATCAAAAGATATATATTTTAGATTTTAGATTCCTCAAAGTTCCCACCCATTGCCTTGATGACAGCTATGTACACTCTTGTCATTCTCTCAACCAGCTTCACCTGGAATGCTTTTTCCAATAGTCTTGAAGGAGTTCCCACATATGCTGAGCACTTGTTGTCTGCTTTTCCTTCACTCTGCGGTACAACTCATCACAAAACATCTCAATTGGGTTGAGGTCGGGTGATTGTGGAGGCCAGGTTATCTGATGTAGCACTCCATCACTCTCCTTCTTGGTCAAATAGCCCTTACACATATTCTGGAGGTATTTTGGGTTAATGTCCTGTTGAACAACAAATGATAGTCCCACAAAGTGCAAACCGGATGGGATGGCATATCATGCAGAATACTGTGGTAGCCATGCTGGTTAAGTGTGCCTTGAATTCTAAATAAATCACAGACCGTTTCTCCAGTAAAGCACCCCCACACCATCACCCCTCCTACTCTATGCTTCACATTGGGAACCACACATGCAGAGATAATTCACACCGTCTCCTCTGAACAATTGATGTTGAAATGTGTCTATTTGGGGCTCCTGAGTGGCGCAGCGGTCTAAGGTACTGCATGTCAGCGCTAGAGGTGTCACTATAGACACCCTGGTTCAAATCCAAGCTGTTTCACAACCTGACGTGATTGGGAGTTACATAGGGTGGCGCACAATTGTCCCACAGTCGTCCGGGTTTGGCCTGTGTAGATAAAAATGTGTTTGTAAATAACAATTTGTCCTTAACTGACTTGCCTAGTTAAATAAAGGTTAAATAAAACATGTACATATATATAATAATAAAAAAATAAACTTGAACTCTGTGAAGCATTTGTTTGGTCAGCAATCTGAGGTGTAGTTAGCTCTAATGAACTTATCCTCTGCAGCAGAGGTAACTCTGGGTCTTCCTTTCCTGCGGCGGGTCTCATGAGAGCAAATTTCATCATAGTATTTTACCAAATAGGGCTATCTTCTGTATTCAACACCCATCTTGCCACGACCCAACTGATTGGCTCAAATGCATTAAAATGGAAAGAAATTCCACAAATTAACTTTTTACAAGGCACACCTGTTAATTGAAATGCATTCCAGGTGACTATCTCATGAAGCTGGTTGAGAGAATGCCAAGAGTGTGCAAAGCTGTCATCAAGGCAAAGGGTGGCTACTTTGAGGAATCTCAAATATAAAATATATTTTGATTTGTTTAACACCTTTTTGCTTACTACAGGATTCCATATGTGTTATATCGTAGTTTTGATGTCTTCACTATTATTCTACAATGTAGAGAATAGTACAAATAAAGAAAAACCTTGGCATGAGTAGGTGTGTCCAAACTTTTGACTGGTACCATATACAAAGGACAATTCTGTTTATTCATCATTACCTATTTGTTCAGTATAACATTTGTTTTGTAATGTCAATGAAGCCAAAGGACTCGTCACCCAAAATCGAATCACATTTTTTTTTGTCTTTTTGAAAAGCAATAGCAGCTTTACGGAGATGGGGGATATCAAATATCGAGCATTGCGGTGTGTCAGTTCTCAGTGTACGATCTGAGAGGGTTGCTATTAGCATATTGAATCAAACAAAACAAAGCCAGCAATATAAACAGGGAGTTAAACCCCCAGCAGTTTATTTTGCGGTCATCTTCGTCTAATTTCGCTTGGGTATAAACAGCACATCTGTGCAATTTTACAACAACTACAGCAGCTTAGGCAATGCTGTAGCAGGCACAAGTGAATTTGCAGATGAGTACATACACAGCATACATGAGACAATGTTTTGAGCTGAAAGGAGCTGAAAGTACATTCAGTGGAAAAGTTGTTTTGAGGATAGCACCATATGACGTTAAGGGAGTCGGGTGTATGGGCCTAAAAGCTGATATTGAAAGAATGATTGACTACCATCTCTGATTGTCTATAACTTGGAGGTGGCAGGTAGCCTAGTGGATAGAGCATTTGGCCAGTAACTGAAAGGTTGCTAGATCAAATCCCTGAGCTGACAAGGTAAAAATCTGTCATTCTGCCTCTGAACAAGGCAGTTAATCCACTGTTCCTAGGGTGTTGTTGTAAATAAGAATTTGTTCTTAACTGACTTGCCTAGTTAAATAAAAAAACTCATTATCTTAGGGGGTTGAAAGGGAGCTGTTGGAGTATGGTTCTACTACTCCTTCCCACTCTTTCTCCCTCAACCCAGTACTCTAACTGACCTCCTCTGTGACCTCGATAACCTTAGCATGTTGGGAAATTCTTATCTGGTCCGTTAGCCATTTTCAGGTGCCCTAACCTCTAGCCTTCTGACAACTTGTAGACAGTGAACGCTTACATCTGCAGTGACTGAGGAAGCATGGTATAGATTAAATCAATCATGCAATGGCAGCATGCACACCGTATGAATATAAAAAATAATTGTTACAAAATGGGGGATCTATTGAAGTTGACACCTGTTAGCTGGTCTATTGCGGTATTCACCCTGACTTACACGGGGCTAGTGCAAACACTTTTAAAATATGTTCAGATTTTGGGAGTAGCAGAAAACTTTGGAGTGTAGGAAAACATGGATAGCGTAACGAACTATACTGTAGCTCCGAGCTACCTCTGCCCAGTTATAACCATGTATCACTAATACATGACAGTCCTCCAAGAGACTATTGATATTGTAACGGTTTTCTTCTGGGGAAAGAGAGGCGGACCAAAATGCAGCGTGGTTAGTTTTGTACATCTTTAATAAAGATGAAAGTACAACAATCTTCAAAACAAGAAACGTGAAAAAAACAAAACAGTCCTATCTGGTGCCACAAAGACAGGAACAATCACCCACAAGAGACCTAAAGAATATGGCTGCCTAAATATGGTTCCCAATCAGAGACAACGATAAACACCTGCCTCTAATTGAGAACTACTCTAGGCAACCATAGACTTAACTAGAGTACTACTCTAACCACAATCCCATACCTACAAACAACCCCAGACAAAGCAACCCACATAAATCCCCAGGTCACACCCTGGCCTCACCAAAATACTAACAAAAACACAGAATACTAAGGCCAGGGCGTGACAGATATGCACCAGGAGACGAGGAAAGGAACTCTGGACCCACTCAATCATTACCTGAGGATGTTGTCATATGGGTTTAGCAGCTCCTTGCCAACGGATTGGACCTGCTTTGGACTTGCTTTGAAGGTGATTTCAAACCGGCAGTTTGAAATCACAAGGGAAGACATGGCTTCACAACGGAATACATGGCTGAGCGAGTAGTGAACCTCCCGTTACCTCACCACCGCAGCCAATGGGCCAACTGAGTTAAATACAGTGCATTCGGAAAGTATTCAGACCCTTGGCTTTCTCCAAATGTTGTTATGTTACAGCCTCATTTTAAAATTAATTTAAAAGTTTTTTTCTTCCCTCATGACAACACACAAAACCCCAAAATAACAAAGCAAAAACAGTTTTGTTTTTTTGTAGAAAATATTTGTAGAAATTATATTGGAAATTTCACACAAGAATTCAGACCCTTTATTCAGTACTTTATTGAAGCACCTTTGGCAGTGATTACAGCCTCTCAAGCTCTGTCAGGTTGGGTGAGGAGCGTCTCTGCCCAGCTATTTTTAGGTCTCTCCAGAGATGTTTGATCGGGTTCAAGTCTGGGCTCTGTCTGGGCCACTCAAGGACATTCAGGGACTTGTCCCGAAGCCACTCCTGTATTGTCTTGGCTGTGTGCTTAGGGTCGTTGTCCTATTTGAAGGTGAACCTTCTCCCCAGTTTGAGGTCCTGAGCACTCTGGAGCCGGTTTTCATCAAGGATCTCTGTGTACTTTGCTCCATTCATCTTTCCCTCCATCCTGACTAGTCTCCCAGTCTCTGCCGCTAAAAAACATCCTCACAGCATGATGCTGCCACCACCATGCTTCACCTTTAGGGATGGTGCCAGGTTTCCTCCAGACGTGGCACTTGGCATTCAGGCGAAAGAGTTCAATCTTGTTTATATCAGACTAGAGTCATTAGGTGCATTTTGGCAAACTCCAAGTGGGCTGTCATGTTCCTTTTCCTGAGGAGTGGCTTCCTTCTGGCCACAACCATAAAGGCCTGATTGGTGTAATCCTGCAGAGATGATTTTCCTTTGGGTACTCCCATCTCTACAGAGGAACTCTAGAGCTCTGTCAGATTGACCATCAAGGTTCTTGGTCACCTCCCTGAGCAAGGCCATTCTCCCCCAATAGCTCAATTTGGCCGGTTGGCCAGCTCTAGGAAGAGCTTGGTAGTTCCAATCTTCTTTAATTTAAGAATGTTGGAGGCCACTGTGTTCTTGCGGAACTTCAAAACAGCAGACATGTTTTGGTACTCTTCCCCAGATCTGTGCCTCGAGACAATGATGCCTTAGAGTTCTATGGACAATTCCTTTGATCTCATGGCTTGGTTTATGCTCTGATTGTGGGACCTTATAGACAGGCGTGTAGACAGGCGTGTAGACAGGCGTGTAGACAGGCATGTGCCTTTCCAAATCATGTCCAATCAATTTAACACAGGTAAATTGGACGGTGCCAAATGCTTTAGCCATAACACTCCAATCAAGTATTAGAAACATCTCAAGGTTTGTCAATGGAAACATGATGAACCTGAGCTCAATTTCGAGTCTCATAGCAAAGGGTCAGAATTCTTTTTGATTTATTTAACCTTTATTTAACTAGGCAAGTCACTTAAGACCAAATTCTTATTTACAATGACGACATACCCCAGCCGAACCCGGAGGACGCTGAGCCAATTGTGCGCCACCCTATGGGACTCCCAATCACAGCTGGATATGATACACCTTGGAATAATATGTGTCACGTTCTGACCTTTATTTCCTTTGTTTTGTATTTAGTTAGTATGGTCAGGGCGTGAGTTGGGTGGGCAGTCTATGTTTGATTTTCTATGATTTAGGGATTTCTATGTTTCGGCCTAGTATGGTTCTCAATCAGAGGCAGGTGTCATTAGTTGTCTCTGATTGAGAATCATACTTAGGTAGCCTGGGTTGCACTGTTTGTTTGTGGGTGATTGTCTATGTTAGTGGCTTGTGTCAGTGACAATATGTAAATAAGGTATTTCTGTTTTTCTAAAAACCTGTTTTCGCTTTTTCATTATGGGGTAATAAGTGTAGATTGCTGAGGATTTTAATATTTTATTTAATACATTTTAGAATAAGGATGTAACGTAACAAAATATGGAAAAAGTCAAGGGGTCTGAATGCTTTCCAAAGGCCCTGTATTCCTGGCACAAGGCTTCTGTCATTGATTTTATGATTCCCTGATAACAAAAAAACATGTTTTTTTGGAGGGAGAGTGTGTGTGCATGTGTGTGTGTGTGTGTGTGTGTGTGTGTGTATTCGTGAGGATGATTCTTTCCCGGCTCGGCCCTAACCAAGGCAGTGTGGGGTGGGGGATGGTATATTGGAGCCGCTGCTGCAGCCCCATGGGAGAAGGCTTGCCCTGTCTGAGTGGAGCTGAATAGTGTTGTGCGGAGGCTGTTTGTGACCCTGCGACCTCGTCCACAGACAGGGTTGGGTGGGATTAAATCAAAGTTGGACCGGTGCCAATGCTTTAGCCATAACACTCTGGCCAGAGATAACATACTTTTTAATTACAGGGAGCTACACCTCTGTCCAATCTCTCCACTGAACCTTCTCCAGGGGGTCACTGCTAAACTTGACATAATACATCATCAAACAGTCCTTAATGTGATTGCGCACTGGGCCCGCTGCAAGGAAGTCAAGGCTGAGGGCAGAAGTTGCCAACACTTTTGTATCTGGCTGGATAGTTTGTGTGTAGAATAGAGAACTCTTTTTCTCTTGTCAGCGTTCTTCTTGAAAATGAAGCGAGTCAGGAAAAGTGCTGTGTTCTCTTACGCAACCTGTCCAGGTTTTATCTGTGTGTGTGTGTGTGTGTGTTTGTGCTCATTAAAATTCAAGGTTGCGCAAGGTCCTCTCTTAATCCATTTTAAATCTGCATAATGACTATTTTTCAACTGCTTAACACACTCTCAGTCGTGGCTAAACAAGATAGTATGAATAATAACAACTTAAGAAAACAGATATTGAAGCAGACGGATACCCTTGGGGGAAAGAGTTGATGGAAGATGTGAGCGAAGCTAAAGCTATGCCACGTCCTAGCGCTCCAGATGCATTTTCAACGTTACTGGCACTATCGTTTCAATCCATTGCCATTGATACAAATGTTTTGGAATAAACAGACGCGTTATTTGGAAGCATAAGCTCCAATGAATTATCCCTATTGTGGAGGTGATTTGTTTTTGCCACGCGTTCACTCCTGTGCACTCTGTCTTCCTGTAACAGCGCGACATGGGAAAAGTCACCTCGTCTATCAGGTTGCTGGTTGTTCAAGGTAACCTCACAAGTCTGTGTCATATGGTCAGTGCACTAGCCCGGGCACTAGCGCTGATGCTCTCTGAGCCATTGCTTTGGAGGCCAAAGGTGTAATGGCAAGTCCATCATCACAGGAAGAAAAATGAGGCAAAGCTCCAATTCAGCAGGTTTGCAGTCTGGCCAAATGGCTTTGATGCTGGAGACTGGAGAGGCTTGTAGTTGGATCTCTTTTGTTTTGCTCTGTGTTGTGTTGTTTCTGATCTTCACAGGATTTTGACCTATCAAAGCCAAGTAAAATAGGGATGTTTGCGCTGTGTTTTGGGTCTGTCTACAATGCGATAAACTTCTGAATAACATAAAGTGTAATTACTGTGTTAAGACAAAGCCAAACAGGAGTAGGTTCTTTTTTTTAAAGGCATTTCCTCCCTTAAATAACTGGCTCCTCATTGGAATGCATTGGTTGTTACTAAATTCCCATCTCAGTTCTAAAGCCCTCAATACAATTCAGCTGCATTTTGATCACATGAATAAAGAGTGTGTCTGACATGCAGACGGATTAACATACAGTCTCAGAGTTTATATTTATGCCATACCTGTGCACCCTTTACTAATGAGGCAATCATTTAGACGGCAGGCCTGAGGTTCTATCAGGTTATAGATGCCATGGAGTTGGGAGCCGAGATTAAAATGGTTAGCTAGACTTTAGAGAAATAGCGGACAGGGAGGATTTCACACTGCCTAATGAAGAAGACTTCCACATTTCATGGCAAATAATTAATTTGAAAACAAATTGGCCAGCAGCCCTCCAAAAGCCATCTATATGAATGTAAATTATGAAAGCACCAATCCTCTTCCATGCTGATAAGGCTGGGGATTTGGTTACATTTTCCTACCAGGAATATTAAAAAACACCCTTTTTCACATTGATCGTGGTAATCTTTCTGAATTGTATTATCATACCCGATCAATAAGTCAGATGTGAATCAATTGTCTATGCCCATATAACCGTTGTTAACAGATAATTATATAAAAAATTAAAAAAAACATGCTTGCAGACCTCAAAGCTGAGGCCCAACAGTGATATCGAAACCTGTCCTAACCGGCCTCACTGAACAATTGCACTCCTTTTCGGCGGCTTTAAGATGAACTTGATGGCCGTGATCAGAGGCTGTAGTGTAGCCAACCGCAGACAGACACGCAGACACGCAGGCAGACAGACAGAAAGACACGCAGACAGAAAGACACGCAGGCAGACAGACAGAAAGACACGCAGACAGAAAGACAGGCAGACAGACAGACAGACAGACAGAAAGACACGCAGACAGACAGACAGACACGCAGACAGACAGACAGACACGCAGACAGACAGACAGACAGACACGCAGACAGACAGGCAGACACGCAGACAGACAGGCAGACACGCAGACAGACAGGCAGACACGCAGACAGACAGGCAGACAGACAGACACGCAGACAGACACGCGACAGACAGACACGCAGACAGACAGACACGACAGACAGACAGACAGACAGACACGACAGACAGACAGACAGACAGACACGCAGACAGACACGCAGACAGACACGCAGACAGACAGACAGACAAAGACAGACAGACAGACAGACACGAGTCAGCAGGCCCCCATGCTGCTGGATTAACAGCGTTTCACAGCTGAATCAAACACCTATGGGATTGAATGACCAAAAGTGTATCTGTATCGACCTGTTTGTCTTTCCCCTTTTTAATAGATGAAACAGTAACAGCCTAATCCTCAGCATCTTAAGTGCTTGGTGATAACCCCTTTATATTGTACACAGATTATTTGCATATTTAGCCATAGGCCTATGTAGGCAATTGTTCTGCTTTTTCTGTGCTCTCGAGAAGTAACTCTTCCCCCATTTTGATATTAAGAGTACTATGGGTACGAAAACAAAAATACTAAACCATTTTGTCACTGGAAGTTAACTCTCACCATCTCCCACCAATGTATTATTACAAAGGCATGTGCTTTAGATGTCATCAATAGCCAGTACAGTCAAGTCAGGTCAGACCAGGTGTTTTATAAAAAGATGGCGCCAAACAAAAGTTCTTAACAATGGCCAAGAATATCATTGAAACTTGTTTTTATTTTGATACTTAATTATCTTCCCGACGGCTGGTCTGGTTTGACTTCACTTTGGAAAGAGTTGCCGAAATCAATTCTAAGATCCACTGCGCGTTATTAGATCAAGCTTGTTTCTCCCCACTTAGTTGCAAGGCTACAAGTGGATGAAATACAAGGTATGCTATGAGTGCAAATGAGTGCAAATCCAAAAGTATCGGGAAAAGGATGTTCAATAGCCCGACTAATCATCACAGGCTCTTCGATTACCTCCGGGGGCACGTTTCCAGCTAAAAATAAATTGGTGGTAGTAAGCTGATTTGTTTTGAGAAATGCAAGGGCTACATTGAAATGATCCAAATAATTGGAACTTCCATATTTATCACTATCCCAGAAGTACACTGTGTTCTGTTCCCTGTTCTTAAGACAGGTTATTTTTCATGCTGCCTAGGGTAAATGTTGCATTAATATCCACAGATTACCTATTGGATGACCTGTTGCGTTAGTCTTGTGCATTCTACACTGTCCTGTGTGGACATAGAGTCATGTGTTGTTTGACTGGTGGGTTGACCCTTTAGTGGCCATTAGAATGTAGACCACATGTCTGGCCTACGTCTGTCCCTCAGTTACACACAAGGAATTTTAAAGCAAATACAGAGCGAATGTAATGTGTGAATTCCTATCCGTTTGTGTCTCTGTGCTCTGCAGTTGTGATGACAAAACACATGCAGAATTTCTGACTCAGTCTTCCTCATGCAGACAAACACAGGAAAACACGGATGGAAGCACACACACGTACGCACAGACAGACATGCCTGCACGCACACATACGCGCAGACATACGCACAGACACGCACGCACACACACACACACACACGCAGGCAGACAAATACACACACATTTGTTTTACCATCCTTGTGGGGACCAAACAATTCATTCCCATTCAAAATCCTATTTCCCTAACCCTTAATCCTAACTCCTAACCCTAACTCTTAACCTTTACCTAACCTTAACCCTAACTTTAACCTTAACCCACCCACACACATACACAAATTACTCATTTTCCACAGAGCTTAGGCTTCTCTTATCCTTTAGTTTTTTTTCCCAACATTGAAAATTATGAGTGACAAGTTCAAGTACCTGGAAACATTAGCATTGCACTGTCATTTCGATAACTGTCGCATTTCATTATCATCCGCTCTTCGAGGATCTACCTCATAGAAAAAAAGTCCTCATGTTAACGAACAAGCTCTCTTTTATAACCTAATTGCTTTTGGTTCAATAGCTTAAAAACATAATTAAATACAGGACAGGCTTGTAATGGAGGTTAAGGTGGCTTTTTGGCCAAGGTAATGAGGCAGTATGCACACAGTCCAGGCAGTTTTAATGGCATAATAGGACGCTTGAATATAATTGTTCCGGGCCTTTCTTTTATGAAGACACCGGGGAAGATGATAGAGAAGGAGAGAGAGCGTTGTCTGAAAAAGATCATTGAATTCAAAACCGGACTAAATTGTTGCTCGGTGTTTCGACCCATTGTGGATGTCATCAGAAATGATATGTACCGTGGTAACACGAAATGTAATGTATTTGTCTGTGCAGAAGAGCACGTCCATCATGAGCGTTTTCATTAGTGTGTCAGTTGGTTGAGGGTGGATGGGTGGTTCTCTCAATGCTGTAGGTCTATGTTTTTTTCTTCATATCGCATCAAAGAGACCGTGTTTATTTAGTTACTTGGCTTTAGTACTGATTACCTGCCTAGGGTTCTTCCAAATTAAAAACACAGATCTGTAAATATTGTCCCAAGAAGCATAAGATGCTCACTCATCCTCTGCAAGGATTATATAGGGACGCTTATCAAGCGGAAAAATGTATTTGAGCTATTTTATGTCAATTGTAAAGACAAAACTAATAAAAACGTGCATTTACATTTTTAGCACTGATTAAGCCAGGAGCAAGTATAAAAAGCCTTAACCTAATGTGTTGGACTGTTTGGTTAGAAACACAGCACAATGCCTGTCATTTTCTCTTGAGTATCTCCGGCCTTACTAACCAAAACACACCTGGCCCTGCAAGGAACACAACACACTGAACAGGACATTTTTGTCCATTGACCTCTGAACCCTGAACGACCAGCGGGGGGATCCAATGACATCATAATGGCCGATACCCCAGGGGAGAGTGAAAATTGAGGGATGGTAAGAAAGAGAGAGAGGGAGGGGGAATAGCAAAAGCACGGTGACTTTGGAGGAGATTAGTCGTCTTCACCTTTAAAGACAGCCGAGATAGTCTTTCAGGAGGAGGGAAATGCCCGAGCTCAGCAGTTTGTTTTGTGTGGCTTTAAGAGCTTCCTCTGTCAGGTTCAGGTTGCCTGTCTGTCCCCAGCCGCCGCCCATTGTCTCCACGCCACAAAAGGAAGACCCAGCATGATCGAAGGGACTGGTACTGCACATCTTCACAGCCACACAGTCTTCTTAATTTCCCCACCGGGGATTAGACCTGGTTTCAAATACTATTTATAGAATAAAAGATGTAGCCCTTACACGGATCTTTCAACTACTTTTAGTGTTTGGTTTATCCTGTCTGAAGTGCCAGATGGGCAGGATTTGCAATTTTGGGATCCATTCTACCAGGCAAGCTCAATCAAACCCAGCTAAAGTATTTGAAATGATTTCAAATAGTATTAGTATTTAAATGAGTTCAAATAGTATTTAAACCCAAGTCTGCCAGGGATTGACTGGGACTTAAAGCCTTTCCACGACTCCATATTTGTGGGTGTGGCCCTTTTGCAAAATTAACGCGATCACACTCTCAGCGTTGGCACACAGGGAACATCAAGGAAGGAAGTTGTTGCTCATCTTCAAAGAGTGGTTTGATTTGTTCTATCCCTACCGGACCCCCCGCCGTTCTGTTTATTGAATTGTGGGGAAATGCAACTTATGGTGGGGGCGTGCTGGATAAACCGCCCTCTAGCTCGCATCATTCACATCCCCCAATATCATAAAGTGATCTAGAGTGACATGGTACTGGAAAGCTGGAAGCCACTGAGGCAGAATACTGATGATGTGTTCTTTTGTTTTCATAGTTCTAAGATGTTGCTTTTAGAGTTTCTTCGGCGACTCCAGGCACAGATTAAAGGCTTATAGCTTGATGATATTTCATTACTCCAACTTGATGCACCGTTTTGTTGTTGTGTTGTGTTTTTTTGCGCACCTCAATACTTTTTTGATAATGCACTCCAGATGTCTTCACTTCAGAAAGGGGAAGGAAACAAAGACACAGGTAATAGTTAGTGGGTGTGCCTTGATCTCCGTTGCAAAGATTTGATTTAAAAAATTGGAATGTAGGTCACATACTAGTTCCCCTCTCTATGGGAACAAGGGTCATCCAGAGTTCTCTGTGAAGATTACGAGAGAGAGAGAGAGACGCTAGAGACATGGGAGGTTGACAGTAGCAGCAACGGCTTATCCACCCCACGTCTCTACTCCATCACAATGACATGATGATCCTCCACATTGGGCAAAAAATATAATGTGATGATGTTGAATCAACGTGGAAAACTGATTGGATTTGCAAAAACATTCAACATTTTTAAACCTAAATACAATGTCATGGTGACATTTTTTTTTATTGATTTCACGTTGAATTCACGTTAGTTGACAACTCAACCAAAAAATTTAAACGTTGAACTGACATCTGTGCCCAGTGGGTCGTTCCTCAACGCTCACCAGCTCACTGCAATGGATTACTTAACTAGTACATCTCCCTTCTGAAGTGAAATTGAAGCACTTTAATAGGTGATATATATATATGCCTAGTATGATGCCGAAAGAGAATGCTGTTACATACAGTCATTGAGTTATGTCAGTGATCAGTTACTTTAATGATTTTTGCATGACTGCCCAAAAAAACTTGCCTGGTGTGATAGATTTGGTTTGGCCTCTGAGATCAGAGAGAAGACGAAGCGTTGTGAAGCATAACCAGGCAGGGAGCTGTAGCAGTGGAAAAGCCTGGATGGTACACATGATGTCTAGCTTTAAAGTGGAATAGCTGGTCCAGACACAGGCCAAACAACCCCAAGGGCCTTCACTTTGCAGCCAAATTAAATTAAAAGGACTTCACTCCACTGCAAATGAAAAAAGGAAGCGCTTGAGCGAGTTAGGCCCAGATAGGGGCGATGTCCTGCTGTCCAGAAACTGAGACTGATCCCCTCCCACACTGGCACACACACACATGCACACAAACACACATCCCCTTTCCCCACACACACAGCCTCTCTCCCCCCACAAACACACGGCCTCTCCCCCTCCCTCTGATTCTGAACCTGACATTCCTGCTGGCCTGCCTCTTTGAAGTGGGCTATTGGAGCGGGGTCTCGTTACAGGGGCCGAGGCTGGCGAAAGTGGATCCGTCTGGGCTGTGGAAAGCGGCCCTGGCCCTGGGGTTAATCAGGAGCCCCAGCACAGTGCCCACTCTGTCCCCACTGCACAGCTGTAACAAGACTCGCCAGATTTGGAGGTTAAGAAAGACAGCACAGCCACCGCTTTGAAGTTGACTGACAGCGCTGGATTGGGAGTTAAAGAAGAGAGAGCCTTTTCTTCTGCTGGCCTCCGTTCAAAGGAGAGTGTGCTGCTTGGGAGAGAGAAGCTGACTAATCTTTTTTTAACCCTCTCCTGCACTCTGTGTTATGATGTCTTAGGACATGTTTAGGTCTTCCCCTTCCTTGTTATTCTCAATGCACCCTACTCCGTTTTCGAAATCTAATCAAGCGACAGAGTGACTCACACTTGCAAGACGATGGCCTTCAAGCCTTGCGTCCCCAGAAATAGCATAATGTGGTTTGCAATGAACTCAGAGATCATAAAAGGAGATCATGTTGTTGTTTTTTAAAGTCGCACGTTTACAATCCTGAAGCTGAAAAAAGATTAGAAGACTACTTAAAGTGTCTGTTAGGAATCCCTATATGCACCATAATGGTTTAAATGGCCATTTGGAATATACATTAAACCTTTATTATGATATAATGAAACCATTAGGCTAGTGCACTTAGCGTGGCCATTATGCATGTTCACATTCAAATTGCTTTTATTTTTACTTTATGCTTCAGTGGTGTTATGGCAAGGGAGGCATCTAACACATAACCAGATGACAATAGACCTCGAGATAAAGCAAAGAAGCAAGACAGCCAATATACCATCCCACCCGAAACATATTAGCTATAAATGAACAATTTCATGCCTTTAGAAATGCTAATTGTAAAGTCAGGAGTAGATCGCCATTATCGACACGAAGGAAATACCCAAATCAATTCGCAAATCTAATGCCAACGTTTCAAAGCTTCCATCTGACTCCAACGGTTTCTGATTATGTGAACTGGGTCATAGGAAGGCACGCTTATTCATGTCATGATATGATAATGACATCTCAGGAACAATTCCAGTTCACATTTATAACATTCCTACTCCTGAGCTAGACACTGCATATACTCTGTGGCTTTTAAGAAATAAATATCTGATACTGGCAGCCGTTTCAAGTTATTTCCAAGAACCAAGGCCCGAAACAAAGCCAAGTTGATGTCAGAGTAAAATAATCCATAACAAAAGCCACTACAAACCCTATATGTGTGCTAACTCACTTTTTAAAGCAGTTTTGTGTCCTGTTAACATTGTCTGCGTATACTGGGTGAATATATGAGCTAACTGACAAACTCCCTCTGTAGAATCCATTTATCTCCCTTGTAGCATCTGGGCATGGAAACAAGGGTGGACTCTATCCAATATGGCAGCATGACAAAGTCAACAGTGCAATACAATACACACCACACAATGACAAGTCATCTCTCTCCATATTAACATAGGTGCAATGATGACCCTAATGCCACCGCAAACACAGACAATGACGAGCCAATGGCATTGCAGGATCAGGCTGTGTATTGAATGTTAAAATTGAGACATGGTGGTTTCAAACAAGAACATTGCTAGAACGTCGCTAGGTTCATTCAAAGTCTTCTTTTTTTGCAGTAAGGTAAGAAGAATGACCTTAATGAAATCCATGTCAAATAGGAAGGAGGCCCTTGAAAGTTGGGCCAGCTGCAGCAGACCAATTTGATAAATGACCCTCGGGTGCCAAGGGTTACACGACCGCCATTTTGTTATTAAGTGCATTACCAGACATGACCCGAGATACACATTAAGTGGTCCAGCATGCTCCCACCCTTTGTTTGTTTTAGTGTAATACATGTGATGCCCATTAAATGAATTCAGTTGCACAGTGTGTTTTGGCTAGGCGTTAAGTATTCAGCAGCCTGTCATTCCTCGAGGACCGGCTTCATTTGTGTCTTTTGTTTATCAAGATGTTTGAATATTAACAAGGGCCATTTCTCCGGTCATAACGAAACGGCAATGTGTATCTACACATCTGCATATTTCCATATTACTCTGAAATTCTGCCTTCATTCTGCTCTCCTCTCTTAATTTCCTGCTACACACGTGCCGTGAGAGCACTCGTTTGCATATGCATCACAGGTCCTCTGACTTGGAATGTCTTCCCTGTCTCTATTCCGATGTTTGTTTACCGATCATTTGCATCGAGTGTAAACGGCGTAAGTGTGATGGTCTGTTGTTCTGGTTTGGGTTGATAGTACATGTGTCGGATAATGGAGACTTAAGACTGAGATGATTACCACTCCCAGTGAGCTAGTGTGATTCTATTGTCATCACTGGTAACTTAACAGCTTGATGCTTGCACTCTCGGAGACAGAATGCCCTATCTTTTATGAGAACCCAATCCCTGACAGGTGCATAAACAGTGCAGTTAAGATACACTGAACGAATCCCTGCGGCACCAAACTTTAATATTCATCTTAACCGATAAACGGAATTACTTCTCGATTGCTTGGAGGAACACTGATGCATCTGGTAGATATTGTGCAGCTTTTGGAAAAGTGAATCAGTTTGGGATTTTTTTTTGGGGCTAAACCTTTGCTGGGAGCAATGAGTAATTGTGTACAGTGTTTCTTATCATGCTCGGCAACATCTGTTCTCCAACAAGCCCAAATGTGTCTTACAATACACAGACCTGCGAGAATTGGATATTCAACAGCTAATTCTGCACAAACATACTCTCCAGCAAGCCTACACAAATGTGGAGTTCACGTGTGAACGCAGA
Organism: Oncorhynchus tshawytscha; assembly: GCF_018296145.1. Lineage (NCBI taxonomy): Eukaryota > Metazoa > Chordata > Actinopteri > Salmoniformes > Salmonidae > Oncorhynchus > Oncorhynchus tshawytscha. Next base: position 39,906,577 of record NC_056436.1, on the reverse strand, counting down.
CACTGTGTCCGATAGTGTACATCAGTGGTTAACAACCGTTCGATCAACTAGTCAATCTCAAAGGCATTTCTAGTCGATCGCCAAACATTTCTGTAAAAAAAAAACTATAAATCCTTGCGTTCCTATTTTTTTTATTCGTCTCGCGCTGTTGGCGATAGGTGCACTCGATTCAATGTGAGCATTTTTTAAAGTGGTGTAATTTAAAGTGATTAGTGATACATTTATTAAGCCTGTTTATTTAAGTGACTAGAGATTTAAGTCAGTATGTTGGCAGCAGCCTCTCTATGTTAGTGATGGCTGTTTAACAGTCTGATGGCCTTGAGATAGAAGCTGTTTTTCAGACTCTCAGTCCCAGCTTTGATGCACCTGTACTGACCTCGCCTTCTGGATGACAGCGGGGTGAACAGGCAGTGGCTCGGGTGGTTGTTGTCCTTGATGATCTTTTTGGCCTTCCTGTGACATCGGGTGGTGTAGGTGTCCTGGAGGGCAGGTAGTTTGTGATGTGGTGTGCAGACCTCACTACCCTCTGGAGAGCCTTGCGGTTGAGGGCAGTGAAATTGCTGTAGCAGGAGGTGATACAGCCCGATAGGATGCTCTCGATTGTGCATCTGTAAAAGCTTGTGAGTGTTTAAGATGACAAGCAAAATTTCTTCAGCCTCCTGAGGTTGAAGAGGCGCCTTCTTCACCACGCTGTCTGTGTGGGTGGACCATTTCAGTTTGTCCATGATGTGTACGCCGAGGAACATAAATCATTCCACCTTCTCCACTACTGACCCGTCGATGTGTATGGGGGGGGGGGTGCTCCCTCTGCTGTTTCCTGAAGTCCATTATGTTGAGTGAGAGGTTGTTTTCCTGACACCACACTCCGAGGACCATCACCTCCTCCCTGTAGGCAGTCTCGTTAGCAACCAGGCCTACCACTGTAATGTCATCTGCAAACTTCATGATTGAGTTGGAAGCGTGCATGGCCACACAGTCATGGGTGAACAGGGAGTACAGGAGGGGGCTGAGAACACACTCATGTGGGGCTCCAGTGTTGAGGATCAGCGGGGTGGAAATGTTGTTTCCTACCTTCACCACCTGGGGGTGGCCAGTCAGAAAGTCCAGGACCCAGTTGCACAGGGCGGGGTCGAGACCCAGCTTAATGACGAGTTTGGAGGGTACTATGGTGTTAAATGCTGAGCTGTAGTCAATGAACAGCATTCTTACGTAGGTATTTCTCTTGTCCAGATGGGATAGAGCAGTGTGCAGTGTGATTGCATCGTCAATGGACCTATTGGGGCGGTAAGCAAATTGTAGTGGGTCTAGGGTATCAGGTAAGGTGGAGGTGATATGGTCCCTCAAAGCACTTCATGATGACAGAAGTGAGTGCAATGAGGCGATAGTCATTTAGATAATTTACCTTAGCTTTCTTGGGAACAGGAACAATGGTGGCCATCTTGAAGCTTGTTGGGACAACAGACTGGGATAGGGATTGGTTGAATATGTCCGTAAACACACCAGTCAGCTGGTTTGCGCATGCTCTGAGGACGCGGCTAGGTATGCCGTCTGGGTCGGCAGCCTTGCGAGAGTTAACATGTTTAAATGTTTTACTCACATTGGTCATGGAGAAGGAGAGTCACAGGCTTTGGTAGAGGGCCGTGTCAGTGGCACTCAAAGCGAGCAAAGAAGTTGTTTAATTTGTCTGGGAGCAAAACGTCGGTGTCTGCGACGGGGCTGGTTTTCTTTTTGTAATCTGTGATTGACTGTAAACCCTGCCACATACGTCTCGTGTTTGAGCCTTTGAATTGCGACTCTACATTGTGTCTATACTGACACTTTGTATTGCTTTTTTGATTACCTTGCGGATGGAATAGCTGCACTGTTTGTATTCGGTCATGTTTCCGGTCGCCTTGCCATGATTGAAAGTGGTGGTTCGTGCTTTCAGTTTTCCCCGATGCTGCCATCAATCCATGGCTTCTGGTTCGGGAAGGTTTTAATAGTCACAGTGGGTTCGACATCTCCGATGCACTTGCTAACAAACTCGCTCACCAAGTCAGCGTATACATCAATGCCATTGTCTGAGGCTATCCGGAACATGTCCCAGTCCACGTGATTGAAGCAATCTTGAAGTGTGGAATCCGATTGGTCAGACCAGCGTTCTATTGACCTGAGCACAGGCGTTTCCTGTTTAAGTTTCTGTCTATAGGCTGGGAGTATTAAAACCACGACTATTGAGAGACTGTCGACGAATACAGCAAATTGCTACTGTTTTTATGACTGAGTTCATGTTTAAGTTCTTACTCAGCACTGTCAACACTTTTTATTCAACACTTTTATAAGCCATAAGTTGTGTGTTCTTCCTACTTCCAGTCGCCGTACAAAAAGACACTCAACTTTTTGGTCAGTGTCAGCTGAGGAAAGGGAGAGCGAAGGGACTTTGTGAGGCGGACCCTCAGCGGATGGAGAGAGTAGCAGGCTGAGACCGACCATCAGATGCAGGAACCATCCACCCAGTAAAATAAAAAGCGAATTATTTACATGTATGCTCACTCAGCTGTGCCTCACAAGTAATACAACAACTTATCTATTACGGGTGTAGTCATTATAGTCTACAGTACCACACATTTTGAAATAGAATGTTTAACAATGGTCCAAACAACAATGCATTGGCAGGGCAATTCAAGCAAAGCCTAAATGTGGTGATAATGTATTGGGCCTATTGTTTACTGCACAAACCTCATTTCTACAGTACTGTTTTTAATCGGATAATGTTGCATAGGCGTTTTTAAGTAATGTAGATCTCGGCTTGCATTTTGACTCAGAAAGTGCTCTTGACTTAGAAAAGGTTGGTGACCACTGACGTACAGTTATATATGTACAGTGCTAACACTTGGAGCTATTTACCTTAAATAACTTTGGATTACAGTGTGCCAATACCCTGTGTTGAAATTCAGTCCGTCAGAAGAACTGACAATAACATTGAATCCCCACACTCAGTATGTGTAGAAAACACCTGGCGTTTCTGCTTTACAATCCACGTCCACATTGAACAGTAACATCCCACTGGGCACAAAGTGGTTGAATCAATGTTGTTTAAACACAATTTGTCAATTTATTGTGACATGGAATCTACCTGGAAAATACATTGGATTTGCAAAAAGTCATGAACTCTTGTTTTGAGGGTGACATTTTTCACTAACTTCCAGTGTTGGGGAACTTTCATTTTAAAAGTAAGTCATTGCATTACAAACGCTATTCCCATCAAAAGTAATTTGTTACGTTACAACGTTCCTTACTGTGAAAAGTAACTCGTTACTTATTACTTTTGCATTACCATTAACCAAAAACCTGAAGATGCCTTGCGCATGTTGGTCGTTATGCCCAGTAGATGGTGGACACTACCTTGACTCTGACTTGTCTGATAGGCCTGGCTTCTACTGTAAAAAAAAATAATATTGCGTAGCCTACTGTCCGTAATCTACAGTATAACTCTGGGCTATACCAACTCATGTAATAATGACAGACACAATATCTCCTTTACAAATCTTTAATAAGGAAATCATTTTGTTGAATTATTTACACATAATTAAATACATATAAAACTAACTGGGCAAAGTAAAAGGAGAGCTCAACTACAAAGACAGCTGGTTACCATTCTGTTTTACACACAGATCCATACTGGGCAGAGAGACATGAAAACACACAAGTTAACACGAGCATAGCTGGGAATGAATAAATTAATGCGGATAAAAATTAAATAAATATATATTATACAAACGAGGTGTAAGGGTTAGAAATACTGATAGCTGCTAACCTAGTTTTGTTCTGCAAGTGGCACTGTAAGTGCTTGTGCACATTGTGTCTGGTGTGCGTCGTGTTATGTACCCATTTATTGATTGTTCTGTTTTCCGGTGGGTTTTTATTATTAAAACTGCGCCGTTGGAAACACAGTTTTTGCTCTCCTGCGTCTGACTTCTCTGCCGCCAGTATGCACCCCTTTCACGTGGTCTCTTTTTTGCTTTCTTGGGAAAGGCAGCTCCAAAATGCAGGCGTGTCGGCCTAGCTCAGTGCTTTCCGTGGTGGTGGGGCAGCCAGCGAAAAATACGGACCGTAGGTGTTGGTCATTTTCGCTAGTTGCGGCGTGATTGACTCAGTGTTCTGTCACTCATGGGGGACACCACGTCGCCGCAAAATCTACAGGGAGAGCTCGAAAATTCAAGCCCCTTAGGTGCTGTCATAGAGTTACATAAGAAGTGCCCATCCAAGAAGGCTCAAGGTCATTGGCCAAAAATAAAATGATGTAATATCATGTTATATATAGCTTTGATTGGACTGATCATGTCAACATCATACTTTCAAAATCTTAGCTAGCAATCTTAGCTAGCAAGCTAGGAGTCATCATCATGAATCAAGTCAACAATATACTGGCAAATCCTTTTCAATCCTTGTCAAATGAAAAGAAATGATGAAGAGAATTATAGAGAAAATGTATTGGTGCTCATCGGCCATTGGGCCATTGGAAATTCAACAATGAGTGGTTTGGAAGGAATCAGTGGCTATCTGCAAGCATTGTAAAGCAATCACTAGCCTGCTATTCAGTGGAGTGGATGTGTTGTCCAAGTTTGGGTTTAATGGTGTCTTTTCCAAGCTTAAAGGAATAAACATTCAACATTGGCCATGCTGTCAATCCACTTTCAAAATGACTGGTAACACGGAACTGGGAAATCTCAGACTTCAGTGAGTTCAAGACCACTGGGAACTCGTAAAAAAAATCTCAGACTGGGAAAATACATTTTGAACGGTCATCCAACTTGGAATTCCAAGTCAGGAACTCAGGCCTAATTCTAGAGCTCTGACCTGAAGATCACTAACCTCATGATTCCACCATATTTCTTTCCGAGTTCCCGGTTGTGTTGAAATCATCATCAATCCAGAGAATGACAGACTTTGAAGACAAAGTTTGATGCCAAAATTTGCCCACGAAGGACTGTCGCGACACTTTCCTGTTCAAGTGAGCACAGCACAACAAGGTGAGTCCAAAAAGGGCGTGTATGCTGCTGCATAAAGGATGTAATATGCCAGGGAGACATGTATATTGTAGCTAAGTTAGTAATACTAGGTGTATGTTGTGCTGTAAGCTGCTAGTAGCCCATGTGCCTCACGCTAATAATATGGTCCCTTTTCCCCTCATAATTTAGCCTACTGTTTGGACTTGGTGGTGCACATGTAGCCTGTAGCCTGTTTTAGAGAAATGTCATCAAATATAGTAAGAACTTTCAGTGTCTGCTTATATTCCTCCTTTATTTATCCTATGGTTCTGACTTGGTGTACAAGGAGAAGTGTAAGAACGGCCCATGTTCTGAATTCTGTCGCAGTACATTTCAAAAGTGCTGAACAAATGTTACATTGGCTACGTCTATCCTCACTCGCTCATTAATGTCTTAATAAAAATTACGGATTGACTCTTATCCACTCGTCATCCCCTTATGCCATAGTTTTTACATCTAATTTGTCAGTAGAACCACATTTGTTTAAGCAAGTCAGCTATACCAGCTATGTTTTATAAAAGTCATCAGTAAGTATAAGTATTCAGACCCATTTAACTTATACAACATTTTGTTACTTTATTGCCTTATTCTAAAATGGATTACATTTTTTTTATTTTAATCATCATTCTACACACAATACCACATAAGTAGAGGGCAAAAACAGGTTTATAGAAATCTTTGCAAATGTATTAAATATTAAAAATGGAAACATCACATTTACTTAAGTATTCAGACCCTTTACTCAGTACTTTGTTAAAGGACCTTTGGTAGTGATTACATTCTTGAATCTTCTTGGGTATGACGCTACAAGCTTGGCACACCTGTATTTGGGGAGTTTCTCCCACTATTTTCTGCAGATCCTCTCAAGCGTTGTCAGGTTGTATGGGGAGCGTTGCTGCACAGCTATTTTCAGGTCTCTCCAGAGATGTTTGAGTCAGGGTTCTGGCTGGGCCATTCAAGGGCATTCAGAGACTTTTCCCAAAGCCACTAATTTTCTTGGCTCTCTGCTTAGGGTCATTGTCCTGTTGGAAGGTGAACCCTTGCACCGGCCTGAGATCCTGAGCACTCTGGAGCAGGTTTTCATCAAGGATCTCTCTGTACTTTGCTCCGTTCATCTTTCCCTCGATCCTGACTCGTTTCCCAGTCCCTGATGCTGAACAACAACACCAGAGCATGATACTGCCACCACCATGCTTCACTGTAGGGATGGTGCCAGGTTTCCTCCAGATGTGATTCTTGGCATTCAGGCCAAAGAGTTCAATCTTGGTTTCATCAGACGAGAGAATCTTGTTTCTCATAATCTGAGAGTCCTTTATGTGCCATTTGGCAAACTCTAAGCAGGCTGTCATGCCTTTTACTGAGGAATTGCTTCTGTCTGGCCGCTTTACCATAAAGGCCTGATTGGTGGAATGCTGCAGAGATGGTTGTCCTTCTGTAAGGCTCTCCCATCTCCACAGAGGAACTCCAGAGCTCTGTCAGAGGGACCATCGGGATCTTGGTCACCTCCCTGACCATGGCCCTCCTACTCCAATTGCTCAGTTTGGCCAGGTGGCCAGCTCTACAAAGTTTCTTGGTGGTTCCAAACTTCTTCCATTTAAGAATGACGGAGGCCACTGTGTTCTTGGGGACCTTCAATGCTGTAGAAATGTTTTGGCACCTTTCCACAGACCTGTGCCTTAACATAATCCTGTCTCGGAGCTCCATGGACAATTCCTTCGACCTCATGGCTTGGTTTTTGCTCTGACATGCACTGTCAACTATGGGACCTTATATAGCAAAGGGTCTGAATACTTATCTAAATAAGGTTTGTTTTTTTGTTTTTTATATTCTAAAATCCTGTTTTCACTTTGTCATTATTGAGTATTGTGTGTAGATTGATGAGGAAAGCAAATTATTGAATCAATTTAAGAATAAGGCTGTAAAGTAGCAACATGTGGAAAAAGTGAAGGTGTCTGAATATTCCAAATGCACTGTAGATCCTCAAGGCAAATGGATTGCATTGAAAATATTATTTTCTTCTTTGAAAATATTAATAATAATCAAATTAGTCTCCAAGATAAAAAAATAACTATATCATAATGGTAGGGGACTACAACACAGTTTTAAGTATGTCAATAGACCGTAAAGGCAACCATAATACCAACTATCATGGCTTAAAAAAAAAACAGATCTTGTATACTTGGAGGAGGCTTCATCAAGCTAGTCAGACTGATTATTTTCTGCTATCCTTTGCTATGGTTGCCAAAAGTGAAAAAATAATTAATTAAGGATCAAACGCGATCAGATCATCAACTTATATCCCCTCCATATAACTATGACAGACTTTCCATGAGGATGGGAATATTGGAAATTTAACCAGGGTTTATTGACTGATGCTACTTTGTTACCAAAACTAAGGAATTCACAATAAACTTTTTCTTGCACGATACAGGTTCAGTGGGCCCACATAACATATGGGATGCCTTTAAATGTGCCCTTAGAGGCCTTTCAATAACATTTTCATCCCAAAAACTAAAACGCCATCTGATCAACGAAGAAAAGGCTTACAACAAATAGAAAATCTAACATAACATATCAATGGGGTTGATAAACGTACAAAGAATAATTTAGGCACAAAACAAATGGAGATTGAGGAACTTATTCAGGAAAGATCGGGTTTCATTTATGAAAAAAACTGAGCAAATTTGATGGAGAATGTCCAAAAAATGTAGTTTTTCATTACAATAAAAGAAAAGGAAATGTTATTAGTCACATACACATATTTAGCAGATGTTATTGTGGGTGTAGCGAAATGCTTGTGTTCCTAGCTCCAAAAGTGCAGTATTATTAGTATTGGTATCAGTAATATCTTAGTAATAACTTCAATATAGTAATAACTTCAACATAGAAGCGCAGACAAAAATAACCTACTGTTTTTGGGGAAATCCTTGTCTCACCAAAGGAGATTTTGAATGAGCAAGTCAAATATTTTAAAGAAACGTTCTCTTGTCAAGGTCCTCCAACTTGACGATCAGTTTTGTGATACCCTTTTCCCCAAAAATCAGTTTAAACAACCTGCGACACAAAAAAAATCATGGAAGGCCTAATTACACAGGACCAGTAGTTCATAACTATGGTTGCCAATGAATTCCTTTCAATCAGGGAAAACCCCTGGCCTTGATGTCAGTCCAATAGAAATATATCAAACTTTTTATGAACTACTGAAAGATCCTTTACTATCATGTTTTAATTACTTGCATATTAATGGCAAACAGGCTGACACACAAAAAGATGGACTGATCTCTCTCCTACTGAAACAGGAGCAAAGGGGTCAAAACAAACACCCAGTCTCTTAAAACAAATTGGAAGCCCCTCATCGATTCAATACTGCAAAGCAAAAATATTGGCATTATGTATTGCTCATATAATCACTAAGGTCCAACCAGACATAATTAATCACGATCAGGCAGGATTATTAAAAGGATGATATGTTGGAGACAACATTAGGCAACTACTAGAAATAATTGACTGATAACAACTATGAGAATAAATAGTAACTATGAGAATGCAGGGAAACCCGGTATAATCTTTATAGCAGATTTGGTTAAACCTTCGATACAGTACGTCTAGAATATGTTTGTTGTGCCTGGATTTTCTTTTCTTTGGAGAATCATTCATAAAATGGGTAAAAGTCATGTTCAACAATGCTTTATGTAAAATAATAAAAACGGTTCTTGTCTGAGAACTTTCATTTGTCAAGAGGCATAAAACAGGGTTGCGCTCTGTCAACATATGTTTTTATTACTGCCATTGAACTGTTGGCTATATAAATCTGATCTAATGATAACATTAAGGGGCATAAAACATATGGATTAGAGACAAAAGTATAAATCTGTGCCAATGGGTCAAGTTTTATGTCATCAATCTTCAATATTGAAGGGCCTGATTGAGGACCTGGATAATTTCTCCAGTTTCTCTGGACTAAAACCTAACTATGATATGTGTACTATATTATGGATTGGGTCACTAAAATATACAAACCTTAAATTGCCAGATGGTGAAGTTGATGTGCTTAGTGTACATATCCCGGAAAAGTTGAGCGATCTTGCAGCTATTAACTTTGACAGAACAAAAATAAATAGATTCTTGAAAGTGTGGAAATAAAAACACCTGTCCATCTACAGGAAAATTACCCGGATTAATTATCTAGTGATATCGCAGTTACATATTTATTAATGAATCTACTGACTACTACCGAAAATATGATATTTTATTTTGAATGGGAAACCAGATAAAGTTAAATGGGCATATTTATATAACAAACGTGAGTGGGCTCTTTGCCATTTTGCAGATTAAAACACACATTTTTGGTGGATTGACAATGGATCCATGTTTAAATGCAGCCATACAGAGTTGGCTACAATTTAAATTTCATCCTCCAGAAAAGGCAGATAAAATGTCACAGCAAATAACTCCAATGTACTGATAGAGAAAGAAAATGACGTAAAACCTTTACATGAAGGGTTTCATATTTATGAAAGACATTGTTAACAAGGACGGTAAAATGATGTCACACAAGCAACTAGTGCTGAGCGATTATTTTTCGTTTTTTTTTAAACAAACTAATTGACTGACGTCGGTTCAATTATTTGAATTCCATTTAGTTCGGGTTTCTTCTGTGAGCTCGTTACACAGTTTCTCTAGAGATAAGTCAGATCAAGCCCGAATAGTGCGATGTAGTAAGGGAGTTGCAATTTCCAACAGGCCAATACTTAACATGGTAATTAAAAACGTGGTAATTAAATACAATGACCATAATCCGTTGCATGCCCACCTACTTGTCCGTGTCTGTGTGGAGCAGACACTGGACACGGAGATAAGGAGGGATGATCGAGCGGGATAGAAAGCAGTGGCTTAGCAAAGTATCTCTACCTGAAAGTCCATGATCTACGTGATTGAAGTTGGTATTCAGCAGTCATAAAAGTATGCCCTATTTTCTTTAAAGAACTACTGAAATTGTTATTTTCTCAGAAATCAGCTCTCTAGAGATGAGATGATGACTTGGAATGAATTAATAATAATCAAATAAAACTGAAATATTTGTATTAAAGTAAAGTTATGTGAATAAATGATGGTTAATAAGTTATAAGCAGTAATGGGCAGTCACTACCATCATGGGATTTGTATTAATTGTTTTATTCTGTGATGTTACAGCATTCAACCCACGTAATGCATAGTGCATTTATTATTTTTTTTAAATGAATACTGTGATTATATTTAATAATCAAATTAAAACCAAACTGATCTCTAAATGGCTCTAATCGCTCGCCATTACAAGCAATTAACAACAGTGTATGGAGGTGTATGCTCTGTCACAAAATTGGAAGGGGCAATTACTTAAAGAAGAAATGGAAGAATTAGTCTGTCTGCCACCCATTAAAATCCCTAAATGGCTTAAAATTATGTTATGAATGGTATATGAATGTAGCAGTTTCGCTTGAAGTCAAATGGTTTGACAGCAATACTGCATAAAATTCAAGTCAGTTTGGAACAGGTCTTTAATGTTACAATACCTCGGATCTATGAACTGATGCAGTGGCTTGCAAAAGTATTCATACCCCTTGGATTTCTTCACATTTTATTATGTTACAAAGTGAGATTAAAATTAATGTCATGGTAATTTGCTGTCAACAATCTACAAAAAATACTCTGTCATGTGGAAGACAATCATTAAAGATTCATCAAAATTAAGTAACTAAAATATAGTCATTGCATAAGTATTCAGCTCCCTGAGTCAATGTTAGAAACATCTTTGGCAGAGACTACAGCTGTGAGTGTTGGGCAAGTATCTAAGAGCTTTAGACACCTGGATTGTGCAATATTAGCCCATTATTATTTTCCGAATTCTTTAAGCTCTGTCAAGATTTTGGGGATTATGGATAGACAGCAGATTTAAGTCAAAACTGTAACTTGGCCACTCACAAACATTCACTGTCTTTGTGGCAAGCAACTCCAGTGTAGATTTGGCCTTGTGTTGTCAGTTATTGTCCTGTGAATTCTCTCCCAGTGTCTGATGTAAAGCAGACTGAGCCGGTTTTCCTCTAGGATTTTGCCTGTGTTTAGATCCATCCCATTTTTTTTCATCCTGAAAAACTCCCCAGTATTTGTCAATGTCAAGCATGCCCATACCATGATGCAACCACCACTATGCTTTAAAATAGGGAGGCAGTTACTCAGTGATGTCTTGTGTTGGATTTGCCCTAAACATAAAGCTTTGCATTTAAGCAAAAAAGTTGATTATTTTGCTGTGTTTTTTCCCCCAATATTACTTTAGTGCTTTGTTGCATACAATATGCATGTTTTGGAATATTTGTATTCTGTATATTTGTATTATTCTTCTCGCTCTGTCACTTAGGTCATTATTGTGGAGTCACCACAATGCTGTTGATCCATCCTCAGTTTTCTCACATCACAGCCATTGAACTCTGTAATTGTTTTAAAAATCACCAATGGCCTCATGGTAACATCCCTGAGCAGTTTCATTCCTGTCCTGGAGATCAGTTCAGAAGGATGACTGAATTGTTGATGTGCCTGGGTGGTTTAATACATAATCCACAGCATAGTTAATAATCTGACCATGCTTAAAGATATATTCAATGTCTGATTTGTTATTTTTACCCATCTACCAATCACTGCCCTTCTTTACGAGGCTTTTGAAAATCTCCCTGGTTGTTGTAGTTGAATCTGTGCTTGAAATGCAATACCTGACCTTACAGATGTTGTATGGGGGACAGAGGAAGGGGAAGTCATTAGAACATCTGGTCAACCCCTATTATTTTACACAGAGTTAGTCCATATAATTTATTATGTGATTAGTTATGCCACATTTTACTCCTGAACTCATTTAGGCTTGACTAAACAAATTAACTGTCTGCTTGTGCAATGACTATATTTTAGTTATCTACATTACAGAGTATTTTGAGTAGATTGTTGACAGAAAATTCCAGTTACATCCATTTTAATCCCACTTTGTAACCCAATAAAATGTGAAGAAATACAAGGGGTATGAATAGTTTTGCAAAGCACTGTATATAAAACAACAATTGACACATCAATCCATTTCAATTTAAGCTAAAATATACAATATTTGCTACAGAAATAAGGTCAATATATGGGGCATTGAACAGTCAGCCTTGTGCAAACTCTGCCACGAGGAAACAGAATCCTTAGACCGTATTTTCTGGAACTGTTTTGGAGTCAGGTCAAGGAATGGTCATAATTCATGTCATAATATCAGGGTTCAGATGGACCTACAAACTGTATTGTTAGGGGATCTGAAAACCACGACCAGTCAATGGGAAATATCATTAAAGTACAGTGCATTTTGAAAGTATTCAGACCCCTTGACACATTTTGTTACGTTACAGCCTTATTCTAAAATGGATTTAAAAAATTCTCAGCAATCAACACACAATACCCCACCCATAATTACAAAGTGAAAACAGGTTTTTAGAGATGTTTGCTAACTTATTAAAACTAAAAACAGAAATAGCTTAATTACATAAGTATTCAGACCCTTTGCTATGAGACTCAAAATTGAGCTCAGATTCATCCTGTTTCCATTGATCAGCCTGTTCCCATTGAGGCCACATGTGGTAAATTCAATTGATTGGACATGATTTGGAAAGACACACACTTGTCTATATAAAGTCCCACAGTTGACAGAACATGTCAGAGCAAAAACCAAACCAATAGGTCAAAGGCAGCATTGTGTCGAGGCACAGATCTGGGGAAGGGTACCATAAAATGTCTGCAGCATTGAAGGTTCCCAAGAACACAGTGGCATGCATCATTCTTAAATGGAAGAAGTTTGGAACCACCAAGACTCTTCCTAGAGCTGGCCACCCGACCAAACTGAGCAATCGAGGGAGAAGGGCATTGGTCAGGGAGGTGACAAAGAACCCGATGGTCCCTCTGACAGAGCTCTAGAGTTCCTCTGTAAAGATGGGGGAAACTTCCAGAAGGACAACCATCTCTGGAGCACTCCACCAATCAGGCCTTTATGTTAGAGCATCCAGACAGAATCCACTCCTCAGTAAAAGGCACATGACAGCCTGCTTGGAGTTTGCCAAAGGGCACCTAAAGACTCTCAGACCATAAGAAACTAGATTCCCTGGTATGATGGCCTGAATGCCAAGTGTAACATCTGGAGGAAATCTTGCACCATCCCTATGGTGAAGCATGGTGGCGGCAGCATCATGCTGTGGGGATGTTTTTCAGCGGTAGGAACTGGTAGACTAGTGAGGATCTAGGGAAAGGTGAACGGAACAAAGCACAGAGAAATCCTTGATGAAAACCTGCTCCAGAGCGCTCAGACTGGGGCAAAGATTCACCTTCCAACAGGACAACGACCCTAAGCACACAACCCGAAGCACAATGAATGTCCTTAAGTGGCTCAGCCAGAGCCCAGACTTGAACCCGATCGAACATCTCTGGAGAGACCTGAAAATATCTGTGCAGTGACATTTCCCATCCAACCTGACAGAGCTTGAGAGGATCTACAGAGAAGACTGGGAGAATCTCCCCAAATACAGGTGTGCCAAGCTTGTAGCGTCATACCCAAGAAGACTTGATGCTGTAATCGCTGCCAAAGGTGCTTCAACAAAGTACTGAGTAAAGGGTCTGAATACTTATGTAACTTTAAAAAAAAAAAATATATATATATTTTTTAAATAAATTAGCAAGAATAAAAAAACAATGTTTTGCTTCATTTGTATTTATATTTATTTTTATTTCACCAGGTAAGCTAGTTGAGAACAAGTTCTCATTTACAACTGAGACCTGGCCAAGATAAAGCAAAGCAGTGCGACACAAACAACAACACAGAGTTACACATGGAATAAACACGCGTACAGTCAATAACACAATAGAAAAAAAGAGAGCCTATATACCGTGTGTGCAATACATAGGCCATAGTAGCGAGGTAATTACAATTTAGCAGATTTACACTGGAGTGATAAATGAGCAGATGATGATGTGCAAGTAGAGATATTGGTGTGCAAAAGAGCAGAAAAGTAGATAGAAACAATATGGGGATGAGGTAGATGGTGTAATGGGGTAATGCGTGTAGATTGATGAGGAAAAAAATAAATAATGGAGATTAGAAAGAAACCAAACATTTACATTGATAGACCCGCTTTCTATGAGGACTGAATCAAATTAAACTTGAAATGTACTTGAAATAAAGTTTGATTTGATTCAGACCTATGCTTTAACTTAGATTGTTGGTTGAGATGGAGATGTGAATCCAACATATAAATGATACATTTGTAGACATACTGGAATTAAAGACAGACTATATAAATCTCTTTCAAATGTTGATATTTTTTTGCGTTGTCCAACACAATTCAGTATTACTTTTGTAATAAAGCAAATAGCCTAAAGTTAAGGCTATCTTACATACTAATGTAACAATATTTATTCAACCTTAAAATGAGTAACACATCCATGGCCAGGTGACTGTAACTATACATGTCTTCTTAAGTAATCATAGAAAGTATGCACGGTCTAGATAGTAGTCAAAGGTCTGTCGACGTCTTCACAATATTGCCACACTTCTAGTTAAAAGGGCTCCAAAATGGTTATTTCGGCTGTGCCGATAACAGTTCCATGTGTAGATCCCTCTGTGGAAAGGGTTCTACATGGAACCCAAAAGCGTTCTGCCTCAAACCAAAAGGAAGCAAAAAGCACGTGGAAGCAAAAAGGGTTCCTCAAAGGGTTCTCCTATGGGGACAGCCAAATAACCCTTTTCGGTTCTACATGGCACCTTTTTTTCTAAGACTGTATAACAATCTGCCCAGAAACTTGAACAGCATTGATCACTTGCGCTATGTGCTTTTAATGTAATCTCAACTGCAATCCAGGTCATTAAATTGTGCTATTAGAGGAAGCACAGTGATAACACATTAAGGGCGCAATATGCAGAATTGTCTCTGCCATTTTCTGGTTGCTAAAATCAGAATCACTTGTCTAATTTCAGTTTATGTGACAAAACAAGCTATGTCTGTGTAGAAAATCATTGTACCATCTAAATCGCTGTGAAATGTAACGATGTGCGCTGAGAGTCGGGAAGCAAGATCAGGGAGTGAGTGTTTTAATTAAATAAACGAAACATAATACAAAACAAGAACCTCTATTGGCACACAGACATGACAGAAACAATGACGACTGGGGAAGGAACCAAAGGGAGTGACATACTCTATATAGGGCAGGTAAACAGGAAGTGAGGGAGTCCAGGTGAGTTTGATGACGCGCAGGTGGTTGTAACGATGGTGACAGGTGTGCTCCATAACGAGCAGCCTGGTGACCTAAAGGCTGGAGAGGGAGCACACGTGACAGAAATATATTTTCCATTAGCAACAATATAGTATTTTCAGCTGTTTGAAGCTGGTGTACAAAAACCTAAAGTGAAGGTATAGAGGTATAGAAATAGGTATAGAAATAGCGCACAAAAAACAGATCTATTGCTTCTTAGTATTGCTTTCAATGCGAATGACAAATCTAGAACTAATATTTATATGTGAATTTGGTCGTGTTGTCCAAAAAAATATATATTGCTACTTTGTATACCCATTTGAACTTTGTTGATTTTTTAAATGGTTGAAAGCGCTGTGATAAGAAATTAACCAAAAATCAGACATTGTTTTACAATTGGAATTTGGTTGTGATTTGAGATGGTCGAACACATTGGGAATTCAACAAACGCCTGGCTGTCTTTTTTGAGTAGGTGAATGAAGGTTCGAATCTCATTGATTAACGTCTCAACCAAATATTACCCAGATTTCCATGTTGAAAATGATGTGGTGGGCCCAGTAGGATTGGTCAGTATGATCAACCTAGCTGCCTGACCAACCTGGACCTGTAGGCCATGGGTGCTCATGGGCGTCTCCTGGTAAAGAATAGCACACATTTCTGTGGACACGGCACTGTGTCTGCTCCTCCGGATCTGGGGGCCCATTCCATTTCATGGTGCATCACCCCTGCATGTGATTATGCCGCACTTTCAGGCGCAGAGGATGAAACTGTTTGTGATTACTGATGTCCCTGTCAGGGGTGTGCGGCTCTCCCCTTCTCCTTTGTGGAGACTGTCACCCTGCTGATGGTGAATTACCCTTTCCAATGTGAGGAAAGGAAAACCCCCGCACGCTCCAGACAGGCAATGAAATGACCGGCTGGATGTTACTAAGATGCCACGCTCCTGGCATCATTTACATTGGTTGAATGGGAATCAGATGGTTTAGCACCTCGGCAGTGGTGGTTAATAGCAGCAGCGGCAGCGTCATCCCACTCCCACACAGTGCTGAACACAGATGTCATGTGCTTTGCGGGAAATAGAGGTAATACCGTGTAGGAAGGTGTTGCTTGCTGTCACACAAATGAAGGAAATGCACATAGCAGAATGGGCTTGGACCCTGCCATTCTTTGCCAGGATCAAATGGATGCATTCGGATATGAGTGCACATGGATGTGTGTGCGTGTGTGTGCGTGTGTGGTGGGGGGATCTCCATGTGCTGTATTTGAAGGGACGCTGTTGTTAGGAATATGTGGACTTACGTCTCCGCTCTCTCCCCAGCATTGATGTTGTTTGATATGCAGGACCTGTCCTGCTAAAATAAAGACAAAAACATTTCTGCACATAGAAATGTCAAATCATTATATTTGATTTGCTCCTGTAAGTCCAAAAAGGAGCAAGCGTTCAAAAAAAGGTGACGACATTCCTTTTTGGAGTTGGGTTTTTCAGGGTGTGTCGGAATTGAATGAGGATGAATGACAGTCAAGCTGCATATGCATGGCAGAGAGAGGCAACTGATTTGCTTTGGATTTGATTTGTAATTCATTAGTCATTAGACAGTTCCACAGGCAGCTGTGACTGCATAATGAAATATTTTCAGTAGTTTGGGGCAATTTCGCACATTTTACTTGTAAGGCTTGGCTAGCAAATCTCATAGGTCCACAAAGAAAATAAGCGGACGTCTCCATGATGTCTCTGCAATTATTCAAAACCTCTGGGTGGAAAGTATCTTGGCATTGTGAGGCACAGACAGGTGTGCTAGAATACTGTGGTGTTTGTCATCATTAGTAGTTCATTTTGGTGCTACTGTGTACCACATACACATCACAGACATTATGAAGTAGTGTTACAGTAGGTCATAACATCAATCTCTGAGCTCTGTAAAGTGACCCACGCTCCATTGCCGAATCAAAGAATACTATGTAGAAATTATAATAACATAAAAGGGGGAGCGAGAGCGAGACAGAGAGAGATCGTGAAAGTGGCCCTGCACGTCTGTGTGTGTGTATATG
Organism: Oncorhynchus tshawytscha; assembly: GCF_018296145.1. Classification (NCBI taxonomy): domain Eukaryota; kingdom Metazoa; phylum Chordata; class Actinopteri; order Salmoniformes; family Salmonidae; genus Oncorhynchus; species Oncorhynchus tshawytscha. The sequence goes on along the minus strand of NC_056436.1, from coordinate 39,889,205 downwards.
TGAGTGTCTGTGTGTGCAATGTATTTGTGCTTACTGCAGGGCTCTCCAACACTGTTCGTGGAGAGCTACCCTCATGTAGTTTATGAACCAGCTAATTTTTAGACTCAAGTGAGTTAGATTAGGGTTGGAGCGAAAACAGGATATTAGCCCTCCAGGAACAGGGTTGAAGAGCCCTGGTGTACTGTTTGACTTGGCAGGGCGTCTTGGAGCGTGGAGACTCCCCTCTGGGTGTACAGGTATATAAAAGACCATAGACGCTGGCTCAGTACACTGGATTCCTTTAGGGCATAAGGGACATCTGATTCTCCCACTGCCTGAGCCACTGAACTAAATGCTCCATCAATTATTCATACGTATAACGCTTTATTGCATTGCAAGGCTTTCACTCAAAGTTTCCAGCACACCGTTTACAGTACATAACCCCCAGACATTGCTGTCAAAATTTAGGCTCCCCTCTCTCTCTCTCGCTCGATCTCTCTCTCGCTGATGACAACAAAATGTTGTCGGCTGAGTTGATGAATAGGGTCTTGGATAACATTACACTGTATCGAATGGGGACCTATGAGGAGATGTCGACCTAACTTGTTCCTGTCGGAGACGTCCAATGTAAGGGCATCAAACAGATCAGGAGATCTACTTAATCCGTGCATCGCGTCGAACCTGGTCCCCCTGGTGCAAAACAATAAGTGCCAAGATTCTCCAGTCCTAGCAACATATAAACAATCCAAGGAAGCAAAAGGAGCTGGAAAGATGTCCGGAACCTCGGCTGATTCTCTTGGAATAATTTTGAATCGAACATGGTACGACAGGCCGGTTTAATCTGGCCTGCTTTAAAACAAGACGCCCTGCGCAATGCAGAAGAAAAATGCTAATCTGCTCTAATTGCTAAAGCTAACACTAGTTAATCAATAGAGCTGCTTAACGCAATGGCAAAAAAACTCAACACTTCAGGACCTGAACACTCTAAGCACGCAACTTTGCCTGCGGCATTTCACAAAACTCAGCCAGACTATTAACTTTGCACTTAAGGCTTGACAAGTATGGTGGTAATACAACGCAAATGTAACTACACTTATTTTAGACATCTGCTTGCATTCATATCCTCGTCTGTGTTCTGTTTCGTTTGGATCTGAAGGAGAAGGAAAGTCCCACAAGGGGACATTTCTGAGTAATCTGAGTAGTCTAAGGAATGCTGTACATCTCTGGTAAATTAATTGGATTTTTACCATACCAGAGATCCAGAGATCCCAGCTATGGATTAGCAGCTGGCAGCACACTCTTAAATGTCAAATGAGATACTGTACCAGCTCCCACAGGTTAACCCACATGCGCATTTATGAATGACAAGATATACACTTTAGCTAAAATAGAACCTACTCTCCATCTGCTACTTGTGGAGACTATAGAATGGAGACTATAAAGTAAAAAAAATCCATATGATCAAGTATCTGTGCTCTTTGTGTTCAAGAATGGGGGACAGCAATATGAAGGAACACCTTTAAAAAAATGCCTGGAGACTGGTTTTCAGAAACTATCCCCACCCAATCGATAAAGCTACCTTTGACAATGGTGCATATGACATTTAGTCACCCTTATTTTCCTCACCAAGCAACAGGCTGAAGGGGAATACAACAATGAGATTTAACCCCGGGAGGTCTAAGCCATTAAATAGCAATATCTAGTAAGATAACACATGGAATTGTTTTAAGATGGTCATAAAATGTATAATTTAGTCCTTTGATTTTCAAATGTAGGACCCCTTATCAATATATTCCTAAAAGTCACATTGTCCGAGAGAGATTTACACGGATATCAAAACAACACGCCAGGGTAAGCCAACACGAAACATAGCCCTTATTTTAAGTGTTTCTAAAATCCCCTATTGGAAAAATTAGGTGGAAGAATGATTGGAACCATTTCCCTGTTTGACAGCTAGGTTTTATGGGTATTATGACACGGGCAACTGTGGGGCTCAATAGAAGTAACCCATTTCACTTTTGTGGACAGTTTGTTTGAGGCTTTACTGAGCCGGACAAACTTCTCTCTTTGATGAGAGCCCAAGCACTTCTCCAGTGTTTCCACATATCACCGACAACAATAAGACAGCCTATAGGGAGGAGGTCAGAGACCTGACCGTGTGGTGCAAGGACAACAACCTCTCCCTCAACGTGATCAAGACAAAGACGATTGTGGACTACAGGAAAACTCATCGACAGGGCTGTAGTGGAGCAGGTTGAGAGCTTCAAGTTCCTTGGCGTCCACATCACCAACAAACTAACATGGTCCAAGCACACCAAATGTGAAGAGGGCACGACAAAACCTATTCCCCCTCAAGAGACTGAAAAGATTTGGCATGGGTCCTCAGATCCTCAAAAGGTTTTACAGCTGCACCATCGAGAGCATCCTGATGGGTTGCATCACTGCCTGGTATGGCCACTGGTCGGCCTCTGACCGCAAGGCACTACAGAGGGTAGTGCGTACGGCCCAGTACATCACTGGTGCCAAGCTTCCTGCCAGAACCTCTATACCAGGCGGTGTCAGAGGAAGGCCCTAAAAATTGTCAAAGACTCCAGCCACCCTAGTCATAGACTGTTCTCTCTGCTACCAAACGGCTAGCGGTACCGGAGCACCAAGTCTAGCTCCAAGAGGCTTCCAAACACCTTCTACCCCCAAGCCATAAGACTCCTGAACAGCTAATCAAATGGCTACCCAGACTATTTGCATTGCCCCCCCCGTTCTATACCACTACTACTCTCTTTTATTATCTATGTATAGTCACTTTAATAACTCTACCTACATGTACATATGACCTCAATTACCTCAACACCTGTGCCCCCGCACATTGACTTCCAGTACCCCTTGTATATAGCCCCGCTATTGTTATTTACTGCTGCTCTTTAATTATTTGTTATTCTGATCTCTTACTTTTTTTTAGGTATTTTCTTCAAACTGCATCGTTGGTTAAGGTCGTGTATGTAAGAATTTCACTGTAAGGTTTACACCTGTTGTATTCGGCGCATGTGACAAATAAAATGCTATTTGATTTTGATCAAATATGCAGACATTTGTTCATCTCCAGTCAGAACAGAATTTGCAATAATTTTTTACCCCCTGGCACATTTTCGGGCTGGCCCCTGCATTGTCTTCCTTGTTGTTTTCTTTACTAATAATATCTTTGGACATGTGTGCATTCTTATCAAGGTGAGTACCTTATTACATTATCATTGTAGTTTCTGTATATCGTGTTGTTGTTTCTACTGTAGCACACCGTAGCCATGTATTGAGCATATTGTGTATTTAGTTTTTTATTCAGGTTTTCAAGTACTGGTGACTGATCATGCATTCTGATTCATGCATAGCTTGTAATGGACACATACTGTATGATGTGTGTAAAATACTTTTTGGAAGGTTGTACTGATTGTAATGAGGTAATGCTAAGCTAAATGCCAGCTATGTGTGGCGCCATGTTTGTTGACATCATACAATGCATTCTGGTCGTCACGCAATAGTCTGTCAGACCAAAGATGTTATAACAAAACGAGGTGCAAGTATGGTTCACTCGACAGACTTAGATTGTAGCTATCTGTTACTCAGGGTTGCCAGCTCAGAGCCTCTTTCCAGGGGTTTTATTTTTATTTAGATCATAAACTTCTCCTGTGTTTAACCCCATTTAGTAATATTGGGTTAATATTTCCTGCATCTTATCCCCTACGATACCTTCCCCCATTTCTACCCCCCATGGATTTGAAGTCCTACATAAATGAAATGACCCCCCTCTAAAATGATTTCCTTCAAATCTGGCAACCCTGTTTTAGCTTTCGCGCTAAGGTTAGGCTAGGCAAGTAGGCTTGTATTTGGGGAGATGATACATGACGCGATAACATTTTATTTGCTTAGTGATTTGTAAAAAACTGTAAACGACTTGTCAAGTCATTTGCTCCGGTTCTTGTATACACTGTAACAAGAACACTGACGATTTGCTGTGTACTAAAATGTGGCCGAACTAAATTTTTCAGGCAATGGGCGCAGCCATCTTTCACTTTGTTTATTTGCATCTTATAGTGATTGGCATTCTGGGATTAGGGAGTTTTCACTTTCACAAACATAAACAAACATGGCTGCCAACATAAAGAATTTAGCTACTGTTAGCTTAGCTGACACACATCTCTTTTCTAAACAACATTACATTTCTCCCTTGTGCTCACCAGAGATGTGGTACATTGTCTAGCTGTTAGGTCACTAACTTATGTTTTTTTTTTTTGTCAGCACAACCTGTTATTTAGTATGGTTTATGGGAAAGGGAAGGGAAAGGGGGATACCTAGTCAGTTGTACACCTGAATGCATTCAACTTTTCTGGAATGAGTTTGTCTGTGGATGTGTCTGTGTGACGCTTGAATGATGATGTTCCCATTTATCTTCTATAATGAAAGGTGAAATTCAGGAATAAAGTTGTGAAGACCTTTATTTCCTATCAGTACAAAACATTGTTTCGATGCTTTTCAGACAACATTGCTGTTTGAACATGTTTGTTGCGTCATACGTTCTGTTGCTACTGTTCCAATCACATATTTGTGATGGTACGCTGCAGGGACCAGTCAACAATGATCCCAAATATGTGATTGTACGCATCAAAGGGGTCAGTGATTTCAGAAAGTATTCACACTCCATGACTTTTCTAAATGTTTTCCATTTTTTTTTGTCAAGAATGTACACAAAATACTCTGTAATGTCAAAGTGAAAGAGAAATAATAGGAAGATTAAACACGAATATACTGGACCTTTATTCGATAAGTATTCAACCCCCTGAGTCAATGTTAGAATCTCCTTTGGCAGCGACTACAGCTGCGAGTCTTTCTGGGTAAGTCTCAAAGAGCTTTTCACACCCGGATTGTACAATATTTGCCCATTATTCTTTTTAAAAAATGACTTGAGCTCTGTCAAGTTGGTTGTTCATCATTACTAGACAGCCATTTTCAAGTCTTGTCGTAGATTTAAGTCAAAACTGTAGCTAGGCCTTTCTGGAACACACTAACATTGTTAGTATTGTGGAGTAACTACAACGTTGTTGATCCATCCGCAGTTCTCCCTTATCACAGCCATTAAACTTTGTAACTGTTTTAAAATCACTATTGCTCTAATGGGGAAATCTCTGAGTGGTTTTATTCCTCTCCAGCAAATGAGTTAGGAAGGACGCCTGTATCTTTGTAGTGACCGGGTGTACTGACACACCACCCAAAGTGTAATTAATTACTGCACCATGCTCATAGGTGCTCTTCTTTGTGAACCATTGGAAAATCTATCTGGTCTTTGTGGTTGAATCTGTGCTTGAAATTATTGCTCGACTGAGGGACCTTACAGATAATTGCTCGTGTGGGGTACAGAGATGGGGTGGTCATTGAAAAATCATGTTAAACACTATTATTCCACACAGAGTGAGTCCGTGCAATGTATTATGTGACATGTTAAGCACATTTGTACTCTTGAACTTATTTAGGCTTGCCATAGCAAATGGGTTGAATACTCATTGACTCAAGACATTTCAGCTTTTCATTTTTAATTAATTTGCAAACATTTCTAAAAACATAATTCCAGTTTGACATTATGGGGTATTGTGTGTAGATCAGTGACACACAATCTCAATTGAATCCATTTTAAATTCAGGCTGTAACACAACCAAATGTGGAAAAAGTCAAGGGGCGTGAATGCTTTCTGAAGGCACTGTATGTGATCGATAGGTACACTCAAATGATTTGCTCGCGTAATGAATGGTGGAGGATGAAAAAAATTGGTAGTTTCCTGTGGAATTTGTAGTCTGGAGAGTCTATCCCTAATAGCTCTGAGGATGATGTTTCATTACTGTTAAATGCTGTTTTCCATACAATCAAATAAAGGATATACACATGTTTTAATCAAGGATATGACAGTAACATCACCCCTAATCTTCTGTGCATTTATGAAGATAAATATGTGTGTGCATGTGTGGTTGAGTATGTGCACGTTTTTATGTGTGTGCATGTGTGGTTGAGTATGTGCATGTTTTTATGTGTTTGCATGTGCATGGATACAGTGTATACATTCCAGTGGTTATGTTTTTCAGGGCGGCCTATATGTGCAAGTCAGTGAATGTGTTGGTAGAATTTGGTCCTGATTTGGTTTTGCCCAATATTTATGTAAATACAGTACTGTAAATTCGGGTTGGTTTCAAGTACAGCCTGTCTGTGTAGGCTAGGGTGTGTAGTATGTCTGTTGCATGCATAGTGTCTGTATGTATATAGTCTGTGGTATGTGTAATATGAATGTGGTGTGTCTGCATTAAAAATGTACACAATCTTTGTTGGGGTCTGTGTTTGTTTTTGTATGAATACACTGCTATTCTGCAGTCCGGTCCTTTCACATTGTAAGTTGTTGCAAAGCTTGGGTCTGGGGCCAGCTTATCAGCCCTTGTGACTGACAACTCTAAAGCCCGGTGTTTAACATCTATCCTTGTGTTTCTCTTTTGATCAGCGTCTGCCATTCTTACTGATTTTCCCAAATCACTGATGCTTGTCAAAGAATTAATTACCTGGATCGGTGCTCCATTGACTCCAAGCACCAGCTGCAGGTTCACCGGAGAGCACCTCGGCTTTCTTCCAGCATTCCCAGCTAATCACCCACAATCCATTTCAACGGCAACCTGGTTGGCTCAGCTACTCGGAAAATAATGTGGAATTAGGCTTCGCCCCAACAGTAACAATTTTAGATTTGCATACCGGGCGGTACACGGCAGATTATCTACGCTGCTCGGCATAGTGGGAGTTGAATATTAACATCAGCGCCAGTGTTAATGGCAGTTGCGTCCTACAGCTTATGAAATAAATAATCGTGTCACAAGCATTCTGCTAAGCGCATATCCTCCCCATGTTATCATCTCATCTGCTGCACAATGTGTTCATTACAGGCAGGATAGGGAAATTCAGAACCGTGGCAAAAAGGAAAAAGTATAAAGTGCATTTGATGGGGAAATGGGTGGCCTTAACTGAACAGTGGACACCAGGGCTGTCTCTGTAAAGAAATAATGATATTTCCTTGACGTTTACCTGTGATAACCGTTTGTTTTGGTAACCTAGGTCAAATGAACACCGACACACGGTGAGAAATCCGGTGAACGCGTCATTAGAGATGATTTTCTCATTTGCTAACGATATTGCGGTAATGAGGATTTGCTTCAAATACCTCCTGTTGGAGGCAGCATGACGTCAACCTCTCTCGTCACCAAGCACATCGCTGACCCCTGTGTCACAGACACGCCGTGGAGAGGAGTAGACACGACAGATCAGACGGTCATAGAACCAGGCAGACGATACCAAGCACAAACGCGGCTTAGCACAGGCAACTAGACTGGCACATACGTATTCTGTCACAGAACAGACTGTGCGCCTCTCAGATGGAGCAGAGCACAGTGCAGGCGAACTAGAGACACTTCAGAAAACACTGCAGACACAAAACAAAGTACAGACAAGATTTATCGATAGCATTTCATGTATGTAACAGGAGACTGTTTATATTTCTATGCAAAGTCAAACGCAGAGTAGACATACCACAGCAGAGTTACCGTCTGGTCCGTCAAGAGCTCTCACACACACATGAACATACAGACACGCACTGCACCGCACACGTACACTTGTGCAGACTGTCCAACAGTGCAGCTCCCAGTCAGACCAAAGTGCAGACAGCTTGTACCCTGTTGTCCCCGCGACCCTGACCCAGACAGTCCAGCCAGTACCAGACACCACCACACCCGAGACATCATACACTACTCCACCGAATGATAAGTATCCTACACTATATCACTATTTTATACAGTACAGGGCTCTAGACAGTTCGCTCCCTGGGAGTCATTGCATTGTTTTTCCTCCTTAGCCTTCAGCAAAATGTGAAAGGGCAGTCGCTCCACTTAATGAAGTTGTCATTCAGGTTCTTTTTTTTTTCAGGCTGTCCGACTTCACTTGGCCGCAATTCCAAGAATAGGACGTGTGAGAACTTTGTTGTGTAATACCTCAGAGGACTGAAGCTCCGTTTTCCTGAACGACAGCAAATCATTTAGGTTTCACACTTCAACAAGGATGGTTTTCTTGATAAATGGTAATTTTGTTTTGTACTTTGTACCAACTCGGCTACCTGCGCCTTTAGCTTCCCCGTGTCTTTGTGGAGTTTCTCAAGCTCTTTGGGGTACACATCTCGGTGGTAGTTTGAAGAGTGTCCAGTGCCTTATTCACTAGCCGTCCGAGGGGGGCCTGCAAAAATGGCGAAACGAGGTTCACAGTGAAATATATCAAAAATAGTTTGATTAGTGACATAATTCAAGAGTTGAATGGAGCATTTATCATTCATGTATTATCCTTTACTGTTAAGTTGATGGATCCTCTATGGTATTTAGTGTGCTATCTGAGATATAGAATGCAACTACATGAAAATATTTTTATTTTGAATGAAATTATACTTCTCACCTTCAACGTGTCTGAGAAAGTTTTTGAGTACAGTTTTGCAAATATCCTCAGTGTTGGAAAAATACCCAATTGTCATACTTGAGTAAAAGTTTAAAAAACATAATAGAAAATGACGCAAGTAAAAGTAAAAGTGACCCAGTAAAATACTACTTGAGTAAAAGTCTAAAAGTATTTGGTTTTAAATATACTTAAGTATTTAAAGTAATTGTAATTGCTAAAATATACATCATTATATTAAGCCAACCGGACAGCACAATTCTTTATTCCCCCCAGATAACCAGGGAACTCCAACACTCAGCCATAATTTACAAATGAAGCATGTGTGTTTATTGATTCTGCCAGGTCAGAGTGCGCAAATTTGACCTATTTCCTGTCCTGCTAAGCATTCAAAATGTATTTTTTAAAGTAATAGTAAAAGTAGAAATTGTAAAATATAAATTGTAAAGTACAGAAACCCCAAATTACTACTTAAACTACTGAATATCCTATAGTTCTGTGTAGTGTTGCACTTCTGTTTGCTGGAATATCGTCATCATTTCACCACAATATGGAATCGACTGATTCTGCCAATCAAATAACTTTGGAGGTTAATGTCAGTCTGAAATTAGTCTGAAATTCAATAATGATCCGCAAATGTTCCTCTCCAATCTCATTTTACGGATGTATTTAAATTTGAGGCTCTCACTGATTCAAAATATCTGCTACCATGGCTTATACTAGAGCCAGAATAGTATTATGGCCATAATTATCAACCTGTGACTGTGTTTGCACTCAAAATGTGGACACTGGAGAGCATTTGTAATTACAAATTCACAGATGAAAACAAATCAGAAGCATCCATGATGCCTTGAGGCCAAATGTTGGTCCTAGGGCTTGGAGTTGATTTTTGGATTCTTCTCAGTGGCAATACTTCAGTTCAGTTTTGAAAGCCAATTTGATATTTTGTTTTAATATGGGGTTGTTTTACTTGAGGGATAAGGGCAGTTTTAGTAGGTCATATCAAATTTGGAATGTTTCACTTTAACTGTAGCGGTATATAGCAAATTCCTCTTTGGTGAAGCAAAAGTATTGTGGACAGTTTCATTCACAGTCACATCAAACTAAAGCACAGACATATGATGCTACTGATACTCCCTCACAAACCTATATCAAGGATCACGGCTGATCCAGCAGAATCAAAAAAAAAAATCGACCTTGCATTTGAAGTGAGAAATTGCCTCAGAATCATAATTCACCCAAACCAAATGTCTTGGCATTGTCTAGCCCTGCAAACATCATTGTCTTCCTCTCCTCTGTCTATTTACAATAAATGATTGAATTCCACCCCACAAAAATCCAATTTCTGCTTTGTGTGTGGATGGGCTCACACACACACACACACACACACACACACACACACACACACACACACACACACACACACACACACACACACACACACATATACACAGCTGTAACCGACACACACTGCAAAGCTTATCTTCCTCGTTCCTTATTGGAGGCCCATGGAAACACTCTTTATTATTTCCCTCGTTCTTCCAAAGCGCTGCTGTGTGCTTTGGGATTAGGGAGGCTCTCTGTGGCGGCTGCAGAACTAACTGGCTGCAGGCGGCAGGGGCTCCAACTCCCCTCCTCAATAAAAACCTCTTCCCCTCCCCCTCCTAAGCCCTCCCCTTCCAATGCCCTACACACCAGCCATTCCTTGGAGTATTACACCATCCTGATGTAATATCTAACCAATCACATGATGGCTGCGCTAAACCATCCAGGATTATGGAAGCTAGTAGCTCAGACTGGGTAATGAGAGTTTATGGAGAGAGAGAGAGAGAGAGAGAGAGAGACAGAGAGACAGATAGACAGAGAGAGAGGGTGTGAGAGAGAGAGAGAGAGGTAGAGATCACAATACATATTTTCAAGAGTAGCTAAGAGCAAATATACACTGCCTGATGAAGGATGGTAGTCCTTTGTTTGCCTTGTAAACGTGTTAAAGAGATGTTTTCATTTGCTATACACCTCATCCAAACTAGTGTCTGTAGTGTCTGTGGTCAATCAATAATTGACAACAATTTGACAAGTTTGAATTATAACATGACATAGAATGCTTCAAATCAATTATTGGCGTTTGCTTACAGGACCTACTATCTAATATGAGCCAAGCCCCTTCATTTGCGTTCTAAAAGCTATTTTTTATGATGTCTAGCCTGGGTTAAAAGCTTCCCACATGGACTGTGAGCTGTCCAACCATGACTTATCATTAGTTGTGCTCCTTACCACTTCAGTGCACATGGGAGATGGAGTCTGTCAGTCTCAAAGATTGGCACTGCTCAGTATCATCCCCACTTCACACACACACAAGGCACACACACTACACACACCCACATACACATTTCACCCTGCAGGTACCGACTCCCCTGTCAGAGCCGACTCTCTCATGTGTCTGCAGCGGTCTCAGTATGACGTGGTGTGTGAGCATGCTGTGTGTCTGCTGCAGCACTCTCTATACGCCCGAGGACCTGTGTGTCTGCCTGGTAAATGTATGTGAATGCACTGGAAAAACTACAGAGGAATCGCCGTGGACTAGTTGAGAATAATCAGGTCTGCTAGGAGTCTTGCTCTGGGAATGATGTAGCACTAGTGGGACCAATAGATCTGAGAATAGATTACTACATGTTGCGACATTCTATTCCTAATTCAATTTGTCTCAATGTCTTGTGTCCTATGCTACCCATTTAACATGTAACTGGTGAAGAGGGTGGTTGAATGATGCAACTATAAAATACAATAGTTTTTTTTTTAAATGTGTCAACCACAGCCAACCCTCTTGAAACCAAAACAGAACAGACACCAACAGAAGTTTTGGTCTAAAGTATTGAATCTATCTTAATAAAACAAGGTCTTCAAATGGTTCCTCCTCAGCTCTTAAGGTTCCTTGGAGTGCTCTTGTCCGATAAAGAACCTTTGAGTTAAGTGTGGGGCATCTATGTGTCCCTTCCATAGCACACTGTAAATTGGCCACTGTTAACAAGTGTAGATTTTTTTTAGTGTAACATTTCTAGTGTTGATTCAAAAGTTCAATGAACACTCTAAAGATTAACACTAAAAAAAAACAGTGTTGGTGGTAATAACCAGAATTGAACCAAAATCACTACTAGGCAGTAAGTATCATATTTCCCAGCATGCTCTATTGCAGGTTGATATTTAGAATTGTTTGTTTCAATATCCATGTTTTTGCATGTACATTGATTGATTAATTAATTGTATGCTACGTAAATGTAAATAACATACATTTTCCTATTTCTATCTGTTACTTGGACTTATTGCATCCGTTACTGAAACGGTTGTTCCAGTTGAGATGTTTAAGGTAGTCTGATATCTTAGTGTTCCCAGTCCTAGCAGTCATTCTGAATTCAAAATGTTGGATATACCCAATCTGGTTGGATTCCAATAGGAATTACTCATCACTTTGCAAGCCTGCATAATGTGATTTGCAGGCCTGATGCCACTGTATTAGAGTACAACTAGACCCTCAAAAGAAAGCCTTATGAAATATGTATGGTATTGTTCCTGACTTAGGAATGTATGCCTTTCCTACGCACAACTTCCCAGTATTTGGTATTCAAACTTACCTTTTTCAGTAGCACAACACACACTTGCATGCTCTGAATACATTTCAATCAACCATTGAAAACCCTCCCAGTTGCTGGCCAACAGATTTTCTAGTGGAGTTGTCATTCAATGGGGATTTCAGTACATGTAAAGTATCTTAAACCATCCCTTTAAATACTGTGTACCTTTTAATTAGAATACAGGGATCAATTAAAGAAAGCCATCTATGCATATTCATCTCCGTTTCGCACCAACTGATAGATTCTAAAAAATACTCTGATCTTGTAGATTATTTTACGCTCTGAAAGTATGCATGAATAAATAAACAGTTTTAGAGAGCCTTTATGAGCTAAATATATTGATGAATAAAAATGCAGTGGTTTGATTCGTCTTTAAAGTTGCCACATTCAAGTTCAATCCATGAAATATTGGAAGGTGGAAAGAAGTGTACAACAGGGGTTGAAAAACAATCCTCTTAATTCTCAGTAATCATGGAACTGTATGACAATGATCCAGTGGTGGTGAACCTTGCGCCAGGCTCCAATTCTAAACTGCTATGTGTGGCCTGAGTTCGATAGTGATTCAAATAGGCTACATGTCCCAAATTATTGCACAAAGTCAGCCTAATTATGATCCACTAATGCTAGTGACCCTCAGGAACAACTTACAAGGACGTGAAAGAGGAAAGAAAGCTATACGGAATGGAAATGAATAGAATGGAATGATACAAAAATAAATGTTTGGGTATTGCTGACAGTGGCTCCTGATAGCTAATATTTATATATTCTAATAAATTGTCAAATAAAAGTGAGAAAAGCCTGAGCATATAGTCAAAACATTCTAAAGCACATATATACATATATATATCCACTAGGTTCAGCCCTATAGAAGCCTATTGGGTCTCCAAATTTCATCTGCAAATGATGAGGGCACACAATTAAAATTTGGACTAACAGCACAGCTATTTATAACCTACTTCACTGTGGGAAAGGGGCCTGCAATACATCATGTTGATATGATTTTCAGTTTGCTTCCATACGTCTGGTTTCACATTCATTTCCAGGGATCAGAAGGACCAAATTATCTTAAACAATGCTATGTGTATTTTACAATCCCCCTCTCCAATCAGATGATTCATTTACCTAGCTCTTATAAAAAGCTCTTACAAATTTGGAAAGTACAGTGCATGGAAAATGCTTTTTTTGTTTGTTGATAGGAATAAAGAAGGTAGATGCTTTTTCCGCTTGGAACTGGCAGGTTTGCTCAAACCTTATCCATGGTTTCCTCGCGCATAAAAGGTGGTGGAATGATGAGTCAAGGTACAACGACACACCTCTGCCACACCTTCATTTATTTGAGCTCCATCTCAAACGACTAGTGGGTGAATAGCATGCTATTCTCATGCTTAAGTTCAAGGTCAGAATACACATAGAGAGAAAAGCGCATTAAAAGAGCTCAAAGTTCCGTTTACGCACACTTCACTTGGGTTGGGATCGGGCCTTAAAAAACATATTCATTTAGTATCTCACTTAGTATAGGCCCAAGAATGAAAATGAATGAATGCAACAACCACTTCTCTGTCACTCAGTCGAAAATTCACTCGAAAGGCTCCCTTGGAAATATGCAAATAAGGCTTAAAACCCTACAGCAGGGCTATTCAATTCCGGTCCTGGAGGGCCGAACATTTCTGGCTTTGGATTTTTGTGTGGTTCTTCATAAAAATCTTTCCATTTTTGGTTCTGCAGAGCCACTAAAATGGCTCTCAATAACCTTATTTGGTTTCAACTTGCACTTTTACTTTGAAGTGTATAATACAAACATTTATTCTAATTGTGTCAAGTGGCTAGACATTCTCTCTGGAGGGAAAAATATATTTTATACTGTATGAATGGACTGCCTATTCTGTGGTAAAACTCTTCCAATTTTGTAAAAAAGTGACGTCATACGAAATGTTTCATATCTTGGGTACGATGTGACCGAGATAATTCCTATGCCCTCATAGTTGAGTGGTTCTGTAATGTGTGTTCGCTTCCCTGTTCCCTCACTCATTGATTGTCAGAGGTGTCAGGTTTGCTTTCCCTCCAGGTCTCTTTGGGGCTTTGCTCTGAGAACACTCTGGCTGTTCAACTGACACACTTGTAATTCCACTCCGCCTCCCGGGAGTTATCCCAGGTTTGTGTTTGGCTTTCTCATTTGAACCCCTGCCAAACGGTACACGACGAGGAACCACCACATTCCTGCTATTTCAGTCAACCTCTCCCTCCTTCCTTCTCCGAGGAGCTCTGTGATGCTCTCTCTCTTTTTCCTGGCTCACTGTTCCATATCCAAACTTTGGATTGCAAAACAGGTTGAAATATGGGGAATATGGAAGATAGGAAATGGAGGGGGGGGTTTGCATATTCTCGTTAAAGTGTGTCTTCTCAGACACACCAAGTGGAGCTTTCAAACTTCTGAGAGCGAAGGAGAGAGAGAGAGACAGAGAGAGAATGAGTAAGGGAGAGAGAGAGAGAGGGAGAGAGAGAGAGAGAGATTGTGCTCCTCTGCAAAGATGAATGAAATACTCCAAATAAGGAAAACATAAAAATATTTCATTAGCACCTCTTTATTTCTCCTTGAGTGACAGAGTAGAGGAGATAGTGTCACGGTGAATTAATGATTTTAGATGTTTTTTTTTTCTCTCGTCTCTGTTGCCACTGTCGCCTCCCTGCCTGCCTCCCTTCCTCCCCCAGAATGAAATCAGCAGATGGATTTAGCTCCGTTTTTATGAATTACTCACAGACCCAGCTGCACATAATTACACCCAATTCTGCCACCTTATCTTTCAAATTAAAAAGATTAGATTATTTGCGAAAGAAATGTATGCAGCGTCTCTCAACATACAGGCCCAGCAAGGACCACAGTATTTTTGATAGTGCCTCATTTTCAGGTATTCATACATAGCCAACTGAGTGTCTCCATATTGACTCGTATAGAGAAGGTTTATTTTAGCACCGATATCTAATATCAACAAGCCCCACGATTGGTTTAGATAATTGAATCAACAAAAAATGCAAGAGTTCTTTCAAGAATCCACTACAGAGTCATCACTGCTTTTGTTGTGATATGGTATACATTAAGAGTCGTATTAAGAACCCTTGATGAATACGACAAAGAATATGGCTGCCGTTTAGGCTATATTGTGTTGCAGACTGGAACATAGACATTTTGTTGTATCATCGTTCCTTATCGCAGCAATAGAATACCTCTTTCCCTTTTCAGATAAGAAATACAGAAAATTCTGTGAAGTGCTGTGATAAAAATGTACCCCTTTTTTTCCCTTCTTTTTTTTTACTATTCAGTGAAGTTTATATTTTCTTCGTGATCATTGTCTGAAACATTGGACTGTCTCAAGTATTAACTTTCCCAGACAAAAATATTGCGTTTCCTGTATTTACTTCCCTCCATTCATTCATTTAAAGTCCTTATCATTGTGGCAAAATGTTAGCAAAATTACATCAACGTACAATGGCGGAAGACTGTAACAAGATTTGCCGAAACAGACCGAATCAAAGCGGTTTGATTTGTCATGTTGACAAAGTAACAGTTTCATTGAATTAGACATGCTATTGTTGTAAGACATGCCATCACTCTGTTGAATCTAATGCATGACCTAGAATTCGCTATTTGAAAAAATAGGATTCTTAAGAAGTTGGTGTGAGGAAAGACAGTAAAAAATAAAAAGGATTTATGGTTATTTAATTTGAATTTGCACACCATTTTCTGGATGGTGATTGGTTGGTCAAGTTAAAGTATATCTTAATGACGATGCCTCATTTCCCCTATTATGTGTCATGTTATATGTAATGACCAGCTATAAAATGTTTGTTTTTGATTAGTCTGGGGTGGCTTTGGGAAGAAACAACCGTGTCAAATAACCATTTTATGGCTGGTCATTACATATAACATAACAATAACATAACACATAACAGCGGGAATGAGGCATGTCAATTCTTAGAGTGGAAGGAAACCAATCAGTCTTGCTCATCCTTACCATCACAAACACCACTGTAGACAATAGCTTATACCTTCACCCTACAGTGTCACCAATTGATTAGCTGATTGAGATCCCATTCATTCTGGGTCAGGTCTTTTTTTAATTGAACTTTTATTAAACTAGACTAAGACTAAGACTAAGACGAAACGTGCTCCGGAAGATCACTATACTACTGATCAGATGTACTGTATACTTTCATTGGGAATTAGCTTTGTGGGAAATTGATTACAGTGGAAAGAGGTTGGAAGAGATGGTGAGAGGATATGAGGGTTGGGTGGCATTGGCGGTTGCGTCTTTCTGTGTGTCTTTCGCCTCGTACAGTTATCACAGAAAAGAGAAGCAAGGCAGTCTGGGTAAAAGGCCTGAGCTCTTTTCTTCCTGCCATACTCAATCACTGGGCATGATTGCAAACACAATCATTAAGCAAAGGAGAGCGAAAACACACGTTTGTCCTTCAAATACATGGCTGCCATCGATCGGCATCATTATCCGCCGATAAAATTGCTGTCTAAGTGCTCTTAGAGATTTGTCATTGAATTGGGTGGTGATGTCGTTGATTAAAGTCATAGCGTTTTTGGTAGACAATTAAGGCATGTTTTGTGTTCCCCCTGTTGTGTTACAGTATTTTGATATCCCGCAGACATAGTAATATGATCGTTATTCAGTTTCACGAGCAGGCTTTGCCCTTAAGTAGAGGTGACTTTGGCACTGAGTTACAACAATCACTGTGGAGGACCATGTTGAAATGAGCTGTTCATCTTTTGAAAGATATTTAAGGCTGTGGAAATCAATACTTGAACATTTGGCACCAGACAGGACATGTACTGTTTCAGGTATTTCTCGAATAGGTATGTTTCAAAAACAGATATTATTACACTCTTTCTATGTAAGATTAAGATCCTTTGTATTTTAGTATTTTATTAGGATCCCCAATAGCTACTGCTAAAGCAGCAGCTACTGTTCCTGGGGTTCACACAAAACATACAATTCAACAACTGATGTGTTGCTAAACAGAACCAATCCATTGTCATCCACCTCCAGGTTTGACCAGTTTCTATAGATATCCCTAAAGACTATAAGCATTTTATGTTGAACTTTGGTTGGTTGTCTATGAAGACTTACATGCTGTGCTGTGTTTGGTCTGTGAAGACGTTCATGTTGAGAAGCTGAAGACTGCCAGCTGTAATAGAGTAGGTACTGTAGTTTCTCTCCAGTATGTGGCGACTGTGGCATGTTGCAGCCTCGGGATATAGGCTATCTTGCTGACTAAACTGTACTATTTGACACAGGGCCTAGTTTCTCTCATGAAGCATTACAGCAGGCTAGCAAAGCTAGCGTTTCCATGGTGACTGATTCCTTGATCAAGAGGTTTCAGGCCTCCCTATCTCGTCTCGACCGCCAGCTCAGCAGATGTGATCAGTCACCGGATTTCAGAGCAAGATTCCTCAAAGGGAAGATATATTTCTGATTTTCAGAAGAAGAAAAAAATGTCTATTGGAAGAATTCATTTGTTTGTGGTTGTCCTTGAAAATAAATTAATCTCCTGGAACAAGATGTTGACTTGGTCGCGCCGTTTGTTGAACTTGTGTATGAGTTGAAGAATTTCAACGGTACAATCAGTGTTTCATGAAGCTACCGTTCATAAATAGACATCTACATGCAGTCCTAAGATAAGGTTGTGTGAATGAGGAAATGATCAGCTCTCTAAACGTGAGAAGATGTATCTCACAGCTGCAATTAAGGCGTACATTTCCATATGACTGTTCCGTATGAGGGGGTGTAGTCTTTCTTTGACTGTTTGGTTGTGGTTCACTACGTTTTGAAATGAAGCCTGAAAGATTCAGAACAATAATTGTCACATCTGTCCCTTTTCACAAAGGCTGTTGCACAATTTGAACCGGAGCGCTCATCCTGTATAAATTATGGAAATGGGTGAAAATATGGAAAAGTATTTAAATCAAATGTTTCTTTCGGTTAATGAAATGTCTCGTTCTTATCTTGGTCCGCTATAATCCATATGTTAATGTCTAATGTAGAACTGTTTATCTGTGCAATTTGCCCCTCTACTCTTTGTGTGTTATCTGAAATTGTGCTGTAAATTTGGCCCCGGTGAATTATTATGCTTATCGACCTGCCCATAAAGCAAATATTCAAATTTTGTTGCATGATTAGCCCTATTTATCTATATAATTGGATTGAGTTCGCCTCTAGTCTGTGTGAATGTGAGCTGCTGATTTAGAGCCGCAGACAAATATATGCTGTGGAAGATGGCCACCTTAATTGTATTTCAGAATAATTCCATTTGGATACAATCAATAGGTTTACCCTTGAATTTTTGGAGTCTAATCAAGTCATAGTTGCCTATGAGATTATTGAAAAGAAAACAACCTCCGGCCTGGCGTCAAAATGAGACAACACAGAATTTACTGTGGGAAGGATTAGTGTCTGGAGACCGAGGGAGATTTGCACAGGCAGAATGTGAACAGGGCAATACAATACATTACAATCGTTTCCGGCATGCCGTAATTCATGCAAACATCCCCAGGCTATTTATACCACGCCACTAGAATCTAATTGTGTCCAATACTTAATCCAACTAAAAGTAACGGTGGCAGAGGTTCAACTCCTGTTAACATGAATATTGAAAAGACGTTGTGTTGCTAGACAAGTGTGACAGTTTGCTTGTGTAAAAGAGTCCCTTTTAGGGAGGGAGATTCAATGAATATGTTTAAGACCACAGGACAAGTCGCGGTTTTACTCCAATTGTTTTCATTTTTGTATTGAAGGCAAAAAAAATACAAAATCTTAGAATGATGGGCTAAGTGAATGTGGGACAAATCTGTCACATTAGACAGCTTTGATCAATGGGAGGCTCGACCACCTTTGAGCCCCCATTACTATGTGCTCTGGGAGGCAGCCTCTCATATCATTACGCTTCCAGCATCTAACATCCAAGCGGAGAACAAGCACGCACACAACAGCATTAGCACACAAAAGTAAAGGAATTTCATTTACCCGCCCCTAAAATTGATTGTGTATGTTTTTACTGAAATCAATAGCGCTTCGCTCTGCAAGCTAATTGGATTACATGTGCAAATATCAAGGTAATGTGAAATGTTTATGAAATGATTACCTTGAAAGTAGGAGGTTGATGTCGATCAATAATGCATTGGTATTTATTCATCTCTCGAAAAAAAAAGAAGCTAAATACACACATTACCTGTCCTGTCTTAAGCTAACGGCAACACAAACCCAACATTATTGCCTCTGAGTGTGAACAGTGACATTAGCATTAGCGCTAACGCTAATCGCTAAACGAAACGGTCCTCTGCCGAGACGGCTGTGAGGATGCACTCAGCGTTAAGACTGTTTATTAATCAGGGAATAGTAAGTAATCCATGGCCATTAATGGAAATGGCTGACACTAATGGATGACAGTTGCTCTCCTAACACTTAAGCGGGGACTTCATTACTGACATGGAGATTAGTGGACGAGAAACCGCATTAAAGACTCCACCTGTGAGCGCCGCAGCGTGCGTTGCCTTTGACAAGATGATGGAACACTTGTCAAGCTCATTTTCTCTTCAATAGACTATGTTTAATTCGAGGATCCTCAAAAAGAAACCAGCCGGAAGAGAAAGAGATGACATCAAACAAATCATCGCTCAGGTTCTTCAGTGCTCCAATGACTCAAATTGCATAATCACTTCTTTTTTTTGCACTTATGACCTTCCTCTGGAGTCCTTATAGAGTAATACTAGCTTTGTAACCAGTGTGTTTGGCTGACGAGAAGTTTAGGTGACTTGGCTGAGAAATATGTAACATATTAGCCTTCACCATAGCTGGTCAGTAGCTGGTGGAACAAGATGCTAATTCCACAGCTTTCGCTTGCCGTCAGTGTCCCCAACACACCATCGTAGATGACACAACCCCCCCGGGTTATACGCCATTTGTGTCAAATGTGGATATAAGGGTTGTATAATGCATCCCAAAAATCTGTACCTGGCGTATACGACAAGCCACCAAAGGGTTAAGCACTTAGCCGGAGACATGACAATGCAAAATTCTCCCCATAGCGCAATAACATGCTCCCTGAAAGTGATGAGTGTCTGATCATGCATCTCAGCATTATATATCAGACCTTTTTAATGGATTCTTCCAATGAATCCTTGCCATTGCAAAGGAATAAAATGCCAAAAGTGGAAGGACTCACAGTTTGATTGGCCGGTGTGTCTAATAGTCTAAACCGTCTAATGACGGTTAGAACTGCTTTACAGCACCTGGAGGATTGTCTGTGTTGGAGAGATCTCTTTTATTTTTCTCGTTTATGTGACGTGTCTGTCACATCTCTGAGTACGGGTGGTTTTTCACTTAAACTGGCTCAATGCAAAGTGAAGAGCATTTTGCTAATTAAAACAATTATCCAGACACAATACATTGTTCAAGCTGTTGAAATTAATAAAGGGCTTAATTGAGGCAGATCAAGAGCAGTTTTTTTTTTTTTAGAAGAGCGCTATAATCGTTAGAGACTCGATGTGGTAACGTTCTCGCACTGGTTGTCTGTTAATTGCATTGCCAATTTGCTGAGCATTTTGTTTTTGTTCAGGAACCCCATCAACTGCAGGCCTACTCTAGACTGTACTAGACTCAATACTTCACCTTCAATGATTGCAGATGTGATGTGGATTTGACTTTATCATGAGCATAGCCTACATAGGGTCAGTAGATACCAATACGGTGAAAGAGAATATCCACATAAGGTGTTTCCACGTGTTCAATGTATACTTTGTCTGGGATAGACGTATAGTATTGAACATAGGAGCTATATTACGGTGAACGGAGCTGTGGGATGACGGCTCAGTGTAATGGCTGGAATGGAATGAATGGAACGGTATCACACACATCAAACATATGGAAACCACACTCTTGACTCTGTTCCATTAATTCCAGCCATTACAAGGAGCCCATCCTCCTGTAGCTCATCCCACCAGCCTCCACTGGTATTGAAATACTGTGACATCTGTCAGTTAATTTACTTGATATTCCCCACCCAATAAATAACCAACTATGACAAGTTTAAACACACTATGATGACCTGAAATGTCTCTGCAAGCATTTTATGGGCAACAGACTGAGAGGAGATCTCCAAGCCCTGTGAAAAATGCCACTAATCATCACGCTCAAGCGTTTCTCTCTGTCACGGCTGTCTCTGTGGAGCAAAGCGGTGCCCAGAAGTCTCCATCATCAGCCCTAGGGTCCCAGGGGACAGGAGAAATCACATTATATATGCTGTCACACAAAGTCACTGTCAAGGTGCACAGAGCTCTGGTTAGATATAGACTGATGAATTGCTACGAAAGCTCACCCCAGCAACAGTATGCTCGAATACGCTCAAATTCCAACAAGTGAGATACATTTTGCAGAGATATCAAGCAAACAACACAGCTCTCATCTCATTTGTACTTCCAAAACGTGTATTCTTTAAGTGTTGAATTTGCAATCGAGCTGACCTTGTGCTTCCTCCGGGTGCATCATCTTGGATTTTGATGAAGAGGCTCTCGTTTTCTTTTACCACCCACCAGGGTTTTTTTATTTATTAAGAGGACCTGCCTATCAAATTGGGTGGTGGATGATGAAATTGCAGTGCAATAGCTAGCGGTGAGCGCTTGTTCAGCACACCAAACTTTGCTGACCGTGTTGTGTCAGTGGGGTTCCAGACAGCTGCATTCTCTTGAGGCTGGGCTGCCCGCTGAGCAACAGAGAGAACACAGTAGACGGAATGAACTGCAGCTCCAGAGAAACGGGACCCAATGACTCGTAACCATGAATCAATTTGTCACTCTTTTGATCAGTCATTTTAAATGATCATATCGCTACGTGATAATCTCATGTGGAATCGAAAATTCCAACTGGTCATTATAATAATGCTTTGTTGTGTTCCTAGCAGATATATGAAGAGTTAGAGTTCAGTTTGAAATGGTTGTAGTGGAACTCAACAGTACTTCTCTCCCAAAATAAAGGATTTAATTCAGATGAGTTGGACATTTTTCAAGCCTTGTATGGATGTTACCTCATAAACCTTTCAGAACGTGTTTCTAATGAATATGAGGAATTTATTAATACTACATTATTTCATTCTCCGGAGATGGAGAGAAACTGGCTACTATGCCTGTGCCCATCGTCTGAATTCCCTGGAAATTAAAGCATGCCTATTATTCATGTTCAGTGCACGTTCCGCTGGGTTTTTTTGCGTTTCTTATCCAATTGATGTGTTCAAGCCATTAATTATTCAGTCCAGCGTATTCTATACAGATGCTAATGACAGATATGTTAAACATTGTATTCTATGCATTTACAGCACACAGCTGCTTACTGCACAGCACACTCAGGACCTCTGGCGGCAGTGTCTGCTGTGTCCCTCCTCCCCACCAGTGTGGAATCAGCAAATAAAAAAGGCAGTAGTCCCTCCAAGGACCAAGAATAGCAAATGGCAATGGTAGAAAGTTTTGCATGCACTGTATTCCATTCCAAGTAGCTCTGATGAAACAGATATTTCACAGTTAATGTAGAAGTCTACAGACTGAAAAATAAGGCAATTTGTGTCCATATTTGTTCTGCTTCAGTTCCTGGAAATCAATTATAGGCCAGGACGACATTAGAAATGGAGTCTGGAGTCATTATTAGTTGATTGATTGGAGCCTTGAATGGGTAATGGTTGATTAGACTGCATATGTGGACAGGTTAGATGGGAGGTTGCATTGCAATCTCTGTCTCTGTTATTTATTCCAGTCACTTAGGACACCATGGTGAAAGAGTCTCTTCACTCATAGATGTAAACATGTGTGTACAATTTGCACGGATGCTGCTAGCCTAATGTGTTAAATTGCCCATGGACAACTGAACACACGCAAAAGGTGGACACCCTCACATACGCGCTGTGCACATGCGATGCTTTTCACATCACTCAGTCAAATGGATCCGTTTGATTATCCTCCCAAATGACCTCCTCTGGAGTGGCTCTCACGTCGTGGTTCTTCATTTTCCCGCGAGCCAATTAAATAGATCCAGCTCTGGAGAGCATGAACTTGGAGTTCATCTGCTGCCGTATCCCATCCATTCCAGGAAGTAAGGCGGAGAGTGCGGGATAGACCCGGAATGCTGGTCACAATAACAGAGTAAGAGAGAAATACAGTGTTAAAGGGAACATTGATCAGAACATTGATCAGTACACAGCACATCTGAACTGCAGTCTACTGCACACCATCACTCCTCCAAGCACGTACGCCCTGACCGGAGCTGAGTGTTAATCCCACGACCGACCGACGGGATCTATCGTACCTCTCCTTTTAGAGCATCCATGAAGAAGCATTTCTCTTCCCTCCAGTCTTAGACTGTGCACCATAGGGACAGGTGATGAGGACACTGTGTTCATGGCGTAAGGGGCTGGGAACCTATAGAACCGTCCACGGGAAGCGAAGAGTGGTGTTTATTTTCAGCTGCGCCACCCTGATGAAACACATGTCCCGATGGGGCTTTCTTCATGCTAAATGTATGGTGGTTCCGTGGGCAGGCGGCGTGCATTGATACCATGCGCTTGCCTGCTAGCTTTAGATGACAGAGCACCAGGCGGCCCTAGATGATGTAAACCCCATTTTGGGGACTTTGTGGTGCAACGTTCCAGTTCCACTCAGTTTGTGCTGAATGGGCTTTCTGAAGCATTGTCTGCAGTGGGACGCTTAATCTCCCATGCTGTCCACTGGAAATGAACTTAACGTTCTCAGCAGAGTTCTAAGTAACATAGAGCAAAGAGACTTGAGTTCTGGGAAGGACCCAATAAATGACGTATTTCTGAGTATCAGCTAAACCAACGAAGGCAAAACTCTGATAGAAGGTACAGTGTGTAGTGACATGGATGCCCCTTCGTTTGCAGCCAAGGGCCTGAAGAAATCACGCGAGAGACATGGGGATGTTGGCAGGTGCAATCACAGTCTCTAAAGGAAACTAAGCTTGTTCTCTCTGAGGACCCACACAAACACACACATACACACACATACACACACACACACACACACACAGAGAAAAGTATCCCATCTGTAATTAGTAGTTAGAGTGGGAGCAGTGGGGGAGAGTGTTGAATGCGGGATTGAACTCCATTAGCGCTGAGCTGTGAGGAGACCCAGCATGCATTTCACTTGTGCCTCGACAGAGCCCCAAATATATGGAGATTCAGAATCATCCTCTTCCCCTCGCACGGATTCCCCCTCAACATTAGCCCTGTTAACCAACACAGTGTGCTGTGCATATTTAAGCATGGCATTCCATTTACAGAGGATAAACGGACATATATGGGTCTGCACACCCTCAAGGACAATAGCTTAGCATGTTCATGTTTGCTTTGTCTGCAGTCATGCACATTTAAACCAGACTCTGTTTGAAGTGTGCGCCTCGACATATAATATTTGATATGAGGGTAGATTTGTTTTGTGACCGGAGCGACTGGTTCTGAAGAATATTGCTAACCTAATAAAAATGATCAAACAAAACTCCATCAGCAATGGGCTGCCACTCTGTTGACAAGAGGAGGTGTTATGTTCGGCTTAATCACGGGCACAAACGAATCATGCCGCCAACCGAAGTGAGTAGAGTGGAGTAGAGTCCTTGGGGGTACTATGATTGACACTCAATTGCCTAGTATAAACAGAAAAAGTTATTGGTGAAATCTATTCTTTATTCTCATACAGTAGGTATAATGCATCGAAGAGGGACACAATGTTCAACAGCGTAGTTGAAATGATCTTGAATACCAGTAAACTACATTCATCAATCAGACTCCTTTACTACGTGAGTAAATGCTATAGGTCATGAACATATACCGATTAATCTAGCCATCTTGGGAGTCTGTCTACGCGTCAAAACTCGGATCATTAAGAGGCTTGTAGGACTTATGAGCTGTTAATTGCGATCACAGTCCAAGCCTTCATTTTGCAAGTTTATCTTAGCCAGACATCTAAAGTTAGAACCGATGCATAATCTAATGCTATGTGTATAGTGTAGATAACATCGACCAATAGATCTTTCTATTACTATGTAAAAACGAGGAATGTATTTACTCAAATCAACCAATAAGATGTGTTAGTCATGAAAGAGACACTCAAATGACTACAGTGTACATGAAATATGTGCTCCATTACAGAATAAGACAGAGTAAATTACTATCAACTAATAATGTGTAACGTGGTTACAAGTATCTTCAGTTCAGAATAGTCTCTAAGAGAGAAAAAAAAAACTGTGTGTCTGATACACGCTTACGGATACAAGATTATCAGCCAATTCACTCCCCTTTTAACCAAATTCAAGCGGGAACTCACCACCATTGAATGAACATTACTTTGCATTTTGCTAGTGAAAAAAAAAAAGTAGGACAACACACCCAGATTGTATTGTAATCAACTCAATTCAATTTGAATGTTATGACCGGACAATAGGAATGCGCCTGATAACCAGTCAACCCAACATACAATTTCGACCCAGTCAACCAGACCACACGCAATGCAATAAGACATATCAAAATATTCAGCTATTTATAATGCTCTTGAAACAAACCAAACACAACTATTTAATTCAAACAATCAACATCAATTTAGTCTATTCAAGTTTTCATCACATCTATCCTGGTGTCAATGGCCCTAGGACATCCGTTGCGAGCTCCGGATGTATGTTGCTTCTTTGAAATGTAATCATATGGACATCTATATGGAAAAATGTTGTATTAAATCAACATGTCGGGCATCAACAACTTGTCATACACGTGTATCAACATCTAAAAAAACGTTCCACTACACCTGACTTCGATAAAGAGCTATTTTCCGGTGTCCAATACTCACTGAAGATGTAATTCACCAAAGCTTGTTGGTCAATCAATTATAAAGTAACAATCTGCATATTATTCATCTGGACAGCGATCGTCATGATTATTAATGAGTTATTCATATACAAATTAAAACAGGACCAGTTTCAACTAAGAATGTGTCATCTTTTTTTGATTTCCTAAAACGATTCAAACATTTACATTTGTAAATGTGTTGGCCTTTTAAGTAATGTCACGTCTTGGCGAGATCTTTTCTTATTTTGGTCAATTAGTAATTCAGCACATACATGTGCAGACACGCACACCCGGCCGCTCGTCAACCGCCCGTCTGCCGCTCGTCCCATGTTAATGAATCACACTAGTGCTCCTGCAGCCTCTTCCATTTCAATCTTACACCGATAAGTCTTCTCATCATGTCATTGGAAGTGATCAAGATAGAATATCAGTCAGTTTTCTAATCTCACGCTATTCCAAGGCCCTAAATGAATCTGCAGCTGATCATTCTTTAATGTGAGCGGCATGGAACTTCATTCTCAAGTTATTCAATTAACTAATGAGAAACTACCGTCTCGTTAATAACTGATATCAGATCCTCATTAGCGACATTATGTGACTTTAGCTTGCCGCGTTGGAAGCTAAAGATTCCATGTAGTGAGCGAAGTGCGTTTTGCCGTACAGTGCATGTAGCGCAGTGAGAATCGTGTCGAGAGTCCTCAACAGGCACATTCAACAAGCTACTCAGTATCAAGATCAAGCCTGATGACTTAAATTGATATTACAACGCTGCGGAGGATTCCGATGGCTGGGCGCACTGTTAGTGCTCTTTTATAAGCACACTTCTGGATGTACCTATTTTGTTTTGCTTGATTATTTGGACTTCATGAAGTGTTCAGCCGCACCAACTTGACAAGCGTCTCCATGGACATAAATTATTGAGAGTCAACTCCATTAATAAAACACAAGCCCGTGTACTGTTATAATTGCATTATGTCAACCCTACATGTGTGTATTACTGTCTCCCTGTGATAAGTGGACGGAAGCCAGCACTTAAATTGATATTACATGTTTTTTTAAATCACAGGAATTTTGAGGGGGGTTTTTTTCTCCCAGTTTTGGTTGGATTTTCTTCAAGTTTCCCCTTGTTGGTGTTTAACACTGCGATAAATAGGAAGCTCAGCTAAAATCAGCTTTATTGTTTAGTGCGATGCCAGTGCCATATTGGCTTCATCGCATGATTTCCTCTTGGAAGCCATATTTCCACATTGCAGAGGAAACAGAGGGTGAATTCTCTCTTGTCTCTGTATTGAAATTCCTGTCTCTCGTCCCAATAAGATTACCCCCTTCGATCCTATGCCAACCCTTGCCCTATTGTAAGTATAAGCCACCAATGCTAAACCCTAGGAATAATTATACTGCTGTGTGACTTTTGGAACATGCTAGCGGTCCTTTGCCAGCCAGAGGGAGCACAGGTATAGGATTGTCAGTCAGAGGGATTGGAGATGAGGTTTGAGTGTAGTTCTGGGCGTGTGAGTGGATTGGAGCGGACATGTGTAATGTGTGTGGAAGGATGTCCTGTTGTGTGAGAGCCAGCTGCGAACTGTGCCAATTCTCCCCATTCCCCTCTATTGCGCCATCTCCATCACTCTCTCTCTCATTCTCTCTCTCCTTCTGTCCGTCCCTCTTTCTCCATCTCTCTCTTCCTGAAACAATTATACAGATGTCTAATGCTCTCTCCCGGCTGCAGGGAGCGCACAGAGCATCTATCATCCTTGGAGGGGGGGGGGGTGTGAGCTCCAAGCCCAGCATCCCGCTCCACAGAACTCTCGCTCCTCTGGGCTGGAAGGGCCGCACGTCGTACCGGGATCCAAACCTTGGCCCACGGCCCAACAGCAGGTTTCCACAGCTCTCCCCCCTCTCTCTCTCCCAGATATAGTCTGTATCCATGTGTGCCAGCAGGCTTTGCTGGTATCTAATCTAAACCAGGTTTTTGTTTGTCTTCTGAGCTTGTTGATCAAGAGAAAGCGGTCGGGGAGGAGATAGAAGGGGAGTATAATGCTGGTGACAGTGAGATATCAGTTATGCCGAGACCCTCCGTGCCCCTACAGGGGCTGTTTGCCAACCGGACCAAAGGTTTTCAGTGGTCGGTTAAGAAATAAGGACAGCTAAATATACCGAACAGGATATGGCTCTGATGTATCATAATGCCTGACTGCTGTATCATCATGTTTGATGCTAACATACTGTAAGGTAGCTAGCTGTCGTAAGCCTGTCAAGCGTTTCCCTGTGTTCTCCACGCCACCCAGGTCAGATAGATGAATCTGTTTTCTTTAGAATCTCCCGCTAAATAGCGAACAAGCTGAAAGGAAGGTTTGTGTGGTGAGTGGGGGTCGGCTGACTAGGGGCTTTAGAGAAGCTCTCAAGATTCCAATATCTTGATAAATAAATGTGGCGGACAAGCAGAAAAGAAATGAGCAAAAACTTGTACCCACTTAAGACCCATCATCTTTTCTGTTTAGTCACTGGAGGTAAGGGGAATGTTCATGTCAAGTAGCCCTTCCTGCTGTAATATCAAAGCACTCTCCATATTTCATTGCCTTGCAGATGTCTCCCTGCTTCACTGTGATGCTGAGTAAAGCTTCAAGGACTTCGGCATTTATGGATTACATGCCAAAGTGATATTAGTCATAGCAGAGGTCACTTCTCAGTGACATTTTCTGCCATGAGCATATAGACAGATCTACTTTTTTGTATACTTGTCAATTTTGTGAAGTTACTGTATCAATAGGTTTAAAGTAAGAAGGATAAGTAAAGCATAGCCCGCTGACTTAGAGTAGCTAAACACTTAACATGTGCACACAGTAGCTCCAAAGTGATTGAATGCATCACCCAGGGACCAACTACTTTCATCAAAGATCCTCCCACTCAGTTACCCTGTAGCGAGATAAATTCACCAAAATAACACTACTCTGAGGTGTGATGCAGTTCCCATACCAAAAGGTCAGGGATTAACCAGTGACTGCGGTGCTTTGACACTGCGTGGGTGCATTTGAGGCCCAATCGAACAGGAATGATTGGGATCGATACACACCAGGACACACTGGGGCTGGAATCAAGAATCAAGCCTTAGGTGGATAAGATGTGGAACAGAGAGAGGGCCGAGCCTTCAGAAATAATTGTGTACACATCCCTACATTCCAGGATCTCAGTAACCTTTTGCTGGGTGTACTTGTAGCTCTGTGAGTTCTCCGATGCTGCCGAAGTACATGGAAACAGAAGGGAAAAGCAAAATGGCAAATCCCAGCTGTCAGAGTTACCCTGGGGTCAGCGGCTGTGCTTCTGCCTGACCAGCTGTAAAATTAGGAGCAAACGAGGCACTCCTTTTACAACGTAGCTTTGTCTCTCAGGGGTAAATAATTCATATTAAAAACAAGCTAGCCCACAAAACCACAAAAAATAGGCCCAGGGTTACAAAGCCGAACGTTGTGTCAAGCGGGTTTTTAAAAATTCACACGTTGGATCTACACAGTTTCCTTAGAAGTGTGTTAAGTAGATCTGTTTCGGTGATCTTCCCGGAGCTAGAACAAATGTGTGGTATACTCTCCTAATGGAAAGTAGTGACCGGAATAGAGTACATTACAATGTCCCCTTGCTGTGCCTTTTAATTCAGGGAATGATGCGGGCGATATTATGAACTGAAGCATTTCACTGAACTGAGAGGTACCTCGATTACTCAACGTGTTGAATACTAATGAGCTTCGCTGCCACTCGCCTTTTCAATCTCAATTTCACCACGTTGTTAGCTTTTTCCGACACCAAAGCGAGATATTGGAGCGGTTTACCCCTTTGAAAGGTCAGGGACAGAGGAGATCAGACTCAGAGATAGTTGCTTTGTAACAAATCTCTGGCCATAGCATGCATAGTTACACACTACCTGTTCTAAAACATTGTTGCACCCCACATCCACCAATAAGTGAATGGATCTCATTTCCAGTGCATCTAATCTGTGAACAAATGCCCGTCTCATCCCAAGCTATTAATGGTCTGGTTCCTTAATTGGTGAGCTAGCCTTCTAAATGTGTCCGTCCCAGTAATTTAATAATGGCCATTTTATGCTACTCTGACTTTTCAAACAGCTTGCTCGGGGCGGCCACAGGGACTGGCTATTGATTGAAACTCATAGGCAGGGTTGTGTGTGTGAGAGAGCCTGCTCTGGCTTCTTCCCAGACTGAGACTCCAGCCCCAACCGCAGCCCTCCCCACTCCACACACTCATAAACACAGACGCACACACAGAGAAAGATACTCTCTCACACAAATAATCAGGCACGCGGACGAAAACAGATACACTCAAGCAGAGTGACACACAGACACACAACAAACGTGCACACATAGCCAAATGTGTGCTTACAAATACAGAAGGCCACTAATACACACAAACTGGAAGAAATACTGAACCAGAACTGTCTAGCTCTGTCCAGTGCAGTACCTAGCCCTTGTCTGTTACCCCTAATACAGCCACCCTAGTTTCGGTAGCATACGATGTTTACAAGTCAGACTCATCTCCATCCCCCACCTCTGTGTGCGTGTCTGTGTCCCACTATCTGGCCCTGTGCATGACGTCGTCCCCGTGCATGCGTCTGTGAGTAATGAGTAGTGGACAGCGTAGAGAGAGATAAGGAGAAGAGTGATGGGGGTCAGGCTAGCTTAGTTGGCAGTGGGCTTGTAGACCTCCCCTCCACCACCACACAGAGCCCATGACAGTGCCGTTTGTTTGCACAGGGTGATAAATTATTTGGCTTTGTTGACGTGGATTAATGTAACCTTTGACCTCCTCACTCCCTCCGTGTTCGTTCACAGGAACATTTTGGTCCTCTGAAGCCCGGTCCTTAATGGCTAAAATGCATGAAATTCATATCTGCTTTCAAAGGCGGGGGCCAGAGAGTGACCCCGGTAATACTTGGAAACCGTCAAGGAACTTTAGTGTGAGAGGTGGTTGAGATGCATTGAACAGACACAGTTCGTAGTTCGCAGGCCCTCATAAGGTTATCTTAAGAACAGAGGGTATAGTTATATTTTCTAAGACTGTGTCTCGCCAACCGCTATTGTTACATTGTAAGAGGCACTTTAGAATATCAAAGATGTTTCTTATTTCAATAATTAATCAGTGTACGGGCTAAGGTTTCTCATTATTACACTTAATGTGTGTGCCCTATGGCCCTTATCTTTGATCTTTCATTCCACTCACAGAGGTTTGCATAATTCTGTAACGTTGGGCAAAAACATAAAAGATAACAGGAAATGCACAGACCGGATTGCTTGTCACCTGGGCAAAATATTAGGCAAGTAAACAAATGAGGGTGAAGGGGTGTTTAGGAGGTTGAACAGTATTGTGTGAGTTGTGATAATGCCTGTGATGTTTTACATGGCAACGTACGTTGAAACAGTTGAAGTCGGAAGTTTACATGCACTTAGGTTGGAGTCATTAAAACTCGTTTTTCAACCACTCCACAAATTATAGTTTTGGCAAGTCGGTGAGGACATCTACTTTGTGCATGACACAAGTCATTTTTCCAACAATCATTTACAGACAGATTATAAGGCCATTCAGCAAGGAAGAAGCCACTGCTCCAAAACTTCCATAAAAAAAGCCAGACTACGGTTTGCAACTGCACATGGACAAAGATCGTACTTTTTGGAGAAATGTCCTCTGGTCTGATGAAACAAAAATAAACTGTTTGGCCATAATGACCATCGTTATGTTTGGAGGAAAAAGGGGGAGGCTTGCAAGCCGAAGAACACCATTCCAACCGTGAAGCACCGGGGTAGCAGCATCATGTTGTGGGGTGCTTTGCTGCAGGAGGGACTGGTGCACTTCACAGGAAAATTATGTGGATATATTGAAGCAACTTCTCAAGACATCAGTCAGGAAGTTAAAGCTTGGTCGCAAATGGGTCTTCCAAATGGACAATGACCCCAAGCATACTTCCAAAGTTGTGGCAAAATGGCTTAAGGACAACAAAGTCAAGGTATTGGATTGGAAATCACAAAGCCCTGACCTCAATCCCATAGAAAAGTTGTGGGCAGAACTGAAAAAGCATGTGTGTCACACTCTGACCATGATTTGCGTTGTTTGTTTCTATGTTTTGTTTGGTCAGGGTGTGATATGAGTGGGCATTCTGTTGTATGTCTAGTTTGTCTATTTCTATGTGTTTTGGCCTGATATGGTTCTCAGTGGCAGGTGTTTGTCATTGTCTCTGATTGGGAACCATATTTAGGTAGCCTGTTTTGTATTGTGGTTCGTGGGTTATTGTCTATGTGATGTTGCATGTTAGCACTCTGTTGCTATAGCGGTCGTCTGGTTAGTTTGTTTTAGTGTATTTCGTGTTTTGTCCGTCTTTCATTAAATCATGCATTCACACCACGCTGCGCTTTGGTCTGCTTCTTACGACGATCATGACAGTGTGCGAGCAAGGAGGCCTTCAAACCTGACTCAGTTACACCAGCTATGTCAGGAGGAATGGGCCAACATTCACCCAACTTATTGTGGGTATTGTGGAAGGCTTCACAAAACGTTTGACCCAAGTTAAACAATTTAAAGGCAATGCTACCAAATACTAATTGAGTGTATGTAAACTTCTGACCCAC
Source organism: Oncorhynchus tshawytscha (assembly GCF_018296145.1). NCBI lineage: Eukaryota > Metazoa > Chordata > Actinopteri > Salmoniformes > Salmonidae > Oncorhynchus > Oncorhynchus tshawytscha. Next base: position 39,856,567 of record NC_056436.1, on the reverse strand, counting down.
TGGGAATGTGATGGAAGAAATAAAAGCTGAAATAAAACATTCTCTCTGCTATTATTCTGACATTTCACATTCTTAAAATAAAGTGGTGATCCTAACTGACCTAAAACAGGGAATTTTTACTAGGATTAAATGTCAGGAATTGTGAAAAACTGAGTTGAAAAGTATTTGGCTAAGGTGTATGTAAACTTCTGACTTCAACTGTATATCTCCGGTTGTTGGTAAACTCTTCGTAGGTGTGTGCCTGTGAGAATTATATTGGTCTGTTGGTATCTACAGTGTATACTTTATGGAATAATCCTGTGGGCTGTTTTTTTAGCCAGTTGGATGTAATTTCTGCAAATGAGGAGATCCAGTCGGCATATTTGAGTGGCCAGGAGATGTACTAGGTGTATGCACCATGTACATTTTTGGTCAATGCACCATGTACATTTTTGGTCCCATGTTTAATGAGCTGAAATTAAAGATCCCAGAAATGTTCCATATGCACAAAAAACATTTCTCTCAAATGTGTATACATCCCTGTTAGTGAGCATTTATCATTTGCCAAGATAATCCACCCACCTGACAGGTGTGGCATATCAAGAAGCTGATTAAACAACAGTATTATTACATAGGTTCACCTTGTGCTTGGGACAATAAAAGGCCACTCTAAAATGTGCAGTTGTGTTACACAAGACAATTCCACAGATGTCAGAAGTTGAGGAAGCATGTAATTGGCATGCTGACTGCAGGAATGTCCACCAGAGCAGTTGCCAGATAGTTTAATGTTAATTTCTCTACCATAAGCTGCCTCCAACATTGTTTCAGAGAAATTGGCAGTACGTCCAACCGGCCTCACAATTGCAGACCACGTGTAATCACACTAGGCCAGGACCTTCACGACCAGCTTCTTCAACTGTGGTATCATGTCAGACCAGCCACCCTGACAGCTGATGAAACCGTCTCAGGGAAGCTCATCTACGTACTCATTGTTCTCACCAGGATCTTGACCTGACTACAATTTGGCATCGTAACCGACTTCGGTGGGCAAATGCCATCTTTCGATGGCCACTGTCACGCTGGAGAAGTGTGCTCTTCACGGATGAATCCCGGTTTCAACTGTACGGGGCAGATGGCAGACAGCGTATAAGGCGGTGTGTGGGCAAGCGCTCATAAAATAAATTAAGACACTACTTGAACTTATTTCCTACTGTACATTCATTTCCTCTCTTTCAATTTAATGCATGGAAACGATAACGTTCAAGTAACCTGAGCGGAATTAGCCAATTGTTAAGGTCAATGTTTTTGTTTTAAAAGTAACTCAATTCATTTTACTCTGAGCTACTTATTACGTTTACTTATTAAGTCATTTTTTTACAACAGTAATTTTTACTTGTCAACAGTACTTCTACTTGAGTAACATATTTCAGTACTCTTTCCAGTACTCTTTCCATCCCTTGTACTTAGCTCTGTGAATAATGCATGTGTCTGTGTTGGTGGGGATGTGTGATGTTTTAGTACAGTATGTTCCTGTTTGCGTGTGTATGTTGTTTGTGTGTGTGTGTGTGTCTTTTCTCTCTGCGTGTGTGGCTCTGGGCAGGAGCTCAGGCCCTGCGGAGGGCTCATCATCCAAGAGCCCCCTTCCCTGCAGGCATGGGTCACAGCTCCCCTTCTATCGTGAAACTCTCTTCCCACAAGCCACCACCACGATGTCTGGTCTGGCCACTGCAACGACACAACAGCTCACCCCCCCTATCCCTCTCGCTCCATATCATCTCTCTAACTCCCTTCATCCGCCCTCTCTCTCTCCTGTTACACAGCTGGCAGAGGTCAGCGTGGAGGGCCCCGTTTACCCTGCTCTCACACAGAGACACAGACCTCCATATCACCCAGATTCAGACTTGCTGCTGCTGCCGAACTCTCACGCATTCAGATCTCACTGTCAAGCCACATACAGTATATGTTGTTCATGCTTTTACAATGTAGCACCGGACAGGGCATGATTTTAAATGTGATCTTCACGTATTTCCACGGGGGATTCCAGTTCGATGGTGTGTAAAAAGAAAGTATATGTCTTCACCTTTTATCTTTAGGAGTTTTAGCACTGACGTGTATGTGTTATTTTAAGTTACCGCTATGAAGTTCAGCGCATTCTGCCGACTGATATGTTCACAATAAAACTTGGAATTGATATTGCCCATGTATTTTGACAGAAAGCTGTGTTATACATTTGTGTGCACGTCTTTTGTACTTGTGCTGTTGTGTTGCACCTCTGCTTAGAGTACACTCCAGGTCTTAGCCCAGGTTAGGCAGTAGTATAGCTCTAAACAGCGGGCCCACACAGACCAATGCAACACCATTTGTGGATTAGTCTGATGAATTATTCAAGGCGAAAATTCCCCATCGAAATGTGTTAAAGGTCCCTTGCTGGGTTTAAAAAGAGAGCGTTACAGTCAGCACTGACAACAAAAGGTTCAACTTCAAATAAGGCCCCATCACATTAGCTCATTTGCATTACAAGTTATTCATTTTAACGTTAGACTTTTTGCTCCAACTGTGTGGCTAAAAATATGAATCAATTTAAGACAGATTTTTTTTCCCCCTGTAACCTTGTTGTTGAATGGTTTGCCACACAAAGCAAAAACAATTAGCTCCGTGGGGCACTTTTGAAATTTTATTTTTATTTTTATGAAGTTTGTACAGAGCTGCTGATGGTGAAGTCTTGTTAAAATAGTCATGTGAAAACAGAGCCTACGTGTTTCACTGTATGATGTAACACCTTGCCAATAGTTCCTATGTAATTGTATCTAGCATATACAGTATTTGCAACATATTCCAAAGCAGACCAAAACTGCCTCGTCTTCATATTGCCAACATACGCGTACTGTGTAGCCTACTGTATGTGGATGGAACATTGATGACAAAGCAAGTCACTGAAGTAGGAAAATGGGTCACACATACTTCGCTGGAATTGTATATTTTAGAGTGGTTACTTAGACCTCTGGATTCCATATGTGCATTAAGTATTAAAATACATTTTACGTGTTTTTTTCCCTGCAGGAGAATAAATGAAGAAAAGTGCAAGTCCTGAATGATGTATGTAATACATATCAGATGACTCTAAGCGGTTCTAAGCAGTTCTTACTCCTGCTATATCCTACCCGTGAGAACCACACAAATGTATGTTTTATATCAAACTATTCCCCAGAATTTACACTAGGAATAGAGGGATGATGATAATAATGCAACAATTGTTTTGGTTTCTCATTGGATGGCAAGGTGACTCATGAGAGAGAGTGCCATATCTCAAACAATTCCAACAACTGTTTCCCTTTAACCCATAAAAGTTTAAGCTATATGGTATTGTTTTAAGAAGGTCATACCAAGCACAATTTAGCTATTTGATTTACATTTTTAAGACTCCTTAAAGTATAAAAAAAATATATGAAAACATTATTAGATTAACATTTTTATGTGTCCTTATTGCTATTAGCCCATACTGTACAAACACATTGAATAACAGATTCACTACATGGAACAAGAGATTACCCCAAAAAAAAAAAAAAATAACCTATAGGATGTTTGTTCTGAAGTGTCCGTCCTATATTGGAGAGATGCACTACATATACAAAAGTATTTGGACACCCCTTCAACGTAGTGGATTTGGCTATTTCAGCCACACCTGCAGCTGACAGGTGTATAAAATTGAGCAAACAGCCATGCAATCTCCTTAGACAAACATTGACAGTAGAATGGCCTTACTGAAGATCTCAGTGACTTTCAACCTTTCCAAAAAGTTGGTTCATCAAATTCCTACCCTGCTAGAGCTGCCCCGGTTATTGTGAAGTGGAAACGTCGAGGAGCAACAACAGCTCATCCGCAATGTGGAAGGCCACACAAGCTCACAGACGGGACCGCCGAGTGCTGAAGCGCGTATCGTGTAAAAATTGTCTGTCCTTGGTTGCAACAATCACTACTGTGTTGCAAACTGCCATTGGAAGCAACGTCAGCACAAGACCTGTTCATCTTCATGAAATGGGTTTCCACGGCCGAGCAGCCGCACACAAGCCTAAGATCACCATGTGCAATGCCAAGCGTCAGCTGGAGTGGTGTAAAGCTCACCACTATTAGACTCTGGGGCGGGGGAAACGCGTTCTCTGGAGTGATGAATCACACTTCACCATCTGGCAGTCCGAAGGACGAATCTGGGTTTGGCGGATGCCAGGAGAATGCTATCTGCCCGAATGCTTAGTGCCAACTGTAAAGTTTTGTGGAGGAGGAATAATGGTCTGGGGCTGTTCTTCATGGTTCGGGCTAGGCCCCTTAGTTCCAGTGAAGGGAAATCTGAACGCTACTGCATACAATGACTAGACAATTCTGTGCTTCCAACTTTGTGGCAACAGTTTGGGAAGGAACTTTCCTGTTTCAACGTGACAATGCCACCGTGCACAAAGCGAAGTCCGTACAGAAATGGTTTGTCAAGATCGGTGTGGAAGAAATTGACTGGCCTGCACAGAGCCCTGACCTCAACACCATCAAACACCTTTGGGATGAATTGGAATGCCGAATGTGAGCCAGGCCTAATCACCCAACATCAGTGCACGACCTCACAAACACTCTTGTGGCTGAATGGAAGCAAGTCCCCACAGAAATGTTCCAACATCTAGTGAAAATCATTCTCAGAAGAGTGGAGGCTGTTATAGCAGCAAAGGGGTTGCCAACTCCATGTTAATGCACATGAATTTGGAATTAGATGTTCGACAAGCAGGTCAACCAATCAAATGTATTTATAGAGCCCTTTTTACATCAGCTGATGTCACAAAGTGCTGTACAGAAACCCAGCCTAAAACCCCAAACAGCAAGCAATGCAGGTGTAGGATCAGCTGTCTACATGCTTTTGTTAAGAAAAGTCAGGATTATTATATATCTATTTTTTTTAACATGTTTTTAACCCATTCATTTTGGCACTATACAGTATCCCATATACAGTAGACTTACAGGAATTTGTTTCAACTGGTACCTTCAGACGAGTCTTGTGAGGCCTGTGGGCGTCCTAGAGCAAAACAACCGGCACTAACGTGTTTGTGAGAGTCTCACATATTAGCCCAAACTGTTCGGACTCTACAGATAGAAGTTGTCAGTCTACGAAAACGGAGAACACAATTGTGTTTGTGTTTTCACATAGAGGTGTCATAATATAACAAACAAAAATATAATCGCAGCATGTAAAGTGTTGGTAACATGTTTCATGAGCTGAAACGAGAGATTCGCACAAAAATACGCACAAAAAACGTATTTCTCTCAAATTTTGAGCACTAGTTTGCTTACATCCCTGCTAGTGAGCATTCCTCCTTTGCCAAGATAATCCATCTACCTGACATGTGTGGCATATCAAGAAGCTGATTAAGCATCATGGTCATTACACAGGTGCACCTTGTTCTGGGACAATAAAAAGCCACTCTAAAATGTGTAGTTGTGTCACAAAACACAATGCCACAGATGTCTCAGGTTTTGAGGGAGAGTGCAATTGTCATGCTGATTGCAGGAATGTCCACCAGAGCTGTTGCCAGAGAATTGAATGTTCATTTCTCTACCACTCTACTATAAGCCACCCTAATGTCGTTTTATAGAGTTTGGCAGTACGTCCAACAGGCCTTACAACCGCAGACCACATGTAACTACGCCAGCCCAGTACTTCCACATCCGGCTTCTTCACCAGACACCAGGACAGCTGATGAAACTGTGGGTTTGACTAACCGAAGAGTTTCTGTACAATCTGTCAGAAACCGTCTCAGGGAAGCACATCTGCGTGCTCGTCATCCTCACCAGGGTCTTGAACTGACTGCAGTTCCGTGTCGTAACCGACTTCAGTGGGCAAATGCTCACTTTGGATGGCCACTGGCATGCTAGAGAAATGTGCTCTTGAATCCCGGTTTCAACTGTACCGGGCAGTTTGCAGACAGCGTGTATGGCGTCATGTTTCAGCATGATAATGCACAGACCCATTTCGAAAAGGATCTGCACACAATTCCTAGAAGCTGAAAATGTCCCAGTTATTCCATGGCCTGCATACTCACAAGATATGTCACCCATTGAGCATGTTTGGGGTGAACTGGATCGACACGTATTCCAGCGTGTTCCTGACAATATTCAGCAGCTTCACCCAGCCATTGAAAAGGAGTGGGGCAACATTCCACAGGCCACAATCCACAGCCTGATCAACTCGATGTGAAAGGGATGTGTTGTGCTGCACGAGGCAAATGGTGGTCACACGAGACACTGACTGCTTTTCTGATCCACGCCCCTTTCTGATCCACAGATGTATATCTGTATTCCCAGTCACAAGAAATCCATAGATCAGAGTCTAATGAATTTTAAATGAACTGTTTTCCTTATATGAACTGTAACACAGTGAAATCTTTTGAAATTAAATTGTTGCATGAACCGTTCATGCTTGAGTTCAGCGTATTTTTGTAGGCCAAACCATTCGGACACTACAGACGATTTTTTGAGAGGACCATGATTTTGTGAAAGGACCGATTTCCAGGGTGTCTCATGGTCTAACAAACCCTATCTCTGTCACCGTTGCCCAGCAGATGTGGAAGTGCAACATCGGCATATGCGGTGGATTGAGACGCATACAATGCAATGCAAAACGCATATCTCTAGCTTAAATTACGCTACTAAGCTCACACTTAAACAGAATGATATGGGAATTATTTTATTATGCAGGGGCGCAAACAGACTCCAGGGGGTTATTAATTGCCCCAAATTCAATCACCTCCGCAGGAAAATATGCTATAGAAACCATGTGTGGTTGTGAATGTAAATGGTTGAAATTGACCACCTTATTAAGGGGAAGGATATTGCTAAAAGCTTTAGTGACCATTACAGGCAAGCCAGATCACCACATGCTAACGCCACATCCACCATGCACACATTTGAGTCATGAAATCCCTAGGCCCCTGGAGAGAGAGGCGAACGGCCTGAAGCTCCCTATAGCCTACTAGATAAGTGAGGGAGTTGAAAGGAGTGGAGAAGCAACAACTTCAAAGCAAGGCCAATGGGCATTACCTGACAAATAGGTACACCGACACATATCCATCCATATAGGCCAGTGGGCGTGATTAAAAAGACATGAAGAGGATCCAAAGTGTGAGTGGTCAGCTTGGGCCACTGTGTCCAAACTACAGTACACGATACTTATAGGACCACGAGTTTTCACAGGTCGCGTGGTAAGGAAACACTCCTTGCCCCTATGACACAGATACACACTCTACATAACTTCCCCCCTTTCAGCTACGTCCCTCTAAGGCTCCGACATGGTAAGTCATTTGTTAGCATGGCAACATGTAAAAAGGAAAAAAAAGGGGAATAAATATGGATTTACGGTCGGGGGAGAAGAGCATCGCATCATCAAAGCAACAAACACGCCTTTCCACGCCACTGGTGCCAGTTCAATGAGATGGAGAGATGAAAAAAGAGATGAAAGCTAATGAAAGACAAACATGAGAGGTGGTGAGGGATGGGAGATATGGGGGGATGAGAAGGGGGTGGGGGAGTGGGGGGGGGCAGTGTCTGGTGGGGTCCAATCAAAATGCAGTGTGATGCCATAGTCAATAGCAGGGAGATGAAAAGGATCTGGTACCCAGACTGTGAGGTCTCTGGGAGGGAGGCCTAGCTCTGTGTGTCTGTGTGTGTCTGTGTGTGTGTTGGATTGCCAAACCAACAGGCTGCCTTGTTTGCGCCAAGTCCTGTACTCTAGCTCACTGTAGTGCAGTGCAGCGTTAGTGTACATATCACAGGGTGTTCTGTACTGTAGGAGGTAACTAGCAGAGAAAACATGCAGGTCAGCCTGGAGTAGTGGAGCACAGTATGGATTTTCCCCACTGGCCCCCAAAGGTACCAGTACCCTACGTTCCTATACAGAAGCTTCGGCTCAAGGCTACAGTATGGACTGTGTGTACAGTTACAATGAAGCAGCTCAATGAGCTCATGTTTGTGGTTGCATTAGAGACACACGGAAGGACGTCATCGCAGTGCCTGAGATGTTGACGATTTACAGTAATTACTGTCACATGGTCATCGTTAAGTCTTAATCCAAGACTATTTAGGAATACATGGTAATCATGCTACTGACAACTGTGGCATCTATTACTAAACCTTCTGCATGCTACAATGAAACAGGTTGCAATACAGACACGCAAAAGGATGTCATCAAACGGATGATAATGGTGATCATTCGATTACTGTAACATGATCATTGCTTTAAGTCTTGAATATGACATCATGCTATGGATAACATTAAATCAAATCAAAAATCAAATCAAATCAAAACCTATTGCTAAGCGTATGGCATTAACCGTGCAACTCCTAAACACCATTCTTAGTCATAGCTGTTGAGTTAAATCAGACTGAAACACCAGTAGTCTGTGGTAGACGGAGCAGGCCCACTGTGCTGCGGTGATGTCAGTAAACGGTGCATGTATTCTACTATCGGCTCACCTAATAGAACACAGGCAGTCATTAGCTTCTTCCTGGCTGTGGCTATGTGGGAGTGCTCGTACGCGCGTTTGTGTCCGTTTGTCTCTTGTATATAAACGTTTACCTGCACATTCGTTTCGAGGGGTCCTCTCCTTCTGTCTCACCCCCTCTCCCAGTTTATGACTCGCCCTCATTTCTCTCGCTCTCTCGCTCTCTCGCTTTCTCTCGACGCTCCCAGTCCTCTCTAACCACGATACCCTAAACTTTCAGAAATAGCACTGTAGCCTATACTTTAAATGCACAAACACGAAACCCCTCACTTATCTTTCATTATCTATAGTTGTGTATTTCGCTGTGTTTTCTACATTATGTACACTTCACTTTGTAACACACGGCCTCCCCTATAGGCCTTGCTACTGTATGAGGCCATAGTCTGACAGGGTTTAAACGCAGTGGGTGTGTGATTCATGGTACTGCTGTCCTCTAATTGAGGAGATAAGATCAGCTTGTGTATTAATGGACAACTAATTACCTGACTGGAGGTATTACTGCTGCTATTCTGCAGGTAACGTATGCCTCAGCCAGGGTCACTGCCTCAGCAAAACCCCTTATCTCCGGTCATTAGAGCCATAATGAAGTTATGCTTCCTCTTCTTCCCCCCCCCCACTCATGTCTATGGCATATTGCACTGGTGCTCAGTCTTGTGTTATAGGTCTGGGGTTGTATGTCGCCTATATAAAGAGACTGAGAGTAGGAGAGCTGATTTATGGATCAGTTTTTCCTATTAGTTCAGAATGATTAAGAGTGCATGGACTGGGATGACCTGATCCTAGATCAGCACCCCTTTTTGAATATAGGCTTTTGTAACGCGTAGGCTTTAGATGTGGCCTTTCCTGTCGATGGAGGTTGTTTTGTAGCACTGACTGCCCAATGACATATTATACGAGGCCAGTCATTAGAGTTCATGTTCGTAGAGACACAGGTTGCCTGTTAAAGATTGGAATTGTGTGCTATTTTGTTCTGTTTAAGCGTGTGCCATTTGTGAGTGTGCTTGGCTGTTAGCCAGAGAACCTGTTATTTGGGCTCTCTCTCACTGCTGCCAGGCATTTGATACTGGGGTACTTTTACACATATTTAAACCCTGAACATTCAAAGAATGGTGCCGAGAGCAAACAGTGCCGTCAACTGGATCTAGATAACTGGAGTGCCACCTGCTGGTAATGAAAGGAAATGCACGTGGAAGGTGCACAATGATACACGCTGTTGGATGTACAGATGCGCACACACACACACATGCACACACACACACACACACACACACACACACACACACACAAACACACAAACTCGCACACACACACACAAACTCGCACACACACACACACACACACAAACACACAAACACACACACAAACGTACACACACACACAAACATTTTTGTTTTACTATCCTTGTGTGGACCAAACAACTATTCCCATTTAAAATCCTATTTTCCTTCACCCGAAACCCAACCCTAACCGTAACCCTGAACCTAACCCCTAACTCTAAAATACTGTAGCTTTGTTCCTCGTGGGGGGCTACAAAATGTCCCCACTTGTCAAAACGTTCCTTGTTTTACTATCCTTGTGAAGGCTTCTGGTCCCCACAAGGATAGCAAAACCAAAAACACACACACACAAACACACACACTTACATTCATAGCATTTATTCGCTATTGCCATCTGGCTCTATGATGAGCGTTCGATTTTGAAAAGGTCCTGTCCATCATTTTCTCCCGCTACCTTTGAAACATACTTTGTTCATCATAGGATCACACAAAAATGCCCACATCATTTAAATATCACAAGGATCTGCTGCTCTGTCCAGCAAAATGTCTAGATCTTAGGAGAGTGACATTTTCACACCAGCAGTGACACATCTGACAATCTTCTTGTCTTTCCCTCCCTTCTCTTTCTCTCATGCTGAAGTGGTATATGACCTGAATTGTGTGTCTGATCTGCAGTAGGATTAGCGACAGGTCTTGGGTGTTGAACTCTTAACCAAAGCACCTGATCTGCTTGGCTGCATGCACAGACCCAATGTGCTTCACTATTGTCATTACCAGAAAGCGTTTAACTTTTTCCAAAATAAAAAAGCAAAAGGGTTTTTAAAAAAGGGCCCCTTTTCTTTAGAGGGCCAGAGGCATCTTTTGGTTCCCCTGCTTGTCCTTTAGAGGGCCAGAGGCATCTTTTGGCTCCCCTGCTTGTCCTTTAGAGGGCCAGAGGCATCTTTTGGCTCCCCTGCTTGTCCTTTAGAGGGCCAGAGGCATCTTCTGCTCCCCTGCTTTTCCTTTAGAGGGCCAGAGGCATCTTTTGTTCCCCTGCTTTTCCTTCAGAGGCCCAGAAGCGAGGGAGGTGCAGAGGAAGGGAAGGAGAAAGAGAGAGGTAGGGATAAAGATGGGAACGGGAGGAGGATGAGGAGTAGGGGCTCCTGGACCCTCGTTTCCCGTGTCAACCCTTCAGAGCGGGGGATAGTGTTCAGGATCTATTGATCCCAAGTCAGTGGAGCAATAATCCTGCAGTCTTGTTTTATTCCGACTGTTGTCTAGGACTCGGTGCGCCGCCCAATCCTCCCTATATAGTACTTTTACTCCCTCTCTCTCTACCCCATCTTCTCATAAAGTGTTGATATGCATGACGGGAGGCCCGGAGAGGTGTTAGTGGTAGTGGTGGTGGGAGGAGAGAGGCAGTCTGGGTATTAAGTGTGTATATATTGCAACAGGAAATGCCTGGCGAGTTGACTGCAGACACAGCAGCTGGGACCTATCAGCGGCCTGACAGGAGACAGGGGCCTGAACGAGGTGTTCACGAGCTGCCAGCCCAGCGGACCTTCCTTCTCTCTGCTTCTCTCCCATTTTCGCTTTCTCACTCTGAGAAGCACTGAGTCTGCACTTTAGGAGTTGGTTCATGTCGACTGACTGACCGACTGGTCGGTGTGGGAGAGTTTGAGACTTCTCTAGGCATCAACAATTTGGGGGTACTTTTTCCCCAAGATATTGCTTTGGCTCTGTAGCAGTTAGGAGGATTTCATGCTGCGACGACTTGGGGTTTGGAACTGAACTGTATCATCTGCCCCACGCGCTGGAAATGGATCACGTATGCTATCAGCAGGCACGAGAGGGCCAAGTTGATCAAACGGGGGGGATCGAGTGTGTATAAGCACATTATTGTAAGTCCACCTAAGCACATTATGCAGGGAGGGGGTAAATCTGCTTGCGTGCGTGTTCTTTAATCGGCTTTCCGTCCTTGATAACAATGTGTACCTATTTATATGTGTTTATGTAATGGCCGCCGCAGGTCTGTTATGGTGGGGCCCACTATGGGGACTGGGGGACCTCTGGGTGGTTCAGGGTCCCTCTTTTCACTGAGCTTACTTCTGCATGGGAGCCGGTTAAATCCTGTCTATTCTCCCTGGCACTGCCCTGTGCCAGGAATATGGCTTTGTGCTGTGCAGGTTGAGTCCACACACAACGGGCACAGCCCAATGGGTATTCACTCTTACCAACGAAGGCACTGGGCTGGGGCACAGCAACATGACACACAGATACAGACAGATGGATTTGGGCAGATACAGGGAAGGAAGGCATGTTTAAAATGGATTAATTTCAGTTATTGCAAATGAAAACTGTTATTCAATTAACTTAGCCGGTACCAGGTTTTAACTAAAATGTTTAAACAAGTCAGGCATATGTAGGCTATTGATATAATGTATGCTACAAAAAAAGTGGTTACAGGTGCAGTATTGCAAGTATCACAAGAAATCACATGATTTGGAAATAAGGTGAAAATAATGATCACACCCTTCCCTATATGTCCTATTTCTCATTGCCCCTTTCGTGATGTACACTACTGCTCCATTGTGATTGGACCTGAATTTGGCTAATACTGACTTTGATTTACATGTACCATTTAAATTGTGACACAGCTTATTCCCGTGCTACTGAGACTTGCATTTATACCAGCTCGATTTTTCCAAATGCATATTTGATTTCACTTTTGGTTGATGGCCCCATATGGTAAGATGTTTCATTTTCAATACAGATATAATGAAGCTCAATTAAAAAGCAATATGCAAAGACCTTCTGTGATCATTAAGGCCTTTTTTGACATTTCAACATGGGCACCCTGGTACTTCCTCACTCATTAAACATATTCCTTTTCTCATGTTTGCAGGCTTTCTATCCCTCATTTCCTCCCTCACACTCATTCCCTCACATTCCAAATCTCTACCGTTCTCCCAAAGCGTGCACTTGTAAACTCCCCCTCATGGATTTAAAAGGAATGGACTCTGCTGTGAGGAATATGAGAAAAGCAATGCTTGCTCCAATCCAATGCTTTTAAATGCACGCGGGCGAGTGAACTAGTGCACACTTCTAAAGAGTGTACAGAGTCACAACGCAGCAATTCCCCATAAGTCAAATGTGTTTAAAATACATGTAGTGTATTTGCATTTTTGCTCAAATGCATGTAATGCCTGACAATATCCAGAAACGCATGGCTTTGACATGGTTCGTGGTTCGTAATTCAGCTTCTGAAATAACTCTTTACGTATTGATTTTTTTTCTCTCGATTTCACCTAATTGTAACATTGTCATAAAGAGCACATGTTCAACTTCATTAAAAAAAAAACAAGTTTTCCCATCTAAAAAAAAAGCTATAGTAAGTGCTTCTCTTCAGCTGAATTAAATAATGAAAAGGCTGTTTTTGTTTTTGTTTGTGCTTTTATCGATTCAAAGAAAAACGATACATGGTATAACGCTTCACAATATGTCAAGGTGTAGATCTATAGGTCTTGTGCTTCCAGTTAGTGGTATTATACGGCTCTTCAACAGATGGTTAGCGGTGTGTTTGTAACCAAGAGGAATGGGGGAATTTACCACATCTGGGAAAAATCTACTTGAAACGGCCCTCCAACTGGTAATTCCTAGTTAAATAAGCCATGAATTGAATCGAGTTGCAAAGTTACCGGTAGTTTAGCAAAGTTACTGGAATCTTCTGTAATTTTGACAATTAACAGAAAATCTATGGAAATCAATTGTTATTTATACTTGAATAACACTTTCTGTGTCTATATTGTCCATAAGTTTATAGTAGATATACCATATGGTTCAAGAGAAAATAGCCTAATTAATCAAGAGCATCTAATCAACAATAGCAGTATTTTCAATTAACTCTTACAACTCTCCAACTATTGACTTTTTTCAATTATCTCTGCAACTCTCCAACCGTTGACTTTTTTCACAACTGCTACCAGTTTGACGCAAAAGCATTGACAACAAATACATATTGACTAAAAGTAAAATAAATACAAGTGAGTTAAAAAATATCAAGGATATTTCATACTGACACCCTCATATTAAACACCAATGGTATCCACTAAACATATAGGATAATGTTTTACAGCTTTGTAAAAATAAAACGTTTTCTTATTTAATTATTTCATTTATTTTCCATATGATAAGGCCAGAGATAATTACAGATCATCTGAAATACCCAAAAGGGCCACTAGATGTCTTGTGATAGATGACAAATGCCATGAAAGATGCCAAAATTCTGGTAGTTTACTGGTAAACTTTGAAAGTTTCCACCAATATGCTCTCTCTTTGCAACCCTAGCCAAGAATTCCCTTGTGACAGGGGGAATGGAAGCTTATTGTGTACAACAGGGAGGGGCAATTGAATGCAAGATTCACAAAACATTTTAAATTGTTAAAACATTTCGAGCCTGTCTATCTATGGGTAACAGGGTTGACGTATTATGCTCGACCTGCTCAGTTTTTCATCACAAAACACCAGATAATGGCCAAAAAGAGTAGAACTAGCTCACCTGCTTTTAAACAAGGATTTCACTTGTTTCTTCTGAAATAAATATTTTTAAATGAATAGTTTCACAATATTCAAACGAGACTTCAGTTCACATAACAGGGACAGATTGTCACGATCGTCATATGAGTGAGACCAAGGCGCAGCGTGAGTAGAGTTCCACATTTTTTATATATAAACTGAAAACTCACCAAAACAATAAAGCACAAACGAAATGTGAAGCTATACGAAATAGTGCAGACAGGCAACTAAACATAGTCAAGATCCCACAAACACAAAAGGGAAATGGCTACCTAAATATGATCCCCAATCAGAGACAACGATAAACAGCTGTCTCTGATTGGGAACCATATCAGGTCAACATAGACATACAAAAACCCTAGATGACCCACCCATGTCAATATCACGCCCCAACCAACACAGAGAAAAAACAGCTTACTATGGTCAGTGCGTAACACAGATCTAATCTTCTGAAATGACCTTGTCAAAGCAGCAAAATAACCATAGGGCTTTACAATGATGGTGACAATGTTTAGTATTTTGGGGAGTTAGTGCATTCAAATCTTTCTAGAAGTCACAGAGGGTTCACGGATGGACAATACATTTACATTTTAGTCATTTAGGAGACTTTTCAAAAAGCTGAATTTGTTGTGCTAGCAAGTCTTTATTCATATTTAAAATTGATTGACTTCTCCACGTGAAGTATATTTAATATAGTACTGCCTGTTGGAAGTTGGTTGCAATGCTCTCGTCAAGTTTGTTTGTTTATTTGTCATATGTACATGAAAGGCATTGAGTCACTACATGGTCGATAATGTATCATGTTTGTAGTTATTTTTCTATTCATCTAAATACATGTTAGTGCATTTGGTATGAATCAATTGCACAATTTCGTGTTTTCCAATTGGTAGTTACAGTCTTGTCTCATCGCTGCAACTCCTGTACGGACTCAGGAGACGCAAAGATCAAGAGCCATGCGTCCTCGGAAACACAACCCAACCCACACTGCTTCTTGACACAATGCCCACTTAAGCCGGCCGCACCAATGTGTCAGAGAAAACACCGTACACCTGGCAACTGTAGGACTAGGAGTCGCTAGTGCACAATGGGATAAGGACATCCCTGCCAGGCAAACCCTACCCCAGATGACTCTGGGGCAATTGTGCACCGCCCCATGGGTCTCCCGGTCACAGCCGGCTCGAAACCAGAATCTCTAGTGGCACAGTTAGCACTGTGATGCAGTGCCTTAGACCACTGCGCCACTAGGGAGGCCTGATTTAAAAATGCATTTTGACTAAATATATTGTAGCAGTGGCAGCCTATTAGAAGACTTTGAGGCGTTGCTTGTTGGGGACATTGCTTGGTCTAGTGCTTTTTGGCCTCCCATGAGACGGATTGTCATGCCAGTTAATGTGTTATGTTGTGTTACATGATTCAATGTTAAAACATTTGATCAGCAACAACAAAAACAAAAATTCAATAATGGACTTTGCTACAGGCTGTATGACAGCAACCCCAAACTCCATAAAACACCTAATATCCAGCTCCCTCTACAACCCAGAAATCAAAGTCAAGGTCTCTGCAGCGGTTTCACCACCATTCACCCCAGAAGCAGTCCTAAGCCCATTCATCTTCACATTTTACATCTCAGATATCTATTACCCTCCAGCTACCATTAACCACGTGTTTGCAGACGACCTTTGCTATTGGTCAAGCTCCAAGTGTCCCCACCTGGCCGTCAACAAACTCACACAGTCCATATCCAAAATAGAAAACTGGTCAAACGTGGCATGTCAAACTTAACCCTCAAAAAACAGTGCATCCTCTGAACAAGAAACACCAACATAAAAGTAAAGAAGCCCATCAATGTCACACTGCATGGTG
Organism: Oncorhynchus tshawytscha; assembly: GCF_018296145.1. Taxonomy (NCBI): domain Eukaryota; kingdom Metazoa; phylum Chordata; class Actinopteri; order Salmoniformes; family Salmonidae; genus Oncorhynchus; species Oncorhynchus tshawytscha. Next base: position 39,840,360 of record NC_056436.1, on the reverse strand, counting down.
AGCAAGTTTCCTTCCAACAGAATATGCAGTGGACCACAGACACCAGCAACATAGACAAGGAAGGACATAAAATAATTAACCTACTCAAAGCCCTTTGTGGAAAGACAAATGGAGCAGCACAGGAAACAGTTTTAAAAGTTTACGTCAGTTACAAAAAAAATCCATCTTCGGGTATTCTATTCATGCCTGGATTACAGCCTCAACGCATAAAATTAACAGACGACAAAGAATACAGAACCGAGAAATAATACTGGGGCAGCATGTAGCTTCGAGGTTAGAAAGTTGGGCCAGCAACCGTAAAGGTAGCTGGTTTAAATACTGTAACCGACAAGATGAAAAATTGTTTGCTGTGTCCTTGAGCAAGGCACTTAATCCTAACTGCTTCAGAGGTGCTGTGCAATGGTGACCCCACTCCCTGCGGGAAGATTTGATTTGTTTTTGTCTCAGTGGGAGTTGGGGATATGCAAGAAACACATTTCCATACATACTTGTGTGTAAACAGGACAAATATATAATCATATATAACAAATATAATCAGCCCCAAATTATTTTTATAATAAACTGGCATACATCTTTCACCTCTTTATCAAAACATCTACAACATATCCAGAGTTTAAACCATCGCAAACAGACAAGCAATGATAGTACAGACATTTTTGAAAAGAGACAACCCATCACTGAAGATAACCATACAAGAAGCACAGTGGGACACAGAAACACCACTATGCTGCTGATGTCAAAGCCGGACTGAAACCAACATTGAACTAACACAATCACCTATCCTTAGCATGACCCCACCAAGCCAAACATAACTGACACCAACCCCACATAACCATCTTTTCCTCTTTTTTTGATTTTTAGTTTTGTTTTCTAACTGAACTTCTATTTTAGATGGACAATCTTTAATTGACCTACTTTAAATGTACTTACAACTTACTTACATATCTTAAACATGCTTTTTATCCCTTTAGTTCCAAACTGTATGATATATCATATAACTAACCCTAACCCCTATTCCCTAACATCCCTAATCTGGGTCCGTATCCTTTATCCTCTACGGGATTGGTGTCCCTATACCGGGACGGTTGAGGTAACGTGCGCTAATGTGATTAGCATGACGTTGTAAGTAAAACCAAACTTTACAGGACATAGACATGTCTTATATGGACAGAAAGCTAAAATGCTTGCTAATCTAACTGCACTGTCCTATTTACAGTAATAATACAGTGTAAAAATACCATGCTACTGTTTGAGGAGAGGGCACAACAACAACAAAATGGTATCACGGCAACTGGTTTGATACATTCACCTCTGAAGGTAAATAATGTACTTACATTCAGTAATCTTGCTCTGATTTATCATCCTGAAGGTCCCAGATATAAAATGTAGCATAGTTTTGTTTGATCAAATACATTTTTATATTCAAATGTAGGAACAGGGTTCTACAGTTTGAACCCCTGCTGTCCCTGGCTCCACAACCACCCTGCCCAGTTATCTAGATGTGTGAATGTTAGTGTTTACGCTAATGATCCATCATGTACTGTATGACATTCCTGGGAGTGTGTAAACTAAAATGTTGTATTACCATATAATTTTTGTATGTTCTCTATAGTTATGTACTTGAAAATGTACTTTAAAAAAAATTTGAACCTTTATTTAATTAGGCAAGTAAGAACAAATTCATATTTACAATAACACCCTAGGATCAGTGGGTTAACTAACTTGTTCAGGAGTAGACTGACATATTTTTACCTTGTCAGCTTGGGGATTCCATACAGCAACCTTTAGGTTACCGGCCCAACACTCCAACCACTAGGCTACCTGCTGCCCCAATGTACCAATTGGGCACATTTGGGCTGACTTTCTACAAAATATTGTCCAGTATAGCAATGCTTCACTGGATCAATCTTAAACTTTGCACACACACACTAGTGGCCAAAATCTCAACTGTCCATAAACTGCAATATTCAACTCAGCAAAAAAAGAAACGTCCTCTCACGGTCAACTGTGTTAATTTTCAGCAAACTTAACATGTGTAAATATTTGTATGAATATAACAGGATTGAACAACTGAGACCTATACTGAACAAATTTCACAGACATGTGACTAACAGAAATTGATTAATGTGTCCCTGAACAAAGGGGGGGTCAAAATCAAAAGTAACAGTCAGTATCTGGTGTGGCGACAAGTTGCATTAAGTACTGCAGTGCATCTCCTCCTAAAGGACTGAACCAGATTTGCCAGTTCTTGCTGTGAGATGTCATCCCACCCTTCCACCCCTCCACCAAGGCACCTGGACATTTCTGGGGTGAATGGCCCTCGCCCTCACTCTCACCCTCCGATCCAACAGGTCCCAAACGTGCTCAATGTGATTGAGATCCGGTCTCTTCGCTGGCCATGGCAGAGCACTGACATTCCAATCTTGCAGGAAATCACACACAGAACGAGCAGTATGGCTGGTGGCATTGTCATGCTGGAGGGTCATGTCAGGATGAGCCTGCAGGAAGGGTACAACATGAGGGAGGAGGATGTCTACCTGTACCACACAGCATTGAGATTGCCTGCAATGACAACAAGCTCAGTCTGATAATGCTGTGACACACCGCCCCAGACCATGACGGACCTTCCACCTACAAATTGATCCCGCTCCAGAGTACAGGCCTCGGTGTAATTCCTTCAACGATAAACGCCAATCCGACCATCTCCCCTGGTGAGACAAAACTGCGACTTCTCAGTGAAGAGCACTTTTTGCCAGTCCTGTCTGGTCCAGCGGTGGTGGGTTTGTGCCCATAGGCGACATTGTTGCCGGTGATGTCTGGTGAGGACCTGCCTTACAACATGTCTACAAGCCCTCAGTCCAGCCTCTCTCAACCTATTGCGGACAATCTGAGCACTGATGGAGGGACTGTGCGTTCCTGGTGTAACACGGGCAGTTGTTGTTTCCATCCTGTACCTGTCCCGCAGGTGTGATGTTCGGATGTACCAATCCCGTGCAGGTGTTGTTACACGTGGTCTGCCACTGCTAGGACGATCAGCTGTCCACCCTGTCTCCCTCTAGCGCTGTCTTAGGCGTCTCACAGTATGGACATTCCAATTTACACATCTTCAGTCCTCATGCCTCCTTGCAGCATGCCTAAGGCACATTCACGCAGATGAGCAGGGACCCTGGGCATCTTTCTTTTGATGTTTTTCAGAGTCAGAAGAAAGGCCTCTTTAGTGTCCTAAGTTTTCTTACCTGTGACCTTAATTGCCTACTGTCTGTAAGCTGTTAGTGTCTTAACGACCGTTCCACAGGTGCATGTTCATTAATTGCTTATGGCTCATTGAACAAACATGGGAAACAATATTTAAACCCTTTACAATGAAGATCTGTGAAGTTATTTGGATTTTTACTAATTATCTTTGAAAGACAGGGTCCTGAAAAAGGGAGTTCATTTTTTTGCTTTCATTTCAAAGCTGATTTAATTTTTTTTTTAAACACGTTTTTTGTTTGTATTATCCTTTGTGTTATATTCTCCTACATTAATTTTACATTTCAACAAACATCAAAGTGTTTCCATTCAAATGGTATCAAGCATATGCATGTTCTTGCTACAGGTCCTGAGCTCCAGGCAGTTAGATTTAGGTATTCATTTTAGAAGAAAATGGAAAAAAGGGTCCAATCCATACTGTATATTGTCATATGAATTTTACATACATTTATATATAAAAAATGTAACACTTTTCGTAATATATCTTGGAAAGTATTTAATCCAAAATACATTTATTTGGCCAATTTTAAATATTTCACGTGTATCCTAACAAATGTATCTAAAAATATGATAAGTGTATATTTCTTTCCATATGGGATCACTCACTCATTCACTCTTATTCATTCACTCACTCACTCATTTTTTTTTTTACGTGGGTAGAATACTATCTTGAGACATGTGCACATTACTTGAATTTCTTCCGTGTTAGTATTCAGCCCGCAATGACAGAAACACACACTCTCCGCCCCAGGCCCCAGCTGTGTCTAACTCTCTTCACTCCATTTAATAGGCAGCTATGTCCATTTGCTAACGTAATTACATTGACAGCAAACCTGAGAAAGTAAGTCATAAAAATCTCTCTCTGTTTTTCCCTTTCTGTTCGTCTCAATGTTCTCTTGTTCCCTAGATCCCCTGACACACTCTCTCACTCTCCCTCTTCTCCTCTTCCAGACCCTTTTAGCAGACCCTTCACTGAGGGAATTCCATTGGGGGGACTTTTCCCCACATTACTCTGCTGGCATAGGCCTTTAAAGTCTTCATTGTTAAGGAAGACACTATTGGTCATGGGACCACATAAGCCTCGAATGGTAATACGTTCAAAAGTTTGGGGTCGCTTAGAAATGTCTTTGTTTTTGAAAGACAAATAAATAAATAGTCCATTAAAATAACATGAAATTGATCAGAAATACAATGTAGACATTAATATTAATGTTGCAAGTGACGATTGCAGCTGAAAACAGCTGATTTATAATGGAATATCTACATAAGCGTACAGAGGCCCATTATCAGCAACCATCACTCCTGTGTTCCAATGGCACGTTGCGTTTTAAAAGACTAATTGATCATTAGAAAACCCTTTTGCAATTATGTTAGCACAGCTGAAAACTGTTGTTCTGTTTGAAGAAGTAATAAAACTGGCCTTCATTAGACTAGTTGAGTATCTGGAGCAGCAGCATCTGTGGGTTTGATTACAGGCCCAAAATGGCTAGAAACAAATAATCTTTCTTCTGAAACTTGTCTGTCTATTCTAGTTCTGAGAAATTAAGGCTATTCCATGCGAGAACTTGCCAAGAAACTGAAGATCTCGTACGACGCTGTGTACTACTCCCTTCACAGAACAGCGCAAACTGTCTCTAACCAGAATAGAAAGAGGACTGGGTGGCCCCGGTGCACAACTGAGCAAGAGGACAGGTACATTAGAGACGCCTTACAAGTCTTCAACTGGCAGCTTCATTAAATAGTACCCGCAAAACACCAGTCTCAACATCAACATTTATTTATTTTTTTAAATTACTCCAAGATGGCGTAGCAGTGCAGACGTGGTTTGTCGTCCTCTCGTTTACTTTTGTATTTTTCATATTTTTTTGTATATATTTTAATTTATTTTCAATCTCTTCTCCATTTTAAAATTAATATACCTTCCGGTAACCCGCCTCACCCAATGTGTGAAATGGATCTGCTATTTTTTATATCTTATATCCAGAACCTCCGTCAGAAGCTAGCCATCAGAGGCTAACCAGCTAATTAGCTACTAGCTATTTAGTCACAGCGGCCTTTACCTTCTGCACAGACACCACCCGTTTTCTTAGCCTGGATAATACTTGCCAGCCTGCTAGTATAGGGCTGTTTTCTCCACTACAATGCCGGATTCCTGCCGTAAACACTGGACCATACTCCTGATCATCACAGCTAGCTAGCTGCCACCGAGTGGCTATAGGGGCTAACGCCCCTGCCCCGAAGCTAGCACCAGTTAGCCGTGATCCAGGCGCATCTCCCGGCTAGCAAACAAAATTACTACAACTACAATACCTCTTTCGCCATCTGGCCCGGACCCTATGTCGACACGGTGCCCCGCTGTACCACCCAGGCCGTGACTGGTCCGCCGACGTAACTCCATCCGCTGTGCCCTCAACCGCCCTATGCCGGACGTCAGAGCAGACGCTTCTACTTACCCCGGCCTGCTAACTTTAAACGGCGTGTATCCCACGTGCTAGCGTAGTAACGACTATCCCGCGGCTTCCCTGTTCCATCCATTGCTGTTCACTGGACCCTATGATCACTTGGCTACATAGCTGATGCCCGTTGGACTGTTCATTAATCACGGTACTCCCTTTTGTTTATTTTCTGTTTATCTGTCGGCACCAGCCTCGAACTCAAGCACTGTGTGTAGTTAACCGACCCTCTCTGTCCATTCATCGCCATTTACCTGTTGTTGTTGTCTTAGCTGATTAGCTGTTGTTGTCTTACCCGTTGTTGTCTTAGCTAGCTGTCCCAATCGACACCTGTGATTGCTTTATGCCTCGCTTTATGTCTCCCTCAAATGTCAATATGCCCTGTACACTGTTGTTTAGGATAGTTATCATTGTTTTAGTTTACTGCGGAGCCCCTAGTCCCATTCAACATGCCTCAGATACATCCTTTGTCCCACCTCCCACACATGCGGTGACCTCAACAAGCATAACTATCCTGTCCAGAGTTGCAACCTCTCTTATCATCACTCGGTGCCTGGTGTTACCTCCACTGTACCCATACTCCACCATACCCCTGAATCTATTCTACCACTCCCAGAAATCTGCTCCTTTTATTCTCTGTCCCCAACGCACTAGACAACCAGTTTTGATAGCCTTTAGCCGTACCCTCATCCTACTCCTCCTCTGTTCCTCGGGAGATGTGGAGGTTAACACAGGCCCTGCGTGTCCCCAGGCACTCTCATTTGTTGACTTCTGCAACCGGAAAAGACATCAGAAGCCTCCCTAAGATTGTTTTACTCACTGCTTTAGCACACTCCGACAACCCTGATGTCATCTCCATGTCTGAATGATGGCTTAGGAAGGCCACCAATAATTTGGAGATTTCCATAACCAACTACAACATTTTCCATCAAGATAGAACTGCCAAAGGGGGAGGAGTTCTGTCATACTTTCCAGGTCTATGCCCAAACAGTTCGAGCTTCTAATCTTAAAAATATATCTCTCCAGAAATAAGTCTCTCACTGTTTCCACCTGTTATTATAGACCCCCTCAGCTCCCAGCTGTGCCCTGGACACCATATGTGAATTAATTGCCCCCATCTATCTTCAGAGTTCGTTCTGTTAGGTGACCTAAACTGGGATATGCTTAACGCCCTGGCAATCCTACAATCTAAGATAGATGCCCTCAATCTCACACAAATTATCAAGGAACCCACCAGGTACAACCCTAAATACGTTAACATGGGCACACTCATACATATTATCCTGACCAACTTGCCCTCCAAATACACCTCTGCTGTTTTCAATCAGGATCTCAGCGACCACTGCCTCATTGCCTGCACCAGCTATAGGTCCGCAGTCAAACGACCACTCATCACCACTGTCAAACGCTCCCTAAAACACTTCTGCGAGCAGGCCTTTCTAATCGGCCTGGGTATCCTGGAAGGAAATTGACCTCATCTCATCAGTTGAGGATGCCTGGTTATTCCTCACCATCTAAATAAGCATGCAAAAAAATGTAGAACTAAGAACAGATATAGCCCTTGGTTCACTCCAGACCTGACTGCCCTCGACCAGCACAAAAACATCCTGTGGCGGACTGCACTAGCATCGCATAGTCCCCGCGATATGCAACTTTTCTGGGAAGTCAGGAAACAATACAAGCAGTCAGTCAGTCAAAAAATAGCTTTTTCATACAGAAATGTGCATCCTGTAGCTCTAACTCCAAAATGTTCTGGGACACTGTAAAGTCCATGGAGAATAAGAGCACCTCATCCCAGCTGCCCACTGCACTGAGGCTAGGTAACACTGTCACCACCGATAAATCCACAATAATCGAGAATTTCAAGAAGCATTTTTCTACGGCTGGCCATGCTTTACTCCTGGCTACCCCAACACCGGCCAACAACTCTACATCCCCCACAGCTACTTGCCAAGCCTCCCCAGCTTCTCCTTCACCCAAATCCAGATAATAGATGTTCTGAAAGAGCTGCAAAACCTGGACCTGAACAAATCAGCTGGGCTAGACAATCTGGACCCTCTCTTTCTAAAATTATCCACCGACATTGTTGCAACCCCTATTGCCAGTCTGTTCAACCTCACTTTCGTATCGTCCGAGATCCCTAAAGATTGGACAGCTGCCACAGTCATCCCCCTCTTCGAAAGGGGGTGACACTCTAAACCCAAACTGTTGTAGACCTATATCCATCCTGCCCTGCCTTTCTAAAATCTTCGAAAGCCAAGATAATAAACAGATCGCTGACCACCATACTTTCTCCGCTGTGCAATCCAGTTTTGTAGCTGGTCACGGGTGCACATCAGCCACGCTCAAGGTCCTAAACGATATCATAACCGCCATTGATAAAAGACAGTACTGTGCAGCCGTCTTCATCGACCTGGCCAAGGCTTTCAACTCTGTCAATCACGATATTCTTATCGGCAGACTCAACAGCCCTGGTTTCTCAAATGACTGCCTCGCCTGGTTCACCAACTACTTCTCAGACAGAGTTCAGTGTGTCAAATCAGGGGGACCTGTTGTCCAGACCTCTGGCAATCTCTATGGGGGTGCCACAGGGTTCAATTCTCGGGCCGACTCTTTTCTCTGTATATATCAACGATGTCGCTCTTGCTGCGGGTGATTCCCTGATCCACCTCTACGCAGATGACACCATTCTGTATACATCTTGCCCTTCTTTGGACACTGTGCTAACTAACCTCCAAACGAGCTTCAATGCCATACAACACTCCTTTTGTGGCTTCCAAATGCTCTTAAACTCTAGTAAAACCAAATGCATGCTTTTCAACCGTTCGCTGCCCACACCCGCCCCGCCCGACTAGCATCACTACTCTGGACGGTTCTTACTTAGAATATGTGGACAACTACAAATACCTAGGTGTCTGGCTAGACTGTAAACTCTCTTTCCAGACTCATATTAAACATCTCCAATCGGCTTCCTATTTCGCAACAAAGCCTCCTTCACTCATGCTGACAAACATACCCTCATAAAACTGACTATCCTACCGATCCTTCGACTTCGGCGATGTCATTTACAAAATAGCTTCCAAAACTCTACTAATCAAACTGCATGCAGTCTATCACAGTGCCATCCGTTTTGTCACCAAAGCCCCTTATACTACCCACCACTGCGACCTGTATGCTCTTGTTGGCTGGCCCTCGCTTCATATTCTTCGCCAGACCCACTGGCTCCAGGTCATCTATAAGTCTATGCTAGGTTAAGCTCCGCCTTATCTCAGCTCACTGGTCATGATAACAGCACCCACTCGTAGCACGCGCTCCAGCAGGTTTATCTCACTGGTCATCCCCAAAGCCAACACCTACTTTGGCCGCCTTTCCTTCCAATTTTCTGCTGCCAATGACTGGAACGAACTGCAAAAATCGCTGAAGCTGGAGACTTATATTTCCCTCACTAACTTTAAACATCAGCTATCTGAGCAGCTTATTAATCGCTGCAGCTGTACATAGCCCATCTGTAAATAGCCCACCCAATTTACCTACCTCATCCCCATATTGTTTTTATTTACTTTTCTGCTCTTCTGCACACCAGTATTTCTACTTGCACATCACCATCTGCTTATCTATCACTCCAGTGTTAATTTGCTAAATTGTCATTACTTTGCTACTATGGCCTATTTATTGCCTTATACCTCCTCACGCCATTTGCACATACTGTATATAGACTTTAAAAAACATGTAATTGTTTTACTAACTGTAGGCTTGGTTACTCCATGTGTAACTCTGTGTTGTTGTTTGTGTCGCACTGCTTTGCTTTATCTTGGCCAGGTCGCAGTTGTAAATATAAAACAGTAAGGCGGCGACTCCGGGATGCTGTCCTTCTAAGAAAAAGCCATATCTCAGACTGGCCAATAAAAATAAAAGAGGCCAGCATCCCGGAGTCTCTTCTTCGCTGTTGACGTTGGGACTGGTGTTTTGCGGGTACTATTTAATGAAGCTGCCAGTTGAGGACTTTTGAGGCGTCTGTTGTATTTCTGATCAATTTGATGTTATTTTAATGGACAAAAAACATGTTTTTCTTTCAAAAACAAGGACATTTCTAAGTGATCCCAAACCTTTCAACGGTAGTGTACGTTCAAGCAAATCTCCTCTTGTCCTTATTGTAGTTCACTTAATCTGCACCATAACCTATGAAGGGTATGGTGCAGATTAAGTGAACTACAATAAGGACATGAAGGTTATGGTGCAGATTAAGTGAACTTCAATAAGGACAAGAGGAGACTGGCTTGAACGTACACTACCATCCAAAGTAGTATAACCATACCCTGTGTTATATGCACAGTAAAAACATAGACCCATGTAATAAGGTACTGCATGATGATGGTACCATATTGGGCACATGTACAGGCTAGCCAGGAACGAGACATAGGGTGAATGAGAATGGTGAAAGCATTCAAAGAAATTGGTCAGATTCAAGGAAATCTGTCTCACCAAAGGTTTATGCAGAACCATTGTTTGCACAATTACTGCCTATACACACTCTGTAAACTGATAGAAACTACTTGTTAGGGGAGTCAACCTGTTATTTCTGCTTTTCGGAAAACCAATCTGCGGTTTTATTTAATTCTGGTCCAATGAATCAAGCCTGTTTGAATAAAATAAACAGTAAAACGTCTTCTTCGATCTTTACCCTCTCTTTTACGCCAGTCAGTCACAGTGTGTTCTATTAATCCTCAGTGATTGGTAACAAGTCCCACAGTGGGATAGGCAACAGCTTCACAATTACTGGGGACCGAGGCGTGGATTGGCCTGTGTTACATTCTTCCACAGATGTAAGAGTCTGTTAAGCACTGATTTATTTTGTATATTTGCATGGGGGTTAATCCAGACCTGTTAAGGAAGAACACCCAACTCCCCGGTGGCCCACAAACTAGATTCGCTATGCTAATTGCACCCCCCCGTCCCACAAAATTCCAAAACGTTTCCCCTCTTAAACTAGGTAATTGTTATTGTTGCCAAAAGGAACAATAAAATAGGACAGCCTTGTCTTGTCATGCTGCCGTAATTTCCCCATGGCTACACACAGGGCCAAAGTCATGTCAAAATTCCTCAGTTCGATAGTTTCATCCCCTTTCATTTTTTTGACAACAACGAGGAGCATTGTTTTTTTTTATGCAGTCTCTGTGGAGTTCTTTCTTGTTATTTTTTTCCTTTACCACCTCATATTCCCCATTGCTGCCTGTGCGCTTGCATCTGTAATCAGAATGTTACTTCATTGGGAGCTGTGCCTTTGTTGCCTGGCACTGCGGCGCCCCGGCTGTTCAGGGGCTCGCTGGGGGCTGCTGGGAGCTTAGCGCCACACTGGGTTTCAATGGGAGCCCACACTACTGCTAGTGCTTATCTACCCCCATGCAGGAGAGCGGTGGCATCGAACCGGTGGCTTATTAGCAAGGCAGGGAACTTATCCCAGCTCACACTGGGGTTGGGTGGGGGGAATGGGAAGGTGTGTCATCCCCTCTCATTCCCCCATATATTATATTCTCACGAATGGCTAATGGCTACATACACCCCCCATAGAGCCAAGGAGTCTAGGAACCCGAAAGCAAACCTGTTTGTGTCGACGACGCAAAAGTGAGATGAAGGTAGGTTGGGAACCTAAGCACTTTATGTGTCGATGGAGGCATTTCGGTTAGCTTCTCGGTCAAATGTAAAACCGTAAAATGTTTTCAGGAAACACATCAGCACGTGAGAAACAGTAAGACAACGTTTGTTTGTGTTTTGTATTTCTTTGTGACATGGTGTTGTAAGGTTGCTTTCAGATAAGGTAAGGTATTATTTGGGGCTAAATGAGTGGGAATCACGACGTGAAAGTAGTACACTATCCTTCCTGTTGGTAATGTCTTCATTATGGTGCTGTGGCTGTGGCCATTATGATAGAGCAGAAGGATGGTAATCATAAAATGAAAGGCCAGGAGGACCATTCCGCATCAAAGGCCTGCACTGCAAATATGCACCATTTACGTGCAATCACATACAATCTTACTTCCTCCATTTCCATTTCCCCTTTTCACTTACTGCAGTAATTTCCCAGTCCTTTTTCCAAGCACAGCAGTAGCCACGGGACACCGGTTCACTATTTTAATCAGTGAAGACTGGGTTGTAGCAGAGTTTGCAGGGTTGTAATATAAGCTTGTACATTTTGTATTCAGTGTTCAAAAAGCATGGAGAATGTTATTGATTTATAACCATGACGAAAGGTCACCTGAGAAAGTAACCTTGTTAAATAACATACAGGTATACTCAAGCATGGTATTGGATAACCATTAGCAGGTATTCATTCTGTCTCTCCCTGGTGTAAATAAAGAAGGCATGAAAAGCCGAGGCAAAACACTGCCTATATATGCGATTGAAATTAAACTTGCACAAGGTTTATTCAGCTGACGACCAAAATGTATGAAGCTTGTTAGTAGTCTTATCAAATTAGTACATGTACATTCACCAGTACTTGTACATTCAATACATGCGTTATAATACATTCCCACTCAGAGAACACATTTGCATCTTTCCTAGAACCAATGTTAAACCTCATGTACTGGATCCAACAATAATACACAGTAAAGGGGGCCTCCTAAGTTCTGTTTAATTCTAGGAGACATGTACGCATTCCGGTGACTTGGGCCTATTCCCGACTTATCCTCTTGTCTAAACCACTCTATCCACTGTGTACCCTCCACAAGTACACTCAACTACTCCACATGCTGAAAGCGCCTGAAAAACTGGCTGGAATGACGTGAAAACACTGAAACACTGGTCCGTGCGGGATTTGTGACTGTCAGCGAACGTGGATCTCACGTGTCCAATTATCTGTGTGCTTTGTTTATCGTGAATTATCCCTATTTTCTCCCTTTCTTGTTTTGTCAGCGTGTATACAGTGTTTAAAACCAATGCCTCGCAGACTGATTGCACTCGCATGCTGGCTTAAAGAGAGCCATCTCCTAATCGCTGCCTCGCCCAACTGTTGTTTTTAGGCATTAGCTGGTGTTAGGAATGAAGGACACCGCTCCCGTTGCCTGCTTTGTAAGATTGATATCATCTGTGGGCCTCATGGTGCTTGGCTGCAGGAGTTGATGACGGCTTTGTTTTGTGAGTGTGCGTGAGCGAGTGAGTGAGTGATCGTGTGTGTGTCTTTGAGTGTGTTTTTTGAAATGTTTTATGTGCATTGACCGCGCTTTCATGAATGCATGCATGTATACCATTGAATGTGGAGTGCATGTGTATCTTTGTGTAAGTTGGTATAACACCCACCGGAGCTGACTGGGGTACTGGGGTAAAGAGTGATGTCAGAGCAGACACAGATGTGTTCAGCGGGATCTCCGTGGAGGTGGTTGGTGGTGGTGGACAGGAGGGGCCACCTGGGCCTGCGTTGCGTCCAGGCTTCAAGCTCTTCCAACGGGGCGGAGAGCTGCCAGTCCCTCCCTGCGCCCAGTCCTGGGGCGTTGTCGGGTCTGAGCAGTGGCACTCCTAATCCATACGGAGAAGATGAGAAGGAGGAATCTGGCCCTGGCCCAGGCTGAGGAAGAAGGGACGAAGCCCCGGCTACTGGAGCTGTTCCAACAGGCGCTCTCATCCTCTCAACTGTTGCAAAAGGATTGGTGGTTAGCGGGATAATCCAGCGGCGTGGACGCTCCAGATAGCTGCCTGGGCGAAGAGAGAAAAAAAAGTACTATACCCTACCGATTACAACGAGCGTCTTTAGCTGCTGCCGCAGGGCTTGACGAAAGAGCCACATCTCAGTAGAAACAATTACAACACCAGTTCTTTCAGAAGTATCATTTTGCGCGGGTGACGCTGTCGTCTTTGAGTGGTTCAATGGAATCTACAGTACACGCGGCATATTGTTCAAAAGGTTTGATATCGAAGCATAGCAGTTGTAGGACTCCAATTCTTTCACGAGCATGATTATTTTAAGGATAGCGTTGTTGACTCTGCATTTTTTAAATCTAATCTAAAGTGGTTTTGTGATTTACTTCCCGCTAGTGTTGTAGTTTCATATTCAGTAGGGTTTTCGTAATCGTCAGGAAAGATATTCAAAATGAGTTGTTGCCTCACTCTCACTGACGAACGTGAGCAAAACAAACAAACCGACACCTGGCTGATGTGCACAAAGATAGTTTTTTCATTTCCCTAGTTAAACACACCCACCTGTTTGTAAGATGTTGTCCTTGCAGTGTCTTTTGGACAATCCTCCCTTGGTCCACTGACTGTTGTTTGATGGTTGGTTTGAAGCCTGTTCTCTTGCACTTGCAAGGACACTCAAATTTGATCCAGTCTGCCTTGTAGGCAGCAAATGGGAGAGCTCCTGGGTGGCATTTTGCCCATTCCAAAGGGTCAATTATTAGCAATTATGAATGTGAACATCAGGTGACTACTGATGGGAAATCTTAAAGAACGATTCTGGAGAATTTCGTTCTTGGCCAAATGTCTTATGTGCCAAGTCAGAAACCAAACTGCTTCGGCCAGACTGGTGTTTGGAGACATTTGCTGGTGTTTGGAGACAAGAGATATTTGCTGTGATCAGATATATTGTGAATCATGGTTTTAGGCTATTGTTTGTAATTTAGCTCAAATCAGTTTGGTAAGTTGGTAAGCAGCTATACGGCTGGAGATAAAGGGGTATTTGATAGCAACTAACATAAGCCTGCCTGTTTTTTGGTTTGTTACATCATTTACATGTACTGCTTAGTTGCACATGTTTCCGCCAAATATGTATGTCCCAAATAGATATGCCAATTATTTTTATGTAAACCAGGAACGAGTGACCGCTTCAATTAGCAGACTGTCCCTATTTCATTTTCTTGTAAGACCTCAGAGAGTTCCTGTGATATATACAATGCAGACCATGGCTAGACATTTTCCCATTCTATGTTTGGAGACAGAATGTTCCTTTGCCTCAAACTGATCTGACAGTGCAACGATATGGGTGTTGCGAACTACGCTTGAGTCCAAAAGCATCAAATTAAACTGGGTCTATTTGTGAATGCATGGGTCTATATCACAACATGTTGAAACTGGTGTAATTGTAATGTATGTGAATGAAACCCCCTATCCAACTGGACCTGTACTACCGCAGAAAAAGAAGTCGCCACACTATTGACTGAGCAGATTGAACCTCAAGGAGTATTCTTTCAAAGGGGTATGTGTGTTTATGTAATGTTTTACAATTGAAAAAAATATATTGCTGAGCTTTACAGTCTTGGGTTTCATCACGACATCCATAGTAAAAATGACGGCCATGAAGGCAGAAGGGAATTGCTATATTTCTCAGGAAACAAATTATTATGTAACCATTCATTATGTTTTTCAAGCAGCATTGCATTGATGTTACTGGCACTGGTCCATTGCCTTGTGTTTTTCTTAACTCCAACATGGCCCTGTGAGAGTCTCTCTCTCTCGTGCAGAGAGAGAGAGAGAGAAAGAGAGAGAGACTATAGCAGGGAGTCTCCTGCACAACATTAATTTAGACGCTACGTACCAAAAGGAAATGTTCTACTTTGGATACACAGCAATTACGTACGGGAAGAGCTCCTAATTTTCCATGTTAAGAGCAGTGGTAAAATGAAATCAGCTGCGCTGCGCTCTGCACTCTTCTCCAGGCACTATTCTCGAGGATGCTGTGTTTTCATGGGGAAATCGGCCCCCCGCCTGTTTCCATTCACTTCATTCAGTAAGCGCAGGCCTAATATGATTGTCTTCATTCAAATGCATAAAGGGCCTCATTTAAAAAGGCTCAATCCAAATCTCATATCTTACATGAAACAGTCTTGATTTATTTTACTCCCCCTTTTTCATTTCGGTCTTCAAACATCCCCTCCTGGCTGAAATAATGCCTTTCAACATCCAGTCAAAGGAATTGGGGAAGTTCTCGGAGGACTAGCTGCGGGATTTTTATTTTTTTGCTCAAGTCGATATCTGCCCACAGCAGGTACCTACGCCTGAAGATAGAGGTGATATTGGGGAAAGTATCAGCAACTTCATTATAACACTCTTCAAATATCTGCTTTTTAGCTTCTATTCAGAGTTAAGCAGTGAAACACACATGATCATCTTTATTGTGTGTCTGTATAGGTCTCTCTAGCCTCGTATTTCTATATATACGGTTGAAGTCAGAAGTGAGCATACACTTTAGCCAAATACATTTAAACTCAGTTTTTCACATCTCGTGACATTTAATCCTAGTAAAAATTCCCTTTCTTAGGTCAGTTAGGATCTGGGACTGAGAGACTGAAAAACAGCTTCTATCTCAAGGCCATCAGACTGTTAAACAGCCATCACTAGCTAGCACAGAGAGGCTGCTGTCTATGTACAGACCTGAAATCATTGGCCACTTTAATAGATGGAACACTAGTCACTTTAATAATGCCACTTTAATAATGTTTACATATCTTGCATTACTCATCTCATATGTATTCTATACTATCTACTGCATCTTAGCCTATGCCCATCTGTCATTGCTCATCCATATATTTATATTCATATATTCTTATTCCATTCTATTCCTTATTCCATGATGTATTTGTTGTGCAAATGTTAGATACTACATGTTAGATATTGCTGCACTGTCGGAACTAGAAGCACAAGCATTTCGCTACACTCGCAATAACATCTGCTAACTACGTGGATGTGAGACATAGGTTGCTATTTGGTTTTGTGATGAAACAAAGCTGTGGTTGAATGTATTCTGCCACTGTGTCTTCTTATTATCTCAGGCCTTTAGGCCTATATACCACGGTTGCAAGACGTATGAATTAACG
Source organism: Oncorhynchus tshawytscha (assembly GCF_018296145.1). Classification (NCBI taxonomy): domain Eukaryota; kingdom Metazoa; phylum Chordata; class Actinopteri; order Salmoniformes; family Salmonidae; genus Oncorhynchus; species Oncorhynchus tshawytscha. The sequence continues at coordinate 39,823,853 of NC_056436.1, read as the reverse complement.
GGTTATAGACCAAACCATGCAATTATCACAACACATAGGTTGTAATATGGCTTTTTTTTGGCTTCTCTAGTGATTTTACCCACGCACTGCTACTGGCCAGAGGAGGCCACGGAAGCCATTAGCGAGATTAGCGAGTAAACAGAAGTCCCGATCCGGAGGCAAATTTCACACACCTTCCCTATGCTCTGGCTCAGTGTGCAAACAGCACCTGGTGCCTCTCCAAAAGTGGTCTAGAGGCCAAGATGGAGGATCCCTAAGCTACCATGCCGGTGATGTTTTACATTTTACATTAGAATGGCTAACTTCCTGGTCCAATGCTGATTGATCAAGCTATGCATCTGCAAGCTCGCTACTGTGTAACAATACAATAATATAGTATAATATATTGTAACGTGTTTTTGTGACAAGGAAATATTTTGCATTTTCGGCTCACTAATTTCAATTTCATGTAGCATTTAAAAAAAATAAAAAATACATGTTGTACCAATTGGGAAAAGAGGCAAGGTTGACATATTTTGCAATAAAGTTGCTATTGTCACTCATTTATTTGAGGACTCTAAAAGTATATTGGAATGAATCTATTCCATCTCCTTGACAAGTTCTGTAGAACGACTCTTTGCCAAGTACAATGTGCCTAAGTCATTCTCATTTGGAGCTTGTATCCCACCGCTTTAGCAGAGAGATTCTCATAATCACCAAACCTCCCATGGTGAAAGATTGTCAAAGAACCCATGTACCAAGTCGTCGCTCTCCACAGAATCCTTGAGGCAAAGAAAGGGAAAAACATGCATACATCAAGCGGAAACACTGTTGTACATAATTAGGCACCTTATCCAAGTGATCAATGCAGCCCTAGAATCAATGCAAAACCCAATAAAACAGCACAGAACAAAACAGAGCACACACACAGCAGTAGTACCACGACAACAAATGGTTATGGAAAATCGGTCTTTAAACCAATGTATATCAGCTTACATGTGCATTTTCCTTGCATAATCCATGGTGTTTGACAGTCTGAATGAGTGCATCTAGTACACGGTTGTTGTGGGACTGTGGCTGGGCTATTCAGGGAGACGTTCTCCAGACAGGGAAATGAGGGGGTCCCCGAGCCGAGCCCAACTGTGGTTTAAGAGCTAACGCCACAGAGACTCACCCACCCAATAAAATCTGCTTTCGGGACCATTTATGTGTGTGGATAGTCCATAAATACTCCATGTTTACAGCAATATAAGCATATTTTTAACTCTTGCGCCCGTTAGTACCGCGCCGCTCTTACGTAATGTTACAATTAGCTCTGGTAAAACAAAAAGTGACGTGAGTGAAACGGCAAAAGGAGTAATCTGAAGAGTAATGCAAAGGTTGGTAAACACACTAAGTGATCTCGAGGTCTCTTGCGTTCCTCCGGTGATCTTGAAGTCTGTTGTGTTCCTGTTACCAATTTCCACCGCCCCATTTTCCCAACATTAAATGGAGTAACCTTCGTTTCTCCTCACGTAACCTTCAGCATTTGATTATCGTACTAAAGTCCTTAACAGCATGGAGCTAATTCGCAGCGCTATTGATGTCTTTGAGAAGGTCGTGGTAATGAAGTCTACGTGGCGGAGGATCATTTGGAGCTTCGCTTTATTGGACGTTTGATCTGTTTATAGGTCGTTCCACGAAAAGAGTGCCTTTTGATATTTTAAGTAGAATTTGTACACCAATATTGAATTTTAAAAGCCTGTTATATTAAAGGAAGTGCCCTGCAATATAGACCACAGGGAGAATTAAATCAATCGGATTATTTATATGAATAAAGACTTGTGCCAAAATGCAGCACCCTCTGTGACCTCTGTGACCTCTGTGATATTTAACCCACTTAACCCAAACATTTTTCCAACTTTTCACCATCAGCCCGAGTTATTCACCACCAGCCCGAGTTATTTCGTTGCTTTGACAAATTCATATTTATTTAATGTCATTAGTGATTATAGTCATTGTTTTATTGAACCTCTTGAGATGGGAAAATGACTTTTTATTAAGTTGGACATGTGCTCTTTATGACAGATTGTTACATTTAGGTGAAATTAAGTTTTTCTTTTTTTTTTTACCAAGTTACACTTCTCAAAAGGCATCGAATTTGTGGAAGGTCCCTTATATTTACACGAGGCATGATACTAATGGGGGAAGGAGACCCAGGATAATGTGTTCTATAACCTGTGACAGTGTTCTCTGCTTCACTTTCCACCTGCGATAACAACGGCTAACAGCAGCCAATGGAAACCATTCCTCAGCTGCTAGTAGTTCTAATTAGCCTTTCTTGCATGAGATCCTTTCGACAATTCCACCTTGTTATGTTTCAGCAGATGACCGCTGGTTGTTATATGGGACGGGAAAAGCCTATACTCAACTAACTCCCCCCTTTTCTTTGAACAGCTGGGAGCAAGGGGAGAGGGAGGGAGTCCTTGGCATGTTTTTATTAGCTGCTCCTTACAAAGGTAGTTCCATCCAGCCCTTATCTTCCATCTTCACTTGGGAGCCGCTACTTAGCTGACACCTAGCTTGTTCTGAGTTCTGTAGCAGCCTGACATCGTCAATCAGACTGGTCTTCACTCTCTTAATGTAATACGGCCCTGGCGGGGGAGATGAGTTAAAGTTACCTCATCATACTGCAATGCTTTGAGATCCTTGAATTAAAAATAAAAAAATGATACATTGAGGCTATTATTGGGATGCAAACCCTCTAACCTCAAAGTCATAAATATTTGACCTCACGATGGTTAGGATCTTACGGAATACAACAAAAGCAGACGAAATATACAACAATGAATCATAACAAATTTGATTGTAGGATCTTACGGAATGCAACAAAGCAAACTGTTATTGGCATGTTAAGACATTTTAGCAAGGAGGAAAGGAAACTTGAGCTAATATCATTCAGTCAGTCTCCATCCACGTAGCTGAGGGTAAAAAAAAAAGCACTTGAAACTCCAAACATGTCCAAAAAGCTCATGTGTATTAATGCTGTGAGAGGGTTGTCCCTTAAAAGAGAGAGCTCTTTTTTTAAACTCCTCTGTTTAACAGATCTTCAAAAGGAGAGCCCTCATTGTCCCCTTGCTGCCACCTGCACACAGAGGGCAGGCTGCCACTGTCTCAATGGAGCTGCATGCGCACCCCAGCAGGCCTCGAGATAGCGGCTAAAGAGCTTATTTCCCAAATCTCTTTATCCTTTCTAGAACTGTGAGATGTTGACAGAAAGTCAGTTAACTCTAGCCAGTGGCAGCTGCATGGGTTTTGCATAATTAATTATTTATACCAAGCCAGACATAGTAATTACCATCCAGATGAATATGATATTCTAATCAGGCACGCTTTAATTTTAATTGCCCTCCAGCATCTAACTGTCAGTGCTGGCCTGGCTTGATAAAGTAGAGACTCTCGAAACACCATTAGACATCTGCTCAAAGAGCATTGCCTCCGCTACCCCACCAACACTACCACTCGCCATAACAATCAATAAAGGATTGGTGTGTGTGATTTTGCTCGTCTTTCTGTGGAAAGCCATTTTCCGTCAATGACAAAAGCAGAACAAGGCTTCAAGTCACAAGGCCCCCAATGACTGATGAGGCCTAGAGGGTTGGGTTTCTCCGAATTTGGATTATTCCGATAAAATGAAGGAGCTTATCAGGCACCTGCCTGGACACCCGTGTGCTGGGCTAAAAAAAAAGGGGTTTGTGGTTTATCATCATTTTGTGGATACTGACAGGTACAAAGCAAGCTTAATGTGTTTCTTTCCTACAATATCCTATTCCAGTAATGTCTTCTGAATCACCATGATCGTTCAATATGATATTTAAAAAACTAAACAGAAAAGGCCTGTCCCAGTCTTATGATTTGTGTGACACATCTAATTTAATATTCAATCTTGACTAAGAGGGAACGCAAGAACCTGTTTCAGATTGACACTCCTGGTTCCCAGATTTCCCAGATTTGGGAATTTCAAGTCCAGTACCATGACGACGGGGCTCTCCAAAGGCTCTCTGCAGCAAGCCCAGTAATCACACCAACTGTTTCCATGGAGAGCCATGTCCTGGATGGATTCCACTCTGATATTCTGATGGAAAAACATTATCACACATTTTTCACAGGTCTCACATTAGCCATATGAGCCAGCTGTAAGGGTACCCATTCCAATTCCCCTATTTTTTTTACTGATGCAATGTACGATAGAATATGACATGATTTAGCAGGGCCATTCAATTACTGTATTTTTCTGTGAGAGCATCACGATGAAACATAACACTTAGCTAAGCTGTTCATGTCATATGAATATTTGTCATGATTGAGTATATGAGCTCAGTATATGGTCCTACTCTGCCAGGTGGCTTTTTATGCATCCCCAGCAATCAGAGGCAGATAACAAACCATTGGCAGAGGTAGATGTATATGAACAGTGAACAGCTGAATGAGAAAAATTACACCAGTTTGGGGATGTGATATTGTGGTGCTGGAGGCCTGCGCTATACACTATCTCAGCTTGTTTAAGTTAAGGCTGCCACTTATTCTCCAACCTATAAAGGAATTGAATGGAAATGAAACACTTTAACTTCCTTAGAACATTCTGGAAAGGTCAGAAACATACAGATGTTGGATTTTAATTTGAGCCAGTTCGCTACAGCAGGAAGATAATCCTGCAGCAACAGGAAATGTGAATTATTATGTGGATTATAATTAATGGACATTTTTGAAAGGGTTGATACATTTTTCATGAGGGAATATCAAGTCTGAAATTTCAAAATGGAAATCATAAACTTCAGAAGCCTTTTTAAACCTGCATTGCAGAAAAGTTATCCTGCAACAAGGCGATCAAATTATGATCCTACATCTGTATAGAAACCCGCCGTAGTTATGCTGCTCCGCACCTTGGATGAGAAGACGGATGGCCTAACAGATGTGCTTGACAGACTGATAAACCCAACGCCCTCAGTCATTTTGGACACTTACACGCAAATGAGGGCTGTAAACTTGCAAAACTGCTTAAATACTTTCAGCAAAGCCGTTGATTAACACATACCTTTAACACCTTATTTGTTATCTTTTCTTGCAACCTCTGTACACTCTAAAAAAAAAGATTTAACCAATTGCATAATCAGCGTTATTCTGTGAATTGGGTGGACTTCAGATAGATAAGAAATGTAACTCATTTTTGAACATTTGTTCACTCAACAAACTGCTCACCGTGACCTGAATGTATGAAAACTTGCTGAGTATGATGCTCAAATGTTCAGGAAACTCACAATCCTATTGCAGCTGGTTGCCATACAATTGTACGTTGAATCAACACACTCTGCTTCAAGTGAGCTGAATTTGAAAAAAAGTATTGAGTAAAATTGCAAATGTATGTTTGCTCAAAACCACTCAAAATAACTCCAATCGTTATCATATTTCCCAGCATGCTCTATTTCAGGTTGATTTTCTGAATTGTTTGTTTCCATACCTGTGTTTTTGCATGTACATTAATTGATTGATTAATTAATCTTATGCTACACAAACATAACTAGCATACATGTTTCTAAACTACTCCAATCTGTTAGTAGTTGCACCTGTTACTGAGATGGCTGTTCCGGTTTATTTGATTTAGTTAGTCTCAATAATCAATCGTCCATACCCTGTCTGTCATTCTCAATGCAGGTTGCAGTTGATTAAAAGTTCAAATTGTTTGATATCCTCACTTGCCTGGACTCCAATAGGAATTACACAACACTTTGCAAGCCAGCATAATGTGACTTGCAGGCTTGATATGGCCTGTAAACCAGGAGTTTCAGACCACTGCGTTACGGTGTAATTAGGCCCTCAAAGAAAGGCCTTGTGATATATGTAATGTATTGTCATCAAAATATACATTTTACACTGGGTGTGTCAGTCACCAGATCTCAACCCAATTGAACACTTATGAGAGATTCTGGAGTGGTGCATGAGAGTGTTTTCCACCACTACCAACAAAACATCAAATGATGGAATTTCTCATGGAAGAATGGTGTCTCATCCCTCCAATAGAGTTCCAGATATTTATATATGCCAAGTGCATTGAAGCTGTTCTGGCAGCTTGTGGTGGCCCAGCGCCCTATTAAGACACTTTATGATGGTGTTTCCTTTATTTTGGTAGTTACCTGTATGTTGGTTTAGCTATATACCCAAATGTTGAGCAAACTCACAATCCTATTGCACCTGGTTGCATACAATTGTACATTTTATATTTATATATTTTTTTACAGTGTATTTGTTAGTATTGTACAAGCAAACATAATCCAAGAGCATCATATTACTTAATTCACTACTTCTAAGCACTACTACTACTGGTACAGTATCTATTGCAAATATCTGGAAAATATCTTCAGCAAAATGTTTTTGTCTTGAGTATGACTGGACAGCTGACAGTTATACAGCATTTACTGTGCATGCAGAAAGACCCCTTGACTTTTCCCACATTTTATTACGTTACAGGCTTATTCTCAAATGGATAAAATACATTTTTCCTCTCATCAATGTACACACAACACCTGATAATGACAAAGCAAAAACAGGTTTTTAGAATTGTTTGAAAATGTATTGTAAATAAAAAACACAAGTATTTACATAAGTATGCAGACCCTTTGCTATGAGACTTGAAATTGAGCTCAGATATATCCTGTTTCCATTGATCGTCTTTGATATGTTTCTACAACTTCATTGGAGTCCACCTGTGGTAAATTTAATTGATTGGACATGATTTGGAAAGGCACACACCTGTCTATATAAGGTCCAACAGTTGACAGTGCATTTCAGAGCAAAAACCAAATCATGAGGTCGGCGGAATTGTCCGTAGAGCTCGGAGACAGGATTGTGTCGAGACACAGATCTGGGGAAGAGTACCACAAAAAAGTCTGCAGCAGCAGCTACATTTTTCCTGGGGTCCAGCAATATTAAGGCAGTTTATACAATTTTCAAAACATTACAATACATTCACAGATTTCACAACACACTATGTGCCCTCAGGCCCCTACTCCACCACTACCAGATATCTACAGTACTAAATCCGTGTGTGTGTGTGTGTGTGTGTGTGTGTGCATGTGTCTGTGACGATGTTTGTGTTGCTTCACAGTCCCCGCTGTTCCATAAGGTGTTTATTTTATCTGTTAATAACATTTTACTGCTCGCATCAGTAACTTGATGTGGAATAGAGTTCCATGTTGCCATGGCTCTATGTTGTACTATGCACCTCCCATAGTCTGTTCTGGACTTGGGGACTGTGAAGAGACCTCTTGTGGCATGTCTTGTGGGGTATGCATGGGTGTCCGAGCTGTGTGCCAGTAGTTCAGACAGACAGCTCGGTGCATTCAATATGTCAATACCTCTCATAAATACAAGTAGTAATGAAGTCAATATCTCCTCCACTTTGAGCCAGGAGAGATTGACATGTATATTATTAATATTAGCTCTCTGTGTACATCCAAGGGCCAGCCGTGCTGCCCTGTTCTGAGCCAATTGCAATTTTCCCAAGTCCATTTTTGTGGCACCTGACCTATGGCCTGTATGGCCTTGTTGATAGTGTTAAGAAGGCAAAGCAGTGCTTTATTTCAGACATACTTCTCCCAATCTTAGCTACTGTTGTATCAATATGTTTTGACCATGACAGTTTACAATCCAGGGTTACTCCAAGTAGTTTAGTCATCTCAACTTGTTAAATTTCCAGATGATATATTACAGGATTTAGTTGAGGTTTAGGGTTTAGTTAATGATTTGTCTAGGGCTAAATTATTTTTTGCCACCCACTTATTGTTAAGTGTTGCAGTCATTTCAGTTGCTGTAGTAGCTGACGTGTATAGTGTTGAGTCATCCGCATGCATAGACACTCTGGCTTTACTCAAAGTTAGTGGCAAGTTGTAAGTAAAGATTGAAAAAGCAAGGTGCCTAAACAGCTACCCTGGGGAATTCCTGATTCTACTTGGATTATGTTTGAGAGGCATCCATTAAAGAATACCCTCTGAGTTCTGTTAACACCCTATGTGTCTAGTTAGCATTGAAGGTCCCCAAGAACACAGTGGCCTCCATCATTCTTAAATGGAAGAAGTTTGGAACCACCAAGACTCTCCCTAGAGCTGGCCGCCCGGCCAAACTAAGCAATCGGGGGAGAAGGGCCTTGGTCAGAGAGGTGATCAATAACCCAACGGTCACTTTGACAGAGTATCAGAGTTTCTCTGTGGAGATGGGAGAACCTTCCAGAAGGACAACCATCTCTGCAGCAATCCACCAATCAGGTCGTCATGGTAGAGTGGCCAGACGGAAGCCACTCCTCAGTAGAAGGCACATGACAGCCCGCTTGGAGTTTGCCAAAAGGCACCTAAAGGATTCTCAGACCATGAGAAACCAGATTCTCTGGTCTGATGAAACCAAGATTCTACTCTTCAGCCTGAATGCCAAGCGTCACATCTGGAATAAACCTGCCACCATCCCTACAGTGAAGCATGGTGGCGGCAGCATCATGCTGTGTGGATGTTTTTTAGCGTTAGGGACTGACAGACTAGTCAGGATTAAGGGAAAGATGAACAGAGCAAAGTACAGAGAATTCATTGATGAAAACCTATTCCAGAGTGCTCAGGACCTCAGACTTAGGTGAAGGTTCCCCTTCCAACAGGACAATGACCCTAAGCATACATATGCAGGAAAGGCTTCAGGACAAGTGTCTGAATGTCCATGAGTGGCCAAGCTAGAGCCTGGACTTGAATGTGATCAAACATATCTGGAGAGACCTGAAAATAGCTGTGCAGCAATGCTCCCCATCCAACCTGACGAAGGAGAGGAGGATCTGCAAAGAAGAATCGGAGAAACTCACCAAATACATGTGTGTCAAGCTTGTAGCGTCTTACCTAAGAAGACTCAAGGCTGTAATCGCTGCATCAACAAAGTACTGAGTAAAGTGTCTGAATACTTCTGTAAATCTGATATTTCAGTTTTTTTCAAACATTTCTAAAAACCTTTTTTGCTTTGTCATTATGGGGTATTTTGTGTCGATTGACCGTTCGGACACTACAGACATTTTTGTGAGAAGACTGATTTTCGTGATGTCTAATGGTATGACAAACACCGCTCTAGCTCTGACACCTGTCATCGTGGATGCGGAAGGGCAATATTGGCGGATGTGGTGGATTGAGACGCAGGCCATGCAACCTGATATCTCTAGCTTACACAGACCGATTTTGATGGGGATTGTTTCATTGCGTTAATTACATTCCAGCTGCGTGTGGAAATTGTGGGCATGCTGACGCCTTTATTCTCTCTTTAAACGGGTTTTATAAGGCTCTTGGTATATCTAGAACTGTAAGTGGCACTGCCATGTTGTGTTATGTTGTGTTTGAATAGCTGAAGCCAAAGAGCTGTTCAATGTGTGTTCATGTTCATTTCATTCACACACTTACAGCATATAAACAATGGGCAATTACACAAAATATAATAAAAAGCCTTTTATGACACTCAAGCACATAGTAGCATAACCAAGTTACAGGAAAGCAACCCAAAATCAAATGTTATTTGAAACATGCGCCGAATACAACAGGGACCTTACCGTGAAATGCTTACTTACAAGCCCTAAACCAACAATGCAGAAAAAACATTTTTGAGTAAGAAAATCTCTTTGCTTATATATGCTTATATATATTTTATTTAACTAGGCAAGTCAGTTTAAGAACAAATTCTTATTTTCAATGAAGACCTAGGAACAGTGGGTTACCTGCCTTGTTCAGGGGCAGAACAATAGATTTGTACCTTGTCAGCTTGGGGAGTCAATCGTGCAACCTTTTGGTTGCTAGTCCAATGCTCTAGCCACTAGGCTACGCTGCCCCAAGCTTATGGCCTTATACAGCTGGTTGAGTGCAGTCTTAGTGTCATAATCAGATTGGTAAATAGACGGCTACGAATAATATAGATGAGAACTCTCTTGGTAGATAGTATGATTTACAGGTTATCATAATGTATTCACCTCGGACAAGTTAACCTGTCTGGGAACGGAGTTCCGAACCCTTCGCCAACAGCCAATGAAATTGCAGGGCACCAAATACAAATCAACAGAAATCTCATAAATCAAATCTCACAAACATACAAGTATTAGGCACCATTTTAAAGATACAATTCTCTTTAATCCAGCCGCAGTGTCTTATTTCAAAAATGCTTTACAGCGAAAGCTCCGCAAACAATTTTGTTAGGTCACCACCAAGTCACAGAAAAACTCAGCCATTTTTCCAGCCAAAGAGAGGAGTCACAAAAAGCACAAATAAAGATAAAATTAATCACTAACCTTTGATGATCTTCATCAGATGACACTCAAATAACTTTGTTACACAATACATGTATGTTTTGTTCGATAAAGTGCATATTTATATCTAAAAATCTCATTTACATTGGCGTGTTATGTTCAGTAGTTCCAAAACATGCAGTGATTTTGCAGAGAGCCATATCAATTTACAGAAATACTCATTATAAATGTTGATGAAAATACAACTGTTATGCATGGAACTTTAGATAAACTTCTCCTTAACCTCTAGCGTCGAGCAGTCCCGTATCCGGGAGTGTAATCATAGCCTCAAGCTCATTACCATAACGCAACGTTTCCTATTCATGAAAATCGCAAATGAAATGAAATAAATATATTGAAACACAAGCTTAGCCTTTTGTTACTGTCATCTCAGATTTTCACTGTCATCTCAGATTTAAGAGTATTGATAGCCTAGCATAGCATTAAGCCTAGCATTTAGCAGGCAACATTTTCACAAAAACAAGAAAAGCATTCAAATAAAATAATTTACCTTTGAAGAACTTCGGATGTTTTCAATGACGAGACTCTCAGTTAGATAGCAAATGTTCATTTTTTCCCAAAAATATTATTTGTGTAAGAGAAATAGCTCCGTTTTGTTCATCACGTTTGGCTAAGAAAAAAAAACGAAAATGCAGTCACTTACAACGCCGAACTTTTTTCCAAATTAGCTCCATAATATCGACAGAAACATGGCAAACGTTGTTTAGAATCAATCCTCAAGGTGTTTTTCACATATCTATTCGATAATCTATCAGTGGTGGCAGCTGGCTTCTCATCAGAAGAAAACGGAAAAATAATGCAGCTGGAGATTACGCAATAATTGCGACGGAGGACACCAAGCGACCACCTGGTAAATGTAGTCTCTTATGGTCAATCTTCCAATGATATGCCTACAAATACGTCACAATGCTGCAGACACCTTGGGGAAAACGTGGAAAAGGTAAGCTGACTCCTAACTCCTCCACAGCCTTATAAGGAGTCATTGCCATGAGGCGGTTTCAAAAAATGCGGCACTTCCTGATTGTATTTTTATCTGGGTTTTTTCTGTAATATCAGTTCTGTGGTACTCACAGACAATATCTTTGCAGTTTTGGAAACGTCAGAGTGTTTTCTTTCCAAAGCTGTCAATTAGATGCATAGTCAAGCATCTTTTCGTGATAAAATATCTTGTTTAAAACGGGAACGTTTTTCATCCAAAAATTTATAGCTATTAAATTTGTCACAAAAAGATGCTCGACTATGCATATAATTGACAGCTTTGGAAAGAAAACACTCTGCCATTTTTCCAATCGCTTCTTATGAGAAACCAATTGCCTCGACGGATATATTATCGAATATATATGTTAAAAACACCTTGAGGATGGATCCTAAACAACGTTTGCCGTGTTTCTGTCGATATTATGGAGCAAATTTTGAAAAAAGTTTGCCGTTATAGTTGCAGCATTTTCCGGTCGATTTCTCAGCCAAGCATGATGAAGAAATGGGAGCTATTTAGCCTACAAAAAATAATATTTTTGGAAAAAAGGAATATTTGCTATCTAACTGGGAGTCTCCTGAGTGAAAGCATCCGAAGTTCTTCAAAGGTAAATGATTTAATTTGGTTGCTTTTCTTATTTTCGTGAAAATGTTGTCTGCTACCAGCAGAGCTAGCATAGCATTATGCCATGATAAACTTACACAAATGCTTGTCTAGCGTTGGCTGTAACGCATATTTTGAAAATCTGAGATGACAGTGTTGTTAAGAAAAGGCTAAGCTTGTGTTTGAATATATTTATTTCATTCAATTTGCAATTTTCATGAATAGGAAAAGTTTTTAGGGGTATTTATGTCCGCTGCGTTATGCTAATGCGTTTGAGGCTATGATTACGCTCCAGGATACGGGATTGCTTGTCGCAAGAGGTTAACCTTTTACGACTAGGGGGCGATATTTAAATTTTTGGATAAAAAAACGTTCCCGTTTTAAACAAGATATTTTGTTACGAAAAGATGCTCGACTATGCATATAATTGACAGCTTTGGATAGAAAACACTCTGACGTTTCCAGAACTGCAAAGATATTGTCTGTGAGTGCAACAGAACTGATGTTTACAGGCAAAACCCAGATAAAAATCCAATCAGGAAATGCAGCATTTTTTGAAACCGCCTCATGCCAATGACTCCTTATATGGCTGTGAATGAGCTACGAATGAGCTTACGTTTTCTACATATTCCCCAAGGTGTCTACAGCATTGTGACATCTTTTTACTAATTTATGTTGAAGAATAGCCGTAAGGGACCACATTTTGCAAGTGGTCACATGATGTCTCCCGCAGAAAATCTTGCGTAAAATACTGAGGTAGCCATTTTTCCAATCGCTTCTTATGAGAAACCAATTGCCTCGACGGATATATATGTTAAAAACACCTTGAGGATTGATTCTAAACAACGTTTGCCATGTTTCTGTCGATATTATTGAGCTAATTTGGAAAAAAGTTTGGCGTCGTAGTGATAGCATTTTCCGGTCGATTTCTCAGCCAAGCATGATGAACAAACGGGAGCTATTTCGCCTACAACAATAATATTTTGGGAAAAAAGGAACATTTGCTATTTAACTGGGAGTCTCCTGAGTGAAAACATCTGAAGTTCTTCAATGGTAAATGATTTAATTTGATTGCTTTTCTTATTTTCGTGAAAATGTTGCCTGCTGCCAGCAGAGCATAGCATTATGCCATGATAAACTTACACAAATGCTTGTCTAGCATTGACTGTAACGCATATTTTGAAAAGCTGAGATGACAGTGTGATTAACAAAAGGCTAAGCTGTGTCTCAATATATTTCATTTGTGATTTTCGTGAATAGGAAAATTTTCTAGGGGTATTTATGTCCGATGTGTTATGCTAATTCGTTTGAGGCTGTGATTACGCTCCCGGATCCGGGATTGCTAGTCACAAGATCGAATCTTCCATTCCTCTCAAATTTTTTTAGAAAAGGCTGTTGCGCAGCAACTTAGTGCCTTCCTGAAGACAAACAATGTATACGAAATACTTCAGCCTGGTTTTAGACCCCATCATAGCACTGAGACGGCACTTGTGAAGGTGGTAAATGACATTTTAATGGCATCGGACCGAGGCTCTGCATCTGTCCTCGTGCTCCTAGACCTTAGTGCTGCTTTTGATACCATCGATCACCACATTCTTTTGGAGAGATTGGAAACCCAAATTGGTCTACACGGACAAGTTCTGGCCTGGTTTAGATCTTATCTGTCGGAAAGATATCAGTTTGTCTCTGTGAATGGTTTGTCCTCTGACAAATCAACTGTAAATTTCGGTGTTCCTCAAGGTTCCGTTTTGGGACCACTATAGTTTTCACTATATATTTTACCTCTTGGGGATGTTATTCAAAAACATAATGTTAACTTTCACTGCTATGCGGATGACACACAGCTGTACATTTCAATGAAACATGGTGAAGCCCTAAAATTGCCCTTGCTAGAAGCATGTGTTTCAGACATAAGGAAGTGGATGGCTGCAAACTTTCTACTTTTAAACTCGGACAAAACAGAGATGCTTGTTCTAGGTCCCAAGAAACAAAGAGATCTTCTGTTGAATCTGACAATTAATCTTAATGGTTGTACAGTCATCTCAAATAAAACTGTGAAGGACCTCGGCGTTACTCTGGACCCTGATCTCTCTTTTGAAGAACATATCAAGACCATTTCAAGGACAGCTTTTTTCCATCTACGTAACATTGCAAAAATCAGAAACTTTCTGTCCAAAAATGATGCAGAAAAATTAATCCATGCTTTTGTTACTTCTAGGTTAGACTACTGCAATGCTCTACTTTCCGGCTACCTGGATAAAGCACTAAATAAACTTCAGTTGGTGCTAAATACGGCTGCTAGATTCCTGACTAGAACCCAAAAATTTGATCATATTACTCCAGTGCTAGCCTCTCTACACTGGCTTCCTGTCAAAGCAAGGGCTGATTTCAAGGTTTTACTGCTAACCTACAAAGCATTACATGGGCTTGCTCCTACCTATCTCTCTGATTTGGTCCTGCCGTACATACCTACACGTACGCTACGGTCACAAGACGCAGGCCTCCTAATTGTCCCTAGAATTTCTAAGCAAACAACTGGAGGCAGGGCTTTCTCCTATAGAGCTCCATTTTTATGGAACGGTCTGCCTACCCATGTCAGAGACGCAAACTCGGTCTCAACCTTTAAGTCCTTACTGAAGACTTATCTCACCAGTGGGTCATATGATTGAGTGTAGTCTGGCCCAGTAGTGGGAAGGTGAACAGAAAGGCTCTGGAGCAACGAACCGCCCTTGCTGTCTCTGCCTGGCCGGTTCCCCTCTTCCCACTGGGATTCTCTGCCTCTAACCCTATTACAGGGGCTGAGTCACTGGCTTACTGGGGCTCTCTCATGCCGTCCCTGGAAGGGGTGCGTCACCTGAGTGGGTTGATTCACTGATGTGGTCATCCTGTCTGGGTTGGCGCCCCCCTTGGGTTGTGCCATGGCGGGGATCTTTGTGGGCTATACTCAGCCTTGTCTCAGGATGGTAAGTTGGTGGTTGAAGATATCCCTCTAGTGGTGTGGAGGCTGTGATTTGTTAAAGTGGGTGGGGTTATATCCTTCTTGTTTGGCCCTGTCTGGGGTGTCCTCGGATGGGGCCACAGTGTCTCCTGACCCCTCCTGTCTCAGCCTCCAGTATTTATGCTGCAGTAGTTAATGTGTCGGGGGCTAGGGTCAGTTTGTTATATCTGGAGTACCTCTCCTGTCCTTCGGTGTCCTGTGTGAATCTAAGTGTGCGTTCTCTAATTCTCTCTTTCTCTCTCTCTCTCTAGGACCTGAGCCCTAGGACCATGCCCCAGGACTACCTGACATGATGACTCCTTGCTGTCCCCAGTCCACCTGGCCGTGCTGCTGCTCCAGTTTCAACTGTTCTGCCTTATTATTATTCGACCATGCTGGTCATTTATGAACATTTGAACATCTTGACCATGTTCTGTTATAATCTCCACCCGGCACAGCCAGAAGAGGACTGGCCACCCCACATATGCTCTCTCTAATTCTCTCTTTCTTTCTCTCTCTCGGAGGACCTGAGCCCTAGGACCATGCCCCAGGACTACCTGACATGATGACTCCTTGCTATCCCCAGTCCACCTGACCGTGCTGCTGCTCCAGTTTCAACTGTTCTGCCTTATTATTATACGACCATGCTGGTCATTTATGAACATTTGAACATCTTGGCCATGTTCTGTTATAATCTCCACCCGGCACAGCCAGAAGAGGACTGGACACCCCACATAGCCTGGTTCCTCTCTAGGTTTCTTCCTAGGTGTTGGCTGGGTTTCTGTACAGCACTTTGAGATATCAGCTGATGTACGAAGGGCTATATAAATAAATTTGATTTGATTTGAAGATTAACTGAAAAAAATACAAAAAACCCCCACCATTGATAATGTAATCAGTGCTGTGTGTGTGTGTGTTATATATCTATTACTTGCAGTTTCACCTCCCAAATCAAATTGTATTTTACACACCAAATGCTTACTTACAAACAATGCAGTTTTAAGAAAAACAAGCATTATATTTACTAAATAAACTAAAGTTTAAAAAATATATTTGTTTAAATTTACCTTCATTTAACTAAGCAAGTCAGTTAAGAACACATTCTTATTTTCAATGACAGCCTAGAAACAGTGAGTTAACTGCCTGTTCAGGGGCAGAACAACAGATTTGAACCTTGTCAGCTCAGGGGTTTGAACTTGCAACCTTGTGGTTACTAGTCCAACGCTCAAACCACTAGGTTACCCTGCCGCACCAGGTAATTCACAACGATAACGAGGCTATATACAGGAGGTACCGAGTCAATGTGCAGGGGTAAAGTTTAGTAGAGGTAATTGAGGTAAAATGTGCATGTATATAGGGGTAAAGTGACTATGCATAAATATTAAAAAGCGAGTAGCAGCAGCGTAAAAAAGGGTGGGTCAATGCAAATAGTCCAGGTAGCTATTTGATTAGCGGTTCAGCAGTCGTATGGCTTTGGGGTAGAATCTGTTAAGGACCGTTTGGACCTTAATTACCTTGGCGCTCCAGTACCCCTTGTTGTGCGGTAGCAGTCTATGACTAGGGTGGCTGGAGTCTTTGGCAATTTCCTGGTATAGTGGTCCTGGATGGCAGGAAGCTTTGCACCATTGATGTACAGCTGTACACACTACCCTCTGTAGCGCCTTACTGTCATATGCAGAGCAGTTGCCATACCAGGCGGTGAATTCTCCGGTTGGAACATTATTGAAGATTTATGATAAAAACATCCTAAAAATGTATTCTATACATCGTTTGATATGTTTCTACGACCAGTAATATAACTTTTTGTCATTTTCGTCCGACCTTTCCTCTGGACGTTGCACGCGCATTTCGATTTGTTTACCAAACGCCCTAACAAAAGGAGGTATATGGACATAAATTATTAACTTTATCGAATAAATCAAACATTTATTGTGGAACTGGGATTCCTGGGAGTGCATTCTGATGAAGATCATCAAAGGTAAGTGAATATTTATATTGCTATTTCTGACTAATGTTGACTGCGCAACATGGCGGATATTTATTTTGGCTAGTTTGCTTTTTTCCGGAAAGTTTTTTTGAAATCTGACACAGCGGTTGCATTAAGAAAAATATATTATTTACAATGAAGGCCTACCCCGGTCAAACCCTAACAAGGATGACACTGGGCCAATTGTGCGCTGCCCTATGGGACTCCCAATCAAGGCCGGATGTGATACAGCCTTGAATTTAACCAGGGTCTGTAGTGACACCTCTAGCACTGAGATGCAGTGCCTTAGACCACTGGTGGAACCAACCTGACCGCTGCGTTCACCTTTCTATTTCACTTCAGATATCATAACATGCGAATTGAAATAGAATGGTGAACATAGTGATGAAGCTGATTCCACCAAGCTCGGTTATGCCCTGGACATTGTATGCATCTAAGAAGTATAAAATAAGCAACAAATAATGTCAATTTACAAAAATTATGTTTCACAATTGGGTTATCAAATGTATCACAGTAATGAAGTGAAATACCTTCTGTATGTGTACAAATGATTCACCCGTGAAAGCTGTTTCCGCTGACAGGTGAAGGTGGCTGACGTTTTATTCTTAGGAATTCTCACAGCAAGGGCATGTCTTCTCTATACTGCACGTTCGGCTGCAAACTGGACATCTCTCGAACAACTGCAGCAGGCAATCTTATGAGGTGGTGTTGACTGGGAGGGCCTGTGACGGTGATATAATAGACTGACAAATGGTCAATTGCATGTTGTTCTTTTAATTAACTTCTTATGGCTGCAGTATTGAGTAGCTTGGATGAAAGGTGCCCAGAGTAAACGGCCTACTCCTCAGTCACAGTTGCTAATATATGCATATTATTATTAGTATTGGATAGAGAACACTCTGACATTTCTAAAACTGTTTGAATGATGTCTGTGAGTATAACAGAACTCATATGGCAGGCAAAAACCTGAGAAGAAATCCAAACAGGAAGTGAGAAATCTTTTCAACCCATGCCCTATTGAAATCACATTGGGATATGAATGGAGATTCACTTCCTATGTAAACTCAGATTTTTTTATATAAATATGAACTTTATCAAACAAAACATACATGTATTGTGTAACATGAAGTCCTATGAGTGTCATCTTATGAAGATTATCAAAGGTCAGTGATTAATTGTATCTCTATTTGTGCTTTTTGTGACTCCTCTCTTTTGCTGGAAAAATGGCTTTGTTTATTCTGTGGCTTGGTGGTGACCTAACATAATAATTTGTGGTGCTTTCGCTGTAAAGCATATTTGAAACCGGACACTGTGGTGGGATTGACAACAAGATTACCTTTAAAACGGTATAAAACACATGTATGTTAGAGGAATTTTAATTATGAGATTTCTGTTGTTTGAATTTGGCGCCCTGCACTTTCACTGGCTGTTGTCATATCATCCCGTTTACGGGATTGCAGCCCAAAGAGGTAAAGGACAAATGCTCTTTGCTAATGCACTTCACGACCAAAATGACTCTACTAGTTGTATATGCTTGGCAGGGGAAGTAGTCTTATAGTTTATTAAGCCAAATATTTTTTAACACAACTTTTCACATTTCACATACACACGTTACTATCAGAGGCCTCATGATGGCATGCCGAGTGAGTCGAGGGAGACTAGGACAACGACGGAGGAGCTGTCACAAGGGTATTTGTGTAGCATTACAGTTTTATTCTGAGGTCTTGCCTGACAAGCTGTGAAAATAGTTGAACAGTGAATTAAACTATTTTCATAGGTCGCTAAACCATTGCAATCACATTGCTGGACATCTTATGTTTACCCACCTTTTCTCCTTCTGGTAGGTCCTGGCATCCATTCATGACCAGGGATCAGCCTGGCACCCAACTGTGCACTTTGTGAAAAACAAGGTAAATGGACATCATCATCCCTCAATTACTGTATAGACATAGCTCAAGAAATAACGTAATCTCGTTTGGAAGCTAATTCTATGCTTTACAGATGTAGACTGACTGGCTCCAGATTGGATTCAGGCCAGTCGTATCGTTACACTATGTAACAAAATGTGACATGTTTTGCTATGGGGTTGGCTTGAGTTTGTTCCAGATAGTTAGTACACCTGTCCTACCAGGTGACGTGGAGAGGATCTGTGTCTGCACCCCATACACTCACTACTGGTGTCCCCCAGGGCTCAGTTCTAGGGCCTCTTCTCTCTATACACCAAGTCACTCGGCTCCGTCATTTCCTCACATGGTCTCTCCTATCATCAACAACTTTTCTCCTTCCCCCCTTCTGACACCCATTTGGCAACACAGATCTCTGCATGCCTGGCACATATCTCAGCTTGGATGTCGGCCCACCACCTCAATCTTAACCTCGACAAGACAGAGTTGTGCTTCTTCCAGGGGAAGGCCTGCCCAATCCAATACATCTCCTTCACGGTTGACAACGCCACGGTATCCCGCACCCAGAGTGCAAAAAACCTTGGTGTGAACCTGGACAACACCCTGTCGTTCTCTGCAAACTTCTTAGCAGTGACTCACTCCTGAAGGTTCATGCTCTACAAATCAAATGTTATTTGTCACATGTACTGAATATAACAGGTGTAGACCTTGCAGTGAAATGCTTACTTACAAGCCCTTAACTTCTTGGATATAGGGTCACTCTTTTAATTTATGGATAAAAAAATGTTCCCGTATTAAGCAAGATATTTTGTCATGAAAAGATGCTCGACTATGCATATAATTGAAAGCTTTGGAAAGAAAACACTCTGGCGTTTCCAAAACTGCAAAGATATTGTCTGTGAGTGCCACAGAACTAATGCTACAGGCGAAACCAAGATGAAATTTCATACAGGAAGTGCCCCAGATTTTGAATGCGCTGTGTGTGAATGCGCTGTGTTCCAATGTCTCCTTATATGGCTGTGTATGGGTCACGAATGAGCTTACACTTTCTGTACACTTTCTGTCGTTTCCCCAAGGTGTCGACAGCATTGTGACGTATTTGTAGGCAAATCATTGGAAGATTGACCTTAAGAGACTACATCTACCAGGTGGCCGCTTGGTGTCCTCCGTTGCAATTATTGCGTAAGCTCCAGCTGCGTGTATTTTTCGTTTGCTTCGAGGAGAAACACAGCTGCCACGAATGATTTATCATCGAATAAATATGTGAAACACACCTTGAGGATTGATTCTAAACAACGTTTGCCATGTTTCTGTCGATATTATGGAGTTAATTTGGTAAAAAGTTTGGCGTTGTAGAGACTGCATTTTCTGATTTTTTTCTTAGCCAAACGTGATGAACAAAACGGAGCGATTTCTGCTACACAAATAATATTTTTGGAAAAAAATAACATTTGCTATCTAACTGAGAGTCTCCTCATTGAAAACATCCGAAGTTCTTCAAAGGTAAATGATTTTATTTGAATGCTTTTCTTGTTTTTGTGAAAATGTTGCCTGCTGAATGCTAGGCTTAATGCTATGGTAGCTATCAATACTCTTACACAAATGCTTGTGTAGCTATGGTTGAAAAGCATATTTTGAAAATCTGAGATGACAGTGTTGTTAACAAAAGGCTAAGCTTGTGAGTGAATATTTATTTCATTTCATTTGCGATTTTCATGAATAGTTAACGTTGCGTTATGGTAATGAG
Source organism: Oncorhynchus tshawytscha (assembly GCF_018296145.1). Lineage (NCBI taxonomy): Eukaryota > Metazoa > Chordata > Actinopteri > Salmoniformes > Salmonidae > Oncorhynchus > Oncorhynchus tshawytscha. Next base: position 39,803,332 of record NC_056436.1, on the reverse strand, counting down.
CTTGAGGCTATAATTACGCTCCCGGATACCGGATGCCGCTCACGTGTTCCTTTTGTCCAGGAGGGAAAGGGAAGTGTGGAGTCCAATAGAGATTGCATCATCTGTGGATCTGTTGGGGCAGTATGCAAATTGTAGTAGGTCTAGGGTTTCTGGGATAATGGTGTTGACGTGATCCATGAACAGCCTTTCAAAGCACTTCATGGCTACAGATGTGAGTGCTACGGGTTGGTAGTCATTTAGGCAGGTTACCTTAGTGTTCTTGGGCACAGGTACTATGGTGGTCTGCTTGAAACATGTTGGTATTACAGACTCAGGGACAGGTTGAAAATGTTAGTGAAGACACTTGCCAGTTGGTCAGCGCATGCTCAGAGTACACATCCTGGTAATCCTCTAGCCCTGCGGCCTTGTGAATGTTGACCTGTTTAAAGGTCTTACTGCATTGGCTATGGAGAGTGTGATCACACAGTCTTTGGAACAGCTGATGCTCTCATGCATGCTTCAGTGTTGCTTGCCTCAAAGCGAGCATAGAAGTAATTTAGCTCATCTGGCAGGCTTCTGTCACTGGGATGCTCGCGGCTGTGCTTCCCTTTGTAGTCTGTAATAGTTTGCAAGCCCTGCCACATCCAACGAGTGTCGGAGCTGGTGTAGTACGAATTAATCTTAGTCCTGTAATGACGCTTTGCCTGTTTGATGGTTCGTCGACGGGCATAGCGGAATTTCTTGTAAGCTTCCGGGTTAAAGTCCCGCTCCTTGAAAGCGGCAGCTCTACCCTTTAGCTCAGTGCGGATGTTGCCTGTAATCCATTGCTTCGGGTTGGGGTATGTACGTACAGTCACTGTGGGGACGACGTCATCAATGCACTTATTGATAATGCCAGTGACTGATGTAGTGTACTCCTCAATGCCATCGGATGAATCCCGGACCATATTCCAGTCTGTGCTAGCAAAACAGTGCTGTAGTTTAGCATTTGAGTCATCTGACCACTTTTTTTATTTACCGAGTCACTGGTGCTTCCTGCTTTAGTTTTTGCTTGTAAGCAGGAGTCAGGAGGATGGAATTATGGTCAGATTTGCCAAATGGAGGGCGAGGGAGAGCTTTGTACTTTTCTCTGTGTGTGGAGTAAAGGTGGTTTAGAGTTTTTTCCCTCTGGTTGCACATTTAATATGCTGGTTGACACTAGGTAAAACAGCTTTAACTTTCCCTGCATTAAAGTCCCCGGCCACTAGGAGCGCCGCCTCTGGATCCGTAAGAAAGTACAACATCTGTATCGTACGACCCTACCTCGCACAGGAAGCGGTGCAGGTCCTAATCCAGGCACTTTTAATCTCCTGTCTGGACTACTGCAATTTAGCTGTTGACTGGCCTCCCCACTTGTGCTATCAAACCCCTGCTACTTATCCAAGATGTTGCAGCTCGCCAGGTTTTCAACCTTCCCAAGGTCTCCCATGTCACTCCACTTCTCCTCAAACTCACTATAAGACCATGGTACTTGCCTACGGAGCAGCAAGTGGAACTGCCCTTCACTGCCTTCAGGCTATGCTCAAACCCTACACCCCAACTCAAGCAGTCCATTGGTCTCTTGGCACTCCCACCCCTACGGGAGGGCAGCTCCCGCTCAGCACAGTCCATTCTCTTCTCTGTCCTGGCACCCCAATGGTATAACCAGCTTCCCCCTGAAACTAGGACAGCAGAATCCCTTCCCATTTCCTGAAAACATCTGAAACTCTACCTCTTCAAAGAATATCTTTAATAATCCCTCCAACAAATAGACAACCTGTCGTGAATTAACACTCGCACTTTACTTTTTTCCCCTTTACTAGCTCAGACTTCACAGATAGCTACTTTATTGAGGACAATTTTACTTACTATGACTGTGATATGTGGTTGTCCAACCTAGCTATCTTAAGATGAATGCAGTAATTGTACGTCGCTCTGAATAAAAATGTCTGCTAAATGACTAAAATCTAAATGTAAATGTTGTTGCCAGACATGAGTTAGCTGTTACCACCATAGCTGCATCCAATATTTATTTGTGCCCTAGACATGGGTTACACTAACTTAAAGTGGCATGGAAATACGATGACATTGCTAAAGTAGGCAAATTATTATTATAACTACAGCCGAATGCATGTTCAATCCATATAGGGTTTTCAGTCTTAAACAGCTGTAATCCATGGAATGCTTTGGGTGTGATGAAACAACAGAGCCCCATTCAATTAACGGAAGCAAAGTGGGCGGAGGGGCAATTTGCAAATGGGGCTTGGCAAAAGGGGGCTTGAATTGTTGACATAATTCTAATCCAAACCCAACTTTAATTTACTTGTGACACACTCAGGGCTGTTTAACAAACCTAACGCAATAGTAAATCTAAGCGCAGGTGGTAGCGCTATGGGTTCAGGGGTGTGTCAGAAATAGTTTTGCTATTTTCACAATTATCTGTGCACTTGCTGCCATTGGCGCGAAAGGGCTGGGTTTTGATGAATAAACAAGTTGTTGGTCTGTCGAGGCTTGGCCCCTCACTGGCCAATCAGAACATCCTCCTTGGTGAATATGTGGTTGCTTCAGTTTGTGTATATACAGTGTTTTATGTATTGCTTTGGAATTATGTATTGCTTAGCATTCACAGTAATATAGCGCGTAGGCCTACTACAAATTTCATTATGGCTGAACATGGACATGCCAAACATTCTCAATAAGCAAGATAAAATGTGTTATTGATAAAGCCTAAAAAGAGGACGAATAATTAAAAAAAAATTTTTTTTTTTTTTTTACCTCTTTAAATAGTCTACAGTATGTCACACTTACAGACAACGTCATGTCTCCCTGTGGGCATCTAATATTAAAACAACGCAGACTATGGATGGTTTTACGCATGTCCAAACTTTTCACAGTAGCTGGACAAAGATCCAATATAAATAGAACAATACAAAGGGACAATGTCCACTCACCGTTACACTATTCCCAAATAGGCCTATATTTTATGAACACAATCGGGAACCATATTACCGATCAGATCGCATTCACACATCTCCAGAAGTTGCATTGCAAGCGCCGCACGGACGTTGTCACCATAATAGGTGATCATTGTAATATGTTTGGATGTTATAAAAATAAATGAAAAACAAATCCATCTGTTTTTGTTTTTTAACAACAAGAATAAATACATGCAAAATGTAATGATATCATAAAATCGGCAGGATAAAAAAAGACAAGTCATTGCTGTTGAACCAGCCTTCGTTGAAGTAGGACTAAGGGAGAGCTTGGGTTTTGAACATATGAAACAGAAAACAAGCAGGTTAAAAGATAACTTTTAAATACGAGGTTCACCGGTATTCACCAAAGGTTCTCCTCTGTCATTTTATGATGGGCATGGACATGTGACCTTCATCGTGGAGGAGGTTTTACACACATCCAAAATGGAACCTGCATGGCTAAAATACTGTGGGCCTGCCTACAATGCATATATAAAAAGGGAATGTCAGCTCACTGTTTTACTCCTATAAAACTTGATATTTAACAAAGCTTTGTCAAAGATCTAAACAAAAGACTTTAATGTCAAAGCGGAAGAAAACATGTATGAAAAATAAAACGTTTATATATCGTAATTTCATCAGTTTTCAGCCTGTAACGGCCGTCGTCAGTGGAAAAAGGTGAGGACCAAAGCGCAGCGTGGTAAGTGTTCATCTTATTTAATGAAAACTGAACACTGAATAACAAAACATCAAAGAAACAACCGGAACAGTTCTGTCTGGCGTAGACACACAAAGACTGAAAACAACCACCCACAAAACACAATCGAAAACAGGCTACCTAAATATGGTTCTCAATCAGGGACAACGATTGACAGCTGCCTCTGATTGAGAACCATAGCAGGCCAAACACAGAAATAGAAAATCATAGAAAAACTAACAGACAACCCATCCAACTCACGCCCTGACCATACTAAAACAAAAGACAAAACAAAGGAACTAAGGTCAGAACGTGACACAGCCCCTGAGTCAAAACATGTTAGAATTACCTTAGGCTCTAATTACAGCTTTGAGTCTTTCTGGTAAGTTTCTGAGAGCTGTGCACACCTGTATTGTACAATATTTGCACATTGCTATTTCTGTAATTCTTCAAGCTCTGTCAAGTTGGTTGTTGATCATTGCCAGACAGTCTTGCCATATATTTTCAATCCAATTTAAGTCAAAACTGTAACCAGGCCACTCAAGAACATACACCAGCGTTACCAAGACAACATTGAATTTGGCCTTGTGTTTTAGGTTATTATCCTACAGAAAGATGATTTTGTGAATTTGTGCCTGTGATTCGCTCTATTCAATTTATTTTTCTCCTAAAAAACTCCCTAATCCTTGCTGAGGACAAGTATACCCATAACATGATGCAGTCACCACCATGCTTGAAAATATGAAGAGTGGTACTCAGTGATGTGTTGTGTTAGATTTTCCCCAAACATAGTGCTTTGCATTCAGGACATAAAGTAAATTTCTTTGCCACATTTTTTGCAGTTTTACTTTGGTGCCTTATTGCGAACAGGATGCATGTTTGGAATATTAATATTCTTTGCATTCTTCTTTCTTTTCACTCTGTCATTTAGGTTAGTATTGTGAAGTAACTACAATGTTGTTGATCCATCCTCAGTTTTTCCTATCACAGCTTTAAAGTCACCATTGGCCTCATGGTGAAATCCCTGAGAAGGTTTCCTTCCTCTCTGGCAACTGAGTTAGAAAGGATGCCTGTATCTTTGTAGTGACTGGGTGTATTGCTACACCATCCAAAGTGTAATTAATAACTTCAGTATGCTCAAAAGGGACATTCAATGTCTGTTTCTTTTTTTATCCATTTACCAATATGTGCCCTTCTTTGCTGGGCATTGGAAACCCTCCTTGATCTTTGTGGTTTAATCTGTGTTTGAAATTCATTGCTCGACCGAGGATAACTACGGATAATTACAGATCATTGTATGTGTGGAGTAGAGAGATGAGGTAGTCATAACAAAAATCATGTTAAACACTATTATTACGCATACGGGGTGTCCATGCAACTTATTATGTTGGGGACACCTGTCGACAACTTCCGGTGAAATTGGAGGGCGCGCAATTCAAATAAATATTTGAATGGATATTAAATGGATATTGGATATTAAACATTTAGGTACATACAAGTGTCTTATATCGGTTAAAAGCTTAAATTCCTGTTCATGTAACTACATCGTCCGATTTACAATAGGCTTTACAGCGAAAGCATGCCATGCCATTCGATTGTTTGAGGACCGTGCCCCACATCAACATCACCGGCACAGGCTTCATAGAATCACAAATAACGATTAAATATTCACATACTTTTTGAAAATCTTCCTCTGATTTGCAATCCAAAGGGTCCCAGCTATAACATGTAGTGTCATTTTGTTAGATAAAATCCTTCTTTATATCCCAAAAAGTCTGTTTAGTTGGCACCATCGATTTGAGTAATCCACTCGTTCAACATGCGAAAGGAATCTACCTCTACACTTTGTTAAAACAAGTCAAAATACATTTCTCTTTAATCCTCAGGCACCCTGAAATGTAATTAAACTATAATTTCATACATTGCGCACGCACAGACTGATTTCCAACTCTGTATCCCAGTACTAAAACTCATTATTCTTCCTCGTTTTGGAAGAAACAAGTCTGAAACCGTTAGCAAAGACTGTTGACATCTAGTGGAAGCCATAGGAATTGCAATCTGGGAGCTGGATTTGGATATGCACCTATACTTTCCATTGTAAGAGCATGGGCTCTCAAACAAAATACATTCCAGTTGGTTTTTCTTTGGATCTTCTCCTACCATATGTATTGTGCTATAGTCTTATAGATTATTTTAACATTTCTAAAATCTTCAAAGTGTTTTCTATCCAATGGCACCAATTATACGCATATCCTGGCTTCTGGGCCTGAGTAACAGTCAGTTTACTTTGGGCACGTCAGTCAGGTGGAAATTCAGAAAAAAGGACTGTAGCCTAAAGAAATTTTTAAGCAAATGTATACTCCTGAACTTATTTAGGCTTGCAATAACAAACGGGTTGAAAACTTATTGAATCAAGACAATTCCACTTTGACATTAATAATCCATTTTAAATTCAGGCTGTAACACAACAAAATGTGGAAAAAGTAAATGTGTGTGAATACTTTCTGAAGGCACTGCACCAGTATTTGGACAAAGCTTTTGAAGCTATTTTCCTGCAGTTGTAGCAATTGCTAGTAGAATTACATATTTTTTGTTGGTTCACACACACTCTCACTCCCAATTCAGTCAGTTGACTTTGTCTATTTCTCTACCTTTTCCTTATTTCTGTCTTTCTCACCAAACAGTGCCTCAATTAATGGATGACGTTTATTCATATTCTTTGCTTGCTAGCCAACTACTGCTAACACAGTCATGTCAACCTCTGCAGCCAGAATAACAGCAAAGGAGCTGTATTTATGTTTGTTTTAAGCTGATTTTTGTGACATTCATGTGGACATTTCCATAACAAAGAACTTATAATGCTTGATTTTACCTTGCATACAAAAGTATTCCTTCTCGCCAGGAGGCTGTTCATCACGAGGAGATTGCATTGCATATCAACACTAGGCTAGACGAGCTAAATACTTTGTTGCTAGCAAACCTGCCAAATTTACAATATCAGTTGCAGAAATCCGCTGGTCAGACTTGAAACACATGGGAGGATTTGACAGCATTTGACACTTGCTTCATGACTGTAACGATGAAGGACCGGAGAAATTAATGTTCATCCCATCACTCACCACGCTAGGTAATCAGATGTCTCTGCAAAAACAATTAAATTATAGCTAGCTACGTTTTTTTCTCATTGGACCTGCGTTTTCAATGTATCCCATATTGATTTGTTTGGTTGCTGGTTTAGCGTTCTGTAACTTTGTAGGAAGTATGGTCTGCATGTGCGGTGCTTTATATCGTGTCATGATTAGGTGTCTTGTATATCTGTCCCAGAGACATCCAACTGTCCCTTTACCTCGTTTTAATGCACATTCATTCTACAAAACCCTTCTACGCAATCAGAAATGTGTATTCAACAATGCTGTGGTATAAGATATCCTAGTGTTTGTTTGTGTATGCACTGCAGACAACTGACTACTTGTATTCAACATTTTAGCAATATCAGAGCTTGCAATATTGGGTTACATGAGCTTATGAGGCACATATCTTAGTTGTATTTTTGTATTTACAGGTATATATTTCCAAGAATCATGAATACAACATAATGCTGTTTATTTGAGTATGTAGGGCAGACAACTGACTACTTGTATTCCAAATGTTTTGCAATATCAGAACTTACATGAGACCCACTCCAGGCATTATTCTGCACTTTTTGAGTTTGGGGGGGGAGGTAAAGTACCTTTCAATTTAACCACATTTGCAGTAAAATATATTTTCACAACCATCCATTTCATAAATATGAGACATTAGGGATGTGAAAAAACTTGTTTGTGTGTTGTTCTATCTCAGGTAGGGGCATCTAACCAAACTCTAGGCCTTTTTGAGGATTGGCCAATACCCTATCAGTGATAATCCTGCCTTCAAGGGAGAGGTCAGAGGTCAACAGGCGCCAGCAAATGAATGCTCTTGTTGGGGTGGGCGAAGGGAGGCTACAAAGGAGATGAAGGAGAAGACAGAGGAGCTTCTTTCTACCCATGATATCCAGGGAGAACCTAATGAGGAGAAAAAGTATCACCTGCACCTGGATAGCTGAGGGAAAACTTAAATAAAAGAGAAAGAGAGAAACGTAGAAGGCAAAGGCACAATACAGTTTATTTTGGCAGTGCCACTCAAAGAAAAACACCAGAAGATAAACACCTGGCTAATAAAGGATGGAACGTTGGGAGACGCTGTGACCTTGCTTTGGGATGGGAAAGTCTAATGAGCACACAGTCCTAAGAGAGGAATTTTCCCTCCAGAGCGAATGTCCTCCCTCTGTCCCCATTTTCACACGCCTTTCATTACTGTTAGAGGAAGGGGAACGTATAGGAGGTCATTAAAGAAGGGACTGTACATTAAAGGAAGCGATTATACAGTGTGTGACACTGAAACTAGCTTTTGAACGTCTACTACTGTACGTAATTAGTCATGGGGGCTGTGAAATTCTAAGTCAATTATGAAATACCGAGTCTTGGGAAGCTATGAGTGTGACAGTTGTTTTGTTTGATCTGACTAAATATGATTTAGGAATAGGCTGTAGCTAGTTAGATGTTAAAGGAAAATGTTGTGTGTACTGTAAGAGTAATGGTTTAATGTTAGGTGTATCAAAAATACATGATACATGTTTCCGGTGTCATGTGGGGAAATTACTCACTATGGATGTGTCTCCAACCTCTAACTGTGACACAACATTTGGTGGCTCTGGATTCTGTCATGCTAAGGATGGGTTAACTTCACATCGTAGTCCAAGTGTTTCAAAGGGGCCATATACGTTTTGATTACTCTCCAAACTGTCTCTCCACCTTTCATCATGGATCAAGCAGGCTTCCATAGATCCTCATTAGGGTCAATGTTCTCTCCCTGCAGTAACCTCCACATCAATCTCATTAATGGCGTCACACTGATCATTTCCTCTCTCTGCATTATTTCACATCACAACTGTGACCTAAATAACTCTGTGAACTTCATTTACGGGATTGCAGCCCCTAGGGACTATAAAAGAATCACGTTTCTAAAGTTATTTCGGATATCACAAGTGGGGTGTGAGTTTGACACTGGTATAATAATAAAGACATCTACAAACATAAGATAGGTGATGTGATTCATGATTTTTGCAGAATCACATTGTTGTTGACCCTTGTACTGGAGTGAAGGTATTAAAATGTCAATACTTTCTGCACTGTATGCACTTGTCTGTCTGTCTGTTTGGTTGCACCCATTTCCCAGGCTTCCCTGTACGGAGCTTGCGCCGGTATCCAAACATGTATGACTTGAGAGGCGGTCAGCAGTCGAGTCGAGCGTATAGCTAGCTACCCAGCTAGTTTAAATATCAACACCACTGCTACAGGATTAGCATAACAACATGAGTGACCTACTAACTTGCTGATTTACAATCAATATCATCAATATCCAGTCTGGTTGGCTGATAGGCCTTACAAGCAGCAGAGCGACAGAGTGAGAAAAGCGGATGCATCACCGATCCTCAGACTCAATTCCATCCCTTCAGCCGGGAGTCGCACGTCTCAGGGTAGCAGCAACACAGGTTGTCTATAGCTAGCTAGCCACCACAAACGTTAGCCTACTAAAATAGCCGCACAAGCCACTTATCAGCTAGCTATATATCATGACTATGAAATAGTGTATGATCACATATTATTTGCCTACACAATAAATATTCCTAGTATGTCAATTAAGCAAAGTAATGTCTGTAATAGATATGTGCTACATGGCTACAGAGTTATTATGAAATATGAAATTACTATTAAATGACATTGTTATAAAGTTATACTATGAAGTTAGAAGATATAAGATTAGGAAGTTAGTATCAATCTGTACAACAACAACAAAAATATATAGTAATCTAGCTATCTAGACGTTTTGTTAACTGTAGCATATTGTACCCTAATGAGTTTGCTTGCTAACATTATCAATCATCAACACGATCAACATGCTCTCTTTACTGGCTTATTTAGGGAATGGTAGGCTAGAGTAAAGTAATATAGGGTGTAGTTATTATAGGCTACAGTACTTCTCACAATACTCTATTCATTTGCTCTCATTACTGGCTTATTTAGTAATAGAGCAGCAGCTGTATCCCTGAAGTGACCTTCAACCCCCCTGCTATTCAATACTTCTCCCCTGGATCAAGGCTTCAGCCCGGTAAGATGCATGATAGTGGCAACAAATGGAGTTGGGTTGGATAATAGTCATGGTAGGCTACAGTATTTCTTACAATTTTCTATTTTGGCTGGAATTGTATTGGTTATTGTTGATAAGTGCAGCCTTTATTCCAGTTCAAAATAGTTACTGTAAAACATGTTGACCAAATCTTAGAAAATGACACAACAACAGCATCTATTGAGCCTATTGATTCTATGGAACTAAATAATCAAAGTAATAAATGCGCAACAAGTCTGTGACTGCGGTTGCAGGATATTGTTTTGGGAGGGTGCCCTTTTTTGTGTGTGAGCACAAGCCCCCCGAAAGGTCTGTGCACAGCACTGGCTCAGAGTAATTGGACGGGAGCTGGCAACCTAAGAAACTGTGACGAGTTCTCCTGGAGAGGTTTTCTACCCATGCTCATTGAGTCAGACTACTACCTATACCCTGAGGACTCTAAAATAACTTCTCTCATGCCCTAATACTGTAGATAATTTGGAACATGATGTTTTCATAATGAGCCTATGGAGTAAGGCTTTTTCTAGCTTTCCTCATGAATTGAAGATTACTAACAGTAGCACCAATGGAAATTCCCCTCCAGTACCCTCAACGTGTGCTTCAGAGGATACTGCTTCAATGAAAACGGACAGAAAGGAGAGTGGAAAGAGAGCTCAAACAACCAACCACTACTGCTCAAGCAAGTGAATTCAGTGGCATAACCATTACACACATGTCTGTGTTGTTTTCGACCTTTAACACAGGCTAGTGAACATGCCTGAGCAAATCCCTCTGAATTTGCCAGCTCGCCGACAGTAATCTGCAGCAGGGGCGACCATCCAGAGTCTAAATTGAGCCCTCGGAGACCTATTGCCCAGAGAGAGCAGTGTTGTTAGAGAGCTGCAGGGACTAAGAAGGTATGCCCTTAAGTCCCACACCTTCTGTTGGAGTCAGATGAGATAAGGGCTATCAGCTCCATGGCTCCACTGAGAGTTAGCATTGCAATCTGGTGCCTCTGAGCAGCATATCACAGTTCAGAGATACAGGCCATAAACACAGGCTCCAGTGACTATGGGTCGATTTGAGCTACCAGGCTATGCCAATGTGGGCACCAAAGTGGAATACCAATAGGTTGCTTCATGGTGGTGTTCGCCAATTTGGCCCTGAATGTTAGTGTGGCCTAAATATTATAATAATTTGTATGTCCACTACCGTTCAAAAGTTTGGGGTCACTTAGAAATGTCCTTGTTTTCCACGAAAACATACATGAAATGGGTTTGAAAAAATGAATAAGAAATATACTCAAGATGTTGACAAGGTTATAAATAATGATTTTTAATTGAAATAATAATTGGGTCCTTCAAACTTTGCTTTCGTCAAAGAATCCTCCATTTGCAGCAATTACAGCATTGCAGACCTTTTGGCATTCTGGTTGTCAATTTGTTGAGGTAATCTGAAGAGATTTCACCCCATGCTTCCTGAATCACCTCACACAAGTTGGATTGGCTTGATGGGCACTTCTTACAAACCATACGGTCAAGCTGCTCCCACAACAACTCGACAGGGTTGAGATCCGGTGACTGTGCAGGCCACTCCATTAGAGACAGAATACCTGCTGACTGCTTCTTCCCTAAATAGTTATTGCTAAGTTTGGAGCTGTGCTTTGTGTCATTGTCCTTTTGTAGGAGGCAATTGTCTCCAATTAAGCGCCATTAACAAGGTATAACGTTGCAAAATGGGGTGACAGCCTTACTTCTTCAAGATCCCTTATACCCTGTACAAATCTCCCACTTTACCACCACCAAAGAACCCCCAGACCATCACATTGCCTCCGCCATGCATGGCAGATGGCGTCAAGCACTCCTCCAGCATCTTTTAATTTTTTCTGTATCTCATGAATGTTCTTCTTTGTGATCCGAACACCTCAAACTTAGATTTGTCTGTCCGTAACACTTCCAATCTTTAAAATGATAAACTTGGATTAGCTAACACAACGTGCCATTGGCCTCTGTACGCCTACAGTTGAAGTCGAAAGTTTACATACACCTTAGCAAAATACATTTAAACTCAGTTTTTCACAATTCCTGACATTTAATCCAAGCAAAAAGACCCTGTCTTAGGTCAGTTAGGATCACCACTTTATTTTAAGAATGTGAAATGTCCGAATAATAGCAGAGAGAATTATTTATTTCATCTTTTATTTCATTCATCACATTCCCAGTGGGCCAGAAGTTTACATACACTCAATTAGCATTTGGTAGCATTGCCTTTAAATTGTTTAACTTCGGTCAAACGCTTCGGATTGCCTTCCACAAGCTTTCCACAATAACTTTGGTGAATTTTGGCCCATTCCTCCTGACAGAGCTGGTGTAACTGAGTCAGGATTGTAGGCCTCCTTGCTTGCACACAATTTTTCAGTTCTGCCAACAAATTCTCTCTAGGATTGAGGTCAGGGCTTTGTGATGGCCACTCCAATACCTTGACTTTGTTGTCCTTAGGCCATTTTGCCACAACTTTGGAAGTATGCTTGGGGTCATTATCCATTTGGAAGACCCATTTGTGACCATGTTTTAACTTCCTTACTGATGTCTTGAGATCTTGTTTCAATACATCCACATAATTTTCCTTTCCTCATGAAGCCATCTATTTTGTGAAGTGCACCAGTCCCTCCTGCAGCAAAGCACCCCCCACCCCCCCCACACACACACACAGAATGATGCTTCACGGTTGGGATGGTGATCTTTGGCTTGCAAGCATCCCCCTTTTACCTCCAAACATAATGATGGTCATTATGGCCAAATGGTTCTATTTTTGTTTCATCAGACCAGAGGACATTTCTCCAAAAGGTACAATTTTTGTCCCCATTTGCAGTTGCATACCGTAGTCTGGCTTTTTTGTTTGCGGTTTTAGAGCAGTGGCTTCTTCCTTGCTGAGCGGACTTTCAGGTTACGTCAATATAGGACTTGTTTTACTGTGGATATAGATACTTTTGTACCTGTCCTTTGCTGTTGTTCTAGGATTTATTTGCACTTTTCGCACCAAAGTATGTTCATCTCTAGGAGACCGAACGCGTATTCTTCCTGAGCGGAATGACCACTGCGTGACCCCATGGTGTTTATACTTGAGTACTATTATTTGTACAGATGAACGTGCTACCTTCAGGCATTTGGAAACTGGTAAAATAAAAAGTGAATAGTAAAAAGTAACACAATAAGAAGTGTGCAGAGGTATAGGTTAGTTGAGGTAATCTGTACATGTAGGTGGGGGAGAATTGATTATTAGCCTATCAGAAGCTTCTAAAGCCATGACATCCTTTTCTGGAATTTTCCAAGCTGTTTAAAGGCACAGTCAACTTTGTTTGTAAACTTCTGACCCACTGGAATTGTGATACAGTGAATTAAGTGAAGTGAAATAATCTGTCTGTAAACAATTGTTTGACAAATTACTTGTGTCATGCACAAAGTAGATGTCCTAACTGACTTGCCAAAACTATAGTTTGTTAAAAACTTCTTAAGCTTCCCCCTACTTTTTCTGAAATTCTGTTAAAAATCGCGCAACATTTTGGCGTCCTGCTACTCAGGCCAGGAATATAGTATATGCATATGATTAGTATGTGTGGATAGAAAACACTCAGACGTTTCCAAAACTGTTTAAATCACGGCTGTGACTATAACAGAACGTCTGTTTCATCGAAAAGCGCAGGAAAATCTGATCACTGGAGATGGAAAAAGTATCCATGCGCCACTCCCATGAATTGTTAAAGGTGAACCGTAATATATTTGGCCAAGCTTGCAGTACCTACAGCTACCACAGGATCTATAGAGTCTCCTCATTTGAATCTGAATTGATTCTTGGTAGATCCGCCCATAGGGAACCGATTCTCTCCGACCACCGACCCGAGGCATTGTCTGCCTTTTTCTCCGGACATTTTTCCACACGGCAGGCTATCGAATTTACATCGCCTCCTGATGATTTTTATAGCTTATTAACGTGTAGTTATACCTAAAGTTGCATTAGAAAGGTATTTCGAAGTGTTTTGTAAAAGTTTATCGTCGAATTTTTAACTTTTAAAAAATGACGTTACGTTATGAAACGCTCTTTTTTCCGTTTTCCACACAGTCTTCATAGATCGATATCTAGGCTATATATGGACCGATTTAATCCAAAAAAGACCCAGTATTGATTATGGGACATCAAGGTGTGCAAAGAAAGAAGATGGTCAAAGGTAATTAATGTTTTATATTTTATTGTGCGGTTTGTGTAGCGCCGACTATGCTAATTCTTTTGTTTACATGCCCTACGGGTCTTTTGGGGTGTTGCATGCTATCAGATAATAGCTTCTCATGCTTTCGCCGAAAAGCATTTTAAAAATCTGAAACGGTGGCTAGATTCACAATGACTGTAGCTTTATTTTAATACCAAACATGTGTATTTTAATGAACGTTTGCGTTTTAACTAATACCATTAGCATATAGCGTCGCGCATGTGCATTTCTAGAGCTCTAGGTGAGACGTCTGCGTCTCAAGTAAGCTCAAGAGGTTAACAAGAAATTTGTGGAGTGGTTGAAAAACGAGTTTTAATGACTCCAACCTAAGTGTATGTAAACTTCAGACTTCAACTATATGTAGAATATTATATTAAAAATCAGCCGTTTCCAGCTACAATTATCATTTACAACATTAACAATGTCTACACTGTATTTCTGATCAATTTGATGTTATTTTAATGGCCAAATTTGTTTTGCTTTTCTTTCAAAAACAAGAACATTTCTAAATGTCCCCAAGTTTTTGTGTGTATATTCTTATTCCATTCCTTTACTTAGATGTGTGTGTATTAGGTAGTTGTTGTGGAATTGTTAGATCAATGCACAAGCATTTCGCTACACTACGCAATAACTTCTGCTAACCAGGTGTATTTGACCAATAAACTTTGATTTGATTTGAATCATCTGTGTAGTGTTAGGACAAAAACCAAAACGTGGACACCTTGGGGTCCTGAGGGCCGCGTTTGGGTAACACTGGTTTACACAATGTACATAAAACACAATTCATTGAACAGACAAGCAAGCAAGTGCATGTCATTTTTAACTCTCATTTAAACAAGGCTCATTTCTCCCCAGTTGGTAACATTATTGTTTTAACCTCACTAACTTTCTTTTTTTTACCTTTGTAGCTTTCAGGGGAACCAATGATTGCATGTCATTATAATTTGCATATGCAGATAATTCTAATATGGTTGGGGCTAATCCTTCGCTCCAAGTAGTGGATACATTTTTTGCTGTTGTTGCTTTTAATCCATTAATTAAATTTGTTTGCGCATTCAGTTGAATCACCGCCATAATTATAAGAGGAAATGTTATATTTTAACTTATCGGAAAATGATGGGTATTGTATACCTGATTTGCATATATGAATAATGAGACTGATGTGTCATTAATTGATATGATTTTCATGGTCATTATGGTGCTAGTCACGTACAAGGATACAAGGGCTCCGGGTATGCCAAAGGAGAGCCCTATGCACAAATGAGTTGGTGGTTGAAGTTCATGCAATTTGCATAAAAAAGTGCTGATTTTCCAGGCAATCAATATTGTGTTTTTCATTTCTTGCAAATGTACATTCCAAGGTCTCGCAAATGTTTTCCGTGATCTGTTCTATGTTTAAGTGACTGACCCATCTCATAATTTATGCATATGGTGACCCATTACAGTATTATGAATGCATTTCAAACACAGAGTGAGAGAAAAGCCTAATGTGCCTGAGTATAACCACTCTAAATCTTAGAACTCATACCTTCATTTGACAACTCAATGAGCCACATTTTTATTGGTCAGCACTTATGAAACCATTAAACATTTTTCTAGAGTGTAATGCACGCATGAATTATGCAAGACTAGTAAACATGTACTTCACAGCCAATATTTAAAAGGGACATTTTAGCTGTTTGCTTGCTAACAGTCTTTAGATCCAATTCTCCAGTCTGTGGATATAAAGTGTTGCAAGACCTAGAGTTTGTTTTATACATTGTCCTCGGTGTCTTGATTTAGACAACAAAACAGCAGTTAAGTTGATCCAAAGCTGGCATTTTGTCTGGCCTTGTCAGTAGAAGAAGCTGAAAGGTTTTGAAGAGGCTTGCCCGGTAGCGTTGTATCCAAACGCAGAGGTAGTCATTGCACACCAACCACTGTCAGTTCTCATCATTCCCAAAGACCCCGAGGGCCAGTGTGCTGCATGTGAGTGAGGTGCTTAGTTTGTGTTCCTCAGTCCTGATAGTCACCCTGGAGGCTTTCATTCAGAGACGTACTTTCTGCTATTTTCAGGTCCAGAATGTGAGCACTGGAACTATCAGAAGCCCCTAGATGGGATATCCTGAAAGCTGGATGAAATGAAACGGGTGCTCGTTGAGCAACTCCACCTATTGTAACAGCAGACAACAGTAAACAGCAGTACGAAACAATACACCTTGCACAGTATCTATCTACACAAAAACAGGTACAGTTAAAACATGGGAAATGCTTCTTCAGATGTACACACACTCAGAAATGTTTTTCTTCTCCTTGAACTCTCCACTGTTTAAAAAAAGAAAGAATGATTTAACCTTTATTTATTTATCCCTCAGTGTTAAGTGGTATGTATCTGAATCCTTTACATAATGATTCCCCTCCAGGCCAAGGAGAGTTCAGAACCCTTGAACCTGAAATCCTGAGCCATATTACAGGTTAGCATGTCTCGCAATACACAATGCTGTCTGTAAGCAAACTAGACAGCTTTCACATCTCATTATTAGCCCCAAACATCGCAACACAAGCCTTCATATGGCCCCTATGTCAGATGCAAGGCACAGTAATGGGCGCTGACATGACTGCCCTTTTGAGTGCCTGGCATGTCGTAGCAGGAGTGGATGTTTCCTCCATCCTACCATACTCCACACTAGGCCCAAGTTCCTCCCAAATTTCCCTTCTCCTCACCTGGGAGCGAGAACTGGGGGAGGAGCCTCTTGTCTTGTGGCTGCGCTCTGGGGGATCGTTTGACAATGTCACGCAAAACCCAGTGCAGTCTGGGTAATCAAGTTGACACACAGGCAATATGTGAAGCCGAGGCTAATATGGGCTCTACTACATAAATGATGGAGGTTAACTGTCACAGGGTGTAACGGGAGAAACGGTTCACTCATTTCTTCCAATATGACCACTGCACATGTTGTTTTCGATGCGCTCGGGGGACTCCCTGTAACTGGCTTCAATGCAGGACATAACTGTGTCTATGCTGTTGTGGTGTAGTGGGGGTCTTACACTGTAGTGCAGTGGTCACCAACCAGTCGATCGACTTGTCGATCTCCAAGGCATTTCTAGTCGATCGACAAACATTTCTGTAAAAAACACAACGATAAATTCCTTGTGTTCCTATTTTGTGTTAATGGTCTTGGGCTGTTGGCGGCAGGTGCAGCCAATTCAGCTGCCCTGCGTGCCGGTTAGGCAAACTGTTGCCATTTCATGTGTCTGAAGGTACAAATTCTGCCTTCCCGGTGGGCCTGGAGAAGAAATCAAGTGCACTATGCCTACTGCTGGCCAATCAGATTGCTCAGATGACCGAGTCTGCAGTAACGTAGCAGGCGTAAAAGAGATTTCAAACCGTTTAAAACCACGACTAGAGAGGGACTGTCAACAAATACAGCAAAGAGCTGCAGTTTTTATGACTGAGTTCACATTGAAGTTCTTACTCAGCTCGGTCAACACTTTGTTTTCAACAATTTTATAAGCCACAACAAGCAGTGCAGCAGTGATGAATGAGCAGGAAAGAGTATCTATAAACGTGCGTTGTTATTATTAGCGGCTTGGGTCTTTTTTAATATCAGGGAATATTTCACTTTCTCTGTTCATAAGAGTAACCATATGAATTTGTGCATGAGGCAGAAATAATGCGGTGCGACTCGAATTTTGCAATCAGCTGGAAGACGGTGTCCCTTTTGGTCAGTGTCAGTGGAGGAAAGGGAGAGCTGAGGGATGTTGAGAGACATACCCTCAGTCCGCTGCTCTCTCCCTCAGCTGAGACTGACCATCAGAGGCACAGGCACCATCAGCCCAGTAAAGTAAAAAGCTAATCATTTAAATGTTTGCTCACTCAGCTGTGCCTCACAAGTAATACAACGATGGATATATTACCGGTGTGATCATACAGCCTACCTCAAATTTTGAAATATAATTTTAAAAAACGTCAATGCATTGGCAGGAAAATTGAAGCAAAGCCAGTATGTGGTGATAATGGAGCTTACTGAACAAACCTCATTTCTACAGTACTGTTTTTAATAATTGGTTAATGTTGCGTTGGCTTACCCTTTTTAAGTCATGTTAATAAAAAAATCTGAGCTGTAGATCTCAGCATGCATTTTGACTCAGAAAGTCATCTTGACTCAGAAAAGGTTGGTGACCTAGTAATTAAGGCTTGAGCAAACCCCTTTGTGTTCGGTTCAAAATAGGTACCTTTGTATTTGCATTTATTATGGATCCCCATTAGTTCCTGCCAAGGCAGCAGCTACTATTCCTACGGTTTATTATGGATCCCCATTAGTTCCTGCCAAGGCAGAAGCTACTCTCCCGGGGTCCTCTAAAATGAAGGCAGTTATACAATTTGAATAACATTACTATACATTTCACAACAGATTTCAAAACACATTAAGTGTGTGCCCTCAGGCCACTACTCTACAACACAAAATCCATGTGTACGTGTGTGTATATGTCACGGTAGTCATATGGAGGAGACCAAGGCGCAGCGTGGTAGGCGTACATACTTCTTTATTAAAGAAAGAACACTGAACAAATCGTGAAGCAAATATGAGCAGGTTGGCAACTTAACATAGAATAAGAACCCACAAACTACCCAAGGAATATGGCTACCTAAATATGGTCCCCAATCAGAGACAACGATAAACAGCTTCCACTGAATTGAGAACCAATTCAGGCAACCATAGACATATAAACACCTAGACTTTCAAAAACCCCTAGACAATACAAAAACTAACAAAGCACCCTCGTCACACCCTGACCGAACCAAAATAATAAAAAATAAAACAAAGATAACTAAGGTCAGGGCGTGACAGTATAGTTAGTGCGTAAGCTATCACGTTTGTGTATGCATGTGTCTGTGCCTGTGTGTGTGTCTTTTCACAGTCTCCGCTGTTCCATAAGGGGTATTTCTATCAGTTTTTTTATCTGAATTTACTGCTTGCATAAAAAAGTCAGAAGTTTACATTCACCTTAGCCAAATACATTTAAACTCAGTTTTTCACAATACCTGACATTTAATCCGAGTAAAAAATCCCTGTCTTAGGTCAGTTAGGATCACCACTTTTTTTAATAATGTGAAATGTCAGAGTAATAGTAGAGGAATTTTTTTATTTCAGCTTTTATTTCTTTCATCACATTTCCAGCACTCCCAGTGGGTCAGAAGTTTACATGCACTCAATTAGCATTTGGTAACATTGCCTTTACATTTTTTTTAAACTTGGATCAAACATTTCAGGTAGCCTTCCACAAGCTTCCCACAATAAGCACATTCCTCAAATCAAATCATCAAATCAAATTTTATTTGTCACATACACATGGTTAGCAGATGTTAATGTGAGTGTAGCGAAATGCTTGTGCTTCTAGTTCCGACAATGCAGTAATAACGAGCAAGTAATCTAACTAACAATTCCAAAAAAACTACTGTCTTATACACAGTGTAAGGGGATAAAGAATATGTACATAAGGATATATGAATGAGTGATGGTACAGAGCAGCATAGGCAAGATACAGTAGATGATATCGAGTACAGTATATACATATGAGATAAGTATGTAAACCAAGTGGCATAGTTAAAGTGGCTAGTGATACATGTATTACATAAGGATGCAGTCGATGATATAGAGTACAGTATCAACGTATGCATATGAGAAGAACAATGTAGGGTAAGTAACATTATATAAGGTAGCATTGTTTAAAGTGGCTAGTGATATATTTACATCATTTCCCATCAATTCCCATGATTAAAGTGGCTGGAGTAGAGTCAGTGTCATTGACAGTGTGTTGGCAGTAGCCACTCAATGTTAGTGGTGGCTGTTTAACAGTCTGATGGCCTTGAGATAGAAGCTGTTTTTCAGTCTCTCGGTCCCAGCTTTGATGCACCTGTACTGACCTCGCCTTCTGGATGACAGCGGGGTGAACAGGCAGTGGCTCGGGTGGTTGATGTCCTTGATGATCTTTATGGCCTTCCTGTAGCATCGGGTGGTGTAGGTGTCCTGGAGGGCAGGTAGTTTGCCCCCAGTGATGTGTTGTGCAGACCTCACTACCCTCTGGAGAGCCTTACGGTTGAGGGCGGTGCAGTTGCCATACCAGGCGGTGATACAGCCCGCCAGGATGCTCTCGATTGTGCATCTGTAGAAGTTTGTGAGTGCTTTTGGTGACAAGCCGAATTTCTTCAGCCTCCTGAGGTTGAAGAGGGCGCTGCTGCGCCTTCCTCACGATGCTGTCTGTGTGAGTGGACCAATTCAGTTTGTCTGTGATGTGTATGCCGAGGAACTTAAAACTTGCTACCCTCTCCACTACTGTTCCATCGATGTGGATGGGGGTGTTCCATCTGCTGTTTCCTGAAGTCCACAATCATCTCCTTAGTTTTGTTGACGTTGAGTGTGAGGTTATTTTCCTGACACCACACTCCGAGGGCCCTCACCTCCTCCCTGTAGGCCATCTCGTCGTTGTTGGTAATCAAGCCTACCACTGTTGTGTCGTCCGCAAACTTGATGATTGAGTTGGAGGCGTGCATGGCCACGCAGTCGTGGGTGAACAGGGAGTACAGGAGAGGGCTCAGAACGCACCCTTGTGGGGCCCCAGTGTTGAGGATCAGCGGGGAGGAGATGTTGTTGCCTACCCTCACCACCTGGGGCGGCCCGTCAGGAAGTCCAGTACCCAGTTGCACAGGGCGGGGTCGAGACCCAGGGTCTCGAGCTTGATGACGAGCTTGGAGGGTACTATGGTGTTGAATGCCGAGCTGTAGTCGATGAACAGCATTCTCACATAGGTATTCCTCTTGTCCAGATGGGTTAGGGCAGTGTGCAGTGTGGTTGAGATTGCATCGTCTGTGGACCTATTTGGGCGGTAAGCAAATTGGAGTGGGTCAAGGGTGTCAGGTAGGGTGGAGGTGATATGGTCCTTGACTAGTCTCTCAAAGCACTTCATGATGACGGATGTGAGTGCTACGGGCGGTAGTCATTTAGCTCAGTTACCTTAGCTTTCTTGGGAACAGGAACAATGGTGGCCCTCTTGAAGCATGTGGGAACAGCAGACTAGTATAGGGATTGATTGAATATGTCCGTAAACACACCGGCCAGCTGGTCTGCGCATGCTCTGAGGGCGCGGCTGGGGATGCCGTCTGGGCCTGCAGCCTTGCGAGGGTTAACACGTTTAAATGTCTTACTCACTTCGGCTGCAGTGAAGGAGAGACCGCATGTTTCCGTTGCAGGCCGTGTCAGTGGCACTGTATTGTCCTCAAAGCGGGCAAAAAAGTTATTTAGTCTGCCTGGGAGCAAGACATCCTGGTCCGTGACTGGGCTGGGTTTCTTCCTGTAGTCCGTGATTGACTGTAGACCCTGCCACATGCCTCTTGTGTCTGAGCCGTTGAATTGAGATTCTACTTTGTCTCTGTACTGGCGCTTAGCTTGTTTGATAGCCTTGTGGAGGGAATAGCTGCACTGTTTGTATTCAGTCATGTTACCAGACACCTTGCCCTGATTAAAAGCAGTGGTTCGTGCCTTCAGTTTCACACGAATGCTGCCATCAATCCACGGTTTCTGGTTAGGGAATGTTTTAATCGTTGCTATGGGAACGACATCTTCAACGCACGTTCTAATGAACTCACCGAATCAGCGTATTCGTCAATGTTGTTGTCTGACGCAATACGAAACATCTCCCAGTCCACGTGATGGAAGCAGTCTTGGAGTGTGGAGTCAGCTTGGTCGGACCAGCGTTGGACAGACCTCAGCGTGGGAGCTTCTTGTTTTAGTTTCTGTCTGTATGCAGGGATCAACAAAATGGAGTCGTGGTCAGCTTTTCCGAAAGGGGGGCGGGGCAGGGCCTTATATGCGTCGCGGAAGTTAGAGTAACAATGATCCAGGGTCTTTCCACCCCTGGTTGCGCAATCGATATGCTGATAAAATTTAGGGAGTCTTGTTTTCAGATTAGCCTTGTTAAAATCCCCAGCTACAATGAATGCAGCCTCCGGATAAATCGTTTCCAGTTTGCAGAGAGTTAAATAAAGTTCGTTCAGAGCCATCGATGTGTCTGCTTGGGGGGGATATATACGGCTGTGATTATAATCGAAGAGAATTCTCTTGGTAGATAATGCGGTCTACATTTGATTGTGAGGAATTCTAAATCAGGTGAACAGAAGGATTTGAGTTCCTGTATGTTTCTTTCATCACACCATGTCACGTTGGCCATAAGGCATACGCCCCCGCCCGTCTTCTTACCAGAAAGATGTTTGTTTCTGTCGGCGCGATGCGTGGAGAAACCCGCTGGCTGCACCGCTTCGGATTGCGTCTCTCCAGTTAGCCATGTTTCCGTGAAGCAGAGAACGTTACAGTCTCTGATGTCCCTCTGGAATGCTACCCTTGCTCGGATTTCATCAACCTTGTTGTCAAGAGACTGGACATTGGCAAGAAGAATGCTAGGGAGTGGTGCACGATGTGCCCGTCTCCGGAATCTGACCAGAAGACCGCTTCGTTTCCCTCTTTTTCTGAGTCGTTTTTTTTTTTTTTTTGGTCGCTGCATGTGATCCACTCGGTTACACTGGTTGTAAGGCAGAACACAGGATCCGCATCGCGAAAAACATATTCTTGGTCGTACTGATGGTGAGTTTACGCTGGTCTTATATTCAGTAGTTCTTCTCGGCTGTATGTAATGAAACCTAAGATGACCTGGGGTACTAGTGTAAGAAATAACACGTAAAAAAACAAAAAACTGCATAGTTTCCTAGGAACGCGAAGCGAGGCGGCCATCTCTGTCGGCGCCGGAAGTTATCCTGACAGAGCTGGTGTAACTGAATCAGGTTCATAGGCCTCCTTGCTCGCACACGCTTTTTCATTTCTGCCCACACATTTTCTATAGGATTGAGATCAGGGCTTTGTGATGGCCACTCCAATACCTTGACTTTGTTGTCCTTAAGCCATTTTGCCATAACTTTGGAAGTATGCTTGGGGTCATTGTCCATTTGGAAGACCCATTTGCGACCAAGCTTTAACTTTAACTGTATTGCTTCAATACATCCACATCTATTTTGTGAAGTGCACCAGTCCCTCCTGCAGCAAAGCACCCCCACAACATGATGCTGCAACCCTCATGTTTCAGGGTTGGAATGGTGTTCTTTGGCTTGCAAGCTTCCCCCTTTTTCCTCCAAACATAACGATGGTCACTATGACCAAAAATGTTCATTTTTGTTACATCAGACCAGAGGACATTTGTCCAAAAGTACGATCTTTGTCCCCATGTGCAGTTGCAAACCGTGGTCTGTCTTTTTATGGCGTTTTTCGAGCAGTGGCTTCTTCCTTGCTGAGCGGCCTTTCAGGTTATGTCGATATAGGACTCATTTTACTGTGGATATAGATACTTTTGTTTCCTCCAGCATCTTCACAAGGTCCTTTGCTGTTGTTCTGTGATTGATTTGCACTTTTCGCGCCAAATTACATTCATCTCTAGGAGACATGACGCATCTTCTTCCTGAGCGGTGTGACGGCTGCGTGGTCCCATGGTGTTTATACTTGCGTACTATTGTTTGTACATATGAATGTGGTACCTTCAGGCATTTGGAAATTGCTCCCGAGGATGAACCAGACTTGTGGGGAGGTCTACAATTTTTTTATGAGGTCTTGGCTGATTTCTTTTGATTTTCCCATGATGTAAAGCAAAGAGGCACTGAGTTTGAAGGTATACCTTGAAATACATCCACAGGTACACCTCCAATTGACTCAAATTATGTCAATTAGCCTATCAGCAGCTTCAAAAGTCATGACATCCTTTTCTGGAATTTTCCAAGCTGTTTAAAGGCACAGTAAATTTAGTGTATGTAAACTTCTGACCCACTGGAATTGTGATACAGTGAATTATAAGTGAAATAACCTGTCTGTAAACAACTGTTGGAAAAATTACTTATTTGCTCAAAGTAGATGTCCTAACCGACTTGCCAAAACTATAGTTTATAGAAATATATAAAAAATATATATATAGAAAACTATAGTTTGTTAAGAAATGTGTGGAGTGGTTGAAAAACGAGCTTTAATGACTTCAACCTAAGTGTATGTAAACTTCCGACTTCAACTGTACACTACCGTGCAAAAGTTTGCGGTCACTTAGAAATGTCCTTGTTTTTGACAGAAAAGCAATTTTTTTGTCCAATAAAATAACAAAATTGATCAGAAATACAGTGTAGACATTGTTAATGTTCCAAATGACTCTTGTATGTGGAAACGGCTGATTTTTAATGGAATATCTACATAGGCGTACAGAGGCCCATTATCAGCAACCATCACTCCTGTGTTCCAATGGCATGTTGTGTTAGCTAATCCAATTTTATAATTTTAAAAGGCTAATTGATCATTATGTTAGCACAGCTGAAAACTGTTGTGCTGATTAATAAAGCAATACAACTGGCCATCTTTAGACTAGTAGAGTATCTGGAGCATCAGCATTTGTGGGTTTGATTACAGGCTCAAAGTACTTTCTACTGAAACTCGTCAGTCTATTCTTGTTCTGAGAAATGAAGTCTGCAAAGAAACTGAAGATCTGATACAAGGCTGTGCACTACTCCCTTCACAGAACAGCGCAAACTGTCTCTAACCAGAATAGAAAGAGGAGTGGGAGGCCCTGGTGTACAACTGAGCAAGAGGACAAGTACAGTAGAGTGTCTATTTTGAGAAAAAGATGCCTCACAAGTCCTCAACTGGCAGCTTCATTAACCTCTCTTTGGTAGGGGGCAGTATCTTCACGTCCTGATGAAAAGCGTTCCCAAAGTAAACTGCCTGTTACTCAGGCCCAGAAGCTAGGGATATGCATATTCGTAGATTTGGATAGAAAATTATGTCTGTGTATAAAAGAACTGCTATGGCAGAACTGATATGGCAACCGAAACCCCGATGACAAAACACCCCCCCCCAAAAAAATAATCTGACTACCACTGCTTTCAATGGCTGTCACTTTTATTATAAGGTGAAATCCTCCCAGATTGCAGTTCCTAGGGCTTCCACTAGATGTCAACAGACTTTAGAAAGAGTTTCATTCTGGTTTTTGGAAAATGAGCCAGAAAGTTTTTCTAGGTGGCTCCCATTTTGGCTGTAGTGTTTCCAAGCGTGTGGAAGAGAGCGTGTTCTTTGGTATTTTTCTCCGGTAAAGACAATAACGATTCTCCGTCTTAAAAGTTAATTTACCTATTAGGGTACCTAAGGTTTGACTATAAACATTGTTTGACTTGTTTGGAAAAGTGTATTAGTAACGTTTGGGATTAATTTTGTATGCATTTTGATGGAGGGAAACTGGGTGGATTATTGACTGAAGCGCGCCAGCTAAACTGAGTTTTTATGGATATAAAGAAGGACAATATCGAACAAAAGGACCATTTGTGATGTATCTGGGACCTTTTGGAGTGTCAACAGAAGAAGATCATCAAAGGTAAGGCATTTATTATATCGCTATATCTGACTTTCGTGTCGCACCTACCTGGTTGAAAGATTAATTTCTGGGTGTTTGAATGCGGGGTGCTGTCCTCATATAATTGCATGGTATGCTTTCGCAATAAAGCCTTTTTTTAAATCTGACACAGCGGCTAGATTAACAAGAAGTTAAGCTTTATTTTTGATGTTTTACACTTATATTTTCGTGAATGTTGAATATTGATATTTCTGTAGTTGGCGCTCTGCAATTTCACCAGATGTTGTCAAATCTATCCCGCTAAAAGGATTGGCACTTTAAGGGATCCCTAAGAACAAATTCTTATTTACAATGACATTCTCCCTCAGCCAAACCCTAACCCGGGACGACGCTGGGCTAATTGTGCGCCGCCCTATGTGACTCCCAATCCCGGGCGGTTGTGATACAGCCTGGAATCTAACCAGGGTCTGTAGGGACGCCTCTAGACCTGAGATGCAGTGTCTTAGAGTGGCGCAGCAAGCAAAAAGGGGACCAATTCTATATGAATGCCCATGATTTTGGAATGAGATGTTCAATGAGCAGGTGTCTACATACTTTTGGTAGTATATGTAGTGTAGTGTTTAAATAACTCTACATGTGTATGACTTTGGATCGAATATTACATACTTACTGAATATTCAGCCAGATGTCATAGCTGGACTGCATTGATTGTTAAAAAAAAGACCTAGCCTTTTCCTACTTTCTATGCTATGATCCCAGATATTTGCTAACAATCATTATTTTGATACATGAAGTCAGATGTCCACTGTTCACTGACTGTTACTTTATCTCCATTACAATAACTGAAAACAATGTCAGGTGCTAATTTATGACCAACACAGCTTGGTTTTACTCTGAATCGGACACTTCTAAGAGAGAGGGGTCTTCATCTTCTTTACACCTCAGGGTCCAACTTTCATTACACAGACATCTGAGAGGCTTACCAATGATTTAGGTAGAATCCAACAATTTTATGACTTTGCCTAAGGACACAACTTTGAAATACCTTCCTGATATGGTCAACTGCGTAAATAGTCACTGCACAACACATCAATCAAGTTATGCAAACTTTTTTTATTTATTTGGTATTTGTCGCACTCCTGTCGCACTCCTTGGACAGATGAATATCATGTTGCTTCTCTTCCTTCTTTCTCTCTTTCTCCATATCTGCCTCTGTCTCTCCCTCCATCGCCATAACGCTTCTTCTCCCTGGCCCAGCTCCAACCAAGCTGTCAGACGGAGGCCCCATCTCAGCCCGTGCGTTGACGTCAGGCACGCGTGGGGTGCTTGTGCATGGCATCTGCCAAACCATGAGGGCTGTCAGCCCCTCTGTCTGTCTGTCAGTGAGTAATTGGCACACATTTGAGCAGACACATGCAGGTGGCAGTCTCAGCTATGTGGTACCTTTTCTTTTCCCCCCACAGGACCCCCGAGGGGCCAGTTTGAGCAGTGGTCCTGCTGCTCCAGGCTGCTCGTGTATACATTATGGGCAATATCCTGTGCTCCTCCACAAACTTTAAGTGCTGGAATAAAATATAATTGGCCGTCTGGAGTCGAGTGTTATGGCGTACATTCATTTTCAGATTTGAACCTTTTTTTTCATGCACGTAAGGGGGATATTTGGTGTTTGTTTATAACAGATGTCATTTGTTCTGTGGTCTTCCTAGCTAGCTAGTACCTCCTGCAGTATGCCAGACAAAATGCAGGAGCATATGTGATACAGCGGGGGTGTTAGTCACGGTGCAAAAGCCCGATCCCAAACAGGTTGTAAAACCAGGTTTGTCTCAAGTCCCTCTGTCTAGATCCCTGATGTTCTGCTAAACCTTCCTTTTGCCGCTGCTGCTGATTACTTGTGAGACTCAAGTTAGAGTTAGGCACCAGAACGCTGCATGGGGATTCTGGACAGTTCAGGCAGGTCAAATGCAGGTAAAATCCTCACATTTTGAAAGGACTTTTTGTATGAAGTCTATTGATAAATGATTTAAGAAAAAATATATTTCTTTAACTATCAAGTTATTTCTGCACCAGTATCAATACAGGCATGTTCTCTTACTTTGAGTATGGTCTTATTTTGAATATACCGTGTGTGGTGCATGTCCGGTTCCATGTCTAACAATTATGTAATATTATAAATGTATTTAGTGAAATCTATGGAGTAGAAATGTCCTTTCATGAAATCACACAAAACCATTGACCTGAACCAAAAGTTAAATGAGTCCTTAAGTAGCTCCTCCGAGAGCCGCTTGGCAAAGTGCAGACTCTGAGAACATTAGCTATAGATTTACAATGCAGAGCTACTCTCTGTTCACCATATACGCATAGTCACTTGAACCATATCTACATGTACACACAACCTCAATCAGCCTGACTAACCGGTGTCTGTATGTCGTCTCGCTACTTTTATAGCCTCGCTACTGGATATAGCCTGTATTTTTTAATGTTGTTTTATTTCTTGAACCTACCTATTGTTCACCTAATACCTTTTTTGCACTGTTTGTTAGAGCCCGTAAGTAAGCATTTCACTGTAAGGTGAAATGAAGGGCAATAGTATAGGGCTTACATGTGTTCCATAGACATACTGTATGTTACAATACCTGTTGTATTCAGCGCACGTGACAAATCAACTTTGATTTGGTTGAGCAAAACATTGTCAAATAAAGTGTCACTATATTTGTCTTTAAAACCTGGGTGTCCTCTGAAATATTCCAAAGTATTTCTCAGAGGATGTATAAATTATAGAAGTTATTTAAAAAAAAAAACATATTCCCATGACAAGAAGAGAACCTGCCAGGAACTAATTTCCTTGGACATGAAATACACCTTGAGATTTATCACTAGCTAACTTTGGTAAGCTTCTTTTCTGCAAGTGTTTACGTTCTTGAAACTTCATCTATTCAAAATAATTTATTGTAGAGAAGCTGAGATGTGGGTCTTTTGCCATTCACTTCAGGGCAGAAAGCAGGATACTGGAGACAGAAATGTTATACACATGCTGTACCATAAACATGTATAGCAACACTAACAAAACATTCTCAAAGGATAATAGCTAGTATTCAGCTCTTGCCGCTCTAATTGTTGGCAAATATCCAAGTTGTGTTGGTTACAATGGATTTAAGAGGTCGAATATGCTGCCATAACAGTTACTTAACCCAACTAATAGGTAGCTCAATCCTATTGGATCCATAAATATGTTCTGCCGCTAATAATTGAGCTCATACAACATCTACACATATACAAACTGCCATGTTATATAGATTACATGTATTCTCAGTGAAGAGGCCGAATCAATAAAACTCCTCAGCTCCAGTGTTTACTAGAAGTGTAGCTTAAATCTCATTAGTATGTAAATGGTACCATAATGGGTCAAAACAACGAGACCCTGTGGACTTCCACTCAGCATAATGTGGCCCTCCCATCGACAGCCACTGTTACCAAGGAGAGGAGTTGTTGAAGAAGCCAGAACACCGCCGGCCTCCCTGCTGATTCCTGCCGGCAATCAACAGCCTGGAGAGACCTGCGAGGGCTGCCTGGAGGTCAATACATGATCCACACACTTATCAACTAGTCTCCCAATAGCTGCCAGACCGTTATGTTCTCCTTGCAAATTGCGAGGAGTATGAGCCTGCAAGTAGACACTGAGTGCTCTTGTCTTCCTCTCCCTGCCTCTCCAGTGACCTGAGTGGGCCTCACAGAGCCACATCCCGAATGACCAAGTCTCCCTATGCAAGAGTCAGGCCATTTATATGCTATTCATTCCACTGCAGATTTGCATCTTATTTCCATTGCATGCCATGAAGGCAAAAAAGGTCCAAGATGAAAAATTACAACTTTTTTCTCTCGCCTACAAATCAAGATGAGTGCCCGGCAGTGGTATGTTGATATCCTAAGGCCTCTGTAATCATTCTCGTCCTGTCGGAGAATGCTCTGCTGTGTGCATAACGGAGCCTTCAATTGGGAGGAGGTGGTGAAAGGGATTTGGCAGGAGGGGCCGCTGTTCACTATTCCCATTAATCGTGTTATTTTTACGTAACGTTGTAATTGTGCTCCAAGGGCAGGAAAATGTGAATGCTTCCTGATGTGGAACGCATTTGTGGACGCCGGGCAGCAATCTCGTCGTTCCCCCCAATGCCATTTCCATCTATTTCGACAGGGGAGATGGGGTTTGCTGGCGTCTGGAGTAGGCTAGTGCGCCATGGTGGAACTAAAAGACTGAATCAAGTGGCATGATCCAATTCTCCCTGTGGGGCCAGAGCTACAGAGACTAGAGATTATAGACTCACAATTCATGTCCTTCACAGGACCCCACTGGAATACGGCACCCTAGGCATTCCATTCTGAAAGGGATGTCGAACTGTGCAAAACAGGACAAGTGTATAGAAAGTAGAGACGTGGGAAGGTGGTCCCTATTATTTTGTACTCTGAGTGACACTTGAGATCTAATGGTTCAGAAAAGCTCCATAGGACTCGTTTCATGATGAACATATGTATAGGAAGATCCCTTGGAAATAATGAGCAGGTTGTGAGAGGGGCGGCCATTATGGAAATGTCATAGCACTCATAGGGTGGCTGCTGTAAAACATGGCTTTTCAGCACCTACAAACTACTTCTGTAGCCTATCTATTTTTGTGAGCAAAGACTCACAGGTGCTTTTGCTACTGCGCCTTTAACATTACACGTCCCTGAAGCTTTAATGAGCTGGCCTGTGATCCCGTGTTGTCGATTCATTTAATTTCACCCAATCAAAAAAAGGCATGTCCTTGCCTTCGGAATGTCGACTGCACTCCGATACCCTTCCCTCATTTTTCTGCTTGATTAATCAATAAATGCCCTGCATTTTTGCCCAATTAGTTTCACACTCTTCCCATCGATTAAACAGAGTAAAAACATATTCCATTTTGATGTTCATCAAAGGAAGTCCGATACCTCATCAGGTGGTATTGATCATTCCCAGTCTCCCTGAATGAGCTCTGTGTGGATGACCTCCATCATTTGGCTCACGGCTGGTTGCCGTACCCCGGGCAGGGGGTACCGTCATTTGCTCCCCTATGATGCCTTACGCCCCCATCCCTCCATTCCCTTCATCACCTCCAGCTCTTCCCTCCCTGCTGTAATGGGATCATTGTGAACCCCTGCTGCGGACAATGGAGTTGAGAATCAGTCCTTGGTGTCAGGATGCATCTCATCTCTCAGGTGTTAGCTGACAGCTAATGAGGACAGGCGCTGTCAAAGCCCAGCCCCCTGCAGCGAGAGACACACTGGAGGGTAGAATGAGCAGACCGTATCAGGAAAACAAATAGACTCTCCGGTCCATCCGCCACCTGTTATGAGCTGAGTATGATGAGGTAGATGGTTTCAGGTGAGTTCAAATGGCCACTTGGAAGGGCCCAATTAAGTGTATGGTATGTTTCCTAAGTACACCTAAGTTTCTGGTAGGCTACTATAGCAGTATGCGTTCAAGAATGTCATATGTAAGGTTTGTCAAGTGTCTTCCTCAATTGGGCAACATTCACTCCATGGGCATTTCCATCTAAAAGTACCCATGGGCACCAACATGTGAAGTTTATAGGAGCATATCAAATTAGGTGTCAAATGAAAGCTAAGAGTTTATAGTTTTGGGAAATAAAGGGATAGATACATTTTTCAACCATTTTAAATTTTTCAACCATTTTCCTTTTTTTTTTTCTCCAACCATTTTCCAGTAAATGTTTTCATTTCTGGATGAACAGATGGAAATGGGCTCTTAGATAACATCTATCAAAAAATAAATGTTATCAACCATCAGAAATGCAACAAAAAAATAATCATGTAGACAGAAAAACCCTGCTGTCACGGCTTCTAGGAGGAGTGGGTGGAGGGGTCAGGCGAAGAGAGCAGGGTATTTCAAAACGTGGATCTTTATTCCAAGACAGAGTAACGGTCACACCACGCACAAGGGCGCATAAATACCCAGTCCAACAAACAGGACGAAACTGTCTGGAAAAACGGTATCCACAATAATCCACACACCATGAACAGAAAAACAAACCCGCACAAAAGCCGGTGGGCCTACCGGGTTTAAACAGCCCAAAACAAATCCCAAACAAGAAACAGGTGAAACTAATCAGACAAAACTAACTGAAACAGAAAAGGGGATCGGTGGCAGCTAGTAGGCTGGCGACGACGACCGCCGAGCCCCACCCGAACAGGAAGAGGCACCATCTTCTGCGGGATTCGTGACACCTGCGAAATAATATCAACACTTAAATGTAGTTTTGAAAAAAATGTTACCTTCTGTAAGTTTAAGAAACATTGACTTGTGCTTTGTAAAACCCACATATCTTTAAGATATTTTCAAATGTCTCTCCCTCATGTGGAGAGAGGATAGTGAAAGTTCACAGAAGTAACAAGTAATGGTAGACCTACAATTTGTTATAGTGATTTTACTGATATAAATGGTGTTTATAAATGATTAAGTGATTAAAACTCATGATTCCGATACCAAATGACCAAAAACCAGTAATGGAATTACTGCAACTGAATTGGCTACAATGGGAAATCATAACAGTCACAAACCACAGTTGGGTCACCTGCAACTGCCTTCCCTTCCACTGGCATACTGTTAGGTTAAGCTCATAACTGTTTTCTTTGTATTTGGGTTACCTGGTATTTCTGTTATCAAACCAAGAGTGTTAAAACAGTCTGAGTCTGGACAACCCCTCCCTCTCTACCTCTCTCCTCTCCTAGCTCATACTGTAATCAGCATCCTCACCCCCTGATCACCGACTGACACCAGACGTCCATGGACGTTGAAAAGCAGTCAAGTTTGGACAAACCTACTCATTCAAGGGTTTCTCTTTATATTTACTATTTTCTACATTGTAGAAGAGTAGTGAAGACATAAACTATGAAATAACACAATTTCAATCATGTTGTTACCAGAAAAGTGTTAAACAAATCGAAATATATTTTAGATTCTTCAAAGTTGCCACCCTTTGCCTTGATGACAGGGAGATTTTACTATAATTATGTTAGCAAAGTTTGCATATGTAAACACACTAAAAACTTCCTATGGAATTTCCACAGTACCATACCATAAAATGCACAGTAAAATATAGTGAATGTATTTTTGTCACGGCTGTTGAAGGAAGAACTGGACCAAGGTGCAGGGTGGTGAGCGTACACACTTTTAATAGTAGATGTCGCCAACAAAACAATAAACAATACCAAAACAAACCGTGAAGCTTAAGGCTATGTGCCATCAAACAAAGTTAACTTCCCACAAACACAGGTGGGAAAAGGGTACCTAAGTATGGTTCCCAATCAGAGACAATGATAGACAACTGTCCCTGATTGAGAACCATACCCAGCCAAAACATAGAAAATCATAGAATCACAAAACATAGAATGCCCGACCAAACCAAAATAAAGACATAAAAAGGATCTCTAAGGTCAGGGCGTGACAGTACCCACCCCCCCAAAGGTGTGGATTCCAGCCGCAAAACCTAAACTTACAGGGTGGGCATCTATCCGCGGCGGCGGCTCAGGTGCTGGACGCAGACTCCGCTCCACCGCTGGCTCACCCCACTTTGGTGGCACCTCTGGTGAAGGGACCCTCGCCGCCGACCCTGGACTGGGGACCCTCGTAGCGGGCCACGGACTGGAGGCCGTCGTCTCTGGAGGCTCCGGACTGGAGGCCATCATCTCTGGAGGCTTCGGACTGGACGGCGACACTGGAGGCTCCGGACTGGAGAGCGTCGCTGGAAGCTCCGGACTGGAGAGCGTCGCTGGAAGCTCCGGACTGGAGGGCGTCGCTGGAAGCTCCGGACTGGAGGGCGTCGCTGGAAGCTCCGGACTGGAGGGCGTCGCTGGAGGCTCCGGACTGGAGGGCGTCGCTGGAGGCTCGGGGCTGGGCGCAGGCACAGGACTCACCAGGCTGGGGAGACACACAGGAGACCTGGCTCTGGGAGCAGGCACAGGACTCACCAGGCTGGGGAGACATACAGGAGGCCTCTTCCTTGGCCGAGCCCCCAGATACACTGGGCCGTGGAGGCGCACTGCCGGTCTCGAGTGCAGAGCTGGCAACACCCATTCTGGCTGGATGCCCGCTTCCACCAGGCAAATGCGGGATGCTGGCACCGAGCACACCGGCCTGTGAATGCTCAGCCTTGACACAGTGCGCATCACCCCATAGCATGGGGCCTGACCAGTCACACGCTCGTCACGGTAAGCACGGGGAGTTGGCTCAGGTCTCCAACCTGACTCAGCCACACTCCCCGTGTGCCCCCCCCAAATGTTTTTGGGGCTGCCTCTCGGGCTTCCTTGCCAGCCGCGTTCCCTCATAATGTTTCCGCTCCGCCTTAGCTGCCTCCAGCTCCTCCCGTGGACGGCGATACTCCCCAGCCTGCCTCCAGGGTCCCTTACCATCCAGGATCTCCTCCCATGTCCAGTACTCGACTTTACCATGCTGCTAGGTCCTTTGGTGGTGGGAAGTTCTGTCACGGCTGTTGTAGGAAGAACTGGACCAAGGCGCAGCGTGGTGAGCGTACACACTTTTAATAGTAGATGTCGCCAACAAAACAATAAACAATTCCAAAACAAACCGTGAAGCTCAAGGCTATGTGCCATCAAACAAAGTTAACTTCCCACAAACACAGTTGGGAAAAAGGGTACCTAAGTATGGTTCCCAATCAGAGACAACGATAGACAGCTGTCCCTGATTGAGAACCATACCCGGCCAAAACATAGAAAATCATAGAAACACAAAACATAGAATGCCCACCCCAACTCACGCCATGCTCAAACCTAAATAGAGACATAAAAATTATCTCTAAGTTCAGGGCGTGACAGTTTACTAAATTAATGCTGTTGATTGCACTGCATTTTGAGTAAAATGCAGTTAATAAGTGTAATTGGAAGCCTGTAAAAATTACTTGAACATACTGTATTTTTTTTTTTTTTTACAGTTTATGCCTACTATAGATTCAAATAATCCGTTTCAGGCACCAACCTCATGCTGTCTGGTCAGACACATGAAGCTCAGACTGTTTTATTAAATATCTTCTTGAAGCGGAGGTGAAGTGGAAGAATATTTTCAGCAGCTGCTGGATTGGTACCTTAACATGTTTCTAAGTATCTTTATTGCTAACAAATGTTGAAATACTGCACGTTATCTTAGCCAACCTAGCTAGCTAGCTGGCTAACATTTGCTAGCTAGCTTGTTAGCTACCTCAGGTTGACACAAGCAATTTCGGTCTGCTCTAAATTGCTAGTAAATATCTTGCTGTGCTACCTAGAAATAAATCACCCAGATAATAGTAGTTGTGATGATAGGCTTCGCTGCACCAAAGACTCTAAGTTCCATAGGGCATAAACTGAGGGTAGGTTAGTGACAGTTATGTTTTCACCATTAAATTATATGGCTTGTTTCTAGTAGTTCAAAAGATATATTTAAAAAAAAATAATTCACCTTTATTTAACCAGGTAGGAAAGTTGAGAACAAGTTCTCATTTACAATTGCGACCTGGCCAAGATAAAGCAAAGCAGTTTGACACAAACAACGACACAGTTACACATGGAGTAAAACAAACATACAGTCAAAAATACAGTATAAACAAGTCTATATACGATGTGAGCAAATGAGGTGAGATAAGGGAGGTAAAGGCAAAAAAAAGGCCATGGTGGCAAAGTAAATACAAAATAGCAAGTAAAACACTGGAATGGTAGATTTGCAGTGGAAGAATGTGCAAAGTAGAAATAAAAACAATGGGGTGCAAAGGAGCAAAATTAATTAATTAAATACAGTAGGGAAAGAGGTAGTTGTTTGGGCTAAATTATAGGTGGGCTATGTACAGGTGCAGTAAACTGCTCTGACAGTTGGTGCTTAAAGCTAGTGAGGGAGATAAGTGTTTCCAATTTCAGAGATTTTTGGAGTTCGTTCCAGTCATTGGCAGCAGAGTACTGGAAGGAGAGGCGGCCAAAGAAAAAATTGGTTTTGGGGGTGACTAGAGAGATATACCTGCTGGAGGCGTGTGCTACAGGTGGGAGATGCTATGGTGACCAGCGAGCTGAGATAAGGGGGGACTTTACCTAGCAGGGTCTTGTAGATGACATGGAGCCAGTGGGTTTGGCGACGAGTATGAAGCGAAGGCCAGCCAACGAGAGCGTACAGGTCGCAATGGTGGGTAGCATATGGGGCTTTGGTGACAAAACGGATTGCACTGTGATAGACTGCATCCAATTTGTTGAGTAGGGTATTGGAGGCTATTTTGTAAATGACACCGCCAAAGTCGAGGATTGGTAGGATGGTCAGTTTTACAAGGGTATGTTTGGCAGCATGAGTGAAGGATGCTTTGTTGCGAAAAAGGAAGCTAATTCTAGATTCAACTTTGGATTGGAGATGTTTGACATGGGTCTGGAAGGAGAGTTTACAGTCTAACCAGACACCTAAGTATTTGTAGTAGTTGTAGATATGACCCATATTACTCACCCAATGTTTATTTTAGTATTGACGGGCTGCATTTTAAACATTAACCAAGTCCTGGGCCGTTAAACTACTAGGGTGCCGCTAAAGTCAGTGTGATTGACCAGTGTTGTATCGAGGACCATGCTGATAAACCTCTTAAGGATCAGACCCCTTTTTTCCCCCACCTAAAATGACATACCCAAATCTAACTACCTGTAGCTCAGGACCTGAAGCAAGATATGGATATTCTTGGTGCCATTTGAAAGGAAACCCTTTGAAGTTTGTGGAAATGTGAAATTAATGTAGAAGAATAGAGACGTTAGATCTGGTAAAAGATCATACAAAGATCATACAAAGATATTATTTTTCTTTTTTGTTCCATCATCTTTGAAATGCAAGAGAAAGGCCACAATGTATTATTGCAGTTTAGGCCCAATTCAGATTTTGGCCACTAGATGACAGCAGTGTATGTGCAATGTTTTAGACAAAATGATGTATCAAGTCTGCCCAAATGTGCCTAATTGGTTTATTGTTGATCCAAGTACATAACTGTGCACTCATCTAACAATAGCATGGTATTCTTTCACTGTAATAGCAACTGTAAATTGGACAGTGCAGTTAGAGTAACACGAATTGAAGCTTTCTGCCCATGTAAGACATGTCTATGTCGGGGAATGTTTGCTGTTACTTACAACGTCATGCTAATCACATTAGTGCACGTTAGCTCAACCGTCCCAGTATAGGGACATTGGTCGCATTGACGTTTTAAGGAGAAAACAAATTTACAGCTGCAACATACAGGTTGCAAATAGTTGGGAAGAGAATTCCGATGTGCCGATTGCTTGAACTGATACACAAAACAACGGCAAATTCAAAACTTTGTTTTTCAATTTAAATTATTATGCAAAATTATTGCATCCAATAGAATGTTAATGTATATGAGGGATACAACCATCCCAGCTCTGGAGATTTTGCTTTAAAGGGACAGAATCATTAGAGCACTTGGTTTGGTACTGCTCATATGTAGCTTGTTTTCGGTTGCTGGTTCAGGAATGGCTGAATAATTGCAACATTTAGCTGGAGCTAACTCTACAAATAGCACTGCTGGGTGACTTGAAAAGCCATTATCAATCAATAATATAATAATACTTGTTGTAAACATATTAATCTTTAATTTACAATCTGTAGAAACTATGAGAATAGAAAGGTTCAGACTTTTGTGAAACATTACAGCACAGTTGAAAAATATATGACAATTAGAAATAAAAAAATCAATGGTTTTCAGAGGTAGATGGGAGGAGTTGAGGGTAGCTGAAGGTTGGGACAAAAATAATAACTAATGTAAAATATACTGTGCATATACTGTGGTATGAATATCTGTAGACACCTAAGAATTGTTGTCCAATATTTTACTCCAATTAGGAGATGGGGGCTAGGATTAACGTGAAATGATAAAGAAGGAAAAAAATATTTGAAAAGAATACAGTGCATTCGCAGAAGTATTCAGACCCCTTAACTTTAAATATTTTTTTCCATCATCAATCTACACACAATACCCCATAATGACAAAGCAAGAACACATTTTATAGATTTTAGCAATAAAAAAAGAAGAAGAACAGAAATACCTTATTTACATAAGTATTCAGACCCTTTGCTATGAGACTCAAAATTGATCTCAGGTGCATCCTGTTTCCATTGATCGTCCTTGATCTTATTACATCTTGATTGGAGTCCACTTGTGGTAAATACAATTGATTGGACATGATTTGGAAAGGCAATGACTCCCCATCCCGCACGAGGGAGCGTAATCGTCGACTGACACTAATTAGCATAACGCAACGGACATAAATATACCTAGAAAATATTCCTATTCATGAAAATCACAAGTGAAATATATTGAGACACAGCTTAGTCTTTTGTTAAACCTCTTGATACTACCCACCCCTGATCCGGGAGCGTAATCATCGCCTGAAACTAATTAGCATAACACAGCAGACATAAATATCCCTAGAAAATATTCCTGTTCATGAAAATCACAAATGAAATATATTGAGACACAGCTTAGCCTTTTGTTAATCACACTGTCATCTCAGATTTTCTAAATATGCTTTACAGCCAACGCTAGACAAGCATTTGTGTAAGTTTATCATAGCCTAGCATAGCATTATGCCCTGCTAGCAGCAGGCAACATTTTCACGAAAATAAGGAAAGCAATCAAATTAAATCATTTACATTTGAACGGATGTTTTCACTCACGAGACTCCCAGTTAGATGTTCCTTTTTTCCAAGTGAAATAGCTCCGTTTGTTCTTCACGTTTGGCTGAGAAATCAACCGGAAAATGCGGTCACTGCAAGGCCAAACTTTTTTCCAAATTAGCTCCATAATATCAACAGAAACATGGCAAACGTTGTTTAGAATCAATCCTCAAGGTGTTTTTCACATATCTATTCGATAATATATCCACCGGGACAATTGGTTTCTCCTTAGAAGCGATTGGAATAATGGCTACCTCTGTACTTTATGTAGTCCCTTACGGCTATTCTTCAACATAAATGCGTAAAAATATGTCACAGTGCTGTAGACACCTTGGGGAATACGTAGAAAGCGTAAGCTCATTGGTAGCCCATTCACAGCCATATAAGGAGTCATTGGCATGCAGCGCTTTCAAAATATGGGGCACTTCCTCATTGGATTTTTATCTGGGTATCGCGTGTAACATCAGTTCTGTTATACTCATAGACAATATCTTTGCAGTTTTGGAAACGTTAGAGTGTTTTCTATCCAAAGCTGTAAATTATGTGCATAGTCTAGCATCTTGTCGTGACAAAATATCTTGCTTAAAACGAGAATGTTTTTTATCCAAAAATGAAATACCGCCCCCAGTGTTTCAAGAGGTTTTAATCACCCTGTCATCTCAGATTTTCAAAATATGCTTTACAGCCAAAGCTAGACAAGCATTTGTGTACATTTATCGATAGCCTAGCATAGCATTTTGTCCAGCTAGCAGCAGGTAACTTGGTCACGGAAATCAGAAAAGCAATCAAATTAAATCATTTACCTTTGATGAGCTTCGGATGTTTTCACTCACGAGACTCCCAGTTAGATAGCCAATGTTCCTTTTTTCCCAAAATATTATTTTTGTAGGCGAAATAGCTCCGTTTGTTCTTCACGTTTGGCTGATTAATCTCCCGGAAATTGCAGTCACGAAAACGCCGAAAATTATTCCAAATTAGCTCCATAATATCGACAGAAACATGGCAAACGTTGTTTATAATCAATCCTCAAGGTGTTTTTCAAATATCTATTCAATAATATATCCACCGGGACAATTGGTTTTTCAGTAGGACTGATTGGAATAATGGCTACCTCTGTATTTTACGTGAGAATCACTCTGGGCGCCATCAGGTGACCAGTTGCGCAGTTGTAGCCGCTTTACGGTATTCTTCAACATAAATGCGTAAAACTACGTCACAATGCTGTAGACACCTTGGGGAATACGGAGAAAAAGTAATCTGGTTGATAGCCCATTCACTGCTCAATAGGGACGCATTGGAACGCAGCGCTTTCAAAACATGAGGCACTTCCGGATTGGATTTTTCTCAGGCTTTCGCCTGCAATATCAGTTCTGTTTATACTAACAGACAATATTTTTACAGTTTTGGAAACTTTAGAGTGTTTCATATCCTAAACTGTCAATTATATGCACATTCTAGCATCTTGTCCTGACAAAACGTTATTTTTCCAAAAATGAAAATACTGCCCCCTAGTCACAAAAGGTTAACTGTCTATATAAGTTCCCAAAGTTGACAGCGCATGTCAGAGCAAAAACCAAGCCATTAGGTCAAAGGAATTGTCAGGAGACAGGATTGTGTCAAGGCACAGATCTGGGGAAGGGTACCAAAAAAGGTCTGCAGCATTGAAGGTTCCCAAGAACAGTGGCCTCTATCATTCTTAAATTGAAGAAGTTTGGAACCACCAAGACTCTTCCTAGAGCTGGCCGCCCGGCCAAACTGAGCAATCGGGGGAGAAGGGCCTTGGTGACGAAGAACCCAATGGTCATTCTGACCGAGCTCCAGAGATTTTCTGTGGAGATGGGAGAACCTTCCAGAAGGACAACCATCTCTGTAGCACTCCACCAATCAGGCATTTATGGTAATGGTAGAGTGGCCAGGCGGAAGCCACTCCTCAGTAAAAGAGCACATGACAGCCCGCTTAGAGTTTGTCAAAAGGCACTGAAAGGACTCTGACCATGAGAAACAAGATTCTCTGGTCTGATGAAACCAAGATTAAAGTCTTTGGCCCGAATGCCAAGCACCACGTCTGGGGAAACCTGGTTAGAATGGTGGTGGCCGCATCATGCTGTGGATATGTTTGTCAGCAGCAGGGACTGGGAGACTAGTCAGGATCTAGGGAAAGATGAACAGAGCAAAGTACAGAGAGATCCTTGATGAAAACCTTCTCCAGAGCGCTCAGGACCTCAGACGATGACCCTAAGCACACAGCCAATACAACACAGGAGTGGCTTCGGGACAAGTCTCTGAATGTCCTTGAGTGGCACAGCCAGAGCTCGGACTTGAACCCGATCAAACATCTCTGGAGAGGCTGAAAATAGCTGTGGATCGATTCCCCCCATTCAACCTGACAGAGATTGGGAGGATCTGCAGAGAAGATTGGGAGAAACTCCACAAATACAGGTGTGCCACGCTTGTCGCGTCATACCCAAGAAGACTCGAGTCTGTAATCGCTGCCAAAGGGGCATCAACAAAGTACTGAGTAAAGGGTCTGAATACTTATGTGAATGTGATATTTCAGTTTTTAATGTACAATAAAATTGCCCAAAAAAGATTTAAACCAGTTTTTGCTCTGTCATTATTGGATATTGTGTGTAGATTGATGGGGGAAAAAAATATGTAATCAATTTTAGTATAAGGCTGTAACGTAACAAAATGTGGAAAAAGTCAAGGGGTCTGAATACTTTCCGAATGCACTGTATTTGTTAACTGTTATTACATCTATTAACAAGCATGTTGTTAATTTGTTGTTAATGTTGTTACCAATTTGAATAAACGTAATTTATGTACAAATGTATTGTTTTCTTACAATTACATTTCAGGGAGAAATTCATTGTCAATTACAGCATCATACTGGCACATGGGTTGCCAGCTTAATACTGTAATTTATCTTTACAGCAGAGATGCTTTAATATATTTCACAGTACTATTTTTCTTACTGCAAAACATTACAGCATTCCTGTTGTAGATTTACAGCAGGGATGCTATGCTGTAATATGTTTTACAGTAAGGAAAAATGTACTGTAAAATATATTACAGTATCTCTGCCATAGAGCAAAATTAACCTATTAAGCTGGCAACTGGTGCCAGTGGAATGCTGTACATTCATGGGGTGATTTTGAAATCAAATGGGTTTTTTTTGGCACACATTTTAAAATGAAAAACCTGAGTTAAAGCCTAATTCTGTTACCATGGAAATGCTCCTATACCATTTTGCATGTGAATGGTAAATTAATCATGGTTTGCTACTTTATATTTAATACAGTATGCTGAATAAATGAGAGAAACTGAGGATATTGTGTTTGGATTGTTGGTTGGTGAAAACAATTTAAATAATTTTAGTATAAGGCTGTAACGTAACAACATGTGAAAAAGGTCAAGGGGTCTGGGTTTTGATGGTGTACGACAGTTGACCTAAGCTTATGAGACATTAATAAGTAATGTTCTTCAAAAATCAATGGGTACATATAATTAATTTACAAGTTTTTAAAAAATGATGTAGCAATTGCAGATTGCCCATTTAAATCTTGGTTGCTATGTGATGTTATGTCTGTATTTAATAATTGCAAGTAGACATGCTACTCCATCATTGCACTTTCATTTTCTCAACCATTTTGGGATCGTGTGGCTTTAGCCGCAGTGCTGGTCAATACGCAGCCAGACAGATCAATATTGGAATGGCCAATTCATTAAACAACAAATGCATGATTTTCATTCCAATGGCTCTGGAGAGAAGAGAGGTGACATACAGTAAGAACTGCAGCTTTCTTAATCTGACCTTTGACCTCTGTTACAGGTAACAGCTCTCTTATTATGCAAGTGTGATATGAATCATGCTATCAGGCTAAATAACTGCATGGAGTCTTTTTTTAAACGGTTTATTATACAATTTTAAAAACATTTAGCATCATTTCACATGTACTGTATATACTGTACTTGTGGTGTTGGCTGGCTGTCTTAAGGATATCGTATTTTGTTTGTTTCCCAAATAAATCGACACGCATCCTCTGGCTTCTTTGGATCTGCTATATGAGGTATGATTTCATTCTCTCATATCAGCTTTACATGTTCAGTGACCTATCCCCGTGAATGCACGTTGAACACGAGTTTGTTGACGAGTAAAAAAAAAAGTTCATCAAAAGGTTCTGGGGCCTCTGTAGCTCACTTTGCTAGTACCTTTTGATGGGAACCACATCAATTATGCATGTGCTGCGCGGTTCGGGCTGAATTTAAACCCCAATGTTATACACCAGCGGCTCAAGATATTTGAACACACAATCAATAATTCTCCATCAGCCAGGGAGCTTACATGAGGCCCATGCGGCATCCTTTGAAGCCGTCTGACAAGTTAAACCCGGTCCGGTTTCTGGGAGCACTAATGGTCACCCTCTTAGGAGAATATGACGTGTCCTGTTGTAAGTCTTTTTATTTTCATGCTGCACAATTGTATCATATTGGTGGTATTACGGGATCAGTCCCGTGTTAAGTCCTCGAAAGTCGGCATTGTTCAGAGAAAAAAAGGAAGGGATTCACCCCACTTTGAACACAGTATCAGCTCAGCAAGGCAAGAAACAAGATCCATTCCAGCCTGGCTGAGCTTTGAAGAGATGACGGTCCGTATAAATTCCCTACTAATGCCTTGACTTATAAAAAATTCCAATATTTTTTGGGTTGGGATTGTGCCCTGTGGCTATCTTCTCCGACAGGAGCCGGAGTCAAAGATCTGGAACATTGTTGCTAATGAAGCCAGTTAATTCCTTGAACAAGCCATTGATCAATTAGAAACACAGCTTCTTATGCATCCCTCTGTGTCTCATTTAGAGTTCACTTTGATTGATACACGGATACTACCTACAACAAAAGCCATCCCCCCAGGAAGGGCCAAGGATCGCTCCAACACAAGTCCGGAAAACATAAAAAGGTTTTCTTGAATTTTTTATTTTCTTTCTTTCTTGGTTAGTAGTAGCCAGTCAGTTCCACCCCTACAGGGGAGTGCTGTTCATCTTGTGCAACTCAGAGGCAATCCTGTTCACAGGATGTCTGTGAAATTGCTTGAAGACAATCACAGACACACTCATCATGCTCCAGTGTCCATCCTTCTGTAGACAGCCACTGGCCATAGCAACATTCCAATTCAATTCAGTCCACCAATCGTTACCTTAAAAAAGATATGGGCTTCTGCACGGCACTAATGTCAGTGAGATAGAGACATAAAATCAATCAATTAATCTCGGAGGTCTAAGGAACTATCTAGAGGCCCCAATGACCTAGGGCTAATACAAAAGATACAATTTAGGGTGAGGGGAGGGGGGGTCCTGGTGTTGAAACACCTATAGACTCACTCAGAATGTATGTGTAGCTGCTATCCATCTTACAGCTCTACTGTAAATCTGATTGGCCTAGTTCTATTTAGGAAGAAAGGATTTTGTCTTGTTCAGCCCTAATAGAGAATGGAGGCATTGTTTATGTGTAGTCTACATTTTTCTGACATGTTTTTCCCAATCAAGATTAATTAGCTATGTATACCGTTGAGCTGTGTTTGTTTTAGCAGTGCCTACTGTATCAGCCCAATCCAACTGTAAGTGATTCTCTTCTCTCCTTTATTTAGCATCTAAATTGAGTTTGAGACAAAATAAACCCACTAAGAACATCTGTTAACTAGAAGAAGAGGTTTGTCATCGCAGCAGGATGCATGAATTTGATAGTCTAGTTGCTTGAGAAAGGTCCCCGTCTGACAACTTTCAGCACTTCCGCCACCACTGCTCAAGCCTAGGGGACAGCTCGCCTAGGGTAGCAATCGGTGCTTCCTGGAATGGAACCTCCAGTCTGCCTGGTTGCCGGGCAGATTGTTTCGTCTCCAGGATTGGTGTCAGTGAAAACACCCAAGATCCCCAAAGAGGAACTGCTTACAACCAAAATGTGTGCTGCTGCGGGTAATTTAAGGACCAGAGTTCAGAAACGTTGTTTTAGTCTGTCATCAGTAATCAAATATTGTTCCCTTTCTTTTATTTCCCTCGTGATTTACAAGACCCATATCAGGTTGTCCCTTTTCACTTTATCTGGTGAGTCAGAGAGAAGCAGTTTGAGCGAAGTGGTTCGAGTTTATGTTCAAGCTGTTTACACTCAATAGTAAGATTTATACTTCTTATAAAATACAGAGTGGAGTGTTTAAAAACGTCTTCCTTTAAAAACTCCACCTCGACAACATCCGATGAAATTGCAGAGTGTGAAATTCAAAATACAAAAATCGTAATATTAAACATTAATGAACATACAAGTGTCTTACATTGTTTAAAAGCGTAACTTCTT
The DNA here is from genome assembly GCF_018296145.1 of Oncorhynchus tshawytscha. NCBI lineage: Eukaryota > Metazoa > Chordata > Actinopteri > Salmoniformes > Salmonidae > Oncorhynchus > Oncorhynchus tshawytscha. The sequence continues at coordinate 39,758,726 of NC_056436.1, read as the reverse complement.
GTTAATCCAACCGCGTTGTCAGATTTCAAAAAGGCTTTACGGTGAAAGCATACCATGCGATTATCTGAGGACAGCGCCCCACACACAAAATCATTAAAAACATTTTCCATACCAGCAGAGGCGTCACAAAAGTCAGAAATAGCGATAAAATAAATCACTTACCTTTGAAGATCTTCATCTGTTTGCAATCAGAAGGGTCCCAGCTACACAACAAATGGTTGTTGTGTTCGATAAAGTCCTTCTTTATATCCCAAAAAAAAGTCAGTTTAGTTGGCGCGTTTGATTCAGTAATCCACCAGTTCCACTCAATCAACGTGCATACAAAGTAATCCCAAAAGCTACCAATAAACTTCGTCCAAACAAGTCAAACATTTCTAATCAATCCTCAGGTACCCTAATATGTAAATAAACTATACAATTTAAGAATGAATGTAGTATGTTCAATATCGGAGATAAATAATGAAGTTCGCGCCACAAGACTACAGTCCAAAATGAGGGCCACCTTGAAAAACTATGATTACTAAGTAATTTTTTCAAAAAACAAGCCTGAAACCCTTTCTAAAGACTTGACATCGAGTGGAAGCCATAGGAACTGCAGTCTGGGAGGTATTCCTTTGAATCTCCCATAAACAAGGATTTGAATGGGCTGTGACCTCAAAAAAAAAATGTCCGGATGGATTCTCCTCGGGTTTTCGCCTGCCATATCAGTTATGTTATACTCACAGACATTATTTTAACAGTTTTAGAAACCTCAGAGTATTTTCTATCCAATACTACCAATTATTATTACTTTGGGCACGTCATTCATCCAAATTTCCGAATACTGCCCCCTATCCCTAAAAAGTTATTTCGTTTTTTTGGAAGTAATTTACGTTGATTTCCTGTCCTGTCCTGTAATCAACCATGTCAACTTTTTTTTACCATGTATCTAAACAACATTGACCGCAAGGGTACCCGCTGACAGACAACAAAACTGCAGTCAAAAGTAAGAGGTTGTAGGTCTCCGTATCCTGCCCCATCCCTTTATAACAACCATCGCTAGGGCGACCATAATGTCAAACAGTCAAGTAACTGTCAGCCAAGACAGTGGAACTTGGAGAGTGGAGAGTGGAGAGAGAGAGATAATATAAACAGACCGTAAAAAGTTTGTTTTCTGAGGTGTCAGGTTCCTCGGCCAAGTTATACGTTTATGGTTATCTGTGAGGTCTATCCTGTTTGGTTTGGCACCTGCGAAGGGCCACAGCAATACATTCAAGGGAGTGCTATGAACCATTAATTAGGCTGGCAAATGGAGCTCGTAACTTGGCAAGAGGCAAAGCTCACAGCACTTTGAATTCCAGATATAGAGCAGCGCTGAGAGAGAAAAAAAATGCCAGACTAGTCTGATGACCCTCTGAGAGAATTGGGAAAATATTTTCTGTCCTTCTGAAAGCTTCCCCAACAGCTACTAATCTCGATGCAAAGCAAGAATAACGTTTCACCTGTCTGTTCTTCCTTTTCTTCTGTCTGCTTCAGAGTGGCAGGGTATGGACATGTCTCTCTTTATGGCTAGGACCTGCCTGCAAGTGGGTAGACAGTGGTAGCGTGGTGGGTTATTAAAACAACTTGGAAGCAAGCTGTTTTCCCTCCATCTGCATAAAATCAAGGGGCTATTTGATTGCAGGGCTACGCCGCTTCAATGAAGTCCGCCCAGGAGAGGGATTTCTCATCAGTCTCTCCATAGGTGCTGTCGATAATGGCAGAAGGGAAGAGAAAAAAAGAAAGAGGAAAAAAGTTACAGGCTGCATCTACAATCTGCTTTGTACTATGGCTGTGCCCATCAGCAGGTTGACATTTATTATAATGCGTCTTGTCCTGGAGGCAGAACTGAGTGATTTCCCCTTAGGTAGGCCAGCTGCAAAGTCAAAATTGTCTATATTGTGAAAATATATGAAAATCAAAAATATAATTTAAGGTTATGTACTAGGGTTATCACTGTGGTTAAGATTTGGGGTTAGGTTTAAAATCATGACTTTGTGGCTGTGCCAGCTAGTGACCACTCTGCAGAGCTGCCTCCAGAACGAGATTCATGACGAGAAATGCTAACCTACTGCCCATCACTGTGCCCTTTGGTTAGGCGCTGAATGAGATGGAGAGGTTACTGTAGTGGGACATGTGGTGATGCTGCAGAAACCCAAGCCAGGAGGGGCCAGTAGCAGATCTCCCCTAGCCAACACGCATCGGTACTACATTTTGCTGGAGGGGTCGTGCTGCATGGAGGTCCAGGGAGGGAACTCGATCAATGTCCGACTGCAAAATGGGCCCTCCATATATGAGAGAGAGAGAGAGAGAGAGAGAGAGAGAGAGAGACCGACTCCCATATCTACTGGGTGAAATACCAGTGTGCAATCACAGCAGCAAGATTTGTGACCTGTTGTCGCAAGAAAAGGGCTCCCTGTGAAGAGCAAACGCCATTGTAAATACAATCCATATTTAATTTAATTTGTTTTCCCTATTGTACTTGAACTATTTGCACATCGTTACAACACATCGTTACAACACATTTGAAATGTCTTTATTCTTTTGGAACTTTTGGGAGTGTAATGTTTACTCTACATTTTTCATTGTTTATTTCACTGTTGAAATAAACATGCATTCCAGGTGACGACCTCATGAAGCTGGTTGAGAGAATGCCAAGAGTGTGCAAAGCTGTCATGAAGGCAAAGGGTGGCTACTTTGAAGAATCTCAACTATAAAATACATTTTTATTTGCTAAACACTTTGTTTGTAACTACATGATTCCAAATGCTTTATTTCATAGTTATGTCTTCACTATTATTCTGTAGTGAAGACATAAAAAAAATTACTTGAATGAGTAGGTGTGTCCAAACTTTTGACTGGCACTGTACATGCATACATACTCTCACACACACGCCACTGCTGACTCCTTAGAGGCCTACTGAGGTGAGATATTGAAGGATAGGACAGTGACCTAGCTAGCCAATCCCCTACCAGTAATTCAATCTAGCCCTCCAGCCACTTGATAGACATTAACCTGGGGAGGTGAGATGTGTGGGCTGGCTGGGGGAAAGTGGTGCTATCACACATCGCCCAGTGACTCCTGCATCCTTTACAGCCGTAAGGCTAACGTGTGGAAAATCACACAGACATGAGAGAAGGTGAAGGTTGTCAGTTAAAATCAGTGGTGCAGTGCTGTTCTTTTTAGGTGATTGAGTGAAGAATATAAATGAAATGTGACCCACCACCTGGATTCAGTCCTATGAAGCAACATTTGAAATGCAGTTTTTTTACATTGGATAAATGTAGAGACTCAGAGCTAGAAAATTGTATAGCATTCACTGCTGTTGTGGAACAATGGGTAAGTCATTTTGCTTTGAAAGTTGGTAAACTTGTAACCCCACTTTTGAGAAAATGGCCCATGAATGTTTTGGTACACCTACTGGAGACCTCGTCTTTGTCTACACCCATTCAGCATTGTTCACACCCTCTTAAGCCTTAGCCCCACCCATCTCTTTAAGGATTGTCAGGTCGTGTGCTAAACAGCGTGAGTAGTGTAGTAAACAACCAAAGATTTTCAAGACTAAAAAGTGGTAAAAGTACTAGACTACAATAAGGAAAAACTCCAGGTATAAATATACCTAGTCCTTGGCCTATATCCTAATCTGACTTGGGTGCAGGTCATGTTGTTCTTCACATTACTGTCTCTGGTAAACTCACACTATATCAAATCTATTTATTTTTGCACTTGCATGGTATACAGAAGGTGTAAACAATATAGTGAAATAGTTACTTGCATATTTGCATAGACGCAATCTCAAAAACAGAAATTGTCCAGATATTTAAAAAAAAAAGTTGTATCATTATTTGATGCTGCTTACCCAGACACTCTTATCTAAATTGATTGGTCATGTGAAAGAAATGCTGTAACCACCCCCCCGGCCACATCTAGCTGGGTGGATGGGTTACTACAGTCTAAACATGTACACATTCATGAAATACAATAGATGGCTGAAATCACCCCCACACATACCCGGCTAACTCAATGGGTCATCTGGAAAAGTGGAGTCTGTATGTCTACACGACACCTGGAGGGGGTGGGGAGACAAGCACAAAGACAGGTGAAACAGATCAGGGTGTGACACTTTGATTTGATTAGCTTGAACACATGATTACAGCATACCCTATTACAGAATAAAAAAATAACAGAGAGATTAACTATCAATTCGTAGAAATCTTTTGCATAGATTATACATGCTGGCAAATCAATTGACCAAGTAGCGAACATAAATCATTACTACGTAGAATTGCAGGAAATCAGTTTTAAAACAGTAATAAAATCAAGCTTTTGGTATGGTGCATTCATTCATCTCAATAAACTAGAACCTAAATGCATTATTACCTATAACTTGGCCCATTTCACTTTTCCAATTCCAACTGACATACCAAGCTAGAATAGGATAGGCCCTGCATCTCAACCAATAGCCAATATAGGCTAAATATCTCAAGCAGGGCCACAACAACTTCCAGAAAGGGTCAGAATCCTTGGCCTTTAAGGTGGTTTGGGTTTCCTCAGCAGAACAGTGTCGCCGTAACCACTGCACAAGTTTCTTTAACATTTGGATCCTAGATCCCATTGTGTGATAAGGTTCATGTGAATAAACCACCTCTCACAATCCACCGAGCTACGGGGAACAATGCTTCACTTGGATTGAAATAGATTCCGGGACTCATTTTATGTGCAAGTATTGTTTATATTTAGGTGCAGGAGCTCCACAATACTTTTGAACTCATATTCTATAAGAGGAACAGAAGCTCAATCAATAGTAAATCTGAGGTGCCGATACTCAGCTCTGATGAGCTCGTGCCCAAGTCAAGCACTGGAGATATAAACAAGTTAAGCAGTGGTCTCGGCTCGCTTGTCGCATGTTCTCCCATCCTGTGAACAAAGTCCCTAAAGTAGCCTTAGCAGTGCACACACATAGCCTACAGTTGTTCATCCTTCTTGCCACCGCCAGAGGGAAGACAGGGAGGAAACTACCATTTACCTACATAGGCTATATATTTGGGTTTGTTGTTCTAATGTTTTTCATGGAATTTTAGTGGTAATTAAATGTAAGTCTATTTAGAATTGATTAGAATTAATTTTCTAGAAATAGTTTTACCAGCTCCGTGTATTATCAACTTGAATAAAGTAAGGGAGCCCTACAACCCTGACTAAAATGTCTGCTACTGTCACGACCGTCGTATGAATAATTGGACCAAGGCGCAGCGTGAGTAGAGTTCCACATTTTAATGATAGTGAGACTTCCAAAACAACAAATCCGTAATGACCGTGAAATACGGAGCACACATAGGCACTCATACACAACAATATCCCACATAGCAGGTGGGGAAAAGGACACACTAAGTATGATCCCCAATTAGAGGTAACGAATATCAGCTGCCTCCAATTGGGAACCATTCACACACACACCAACATAGAAATATAATACCTAGAAACCCCCCTAGTCACGACCTGACCTAAAACAACACGGAGAACCCTGAGGGCTCTCTATGGTCAGGGCGTGACAGCTACATATACAGTTGAAGTCGGAAGTTTACATACACCATAGCAAAATATATTTAAACTCAGTTTTCACAATTCCTGACATTTAATCCTAGTAAAAATCCCCTGTCTTAGGTCAGTTAGGATCATCACTTTATTTTAAGAATGTGAAAAGTCAGAATAATAGTAGAGAGAATGATTTATTTCAGCTTTTATTTCTTTCATCACATTCCCAGTGGGTCAGAAGTTTACATACACTCAATTAGTATTTGGTAGTATTGCCTTTAAATGGTTTAACTTGGGTCAAATGTTTCAGGTAGCGTTCCACAAGCTTCCCACAATAAATTGGGTGAATTTTGACCCATTCCTCCTGACAGAGCTGGTGTAACTGAGTCAGGTTTGTAGGCCTCCTTGCTCACTCACACATGCTTTTTCAGATCTTCCCACAAATTTTCTATAGGATTGAGGTCAGGGCTTTACGATGGCCACTCCAATACCTTGACTTGTCCTTAAGCCATTTTGCCACAACTTTGGAAGTATGCTTGGGGTCATTGTCCATTTGGAAGACCCATTTGCGACCAAGCTTTAACTTCCTGACTGATGGCTTGAGATTTTGCTTCAATATTGATATGTTTGTTCCTTATATAATAACAAACCCATGGTGTAGGTTTAACTACTTTTATTGAACATATACTTCAGCTAGAAAACTCCATGTTTAGCCATGCAAGGCATTCTTCATCCACCCGCATAGCCTGCTGGGTAACGTAGTCTAAATTTTATTAACACATAACAACACATCTTCTTTCCTTTAAAAGAAAACTACTTTTCTATGTAACTACACATGTTACATCACATTTGTTTACTCAATCTGCATAACATGCAATTTTCAATAACACATTTCTTTCCCCCAATTTCTTTTTTGTTAAATTATTTTTTCAACTCAATATAGTCTGTCCAACAGAACTCTGTTGTGGCTCTATTTCTTTTCACATAAACAAAACATTCAGTCCAGGTGCCCCTTTTTTCCCTTTTTTTAGCAATTCTCAATAAGCCTTTCAGGGGCTCTGACAGTCATTTTTGGTCGTTCTGCTGAAGTGCTTCCTGAAACAGTTAAACAGCGTTCATTATCAGTCAGGGTGTTCTGACTGAATTGTCCATTGCTGCACCCTTGCTGCATCCAGGTTCCTGTAGTGATGTCTCGGAGTCGTACATGATCTCCTGGTTTCAGTTCAGGTAAGTGTCTTGCACTTTTGTCATGTCGCAATTTTTGTTTGTCTTTCTGTTTATCCTTTGCGAGTTTGACTTTGTGAGCACCTCTGGGTGTTAACAAGTCCTCATGGATGGTTAGGTTGGTTCTGATGCGACGTCCTCTCAACATTTGTGTAGGTGAAAGTCCGTTCTGCAGAGGTGCGCTGCGGCAGATCATCAATATTCTTTAGGAAATCCTCCTTTCCATCGTGTGCCTTTTTCATCAGACCTTTGACAAACATTTTTACTGAACTCTCTGCTAAGCCATTGGACCTTGGGTAGTTGTGGCTGGAGGTGTTGTGTCGGAATCCCCAGTCGTTAGCGAACGATCGGAATTCAGAACTTGAGAACTGCGGGCCATTGTCCGAGTACAGTTCAGACGCAGCCCCATGTCTTGCAAAGACTGATTTCAGGTAGGTGATTACAGCTCTGCTGGAGGTGGTTGTCAGTGTTGCTACTTCAGGGTAGTTTGAGTAGTAGTCGGTAACAACAATGTGACTTTTGCCATTGCAGTCAAAAAGGTCAACTCCAACTTTGTAGTAGGGTCTGTTGGGTACTGGATGAGGCATTAGTGGCTCTGCTTGCTGCTTTGGCCTGTAGGTCAAACACAGTTCACATGAAGCAGTGGTCTGGCTGATTTCCTGGTTCATTCTTGGCCGGTACATTACTTATCGTGCTCGTTGTTTGCATTTCTCCTCGCCCAAGTGGCCCTTGTGCATTTTCTTTAGCATTTCTTTGCGTAGTGTCATGGGAATGACAATCTTGCATTTGAACACAATGTCATCCACAATGGTTAGCTCTGCTCTGCACATCCAGTAATCCTGTATTCTCCTTGGACAGTTGTTTTTCTGTGCGGGCCATCCTATCAGTGTTGTTTCTTTCAACTCTGTCATTGTTTGGGCAGCTGTGTTCTCTCTTTTGATCTGCTCCATTCTCTCAGAAGACACAGGAAGTGATGCTACGATCATGTCGATGTAGGCCTGAATCTCAGTGTTCTTTGGTGTGTCGAAGCTCGACAAAGATTGTCGGCGGCGAACATGAACTTTCCCGGGGTATAGATCTGGTTGGCAACTTGAAATATTCTCTCTTGATTGCTTTGTTAAGATCCCTCGGGTCTAGACATATCCTGAGATCGCAGTTCTTTTTCACCACAATAACCAGTGAGCTTACCCAGTCTGTAGTTTCATCCATTTTTGTGACGACGTCCATCTTTTCCATGCGCCCGGGTTCCTCTTTGAGCTTTTTCCTCAGTGCAAATGGAACTTTTCTGCATGCATGCACAACTGGAGTCATTTTGTCATCAGTACGTATTTTGTGTTCTCCTGGTAAACATCAAAGACCCTCAAACACATCCTCATACTCAGCCAGTAGCGATTCTTGGTCTGTGATGTCACTACATACACTCTTTTCAACAAATTGATCTTTTCACATGCATTGATTCCTAGAATAGGCTGTACACTCTTTTCCACAATCAGCAGCTGTGCTCTGAACTGTTTTACTTTGTGCTGTAAAGTTACTACGCAGCTACCTTTGACTGGTACGTTCTCCCCAGTAATTTTCACCGGGTGTATTTTGCTCACCTTCAGTGTTTTGTAGTCATCCAGAGACAACAGGTTTACCTCCAGTATCAAGCTTGAATGGTATTACAGTTTCATTCACAGTCAATGGCACAATCCATTCAGCATTTACTGCATTGCATATTTCCACAGAATCAACAAAGAATTCTTCAATCTCCTCGACTGTGTGAACCTTTTCCTTTGTAGCCTCAGCTTTGCAGCATTTTGAGAAATTATTATATATCCCACAGTTGTTACATGATTTGCAATATGCAGGGCATTGTTTTGGCTTATGGATAAATCCACATTTTCCACATGAAGTGTTTTGATTTCTCTCTTTTGCTTGTTTTTCTTTTGTAAGGCGTTGTGTGTGGTGCTCCTCTCTTTTTATTGCACTGTTGTCTCATCCCTGCGCAGCTCTTTTGCTTGTGCTCTGGTGGTTTCAGCTGCTCGACACATATTCACTGCTTTATCCAAAGTTATATCTTGCTCAAGCAGCAATCTTGTCACACCCTGACCTTAGAGATCCTTTTTATCTCTCTATTTGGTTTGGTCAGGGTGTGATTTGGGGTGGGTATTCTATGTTCTATTATTTGTATTTCTATGTTTTGGCCGGGTAGGGTTCTCAATCAGGGACAGCTGTCTATCGTTGTCTTTGATTGAGAACCATACTTAGGTAGCCCTTTCCCACCTGTCTCTGTGGAAAGTTGACTTTGTTTATGGCACATAGCCGTTAGCTTTACGTTTTTTGTTTTGTTTTGTTTTGTTTTGTTTTGTTTTGTTTTGTTTGGCTTGGCGTCTTTTCTAATAAAAAATCATATGTACGCTCACCACGCTGCACCTTGGTCCATTTCTTTCAACGGCCGTGACAAATCTCTCCTTGAGTCCATTATCAATTTTGCCACAGCCTATCATGTCTTTCACTAGTGAGTCTTTCAGATTTTCAAATTCACATGTTTTGCTCAGTGTGTTCAGCTCAGCCAAATACTGGTCTAAACTGACCCCCTGTTTCTGATCATGAGAGAAAAACTTGTATCTCTTCTGTATAGAGGAATGGTCTTAGATCCCTCCCAATGTGTTCTCCAACTCACCAAACATTTTAGAATAAGTCTCAGTGCCGTTATCCTTGCAAGGTTAGGTATTGAAAGCAGGGGTGTCAGTGTCTTGACCCCTACCTTTTTGAGAAGAAAATGTATTAATTGTTAAACAAAATCTCTCGGTATAAAATAATAGAATTTCCACATTTTGTGGAGCATAAAACAAATGTCAGTATTTGAATTCGTCATTATATGCAGCGATTTATTTGCTCATATCAAGGGTGTCAATCATTTCGGACCCCACTGTATCTTGAACGTAAAATTCTCAAGCAGGTGTTGTCGATAGGTACACTGCTAGCCAATGACAAGTCCCTTTCACATTGTACTGCCTCCAGCCATTGGTGCTATTGGATGTCTTACGACTCTTTCCTTCATGTCAATTTCATACATGACACTTCTCCGTTGCTGACTTACTCTGTAGAGCTGCGTCCCTTGACCGTGATTCGTTTAAATAGAGTAGCTTCACTCGTGCATATATTCACAAACAAATTTGAAATAATTCCACGTTCTCCCTAATTAATAACAAAATTCCACCTCCCTAAGAGTTACACCACTGTCACTTTGTTTATTCATTACAAACCAAACTGCCTTTGCAAGCCTGCGTGTAAGATGTTTTTCTCTGAACACATTCACTGTGTATCCTCTACGAACCCTTCTCTGGCACAGTCTCTTTGACTCTCTCTCTTATAAAGCTCCCAATGTAAAGGCTCCATTCAGTCCCATTAATTGGCGTGCGCGAGGTTTGTCGTCGTCTCATTAATGAGTGAGCCTGTAGACCAGCCTCTACCGGTTGCGCTCCAGCGAGCACATCTGCCCACGCTCAACCCGGGACCACAGAGGTGTCAAATTGAGGAGCACACCCACCAGGCATTAGCACATTGTCACTTTGGCTATTAAAAGCAAAGCTGGGACGATTATGATCCCCATTCAGGGAAAGAATGGCGTGCCGATGTAAATGATAGCACATCATAGGAGCGCTTTGCTGGTAAAGGGGGAAACAGGTTGGGGATGGAGGTGTGGGGAGGAATGTGTAATGAGTGATCGGGCTACGTGTAGACTGCCTAATCAGAGTGGAGGATGGAGGAGAGTGGACCCACTGGCTGGCTGGCCACACATTCTCCCTCTCACTGCTGTGTGTCTGGGTTGAGGAGAATGAGTCTGTGCGGTGAAATATGTAGAGAAGTGGAGGATGGAGAATTTGTGTTTTATGTTATTGACCTAAAAAGGTACTCTTGGAGATTGTGATGTTGCAATGGCTACTCTTATGCCTTCCTCTACCACACACTTAGCATACAACCACACACATAGCATAGCACCACACACATAGCATAGCAGCACACACATAGCATAGCACCACATACATAACATAGAAGCACACACATAGCGTGGCAGCACACACATAGCATGGCACCACACACATAGCATAGCAGCACACACATAGCATAGCACCACACACATAGCATAGCACCACACACATAGCATAGCAGCACACACATAGCATAGCACACACATACATAAGCATAGCAGCACACACATAGCATGGCACCACACACATAGCATAGCACCACACACATAGCATAGCAGCACACACATAGCATAGCAGCACACACATAGCGTAGCAGCACACACATAGCGTAGCAGCACCACACACATAGCATAGCACCACACACATAGCATAGCAGCACACACATAGCGTAGCAGCACACACATAGCGTGGCAGCACACACATAGCATGGCACCACACACAGTATAGCACCACACACATAGCAACACACACATAGCATAGCAGCACACATATAGTATTACACCACACACATAGCGTAGCAGCACACACATAAGATAGCATCACACATATAGCATAGCATCACACACATAGCATCGTCACAAAGTCAGACATTCATTTCATAGTGAGTAGACAGGAACAGATCATGTCAGTACTTCCTTTACCCATGAATTAAGATGGCGACATACTGTATGGCTACTGTCTTGCATGCTCAGACCCAACTTTGCTATTTTGTGATTATTTTGCAGTTTATCACACTTTGTTTTTGCATTAAATGTATCCCTCTAATTTCCTATGATCTACAAAAACTTTCGAGCATCAGATTGGCAGCTACTAACCTCAATTCTGGCTTCAAGTTTGACTTCAACTCATCTGCCCTGTATGACCTCCGATCTCGTATTTGCTATCAATGGGACTCTTGTGAGTGCAATATCCTGTTTTTCTGTAACATGGCTTTCGGACAAGATACCCCACATGACAGGACATGGGATTCATGGAAATCCAGACGAGGAGGGGTATGTCTCTTCATCAACCACAATTACTGGTGTGCTTACTATAGCGCAGTGGTAGTTTCAACCTATTGTTTACCCGTCTTGGAATCCCTGTTTTTGCCGACCCTTCTACCTCCCGAGATAGTTTTCATCTGTTATCATGACTGCTCCGGACCTTCCACCTCACGACAACAACATCAACAATAAGCTGACACATTGGCAAACTTTACAAGGCTATAAACAAGCAGGAAACCATACACCCGGAGGCTACTTTTCTTGTTGCCAATGATTTTAATTACGCGTCACTAAGACACGTGATGCCCAACTTCTATCAACATGTCTCCTTCGCCACAAGGGGAGATAAGGTCCTGGACCACTGTCAACCCACAAGCAAGCATACAAGGCCCTCCCTCGTCCCCCCTTCGGCAAGTCAGATCACAACTATATACTCCTGCTTCCTGTTAACAGAGAAAAGCTCAAACAGGAAGTACCTGTGAAGCACTCTGTAGAAAAATGGTTGACTGAAACAGAGGCTATGCTGCAGGAGCCACCGCTCACAGAGCTACCGCTCACAGAGCTATCACAGTTGGCTCCAAGGCTACAATTCCTACTACGACCTCCTCAAAGCCATCAAACAGGCAAAAGGAAAATATCGGAACAAGGTGGAATCCTATTATACCGGCTCTGATGCTCGAAGCATGTGACAGGGAACACAATACATTACAGACTACAAGACCCGACAGACTACAGACCCGACAATGCCTCTCTATCAGACAAACTCAATGCCTTTTATGCACGCCTCGACAAAAACAATACAGAGCCCTGTGTGAGTGCCCCCAGCTGATCTGGAGGACTGGGTGATCTCTCTCTCTGAGGCTGACGTGAGTAAGGTTTTCAAACGGGTCAACATTTGTAAGTTTGCAGGGCCAGATGATATTTGTAGGGCGAGATGTCCTCAGGGCATTCACAGACTACCTGGCAAGAGTCTTCACAGACATACTTAACCTCTCCTAGTCCCAGTCTGTAATCCCCACATTTCAAACTGTGTACCATCATTCCTGTCACTAAAAACTCAAAGGCCTACTGCCACAATGACGAGCACACTGTAGCACTCACATCTGTAATAATGAAGTGCTTTGAAAGGCATGGCATACATGGACTCCATCATCAAAAACAACATGGACCCACTCCAATTTGCGTTCTACCCCAACAAATCCACAGACCACACAATCTCAACTGCACCCCACTGCCCTCTCCAAACAAGAATAAAATCATGCCTACGGTACCAGTCGAAGGTTTGGACGCACCTACTCATTCAAGGGTTTTCTTTATTGTGTTCTTTATTGTTTAGTGTGCAACGCTGTTATCAAGGCAAAGGGCTACTTTGAAGAATCTCATATAAAATATATTTTGATTTGTTTAACAGTTTTTTTGGGTACGACCTGATTCCATTTGTGTTATTTCATAGTTTTGATGTCTTCGCTATTATTCTACAATGTAGAAAAAAAACTTGAATGAGTAGGTGTGTTGCGTCTATCTTTTTTATCCTGCTACTGTTCACAATTACTCCTGTTCACATGTACAGTGCCTTGCGAAAGTATTCGGCCCCCTTGAACTTTGCAACCTTTTGCCACATTTCAGGCTTCAAACATAAAGATATAAAACGGTATTTTTTTGTGAAGAATCAACAACAAGTGGGACACAATCATGAAGTGGAACGACATTTATTGGATATTTCAAACTTTTTTAACAAATCAAAAACTGAAAAATTGGGCGTGCAAAATTATTCAGCCCCCTTAAGTTAATACTTTGTAGCGCCACCTTTTGCTGCGATTACAGCTGTAAGTCGCTTGGGGTATGTCTCTATCAGTTTTGCACATCGAGAGACTGAAATGTTTTCCCATTCCTCCTTGCAGAACAGCTCGAGCTCAGTGAGGTTGGATGGAGAGCATTTGTGAACAGCAATTTTCAGTTCTTTCCACAGATTCTCGATTGGATTCAGGTCTGGACTTTGACTTGGCCATTCTAACACCTGGATATGTTTATTTTTGAACCATTCCATTGTAGATTTTGCTTTATGTTTTGGATCATTGTCTTGTTGGAAGACAAATCTCCATCCCAGTCTCAGGTCTTTTGCAGACTCCATCAGGTTTTCTTCCAGAATGGTCCTTTATTTGGCTCCATCCATCTTCCCATCAATTTTAACCATCTTCCCTGTCCCTGCTGAAGAAAAGCAGGCCCAAACCATGATGCTGCCACCACCATGTTTGACAGTGGGAATGGTGTGTTCAGGGTGATGAGCTGTGTTGCCTTTACGCCAAACATGATGTTTTACATTGTTGCCAAAAAGTTAAATTTTGGTTTCATCTGACCAGAGCACCTTCTTCCACATGTTTGGTGTGTCTCCCAGGTGGCTTGTGGCAAACTTTAAACAACACTTTTTATGGATATCTTTAAGAAATGGCTTTCTTCTTGCCACTCTTCCATAAAGGCCAGATTTGTGCAATATACGACTGATTGTTGTCCTATGGACAGAGTCTCCCACTTCAGCTGTAGATCTCTGCAGTTCATCCAGAGTGATCATGGGCCTCTGGGCTGCATCTCTGATCAGTCTTCTCCTTGTATGAGCTGAAAGTTTAGAGGGACAGCCAGGTCTTGGTAGATTTGCAGTGGTCTGATACTCCTTCCATTTCAATATTATCGCTTGCACAGTGCTCCTTGGGATGTTTAAAGCTTGGGAAATCTTTTTGTATCCAAATCTGGCTTTACACTTCTTCACAACAGTATCTCGGACCTGCCTGGTGTGTTCCTTGTTCTTCATGATGCTCTCTGCACTTTTAACGGACCTCTGAGACTATCACAGTGCAGGTGCATTTATACGGAGACTTGATTACACACAGGTGGATTGTATTTATCATCATTAGTCATTTAGGTCAACATTGGATCATTCAGAGATCCTCACTGAACTTCTGGAGAGAGTTTGCTGCACTGAAAGTAAAGGGGCTGAATAATTTTGCACGCCCAATTTTTCAGTTTTTGATTTGTTAAAAAAGTTTGAAATATCCAATAAATGTCGTTCCACTTCATGATTGTGTCCCACTTGTTGTTGATTCTTCACAAAAAAATACAGTTTTATATCTTTATGTTTGAAGCCTGAAATGTGGCAAAAGGTCGCAAAGTTCAAGGGGGCCGAATACTTTCGCAAGGCACTGTATATATTATCATAGGTATTTATCCAGTGCATTCAGAAAGCATTCAAAGGACTTGACTTTATTCACATTTTGTTACGTTACAGCCATATTCTAAAATTGATTAAATAACTTGTATTCCTCATCAATCTACACACAATACCCCCATAATGACAAAGAGAAAACAGGTTTTTAGAAATTGTTGCAAATGTATTAAAAGATAAAAACAGAAATAGCTTATTTACATAAGTATTTATTCAGACCCTTTGGTATGAGATTTGAAATTGAGCTCAGGTGTATCCTGTTTCCATTGATCATCCTTATGATGTTTCTAAAACTTGACTGGAATTCACCTATGGTAAATTCAATTGATGGGACATGATTTGGAAAGGCACACACCTGTGTATATCAAATCAAATGTATTTCAAATCAAATCAAATTTATTTATATAGCCCTTCGTACATCAGCTGATATCTCAAAGTGCTGTACAGAAACCCAGCCTAAAACCCCAAACAGCAAGCAATGCAGGTGTAGAAGCACGGTGGCTAGGAAAAACTCCCTAGAAAGAACAAAACCTAGGAAGAAACCTAGAGAGGAACCAGGCTATGAGGGGTGGCCAGTCCTCTTCTGGCAGTGCCGGATGGAGATTGTAACAGAACATGGCCAAGATGTTCAAATGTTCATAAATGACCAGCATGGTCAAATAATAATAATCACAGGGAGAACAGTTGAAACTGGAGCAGCAGCACGGCCAGGTGGACTGGGGACAGCAGGGAGTCATCATGCCAGGTAGTCCTGAGGCATGGTCCTAGGGTTCAGGTCCTCCGAGAGAGAGAAAGAAAGAGAAAAAGAGAGAATTAGAGAGAGCATACTTAAATTCACACAGGACACCGGATAAGACAGGAGAAGTACTCCAGATATAACAAACTGACCCTAGCCCACCGACACACAAACTACTGCAGCATAAATACTGGAAGCTGAGACAGGAGGGGTCAGGAGACACTAAGGCCCCATCCGATGATACCCCCAGACATGGCCAAACAGGAAGGATATAACCCCACCCACTTTGCTAAAGCACAGCCCCCACACCACTAGAGGGATATTTTTCAACCACCAACTTAACATCCTGAGACAAGGCCGAATATAGCCCACAAAGATCTCCACCATGGCACAACCCAAGGGGGGGGCACCAACCCAGACAGGAAGATCACATCAGTGACTCAACCCACTCAAGTGACGCACCCCTCCTTGGGACGGCATGAAAGAGCACCAGTAAGCCAGTGACTCAGCCCCTATAATAGGGTTAGAGGCAGAGAATCCCAGTGGAAAGAGGGGAACCGGCCAGGCAGAGACAGCAAGGGCGGTTCGTTGCTCAGGAGCCTTTCCGTTCACCTTCACATTCCTGGGCCAGACTACACTCAATCATATGACCCACTGAAGAGATGAGTCTTCAGTGAAGACTTAAAGGTTGAGACCGAGTTTGCGTCTCTCACATGGGTAGGCAGACCATTCCATAAAAATGGAACTCTATAGGAGAAAGCCCTGCCTCCAGCTGTTTGCTGGAAATTCTAGGGACAATTAGGAGGCCTGCGTCTTGTGACCGTAGCGTACGTATAGGTATGTACGGCAGGACCAAATCAGAGAGATAGGTAGGAGCAAGCCCATGTAATGCTTTGTAGGTTAGCAGTAAAACCTTGAAATCAGCCCTTGCCTTGACAGGAAGCCAGTGTAGGGAGGCTAGCACTGGAATAATATGATCACATTTTTTGGTTCTAGTCAGGATTCTAGCAGCCGTATTTAGCACTAACTGAAGTTGTATTTAGTGCTTTATCCGGGTAGCCGGAAAGTAGAGCATTGCAGTAGTCTAACCTAGAAGTAACAAAATCATGGATACATTTTTCTGCATCATTTTTGGACAGAAAGTTTCTGATTTTTGCAGTGTTACGTAGATGGAAAAAAGCTGTCCTTGAAACAGTCTTGATATGTTCGTCAAAAGAGAGATCAGGGTCCAGAGTAACGCCAAGGTCCTTCACAGTTTTATTTGAGACGACTGTACAACCATTGAGATTAATTGACAGATTCAACAGATTTCAACAGATTATTTTCATCATTGTATCAAGAGATATAGTACTAAAACACTTGAGTGTCTCTCTTGATCCTAGGTCCTGGCAGAGTTGTGCAGACTCAGGACAACTGAGATTTGAAGGAATATGCAGATTTAAAGAGGAGTCCATAATTTGCTTTCTAATAATCATGATCTTTTCCTCAAAGAAGTTCATGAATTTATTACTGCTGAAGTGAAAGCCATCCTCTCTTGGGGAATGCTGCTTTTTAGTTTATATAAGGTCCCACAGTTGACAGTGCATGTCAGAGAGAGCAAAAACCGAGGTTGAAGGAATGGTCCATATAGCTCCAAGAAAGGATTGTGTCAATGCACAGATCTGGGGAAGGGTGCCAAATCATTTCTGCAGCATTGAAGGTCCCCAAGAACACAATGGCCTCCATCATTCTTACATGGAAGACGTTTTGGAACCACCTATTTCTAGAGCTTTCCTCCCAGCAAACTTAGCAATCAGGGAAAAAAGGGCATTGGTCCGGGAGGTGACCAAGAACCTGATGGTCACTCTGACAGAGCTCCAGAGTTCCTCTGTGGAGATGGGAGAGCCATAAGGACAACCACCTCTGCAGCACTCCACCAATCAGGGCTTTCCGGTAGAGTGGCCAGACCAAAACCACTCCTCAGCAAAAGGCACATCACAGCCCGTTTGGAGTTTGTCAAAAGCACATAAAGGACTCAAGATTCTCTGGTCTGATGAAACCAAGATTGAACTCTTTGGCCTGAATGCCAAGTGTCAGGTTTGGAGGAAACCTGGCACCATCCCTACGGTGAAGCATGATGGTGGCAATATCATGCTGTGGGGATGTTTTCAGCAGCAGGGACAAGGAAACTAGTCCAGATTAAGGCAAAGATTAACGGAGCAAAGTACAGAGAGATCCTTGATGAAAACCTGCTCCAGAGTGCTCAGGACCTCAGACTGTAGCGAAGGTTCACCTTCCAACAGGACAAGGACCCTAAGCAGACAGCCAAGACAATGCTCTGAATGTCCTTGAGTGGCCCAGCCAGGGCCCGGACTTGAACCCAATCGAACATCTCTGGGGAGACCTGAAAATAGCTGTGCAGCAATGCTCCCTATCCAATCTGACAGAGCTTGAGAGGATCTGCAGAGAATAAGTTGAGAAATTCCCCAAATACAGGTGTGCCAAGCTTGTAGCGTCATACCCAAGAAGACAAGGCTGTAATCACTGCCAAAGGTGCTTCAACAAAGTTCTGCGTAAAGGGTCTGAACACTTTTGTAAACACGATATTTCCGTTTTTTACTCCCCGGTGCGTAGGCCTGGCTCACAAGTGGGTTTGCCGGTGCCCTCCCAAGCCCACCCATGGCTGCTCCCCTGCCCAGACATGTGAAATCCATAGACTAGGGCATAATGGATCTATTTCAATTGATTGATTTCCTTATATGAACTGTAATACCTTTGAAAGTATATTATTATTACTATTTATCCTACTACCATTCACTTTCTCCTCACCCCACCTACCTGAAAAACTCTAGTATCCCTGCACATTGTAAATTTGGTATTGGCACTGATCCTGTATACCCTGAGTATACAAAACATTAAGAACAACTGCTCTTTCCATGACATAGACTGATCAGGTGAATCCAGGTAAAAGATATGAACCCTTGTTGATGTAACTTGTTAAATCACCTTAAATCAGTGTAGATGAAGGGGAGGAGACAGGTTAAATAAGGTTTTTAAAGCAGTGAGACAATTGATACATGGATTGTGTATGTGTACCATTCAGAGGGTGCCTATGAACGGGGTATGGTAGTAGGTGCCAGGCGCACCAGTTTGTGTCAAGAACTGCACCATTGTTGTTGTTGTTTTTTTGCTCAACAGTTTACTGTGTGTATCAAGAATGGTCCCCCACCCAAATGGCATCCAGCCAACTTAACACAACTGTGGAAAGCATTGGAGTCAATATTGGCCAGCATTCCTGTGGAACGTCCATGCCCTGACGAATTAAGGCTGTTCTGAGGTACATAAGGGGTGTGAGTTAAAAATAGGCTCTCATAAACCAAACATTTTCCAGAGTGCCTCATGCCTTCTCTTCCCCACACCGAGAACCCACATATTAAACCTGCCCTTCAGACTTTGGGACAGCACATGTAATAAAGGATCCAAATATGCGTTCCTGTAGGAACTCACAAGCATACGTATAGGAAAGAGCCGTGAGCAACTTTGAACGTCAGCTGTTTTATCAGCCGGGCCTGTCTCGGAGGAGAAGTTTATGTGATTGTATAGCGAGAGCCTGCATCATGGGGAAGGGGGGCAGAGGAGAGTGAAATCTGATTAGTAAGGAAAGCCAGAGGAATGAAAAAAGGGGAAGATATGGGAAGGAAAGAGAGTGAGATTGAGAGAGAGAGGTTGGAGCGATAGAAAGAGAGAAAGGATGGGGGTGATTGAGTGTTTGAGGAAATATTATTAGCAGAGGTCCAATCTCTTGCCAAGGTGTATCCCCAGTACCTGGAGTGGTGGCATATCTGGGGGCTTCAGGTGACGGGTATGTCACATGTGTGAAGGTCATGATGTTGACTACCGACACGTAGCACTCACGTTTGTAGCCATGAAGTGATTTGGAAGGCTGGTCATGGCTCACATCAACACCATTATCCCAGAAACTCTAGACCCATGCCAATTTGCAAACCAATTTGACTACAGCTCAGCATTCAACACCATAGGGCCCTAAAAGCTTATCACTAAGCTAAGGACACTGGGACTAAATACCTCTCTCTGCTACTGGATCCTGGACTTCCTGATGGGCCGCCCCCAGGTGGTAAGGGTAGGTAACAACACATCCGCCACGCTGACCCTGAACCCGGGAGCCCCTCAGGGGTACGTGCTCATCCCCTCCTGTACTCCCTGTTCACTCATGACTGCATGGCCAGGCACAACTCCAACACCATCATTAAGTTTGCTGATGACACAACAGTGGTAGGCCTGATCTCCGACAACGATGAGACAGCCTATGAGGTCAGAGCACTAGAGGTCAGAGCACTACAGAGGGTAGTGTGTACGGCCCGGTACATCACCGGGGCCAAGCTTCCTGCCATCCAGGACTTCTATACCAGGCGGTGTCAGAGGAAGGCCCTACAATTTTTCAAATGCTCCAGCCACCCTAGTCATAGACAGTTCTCTCTGCTGCCGTACGGGAAGCGGTACCGGAGCGCCAAGTCTAGGTCCAAAAGGCTTAACAGTTTCTACCCCCAAGCCATAAGACTCCTGAACAGCTAATCAAATGGCTACCCAGACTATTTGCATTGTCCCCCCCCCCCCTCTTTTACACTGCTGCATAAGCTGTGCCCCCCACACTTTGACTCTGTACTGGTACCCCCTGTATATAGCCTCGCTACTTTTATTTTATTGTTGCTCTTTAGTTATTTGTTATTTTTCTATTTTCTTCTTTTCTATTTATTTTTTATTTTTTATTAACTATTTAAAAAATACTTAGCACTTATTTTTCGTAAAACCGCATTGTTGTTTAAGGGCTTGTAAGTAAGCATTTCACTGTAAGGTCTACCTACACCTGTTGTCTTTGGCGCATGTGACAAAATAAATTTGATTTAATTTGACACAGCCGCCTACACCTTGACCCACAAATTTGGGATTACTTTGAGGACAGGAGGGGTAGAAGGGGTAGAAAGGATATTAAAGATCCCTCCTTTTCACTAATGTTTTAGCTATTTCATAGGCTTACAAACTGCTTCTGTAGGCCGTTCTGATCTTGTATAGACACACTGTAGGCACACTGTATAGACACACTGTAGATTGCGTAACTCAATCTGAACCCAGACTGTAAAGCAAATTGTATCCTCTCAATTGATTCATTTCACTGTTATTCTTTAATTTTATTCCTCTGAGAATAGTTATATTTTGATCATCAATAATATTGATTTGTTGGGTAACTTATGACGACAGGCCTACAGTAATGGAGAAGTTTGGATGTTTTTTTTTACGGGGTTCTTGGAAGAACTTGATTTATCATAATCTGACCAAACAATTGCTAGTATATGAAGCCCAATGATATTTCTGTTGCCTGAAAAAGTAGAGTGAAGGTAAGCACATTAGCCGTGCTGAGACGTCGGAAAAGGATCGGCCTTCTTTGCTGCGGTGTTATGGAATAGCATCAGAGCATCTGATCGTGTGATAAAAAGTCAGGTGGGACGTAGCACTACGTCCCTCTGATGTGGCGGTCAGCGAGGCAAAGCTGTCAAGACTTAGCCATGCACAGCAAAAGCTGGACACTTTGATTCATTTGTCCGAAGGCAGTGATTTACTCATTTGTAAAGGACCTGTGAACTCCACAATGGGTTTACACGCAACGCATACAAATGGCAACGAGCATTTCCACTCGGACTCATTTGATATTTACACACCTTTTCTTTTTTTTTCCTTTTTCCCCTGCCTTTGCATGAATCAGGTTTGACAGCTTGCAGAGGAGTATGTTTAATGTGGATTTTGAACATGATTAATTTGGTTTGAAAGAGTGTCTCTGATACATTCTAATGGGCTTCGGCTTTGATTTTTCTCCCATGGATTCCAGCTTTATAGTCATTCTACCTGGGCCTTGTAAAGAAGCAATCAATCCCCTGTGTCTGGGTCTAATAATGTCCAAGGGAGAGCTGGCAAATGTGTTCTTAATGTGGTTGAAAGATCAAATCGCCGCTTTAGAAGAAAATTAAGATTTAAAAAGGATTAGTTTTACCTTTCAGGAGCTATTACGGCTGCTGAGGAGGGCGATCCATTCGCCAACATTGTTACTAATGGTTTAGCTGTGTTGTGGTCGTAGGAGTGATGTTGCTACACTCTCTATGTATACTGCATGTCAGATGCATTAAACTCCAGTTTGGGAGCCACATCCATTAACCCTCACTAGCTAATCCTGTTACTGATAAACCAGCTCTTAAAGGATAAAGACTTTCTTAATCACAGTAAGAGCAAAGTGAAGTTTTAAAGCTGCGTCTATACTGCAGTGCCCCCTGTGGCCAGTTCTGTACCGACAGGCCCTGCTGTTCACAGACACACTGCTGTCAGACTCGGTGTGCTCAACAAGGTCTCAGGACAATTCGTATTCTACTGTACGTCAATCTGTGACACTCCATTTAGTATGATATATTGCCTTACATTAGGGATGGATCTAAATGTACATAATGGGTACCTGGAGGGAAATAGGGGAGGTTCATGCTTTTTCAATTTCATTCAAGGTGAGGATTTAGTATTTTTTTAAATCTAGTCCAGGGGAGGGTCATGTCATTTGTAATTGATGAAATGTAATATTTCTCAGTGTGGAATTAGTTGCTTATTAGGCTTTATATCGATGTGTACCCGATGCCGCCCCTCATCTCTTATCCCCCCCCCCCTTCCCCCCACTGGGAGCGCACCATCAAGTGCACCTATAGACTATTTAGTGTGGTCTTAAACAATGATCCATAGCCTATATGTTATATGCTACGAAGTGGATGCCCGGAGAAGTACAGAGAAAAGTTCTATATCTAAGATAGCTGCTGGGACGGTATAAAGAAAACATCGCTGCATCACACACTGCAATGGATATTCCAACCCTGAGCCCCGGCCTGCTCTGCTCTTGCTGATCAAAAACTGTTTTGTGTGCAGCCTATCCAATGGCTGTGCTGTGTAGGCCTACGGTGGCAGTTCAGGAGGAGAGTCAAAGGCTTTTTCAGATTTTTATCTTGATTAGGTCTAGTCCAAAATATTCCCTATCTTGCGTGCGAACTAGCCTATAGCCTATGTTCTGTTCGGTTTGAGAAGGCGAGCTCGAAGAGGAGAAAGATTATTATTGATTTTCTTAAAAATAATATATTTCTTCCCATGATGTAGGCCTATTTATCAGAGTTATTGACTTCACAAGAAGTCAGATTCGAGTAACTTACATTGTGGTGCTGAAACTTGAAGCAGCAGCCACGGCACAAACAATCAGAAATGGACAGCTCATGGTGCTGAAAGTAGGCAAATTGGAGTAAACATCATCCATTTACTCTATCTTCCTTTTAATTAGACTTTACTAACAACGAGGAGTCTATTTCTTCCTACTTAAGAAATAAAGTGTAGGCCTGCAATACCTGTTTGACAGTCAATTCCTTCACCAACCACGCACTCCTTAAATAGCCTACTCCCGTGTCAATTAAGGGATGTTAAGTTAAATTAAATCCAAGCCTCTACTTTTTAATGAAAGAAAATAGCAAAAAAAAAAAAAACGCTTACCCCTTGTTAGCTTAAGATTTTGAAGGAAGTAAAACGGATCCGATTATATGAAGTGATCTATAACTGCGCTTTTGTCCGTGATGCTTTATGTTAGAAAAAGCTGTGAAATACCAGGGAAAGACGTGACTCTGAGGCATATGGGGATATCATTGTTTCCTTTATTTGACATTCAGATGCTGAGCTACAACCAAATATAGCCAAAGAGAACATTTCTACGTTGCTTGGAAGTCGTCTAATTCTGTCACTATCAATTGATTAAGATATTCACTTCCTGTGCAATAGAAGATGTTTAAACCCAGACAGCTTTTAGGGATACACTTGTGACGTTCTTTCATTTGGGTGAAGCCAAGAAAAAAAGAGTAGCCAACAGTTAAAATTGTGATGTTTCTGCATCGGTAGACCTAACCTTTGAATGTACCATGTTCAGATTCCTAATGATGTCTCAGATAGTAATTATTTGCAAACAGGGACAGTTTCGAGAGATACAAGACACACTGATTTGGCATTGGAGAAATATGATAAGATGAACACATAGGCATACCTCTCTGTCCGTTCCTAGTCTGTAATTCCGGTGATATGTGTGATATTGAAAAAGATTCTGCTAATATGTCAAATGATGTAGAATTACATGAAATGTTTACAAAATGCATTTTTTTTCATGGACCTGCAAATACAATGATAGATTCATGCAATGATTTTACGATAAAGGAGTTCTTTCCACCCCTACTCCTGTCCATGGTGGTCTGTGAACGCACAACCTTCTGGCCCGCAGCCCTGTGCACTATAAAAATTCCTGTGTTGCCATGTAATGCTTACAGGACGAAGAACAGTTTCTAAAACTGCATATGTAAGGCTCTGGTCTGTCCAAGAAGTGAAGGTGGACATGTTCTTTGCTATCCACTGTTTTAATTATTGTTTTGGGTGTAGGGGAGGGCCACTTGTTTTTTTTTTTCAAGCATTCAATGATGGTTTAGGTTAAACATATTTTGCTGAAGGATGGGCCCTCCATTTTAATTTCATTGGGTTCAATTTTCTCCGCGTCACCCTTATTATGTATGCTACAGTTGTCCCCGACACGACTTGAACATGCAACATTTCGATTGCTAGGTGGTAGCATCCTCCCTGACCAACCTCCCTACTTTCGTGCTCAGAAATATGTGTGTTTCGTATGGCTCTTAGTCCAGGCTGGTGTGTTGAACAAAGAAGAAGACAAAGTGCTGCCTGAGCCTTTCTGGGGCCTGTTTTCACTCCTTGCTCTTATAATCTGCTTTAACTCAGGTACTGCCAATAGCCACTGTAATTAATGAGGGGATATTCCTAATGTAATCTAGCCAGCGTGGGATTAAAGCACATCACTCTGTGGCCAGGGAGGCAGAGCTTTGGGAGAGGGGGAGGGATAGATCGAGAGAGAGCAGTGTCTTGCAACATCTGCGCCATCAATGCAAAGCTCAATAGAGATTTAACTACATTGCATGATTACACACAATACTTCCTCCATGTGTTTATATGTGTGTGTTAGAATAGGCTCATTGGGGGTAGGATTGATTTTTCTGCTTTCCTTACAGTGGGAACCAATACTAATTAAGCATACCGGAGCACTCCAGCCCTAAAGCATGACAGTGTGTCAAGGACTAAAAGCGTGCCTCTATTCATTCTCTAACAAAAGAGGCAGCGTGCACAGGAGAGAATAGATAATCAGTTTACTGAGAATGCCAGATGCTGGAAGTCCTGCTATTGTAAAGGGACAGATATTCTGCTGCAGGCTGGCCTCCTCTTTCAGCCTTACAGTAATACCGCTCCTAAGGCCAACCTCCACACACACTTAAAAGCCTCCACACACACTTGAAGCATTGAAACACACGCACGCACGCGCGCACACACACACACACACACACACACACACACACACACACACACACACACACACACACACACACACACACACACACACACACACACACACACACTTTAAAGGCAACAACAATAGAAGTAGAAGTAGCCTCTGATACATTACTGGAACAGGGAGAGAATCAGAGTAAAGCTTTTGGCAATGTTGTCACAGCGTCGAACCATCAGCGTCAACAGGATTTTGCAAATGTGCCTGACTGTTGGCATTTTGGGAATGAGAAAAGCATTGTAAAGCAGCATTGGGTTTGATTCACAACAGCTGATGCACATTCATTGCGAACCATTCAAGACATGAAAAGCTACAACATGGCCGTGCACATTTGAAACGTCATTTGAAGAATTGCCAGGGCAAGAGTTTTGTCATTTAGTAAGATCCATAATATTTACAGCATGTCAATGCAAAGCTCCTTCACAGGCCTGCATGAATGATTGGGAGCGAGCAATCACTTTGAATAATGTGTTTATAAATATTCTTCAGCGCATTCCTCCTTTATGACCAGAGCCAAGTTATTTCTTGTTTCAGCAGTGGCGGGGGAAGTGCGTAGTGTAGGTAATTACACCTCTGCTGCCCTCTAATTGCTGGCAGAAGAAGTTCCTTTACGCCAGCAGTTTTTTTCAAGGAAGAGGACTGGGAGAAAACAACAACAGCAGAGCCTGTGTTGTAGCTTCTCAGGAGCAACAGCTCTCTCTCTCTCTCTCTCTCTCTCTCTCTCGCTCTCTCTCTCTCTGTCCCTCTCTTCCTTTTCTCCCATGCTTTCATCAATCAGATTTTCTGTACCCATGGAGCTCTCTCTCTCCTTCTCCTTCTCTCTCTCTCTCTCTCTCCTCTCCCATGCTTTATGCCTCCACCACTCTGATTTCCTTTACCAGGCGCTCCTCTCCCTCCCTGCATTCCCCACCAGCCACTCATGAGGAGAATATTGATGATGGAAATGAATTAGTTGTTTTCCGTAGATCCTAACAGTGGGCTATGTGGAGGAAGAGCGAGGAGTGGAGGGAGACTGCACTGGGAGCCGGGCAGACTTTGACAGATGTGGGAAATTAGAAAGCAGGTTTAAGAGATAAGTTGATGTGTGCTTTGGGCCACTGCAGGACCTGGGAAAGGTTGTGATTAAAATACCTAGTTACTGTTAAGGTGCCACTGCACTGAGTGATTTTAATTGCCGGTTTTATTCACAGTGGTCCGCCTGTGTGAAAGCAAGACTTGCAAAGCACTGTTGATCTGACTTCAAGTGGATTTATTTAATGCAGCTACTTGTTTAAATCATACGGGTAGGTTTCCCAGTGCACACTAAAAGGTTCTTGCTCTCAATGATCTATGCTTTCTCAATAATTACGAATCATGTAGTTACAACATATGGTAAGGGTGTGAAAACATACCACATGTTGCAATGATGTGAACGGAGGGAAATGTTTTAGTGAGTAGTGACACTGACAGAACGAGAGTATCAGTACAAAGGAAACACAAAGCATTTGCATAATTTCATTGCACTGATGATGTGCACCTGTTCTGATTGTACCTATCCCACTGAGCTTACAGTTTCATCTTCTATCTCTGAAAACATAAAAAGCTCTCGTATAGCACAATAGCCGATATCTCTCGAGACGTACTCCCCGAAAAACTATTAAAGAATTCATGTGGTTTTTGGACATGTGGTTGAACATGTGAACAAATCACGTGATTTGTTTTAGGGTGACATTTTTAACAAGTCAGATACAGTACATGAAGTTTCACATGTACATTTTGGGTTTTTCTTTCCTTCAAGATTTTTTTTCCTCACACATTTACATTATTTTCACATATATATTTTTTACATCTGGTCTTCCATCCAGGGACCAACCAGGACTGATGTTGTTTAGCGTCAGAGGAAGTCCAGCAGTAGGATGCAGGGTGCTATGTTGCTGCAATGAATGTGCCAAAACTTGCAACTGGAAAAAGGGCAGCAAAAGCAAAGGCCAGTGTACCAAAACCAAATATAGGGACAATTCCAGAAAAGAGGGAAGCATTTTTTAAATCATGTTAAAATAAAGAAATTGCATCCATTTACAAATAATTTGTGCTCGCATTTCAAAATTATGTCCTTGCAATATTTTGTCTTCCTATCAATACTTTTGGGTTTATGTTTTGCTTTCAATATCATTATTTTTGTGTGCAATACTAACAATATTCTTCTTGACTTCAGAAGTTTTGCTGGACATTAAAAATCCCTAGAATCGATGTCAGCACCCCCTTCGAAAATGGAATTAGCATAATAAAATCATCCCCATCAAAATTCTGGTTAAGCAGGGGATATCTGTTTTTTTTTGCATGGGCTGAGTCTCTATCCACCGCATCCGCCTATGTCTGTGGTGGAAGGTGGCCGAGCTACAGCGGTGTTTGTTAGACAATGAGACATCCCGGAAAGTATAGTTTAGTGCCCAATTGTATATTTTTTTTATAATGGGTCAAAGAAAATATAAATACTTTCCTGATCTTACCTCTCTCAGATATAAGATATTTAAATGATATGTTAAAGACTATCTGTCACAACTTCCACCGAAGTTGGTGCCTCTCCTTGTTCGGGCGGCATTTCGGCGGGCGGCGTCGCCAGTATTCTAGCCCTCGTCGATCCACTTTTCATTTTCCATTTGTTTTGTCTTGTTTTCCTACTTTCCTTTTGTCTTGTTCTCATTTTGCTCATTTAGTGTTGTGTATTTAACCCTCTGTTTCCCCCCCCATGTCTTTGTGCGGTGTTGTTTGTTTGTAAGTGCTTGTGCACATGGTTACTGGTGCGCGTCGGGTTTTGTACCCATGTTGGTTTATACTTTATGCCGTTTATACGTTGGTTTTGATATTAAACTGCTCCAGCTATTACCGAGTTCTGCTCTCCTGCGTCTTACTTCACTGCCACCAGTTACGCACCCCTTACACTATCCTATCAACGGGACATAAAAAAACTGTAAAATCTTAAAATCTTTCACAGAGTCGTGGCTAAACGACGACATGGATAATATATAGTTGGCTGTGTTTTCCGCTCATTGGCAAGACAGAACTGCTAAGACCGGTAAGACAAGGGGTGGTGGTCTGTGTCTATTTGTCAATAACAACTGTTGCGCAAAATCTAATATTAAGGAAGTCTCAAGGTTTTGGTTGCTTGAGGTAAAGTATCTCATGATAAGCTGTAAACTACACCATTTACCAAGGTTGTTTTCATCTATATTTTTCATAGCTGTCTATTTACCACCACAAAGTGATGCTGGCAATTAGACCAAACTCAACGAGCTGTATAAGGCCAAAAGCAAACAAGAAAATGGTCATCCAGAGGCAGCGCTCTTAGTAGCCGTGGATTTTATGAAGGGAAACTTAAAGGGAAACTGTTTTACCTAATTTCTACCAGCATGTCACATGTGAAACAAGAGGGAAATAAACTCTAGACCACCTTTACGCCACACACAGAGACGTGTACAAAGCTCTCCCTCGCCCTTGATTGGGCAAATCTGACCATCCTGATTCCTGCCTATAAGCAAAAACTAAAGCAGGAAGTCTCAGTGACTCCCTCAAAATGGAAGTGGTCAGTATGACACAGATGCTAAACTACAGGACTGTTTTGCAAACTCAGACAGGAATATATTCCACCAAGATAACCTGCCTAAAATGACTACCGACCTGTAGCACTCATGTCTGTAGCCATGAAGTTCTTTGAAAAGTTGGTCATGGCTCACATCAACACCATCATCCCAGAAACCCTTGACCCACTCCAATTCGCATACCACCTCAACAAATCCAAAGATGACACAGTCTCTATTGCACTCCACACTGCACTTTCCCACCTGGAAAAAAAGGAACACCTATGTGAAAATGCTGTTAATACAGCTCAGCTCAGCGTTCAACACCATAGTGCCCTCAAAGTTCATCACTAAGCTAAGGACCCTGGGACTAAACACATCCCTCTGCAACTGGATCCTGGACTTCCTGACGGGCCACACCCCATGGTAAGGGTATGTAACAACACATATTCCACGCTGATCCTCAAC
This sequence comes from Oncorhynchus tshawytscha, assembly GCF_018296145.1. Taxonomy (NCBI): domain Eukaryota; kingdom Metazoa; phylum Chordata; class Actinopteri; order Salmoniformes; family Salmonidae; genus Oncorhynchus; species Oncorhynchus tshawytscha. The sequence continues at coordinate 39,729,556 of NC_056436.1, read as the reverse complement.
ACAGCGGCCCCTCATTGGTGCGTGCTTAGTTCCCTCCTGTACTCCCAAAACTGTGTGGCCAAGCACAACTCCAACACCATCATTAAGTTTGCTGACAACACAACAGCCTGATAACAGACAAAGATTAAATAGCCTATAGGGACAAGTTTAGAGACCTGGCAGTGTGGTGCCAGGAAAACAATCTCTCCCTCAACATGGTCAAGACAAAGGTGATGAATGTGGACTTCAGGAAAAGGAGGGCAGAGCACGCCCAAATTCTCAGCGACGGGGCTGTAGTGGAGCAGGTTGAGAGTTTCAAGTTCCTTGATGTCCACATCACCAACAAACTGTCATGGTCCAAACACACCAAGACAGTCATGAATAGGGCACGACAATGTCTATTCCCCCTCAGGAGACTGAAAAGATTTGGCATGGATCCTCAGATCCTCAAAAACATCTACAGTTGCACCATCGAGAGCATCCTAACTGGTTGCATCACTGCCTGCTATAGCAGCTGCTCTGCCTCTGACCGCAAGATGTTACAGAGGGTAGTGTGTATGGACCAGTACATCACTGGGGCCAAGCTTCCTGCCATCCAGGACTTCTATACAAGGTGGTGTCAGAGGAAAGCCCTACAAATTGCCAATGACTCCAGCCACACTAGTCATCGACTGTTCTCTCTTCTACCGCATGGCAAGTTCCCCCAAGACTGCTGAGCAGCTAATCGAATTGCTACACGGACTATTTGCATTAACACCTCCCCCCGCCCTTTTTTTCTAATTGTTTTTGTTTGTTTATTTTTTTACACTGCTGCTACTCGCTGTTTATTATCTATGCATAGTGACGTCACCCCTACCTACATGTACACATTACCTCAATTACCTCAACTAACCTGTACCCCGCACATTGACGCGGTACCGGTACCCCCCGGTACCCCCTCGTTATTGTTATTTATTGTTACTTTTATTTTTTTTCTTTGGTTTATTTAGTTTAATCTTTTTTTAACTCTTATTTTTCTTAAAACTCTACTGCTGGTTAGGGGCTTGTAAGTAAGTGTGACAAACATCGTCATGAAAATGACCGGACCAAGGTGCAGCGTGGTGAGTGCACATTTTGCCAACAAAACAATAAACAACAAAAACGAATGTGAAGCTCCGAAGACACAACCCACAAATGAGAAAAGGAAAAAAGGCTGCCTAAGTATGATTCTCAATCAGAGACAACGATAGACAGCTGTCCCTGATTGAGAATCATACCCGGCCAAAATCAAAGAACCAGAAAGCATAGACTTTCCCACCCTGACCAAACAAACATAGAGAATACAAGTATCTATACAGTCAGGGCGTGACAGGAAGTATTTCACGGTAAGTTCTAAACAATCAGACCACACTCAAAGTCGCTTAGGTCACTAGTTTTGCCCATTCTAACATTCAATCGAACAGTAACTGAATAACTGAATGTAACTGAATGTAGCAAGCCACGGCCACATGACTCACTGTCTGTAGGATCGAACCATTTTCATGAACGTGATGTTGTACATAATAAACTGGCCACTGAGTGTGTGTCACCATTTGAACATGATCCATTAACCTGCCCCCCCAAAAATGTATTCTGTCCACTGTTCTGCGAATGTCCTGCAAAATCGCTTCCTTGTCCTCCATTTGTGCTTTTTAGATGTAGTCACCCTAATTCCACCTGTGGAAACATTGCTCCTGCAACATGTTAACACCCTCTTTTCACATGTGAGGAGAATTACATTATTTCAGCCCAAGATGTGAAGCTGCAGTTCCACATATGAAAATGACATTTTCACATTTGGAGTTTTCTTACATGTGAAACTGCAAATTGGATTTTCACATGTGATTGCAAAACCACATTGTTTTTAACATTTGAAAACGCAAAATGTAATACATTTGAAAATATGGTTTAATGTATAACATTTAACCCCCCCCCCCCCCCCGGTGGTAGCAAATATGGGCCAAACAAATTCCAATTGAATGGCCAAACTAAAAGTGCTGTACCATTATGCGCCCTTACAAAAACAAAATGTGACATGAAACTGGACATGAGACATGTTTTTTTTGTCAGGGCACAAACAGCACTTTTAATTTGGCCGTTCGATTTGACGTTTTTAGGCCCATGTTCACTACCCTCTGTTGTCTGCTTCTTGTTAATTACCACTAACAACAGCATCATTGTACCTTGTCAGGCTCTCTGAGCCCCACTAACCACGTAGGCCTCTCACCTCACTCACCTCTCACCTCCCCTCTTCTTCTCATCCCTCTCTTCTCAGCACAGGGGAAAAGGAGAAGAGGAGCGGACCACAGCTCTCTGGCCAACAGTGCGGGTGGGTGAATTGATCTGCCTGTCGTAATGATGGCTGAGAGATTGCCTACATCAGGGAGTGATCTGGGAGCTACAGCGGGATTAAGGAAGCCATGGATTGGTATCGATTTTGTTCTGATACAATCCATTTAATTTGGGCTCAAATCTTCTTCCTGGTGCATGGCTGAAGGGAGGCAATCCCCCAGCCCAGATCTTTTAATTCCTCAGACACCACTCCCCATCACAGACCTCTAACACGTCGAGCTGCAGACATGCCACTCTACTAACAGGGTTAAAACCTACTGTTGTTCTGGCCATTACTACCAAATGTATTAATAAGCCCAGAGCAAGAAGACTAAGACTCGGTTGCTCTTGGGGGCTTTCTCTCTCCTTCCCCTGAGACTGGAGATTGGATGAGCCTCTTTAGTAGGATCTCCCTCAAACTGATTGGACTGCTGGATAATACCATGGTGTTGTACGGGGCGGCTATCGTGCCATATTTGTGAATAGCGGGCTCATTTACTTTGATAGATTGTTTTGTGTTGAGCAGGCCCCATTTCTTGGATAATACGGCTAATTCTTGAACGGTGGGAGTCTCATGGGTGTGTTTTTAATTTGTTGTCGGTGTCGATGAAATGTATCACTGTCACTGGATAAGCTTCTTCAGTACACAAAAAGATATGTACACACACTGTAGATCAAGGGTCTCCAACAGGTCGATCACGAGCTACGGTGCCAGTAGCTCGCAGCCCACCTATGGGAGGCTTCTCAAACAATTCTGAAAGTGCATTTGTTCACGTGTTCCACCGCAAAATGTTTAAAAAAACACATCTCAACAGTATCAGACACCTCAAGTTCCCGGTTACTAAACAATCAAATCCACATTGACGTTATGTAGCGAGGGCCAGCCGACGAGAGCATACAGAGCACGCCCGACTACCATCACCACCCTGGATGGTTCCGACCTAGAATATGTGGACATCTATAAATACCTAGGTGTCTGGCTAGACTGTAAACTCTCCTTCCATACTCATATCAAACATCTCCAATCTAAAATCAAATCTAGAGTCGGCTATCTATTCCGCAGCAAAGCCTCCTTCACTCATGCCGCCAAACTTACCCTAGTAAAACTGACTATCCTACTGATCCTTGACTTCGGCGATGTCATCTACAAAATAGCTTCCAATACTCTACTCAGCAAACTGGATGCAGTTTATCACAGTGCCATCCGTTTTGTTACTAAAGCACCTTATACCACCCACCACTGCGACCTGTATGCTCTAGTCGGCTGGCCCTCGCTACATATTCGTCGCCAGACCCACTGGCTCCAGGTCATCTACAAGTCCATTCTAGGTAAAGCTCCGCCTTATCTCAGTTCACTGGTCACGATGGCAACACCCACCCGTAGCAGGCGCTCCAGCAGGTGTATCTCACTGATCATCCCTAAAGCCAACACCTCATTTGGCCGCCTTTCGTTCCAGTTCTCTGCTGCCTGTGACTGGAACGAATTGCAAAAATCGCTGAAGTTAGAGACTTTTATCTCCCTCACCAATTTCAAACATCTGCTATCTGAGCAGCTAACCGATCGCTGCAGCTGTACATAGTCTATCGGTAAATAGCCCACCCAATTTACCTACCTGGTTAAATAAAGGTGAAATAAAAAATAAATAAAATAAATCTCACCCCTAATTAGCCACAATTGGCATAAAAAGCCAAATGTAACACAGTATCTGCTAACTCTTCAGCCCTCACAAATGCTCTTCTGATGTGATTTAATAACCTCTTTGGGCTAGGTTGGACACTAGCGCCCCATCTCAACAACATCCAGTGAAATTGCTGAGCGTGAAATTCAAAATACAAAAATCGTAATATTAAACATTCATGAAAATACAAGTGTCATACGTCATTTAAAAGCTTGTATCTTCTAACATTTTCAGCCCATGTAGGAGTAACATGTTTCACAATTTAAAAGTGTCTCTCATGCTAGAAAAGGTTGGAGAACCCTGCTGTAGATGCATAGTCCGCAATCATTTGTGCGCCATGCATGACGATGTTGTGGTACAGTGTAGTTTATGGATATTAAATGTTGATATATCTGAATGAAGGGATTTTCTAGGATCCAATCCACCTTAATCCCAAATATTTTGCTTCCATACCATTTTCCAATTCAGTTTCATGGCAACTTATTATCCTTCTCTGTTGGTGTTGTTGGATGATATTCAAGGATCACGCTGACATTGACATGCTTTTTAAAGGGCTTGTTTCTCGAGCATGCTCTTCAATTAGTCCAATTTATGAAGGATTCACCTTCAAAGCATGTGGAGCAAATAATCTAGGCTCCTATTGATTTGGCTCCTGCTTTTCCCTGATTACACTGATCACATTTCCAGCATTATCTCTCCTGGACAGGGAAAAGGAATAGCATTATTGCATTTTGCTGCTATTGCTCTGACCCCAGCCTGCCTGTCTGGTTTAGTCCTAAGAAGAGAGTCCAATAAGGCCACGAGAAGTGGGAATTGAGGAAAGCAGAGCGCCGCAGTTCCCTATTTTACTCTATTTTGCTCCTAGCACCGATCTGGCCCTTAATGAAGGTCTCATCGTGGAAATGAGAGTGGTCCAGGAGGGTCAAGGGGGTCCCAGGAACGCCCCGCCCCCTCGCTCTGCTCCCCCTGCGTCGCTTACCCCCAAGCCGGAGGATGTCTGACCTGGCCTGATTGATTTATTGTAATCAACTGGAAGCCAGGAGGAATTCGTAAGGGATGTCTGTGTAGTGAGGAAAGGCACCTTGGGACCAAACAGACAATCAGTGGGCCCTCCATCAATTTCCACATGACAGGAACGAGTGCTGCTGCTGGTGTGAAGGGAGGGAGAGAAAGGAAGTGGGGATGGGAGGGATGTTGGCGTGTGTGGGGGGCGGGGAGAGAGGGGGGGGTCTAGGAAATAAAGAGGGTACTTAAGGCTATGGCAGTTAATTAGCTTTGTGAGGAAAATAATCAGACTAACATGGCAAACCTAAATCCTTCGACTTCTTCCAGGCCCCTCCTCCAGTCGCCTCACACCTTCTCACACTAATCGGGTTAGTCTGCTCATGGAAGAAATGATCGTTCATTTAGGCGTTTTTTCCTCTTTCTTGAAGTCTATGAAGAGACAGTCTGTTCTTTTATTTGATTTTTTTATTTGATTTTTATCAGCTACCTCAGAAATCATGGCTGCCATATTTGTTTTGACAGAGTTCAACGGTGGTGCTTTGATGTGGCAGATATGGCGAGATGGTTTGGCAAACATCCTCCCTCCTTCTCTCTCTCTGCAGGCATGACTGCTCTGGTAGCTTGATGTGATTGGAGGAAGTACAAGCTGCTGATGATAAAAATGAGAGGCACATAAAACAGCAGCTGCCCACGCAGTCCTCACCACCCTGGATTTCCAGTACACACACACACACACACACACACACACACACACACACACACACACATTCCCATATATTCACATGCACACACACACACACACACACACACACACACACACACACACACACACATTCCCATACATACACACACACACACACACACACACACACACACACACACACACACATTCCCATACATTCACACACACACACACACACACACACACACATTCCCATACATTCACATACACACACACACACACACACACATTCCCATACATTCACACGCACACACACACACACACACACACACACACACACACACACACCCTTACAAAAAAAACATACAAAAATCATATGTAAAAACATAACACATGGTTATCCGAAACGTGTGAAGTATCACATAATTTTTCACGTGTTTTTCCTTCAGAATTTTTTTTTGCCACGCAATTTTTTTTTCTTCACAAATGATTTTTTTTTTTACCACTTCCTGCTACATCTGGTCTCCCATCCAGGGACCGACCATGCTTAGCTTCAAAGGCAAACCAGCAGTGGGATTCAGGATGCTGTGTTTTTCACATGTGAAACGGCGTATCCGATTCATACAGCACATGTGAAACTGCAATTGGCGTGAGTGGAAAGCATGTTTTTCTCCTCACATGTGCAAAAGTGGTGTTTAACACGTGAACTCTATGGTTTCAAATGTGAAATTTAAGCTCAACATGTGAACACAGCTATTTCACATGTGAAAATGCACATTTGACATGTGTTTTTTCTCTTTCATACGGCACACACACACACGCGCAGAGAGAGTAACGTCCAACATAAATTCAAGGAGATAGGAGGACAACTCCAAACTGGAATCAAATCGAAACAAACAATGCAACCCAAACGTTTATCTGCAGACTAATAACTCAAAGAAGGGCCTCTCTCTGCCCACTGATGCAGGTAATAGGACATGTACTTAGTTAACGTTAATGATCCTACTGAGGTAGAAACGCTAGAGCGCTATTGCTATGTGGGTATTGGCGCATATAACCTGGGCATGGGCGTGTGCGTACGGTACAGAATGTACCGGGTCCGTATATGTCATGTTAACATAAAGGAACCATGGTGAAGAGCATGAGCAGATGCGGCCCTCCAGGGGTGTGGCTGGCACATTACTGCTTACCTTGGCCTCTGTCCATGCTCTCCCACTGCTGTGGGACTGCAAGAGATCCCTTTAATATGGCTTTAACTCCCATTGAACAGTGGGGAACCCAGGGATCCAATTTAATACCGGCCAGCTGCCCAGCCAGCCCTCGCACAGTCTACTTTGTGCATGTGTTGGTGTGTGGGCATGTGTGTGAGGAGTGTATAGGTGAGTGTGTGTGCGTGCATGCACATGCATGTACAGTATAATGTATATGCCCATAGCCCAGGTTTATAAAACAATATAGACGCTCCATATTGGGTATCAAACATACAAAGTGAAGTCACCCGCAAACTATGCCCATTCCATCCAGAGGGGTCAAGCTTTACTTTCTTCAATTGGAGAGGTTCTGGTGTGGTTATGCTGTGTCGGTTTGAAATGTGGCATTCTATAAAGTAAAGGGGCCTCAGTGCACTCACTCATTGGTCAGAGGCCAGACCCCTTTCCACAGTGTTCTGTAGCCAAGGTCTGAGGTTTTGACACGGCCTTGAGAGCCACTGGAGACCTGCAACCTTAACCTCAACCCCAACTCCACAACCACCGAACTACTCTAAGGAGGGGCCAACCTCGGCGAAACACGTGCCTGACCTTTACTGTACAGTGGGAGCCCAGAGCAACATCAGTGATCTCATACTCTGTTGTGGCGTTTCAAGTCTCATTACTGTGGAAGAAAAGTCATTCTCAAAGCCATTCCTGATCTGAGTTATACTGTCGATAAAGTTTGCTGACTTTCAAAACACAAGTCCCACTTTGTTCCGGTTGATATAGGTCCAGAATATGAAGAAGGGTACGGGGGGAAAAAACGGATAAAAGAAAATCAATTATTTGACTTGATTTTAAATGATTGGAGATAGTATTTTGGGCCTCCACAAAAGTGCATAAAGAGTAATGATGCAGTGATGAGCAGGACAGGAAAGTCACATCTTAATGATGGATGGAGGAGAAAGAGAGTTCTTCCCGCCCGTCCTGAAACCTGACGAGGATCCATTATTAACATGCATATAAATGGATCACAGTGTGCCTGCACTTCACTCTAACTCACTCTCTCCTGCCATTAGTTATTCAGGCGTATCACTCCATCAGTAAAGCACAGTCACCTGAGGGGGGGCGGAAGAGACAACACTTCTCTCATTATGTTGACCCCCTGAAACCTAGTCAGAGCATTACCCTAACCCCCTAAAACCTAGTCAGAAGACTGTCATTCATTCATTGTTTCTCTCCCAGGCTTGCGTGAGCGATGAACAGTTTTCCAGGTTGTGTGAAAGTGAAACCAATCTTTGTGATGTCATTATTAAAGAGACTGAACTCTGGATTGTGAAAAAGAAGAGTCCCAAACTGGATTCACAGGTTTTGCCCATAACAAAATAAGAATATTGTGGTAAGGGGTAGAAGAGAGTGGTGGGTGTGGGTGTGAGAGTTTCTGTATTTTTTTGTGGCGTGCGTGCGTGCGTGCGTGTGTGCAAAGTGAGAGGGAGAGCGAGAGGCCATGCACACATGCATTTCTCTGTGTGTGTATGTGCATATGGCAGAAGGAGGCACAATCTTTGCCAAATGGCATTCCTTTAATTTACTACCTGGCAATATCCAGAATGTACAAAGCCGAAACAGCAAGGATGCATAAATCTCTGTAACATGCGGGTTATTGCTCTTTTTATGTCGGAATTCTGCTTGCCTCCGAGTGTTACAAACAACGTTTGGTTTACCAATGCAATCTGTTCTTAACAACAGCCATTTGTTTTATAGACTATATACGTTTCAGAGATCGAGAGCAACAGAGCGAAGGTTAAGCCTAATTAACTACCTCCTCTCCAATAATCTACCTGGTGACATCAACACCCATTTTTAAGAGCAATAGAGTCAATTATGTAAAACGCCTGGCAATATTTCCCGCCACATATTGCTGTAGTAAATCATTAGAGAGCATCATGGGAAATGTGCTTGTGTGTGGGATATTTCATACATCTCAGTGTGTGTGTTTGTGTGTGTGTGTGCATGGTACACACTCTTCCTGATAAGAAGTGATCGTTAGGGGAGATCTCGGTGTGGCCTGCTCCCCGAGACTCATGTGGTAATGACACTGATGCATCTTCATCGTGTGCGGGAAAGTCGCACACCAACTCATTAACACATCTGTGTTACGCTTTTTGTTTACTCCAAAAGTTGATGAGTTATCGGGCGTTTCGCAACAGTAACCAGCAATTTTTTGCTATTAGTGTGAAATGAGCATGGCTTTATGAAGATAACTGTGTCCTTTTTTAGGCAAGTGCTCAAATCTGCCACAGAGACAAAAAAAAAGAAAAAAAGAAAGATATGAAAAGAAAACTAATAACAAATGCATAGAAATGACATAGGCTTCTCTATAATCATGGCATTTTTCATTAGAACAACAGGAAGCTCCTATCTGAACAGTTTGAGTTGCCAAGAATGAAGTGTTTGGAACTTTAGCATGGTGTCCCAGCACAGTCAGTCCCTCTCATTATCTGCCAACTACAGTATGTGTAAGGGCGAGACATTGGCATGCACGGTTTGTTTTCCCTGCTCGAACATCTCAGGAAATGTTCTGACACAAATAAAATAAAATAACATTTCTGACCCTCTCTGGTGTACGGCCACCAGAGAGGAGAAGGGAACACTGTTATGAGAAGAGAACCCTGTTATGCACATTTGTCATGTTAAATCACCTCTGTGTGTGTGGGGGGGTGTTCGTGTGTGCCTGTGTTTGTGGGGGGTGTGTGTGTTTGTGTGTGTGGGCCTGTGTGCGCTTGCGTGTGTGTGTGCGTGTGCGTACGTGTGTGTATGTGCTTGTACATGTCTGCCTTCATGTTATGTGTGTGTGGTAGACAGAGAGACAGAGTGGGGCGATACTGGTTATGGCAGGTTTCACTTCCTCGTTGGAAGAGTAGTGTGTTGGGGAGGGGGGGGGTCAACTCCAGAGGTGAGGACTGCAATCTATCAGTCCCCCCCAAAAACACCCTCCCACACCCCCAGTCCAGCCTCCGCTTGAGGAAAGACAGAGAGTGTTCAGCCCTCCAAATCCCCCTTCAAATCCCGCTAAGACATGGAAGACACTAAGGTATTATGATCAAAACTGTATCTTTTGTTGACAATATGTAATGCCTGTGCTTATACCCCTGCAGCTCCCCTGGTTTAGCCAAGGTTTTAGTCCAGTAAGCGTTTAGACTAGTCTGTGATGGATACATCCAGTTCTATTAGCCAGTTGTCCTCCAGAGCGGTTCATTGGTGCATCTGTCGTCAGATGCACCAATTCGTGCATCGGGCTACACATGACTTCTATTCTGCCTTATTATGTACATGTTAGATAGGAATTCAAAGGCACTTCAGCTTAGTTTGAATAAAAGGATGGAAAGGTGCTCAATTGGGGGACTTGAGAATTCAGCAGAAAAAGCTAGCCTAGGACATTTCATGTTGTGACGAGGCTATCCTAGAAAAAGGAAAGTATTCATATCTGTATACATTTCTAAATATACAGTACCAGTCAGAAGTTTGGACCCTCTCATTCAAGGGTTTTCCTTTATTTTTGCTATTTTCTACACTGTAGAATAATAGTGAAGACATCAAAACTATGAAATAGCACATATGGAATCATGATGTAACCAAAAAAAGTGTTAAACAAATCAAAATACATTTTTGATTTTAGATTCTTTAAAGTAGCCACCCTTTGCCTTGATGACAGCTTTGCACACTCTTGGCATTCTCTCAACCAGCTTCATGAGGAATGCTTTTCCAACAGTCTTGAAGGAGTTCCCACATATGCTGGGCACTTGTTGGCTGCTTTCCCTTCACCCTAGTGTCTAACCCCTCCCAAACCATCTCAATTGGGTTGAGGTCAGGTGATCATGGAGGCCAGGTCATCTGATATAGCACTCCATCACTATCCTTCTTGGTCAAATAGCCCTTACACTACCTGGAGGTCATTGTCCCACTAAGCGCAAACCAGATTGTGACATGGTAAGGTTGGACCAAAGTGCAGAGAAGATACCAGACAAGGAATCAGAGGTTAAGGATAAACATAATACCTAACTGAGAAACCGAAGACGTCTGTGTCGGTTTGCCTGGTGTTGGTGTCGGGCAGAGAAGTAGAGCAAGGAAGATCAGGCTCTGATCCAAGTGCGGAGGCATTGTTGAATGAAAGCCTCAGCTGATGGCACCCCCGCTTCGGCACTCGTTCAGTAAACAAGGGGGGACGAGTTCAGCAGTGTGTTGTGAGTACTTGCTCCATTTGCTGGCCTGGGTGGAGACGTAACAGCTCCGTTTGCCCATTCGACTGTGGGTGGAATCCCAAGGAGAGACTCACTGACGCCCCCAACAGGGAGCACAAGGCTTTCCAATAGCGTGCGACGAACTGGGGCCCACGATCCGAGACAATGTCCTGGGGCAGTCCGTGTAGTCGAAAGACATGGATAATCATGATGTCAGCGGCCCCCTCACAGAGGGCATCTTGGGTAAGGCAATGAATTGGGCTGCATTGGAGAAATGGGCTGGGATGGAGGTAACCCTGTGATAAAGTTTACGGACAGGTGGGACCAGAGCCGGCTGGGGATGGGCAGAGGTTGGAGCAACCCAGCCGGTCGCTATCGTGAGGACTTGCTTTGGGCACAGGTGGAACAGGCCGCAACAAATGATCTCACATCCTCAATCATGTTTTGCAACCAGAATCTCCGCCTCAGGAACTCCGGTGACCGATTAACCCCTGGATGCCCAGTTAACTTAGAGGAGTTACCCCATTGTAGTATTTGGGAACAGGCTGATCGCGGAACGTAAAGTCTCTTAGTAGGTCCCCAGCTGGGGTCAGGTTCTCGGATCTGAGCTTGTCGGACCATGGTCGCAATACTCCATATCACAGGGGCCACAATGCCAGAGCTGGAGATGATGGGCTCGGAGTGCCTATCCTCGTTAGAGACATCGTGTTGGCGGGACAGGGTGTCTGCTTTCTGAGAAGATCAGTATGTCGTCGGGGTAAACAAAGATGAACCGATTCAACATATGCCTAAGAGTGTCAATGACCAATGCTTGAAAGACTGCCAGTGAGTTCAATAATCCGAAGGGCATGACTAAATACTCATAGTGACCACAGGGGTGTTAAAGGCAGTTTTCCACTCATCTCCCTCCCTGATTCTCAACAGATTGTAAGCGTTGCTGAGGTCCAGTTTGGTGAAGAATTGGGCCCCTTGGGCCATCTCCACGGCGGCGGACATCAGGGATAGGGGATAACGATTCTTGATCGTGATCCAGTTCAGCCCTCTGTAATCGATGCAAGGACGCAGGCCTCCATCCTTCTTACCCATGAAGAAGAAGCCTGCACCAGCTGGGGATGTAGAAGGCTGAAATTAAACCCGCCTCCAGCAACTCCCAGATGTAGTTATCCATGACCGCTTCTTCAGGGGTCTAGAAGGAGTACAGATGGCCCCAGGGAGTTGTGGAGCCGGGTAGGAGTTCTATGGCACAGTTGTATTGATGATGGGGTGAAGGGTGGCAGCTTGCGCCTTACTGAAAGTCTCCCAGAGGGCGAAGTATTCGAGAAGGAGAGCAGAGAAGTCTTGGTCTTCAATGGATGCAGGAGAACACGGTGAGGCTCTTGGTGGGGGTCTTAGACATTTAGTCTGGCAGTCCTTACTCCAGTCTAATAGGTGTCCATGGACCAGGAGAATAGTGGGTTATGTAGCGCTAACCAGGGGTACCCTAGGATAATTTTTTGGGGGGAGCAGTGATCAAAAGAAACTAAAAGTCTCTGAGTGGTTCACCCTAACCTGCAGTAGAAGGGGCTTGGTCTGATATTCCACCAATGGAATTCTCTGTTGTTCCTGACCAATTAAATTATCTGCGGCCTCAGAGTCCACGAAGGCTTGAATCTGGTGATGACAGTTGTCCCAGGGTAGGGTTGTGGGTAGTGACAGATGGTGACTGGGTAGCTGGGAGGTAACTGCACAGCTCGTCAGGGTCTCACCTTGTCCTGGCGAGCCCTGGCATTTCCTGTCAGCTCTGGGCATGTAGCACAGAGATGGCCGATATCTCCGCAGCAGAGGCAGCAGCGTTCGTGAATGCGTCTGTCACGCACCTGTGGGCTCAGACGTGTGTATCCCAGCTGCATGGGCTCCTCAATGCTAGGTTCGGGGGGCTTGCACACCATCACACGTCCTCCTCTGTGCTTCATGGTGGGAACTACACATGCGGAGAACAACACTCTGCGTCTCACAAAGACATGGTGGTTGGAGCCAAAAATCGCAAATTTGGACTAATAACAGATTTCACTGGTCTAATGTCCATTGCTCTAATGTCCATTGCTAACGTGTTTCTTGGCCCAAGCCCATGTTTCTTGGTGTCCTTTTGTAGTAGTTTCTTGCAGCAATTCGGCCATGAAGGCCTGATTCACACAGTCTCCTCTGAATAGTTGATGTTGAGATGTATCTGTTGCTTGAACTCTGTGAAACATTTATTTGGGCTGCAATTTCTGAGGCTGGTAAATCTAATGAACTCTGCAGCAGAGGTAACTCTGGGTCTTCCTTTCCTGTGGCGATCCCCCTGAGAGCCAGTTTCATCATAGCCGTTGATAGTTTTAGTGACTGAACTTTAAGAAACGTTCAAAGTTCTTGAAATGTTCCGGATTGACTGACCTTCATGTCTTAAAGTAATGGTGGACTTTTGTCTCTTTGCTTATTTGAGCTGTTCTCGCCATAATATGGACTTAATTGAAATGCATTCCAGGTGACTACCTCATGAACCTGGATGAGAGAATTCCAAGAGTTTGCAAAGCTGTCATCAAGGCAAAGGGTGGCTACTTTGAAGAATCTTAAATATAAAATATATTTTTTGGGGTACTACATGATTCCATGTGTGTTATTTCATAGTTTCGATGATTTCACTATTACGACACTTTTTTTTTTTACAGAAGATAGTACAAAATTAAGAAAAACCCTGGAATGAGTAGCTGTGTCCACACTTTTGACTGGCACTGTATATTTTATCAGAAAAGGGCAGAATGCTCCAAGGCAGGCGTGTGCTCTTTAATACTGCTCCTATAAGCCAGGGTTCGCCCAACTGGCCCGCTGGTGATTTCATTTGGCGCCCCAAGTTTTTCCTGTAATTTTATTGGTGGACGTAAAAGACAGAAAAAACACCCGAAAATCAGCTCCAAGTGATTTTCATTTTGGAAATCTGTTCCTAAGTATTCCCACACATAATAGAGATATATATGTGATCGTGAGCAAGCTATATCTGTTTGGGATTCTTGCTGTCAATTTGCAGTATAAATTTGTTTTTGTAATTATGTTCCGGCCCCCTGACCTTTCGCTCAAGAAAGAATCGTCCCGCGGGTGAATCTAGTTGAGGATCCATGCTATAAACTCATATTCCATGAGGTCCCTAACAAACTGTGATATTCTAGCTCTATCGTCCCGTGGATACTTTTTCAAAGTAATTACCAAACACTGAAAAACTAGCAATTCACAAGTTTATACTGCAAAATTCTTAACACCGAGGTTAGGGAGATCTTTGTCACTGCTTTTGCCATGGAAAAAACGGAATATGTCAAGATTAGAGGAAATGTTGTCTCAGTAATTCATTTTCTTGGTCTTTCTTTCAGAAGTGGTAACCATTGCAACTTTGCTTGGCTCGTGGGGGTGACTCAACTCTCCACTCTCTCGAAAATGAAAAGCTTTAAAGAGTAGGCCCCGGCTCTCGTGGCTCTGGCTGAAAACGAGTCTCGCTGCAAACGCTGCTGCATTTTTTTATGAGAACATCTGCTGCCCCGCTTCTCTTGTAGAAAACATGGCTTGCTTAATCACACAGTGTGTCCCTCTAGTCCCTCTTACTGGGACAGAGAAGGCGGAGAGATCAGGTAGCTGGCTAGTAGTTACATAGAGGACCAGGCAAGGAGGGATATCTGACATCAGAAATGAAACACATTGGTTGAAAGTTGAAAGGGGGAGAGAGGAAGGCGGTAGTAGAGTGGAGGAGGTGAAGGGGATGTATGTGTGAACATATAGACGGCTCGGGCTCCTTCGGGTGCTGGTGTCCCTAAGACTGTTGTTTGGAGTGGAGCGGAAGGGAGGGGAGGACTGGACATGGTTCTTGCCTGCAGCTGGGAGACGTGTGCCCCAAAATATTCCTCTACCTCTGGGATAGCATGGGGTTTGGTTCGCCCCTCCTTAGGCCCCAGGAATCACAACCTACAAAAGATGAGAGATGATTTAGAGTTTTCACCAATCGTATGTCCTCTGTAGTACCTTATGTCCTCTGAGGTTGCTTTTTGAAATGTTGGAAGAGACTGTATGATAGATAATTATATTGAATAAATCTGTAGGTCATAAGTATGACTCAGATTGTAATTGTTTCCTTTCCTGTTTTATCCAATGCAGTTATATGAATTACTGTAACAATTAGCATTGGTCTCCATAGTAACATATACAGTAGCTAAGCCAAGATCGCAGATGAATGAAACTTACAAACATTATGAAGCGTGTTGCGTAACCAGATAAAGTAATTAGGGAGTGAAGCATGACAGCATGGGAAAACGCAGCACCAGCATGTGGTTACTAAGTAATAAAAGACAATGCTCTGGAAGGATAGAAAAGCTGTGTGTGTGTGTGTGTGTGTGTTGAGCCAGTCCACGTGTGTGTGTGTGTGTGTGTGTGTGTGTGTGTGTGTGTGTGTGTGTGTGTGTGTGTGTGTGTGTGTGTGTGTGTGTGTGTGTGTGTGTGTGTGTGTGTGTGTGTGTGTGTGTGTGTGTGTGTGTGTGTGTGTGTGTGTGTGCTCGAGTGTCAGTTCGTGCGCATGCTTTTGCATGCACGTTTATGCAATTGTGTGTACCGGCATGTGATTACGCTTGTGTGCATGCTTGCATTTATGCGTGTGCGTGTGTGTGTGTCTTATAGAGTGACAGGCAGCAGGGAGGTACTGTAGACTGCCCCCCTCATCAGACTGCAGTGAAATAGAAGCTGGTACAATACTGGAGACTGCTAGCCTCTCAGTGAACCTCCTCTGAGGCCCACCTCCTAGCCAATTAAATAGTTCCGATAATAAACCCTGAATGATGCACTGCGTCTGGCAGCTTTATAAACATCCGCCGTGTCTCCAGATCAGACACCAGGCTCTGCTGCTCTACACTGTGAGTTAGATCATGCACAGTGAGTGGGTCAGGTTCTTAAACACACACACACACGTGTACGGTTAGGCATACACACCCGCATACCGCCACACACACACACATACAGAGAAACAAGAAACGCGTGTAGAAACACACACCCCGACTCCAACCCTCTCTCCCATCACCCAGAATGGTACACCCAGTCAACCCCAAAGTGCTCCACACTGCATTATCTTATCTGATTACTGTAAGCTGGCCCATGCAGACTAGCTGGAGACAGTGCAGTGTAAAATAACATGCATCCATATGACTTGTGGTTTGCTACATGAGATATACCACCACCGCATATCATACAGCGGGTAATATCAGACCTGCCTGACAGTTTCATTGTTCAGCTCTGTATTCAAGTGCTGGGGTCCAGACAGACAGGCGTATCAGTGTTGTGGCTATGACCCATAATCATGCAGTAACTCACAAGGACTCACCGTTGTTGGTCATTCCGCGGACCACAGATGAAATCAGCAAAGGGAGATACAATTTAGATTGGGTTTCTGATGAATGATTTCTTTTAGGTTTTCAATGCTACGGTATCTCTGCCTTTTCAGCGGACGGATTTCTTTTCCAGCAATGTTAAGGTACTCCGCCTATGTAATTGCACCTAGGTTCCTATTCTCATACACTCAATGGTGGGGTTGTGTCTCAAATGCACCCTATTCCCTATACAATGCAGGTAGTTCATGATTATCAAGCTCCAATTACCCTCCAAGAAGGTTTTAATGCTGTATTAACAGGTGCCATCTCAGTTGATGTGCTCACTAACAATGGCTAGATAATAAGAACCAGTGAGTTTAGAATTCACATGTAGGGCAGAGAAACATATGCTCTTCATAGTGCATCAAAATGATGCAGGAAATGGTCTATTCTACACTACAGTATAATAATCGGTGATGATCTACAATAACTGGTGATGGTCAGCAGGGGGCGCGGGGGCCCCCCAAAAAACATTTCATAAAAATAAAATAAAATAATTATAAACCTTAGAAAGATATTTATACCTTGTCAGGTATGTCCAGATTATCTAGCCCATGTCAGCTAACATTTTCTAGCTAGGATTTCTTTGAGTGATTGAGTCACTCAAATATCCCATGACGACACATTAGACATGACCAAATGTATAGAATTGCAGGAAATAAGCTTTAAACATCTCCAAAAACAGGTTTATGTCATGAACAGTGCTTGTGCCCATTGCGATGGCGGAATGTTCCCCAGTGCTGGAACGGGGACCTGAGTGAAAAAGTTTGGGAACCTCTGGTCTATCTACCCAACAGTATCATAACAACTAGTGATGGTCTAATCTACCCTACAGTATCATAACAACTAGTGATGGTCTACACTACCCTACAGTATCATAACAACTCGTGATGGTCTACTCTACCCTACAGTATCATAACAACTAGTGATGGTCTACTCTACCCTACAGTATCATAACAACTAGTGATGGTCTACTCTACCCTACAGTATCATAACAACTAGTGATGGTCTCCTCTACCCTACAGTATCATAACAACTAGTGATGGTCTACCCTACAGTATCATAACAACTAGTGATGGTCTCCTCTAACCCTCTACCCTACAGTATCATAACAACTAGTGATGGTCTAGTCTACCCTACAGTATCATAACAACTAGTGATGGTCTACTCTACCCTACAGTATCATAACAACTAGTGATGGTCTACCTACCCTACAGTATCATAACAACTAGTGATGGTCTAGTCTACCCTACAGTATCATAACAACCTACCCTACAGTATCATAACACTAGTGATGGTCTAGTCTACCCAACAGTATCATAACAACTAGTGATGGTCTAGTCTACCCTACAGTATCATAACACCTAGTGATGGTCTAGTCTACCCAACAGTATCATAACAACTAGTGATGGTCTAGTCTACCCTACAATATCATTACAACAGTGATGGTCTAGATTACCCTACAGTATCATAACACCCTGTGATGGTCTAGTGTACCCTACAGTATCATATCAACTAGTGCTGGTCTACTCTACCCTACAGTATCATAGCAACTAGTGATTATCTACCTACCCTACAGTATCATAACAACAGTGATGGTCTAGTCTACCCTACAGTATCATAACAACTGGTGATGGTCTAGTCTACCCTACAGTATCATAACAACTAGTGATGGTCTACTCTACCCTACAGTATCATAACAACTAGTGATGGTCTACACTACCCTACAGTATCATAACAACTAGTGATGGTCTACTCTACCCTACAGTATCATAACAACTAGTGATAATCTACCTACCCTACAGTATCATAACAACTAGTGATGGTCTAGTCTACCCTACAGTATCATAACACCTAGTGATGGTCTAGTCTACCCAACAGTATCATAACAACTAGTGATGGTCTAGTCTACCCTACAATATCATTACAACAGTGATGGTCTAGATTACCCTACAGTATCATAACACCCTGTGATGGTCTAGTGTACCCTACAGTATCATATCAACTAGTGCTGGTCTACTCTACCCTACAGTATCATAGCAACTAGTGATTATCTACCTACCCTACAGTATCATAACAACAGTGATGGTCTAGTCTACCCTACAGTATCATAACAACTAGTGATGGTCTACTCTACCCTACAGTATCATAACAACTAGTGATGGTCTACACTACCCTACAGTATCATAACAACTAGTGATGGTCTACTCTACCCTACATTATCATAACAACTAGTGATGGTCGACTCTACCCTACATTATGATAACAACTAGTGATGGTCTACTCTACCCTACATTATCATAACAACTAGTGATGGTCTTCTCTACCCTACAGTATCATAACAACTTGTGATGGTCTTCTCTACCCTTCAGTGTCATAACAACTAGTGATGGTCTACTCTACCTTACAGTATCATAACAACTAGTGATGGTCTTCTCCTACCCTACAGTATCATAACAACTAGTGATGGTCTACTCTAACCTACAGTATCATAACAACTAGTGATGGTCTATCTACCCTACAGTATCATAACAACTAGTGATGGTCTACTCTACCATACAGTATCATAACAACTAGTGATGGTCTACTCTACCCTACAGTATCATAACAACTAGTGATGGTCTTCTCTACCCTACAGTATCATAACAACTAGTGATGGTCTTCTCTACCTGACAGTGTCATAACAACTAGTGATGGTCTTCTCTACCCTACATTATCATAACAACTAGTGATGGTCTTCTCTACCCTACAGTATCATAACAACTAGTGATGGTCTTCTCTGCCCTACAGGCTGAAGTGTATTTTTGTTTAGCTTAACTCTTAGTCAAGGTGCTACGCTGTGTCTTGAATAATAAAAATATCATTGGGTGTTTGTGCAATAGCCTAGGCTATCCTAGCTCTCGAAAACTCTAGTTGGCGTTTTGCATACTCGCTACTGTTTTCAGCAGTCAGCTTCGCCCACTACTGGCTCATCTGAACTACAATTCCAATGCTCTATTGTAACATTTACGAAAGTCAATAATCATCGCTTGCACTACGGCTTTCGAAACCCTTATCTTTCATCAGATAGAATGAATCTTTAAAATAAATAAAAAAATAATGCTTACCTTGGCAGTTTTGCACAGGTCCATACATCAGATGAAACTACACTTTACTTCCGTTACACTTCCTTACCCTTCCGATAACACACAGGTGTTTGCCTCTGTCTTCTGTCTTTTTCCCGTAAACTGGAATATGAAGATATGGCCATGTGGGAACACTAACCCTAACCCTATGAAAGAGTGTATCAATATCACCTTTTGTTTTTTGAAAATGACTTCTCGCTGATAGTCAACTGGGCGGGAATTCCTATGGGCTGTAGCCTCAACGGCGCTGCCCATGCTGTCACACGCATAAAGATGAGTCGTCTATCTGGTTAACACTTCTACATTTACAATATGTATCACTCCACCTTCCTCAGCGGAGTCCTGACCAGGGGTATCAAACTCCAATGTGTACAGGATGTACCTGTTCTGTTGGCGTAGTTACCGTACCAGTGGGAGGAGTTGTTGATGACAGTGATGCGTCCCGGTGTGATCTCGACAAACAGCCGCTGTGCCAACACCATGCCTGACGATGACAACCAGATAATATTCCTTCACCCTGGATCACTGTAAACACACACCCAGCCTCTCTCTCTGTGTATGTTTTCTGCACGTGAGCAAGTGAGATAATGGGTCTGTGTATGCAAGTGTGTGTATAGTGTAGGATATCCGTTTTGTGCATATATACGTTTTGTGCAGTCCGGATACACCCTCTATTACATGCCTGCATTTTCTTTTCACACACTTTTCTTGTGTGTGATTTTGCTGTGTGTTTTGTGACATCCCTCTCTCGCTCGTCTCCTTAGATATGTGGTGCTCCCCAGACCAGTGTTTTGAGGCAGGATGGACTACACTGTTCATCTGAGATTGCCCCTCCACTGCACTCCGTGATGTCCAGTCCCCATACACACTCATCAAGTCAGTTAGTTCCCGCCCACACACACTGTTTTACACCGAGACACAACTGGGTCGTTTGCGCAAATCGTGCATTGATGTCACCTGCATAAAAATTGGAGCTACAAGGATTTTAAGTCGGGATTCAGCATTCTACTCTACTCAATCTAGTTCCATCCTCTGTATCTTTCTGTCCTGTCTATAGATTGTGCTGATGCCCCACTGTAAGAACCTGGAGATCTTTGCTGGTTCTGAGGGAGGTGACGTGGCCACCAACAGTGCCTGGGAAATGTTCCAGCATTACAGCTGTTTGGAGAACAGCCAGATCGTTTCCACAGACAACTGCTGTAACTTCATCTTTAGCTTGTCAGTTCTGATTCAACAGCACTCCCAGAAGTCATGTATGACTGCTTAACATCTTTCAACATACTGTATGCTCATGTATGTGTTTCTTAACTAAAGGTCTAAGGAAGGTTTCTTATGGCTCAATAATACGAACGGTGTGGATTTGTATACCTCTGCTCAGACCCATTTCATATTGAGGCAAACATGCAACAGCTCCGTGCCCTTTTACCTTTCCTCGATTCCTTGCATCCTTTATCTGTGCCTCCTTCTAAAACCCTATCAGAGTGGATGGCCCAAGGTTCCTCCCCTTAGACCTCCAATGGGCTTTGAGAAGGATGCGAGTAGAAGGGAAGTGAGAAGCTCAGCTGAGATTAACTGGGACAGAGCTCATGTCATTGTTTTAGGTGGAGTCTGATGTTGTTGATTGATACATTTAATCTGTTTGCACATACATCACCAGTCAAAAGTTTGGACTCACCTCCTCATTCAAGGATTTTTCATTATTTGTACTATTTTCTACATTGTGGAATAATAGTGAGTACATCAAAACTATGAAATAACCCAAAAAGTCTTAAACAAATCAAAATATATTTTAGATATTTTTATATATTTTAGATATATTTTAGCCACCCTTTGCCTTGAGGACAGCTACGCACACTCTTAGCATTCTCTCAACCAGCGTCACCTGGAATGCTTTTCCAACGGTCTTGAAGGAGTTCCCACATATGCTGAGCACTTGTTTGCTGCTTTTCCTTCACTCTGCGGTCCAACTCATCTCAATCGGGTTGAGGCTGGGCGATTGTGGAGGTTAAAGAAAAACCCTTAAATGAGAAGTTGTGTCCAAACTTTTAACTGGTACTGTATATCTTTGTTCTACTCGTGCTCTTTCCACAGATGGCACTGGCTTGCTCATAACATCTGATCTGATGAGACTCCCTATACGACTTTATTACTGCCTGACCTCAAAAAAATGTCCAATGCCAAATTGAAATAAATTGGCACTGTTATTTCATAAACAATGGTATTTCCCAATCAGACAATTACTGTCACGCCCTGATTTGTTTCACCTGTTCCTGTTATTGTCTCCACCCCCTCCAGGTGTAGCTTATTTTCCACAGTGTATTTATCCCTGTGTTTCCTGTCTCTCTGTGCCAGTTAGTCTTGTACGTTTAGTCAAGTCAACCAGCGTGTTTTTCCCTGTACTCCTTTTGCTATTCTCATTTTGAGAGTCTTCCCGGTTTTGACCACTGCCTGACTCTGGACTACTTTCCCGCCTGCCTGATCATCCTGCCTGCCCTGACCTTGAATCTGCCTGCCCTTCGGTACCTATTGGACTCTGAACTGGTTTTGACCTTTTTGCCTGCACACAACCATTGTCTTGCTTACCCCTTTTTGGATGAATAAACATTGTAAGCCTCCAACCGTCCCCCTCCTGTGTCTGCATCTGGGTCTCGTCTTGTGCCTTGATAAATTACGATAGAAACAAATCTGTTTTTCTCAGTTAAATGTTTGTTGAATGCATGCCATTGCTTTGTCCTTAGTCCTTCTTTGAATGCGTGTATACCATGATGACACGTTAACCTGAATTTAGCTGGTTAATCATATTAATGTCAGTTTACATTAGGTTCTCCCCTTCAGTTTCTCCATATAATTCAAATTACCCATAATGCTGTGTGTGTATGCCCTTGAACTTAATAAATATCCTAAATATTGGATCCTGCCTTCATCTGAATTCTTGCGCGTTCTCTTAACTGGCCCACTGGTCCTTCCTTTCTTTCAATGCTATTGTCAAATATGCCATTGATATGTGTGTGCCCATATGTTATTCCCACAATGGAGTCATTATATTTCGCTATATTAAATGATGTACAGTACCTAGTGTATGATGAATGAACTTGTTAGATCACAACCACATTATGTCCACAATCCACCTATTGTTTGATACATTGGGGTCAACTCCCTCATAATCAAGCAAAGGCATACCAGACACTTTGTGGAAAGGTGAAGAAAAACAAATAGCTAGTGGTGGTCTGTGGTGTTACTTAGCTATAGCTGACTGTCTGCTTGTCATCTTACAGACGAACAAATGTTGCTGGCTAACATGTAATTAGCTAGCTAACTTTAGCAAGTAGATTCCACTCAACTCAAGGTATATGCTTATGTATGTATGCTTCCTGTTCAAGCCGGGTAGCAAGCTAAACAGACGGCTCTGAAGAACATCTGTTTGATGTCGGGCACCCAAGAAGGCTCAACCAATCACACAACACTGGACTGGCCAAGGGAAAGCATTTGTTAGTTCATCCATCACTCAAGTGTAAGTGACCAATCTAAGGTTTTTAGACACGCGCCCGCCTCAAAGTCCTCCCCCACCAGCCTGAACTCCAGCGGATGAAAGAGTCACCGACATTTTTTTGTTTGTTTGCTTCTGCTGCGGCCCTACAGTATTTTACCAACTTGTGGTCTACATTACCCTACATTATCATAACAACTTGAATATCACCTGATGCATCCAAGTGACCTGTAAGACCATTTAAAATGTATCCACAATTCGCCTATGTCATAGTTCGCCTATGTCACAGCTCGTAGGGTGTTATAATGTGCTTATATCCCATTATGAAGATGGTATTTGTAGGAAGTGCTGCCATGAATCCTTGGTGGGTGACAGGGGGCAGGCTACAGTCTCCCATTCCATCCATCCACTTTGGATGTCCATCCACTCTTTCTCATTTCCTAGGTGATTTCCTGAGCTGTCACTCTAGTTAGAAGAACTCCGTGAGAGGAAGAGTGGCTGAAGTGGTCAGCGCATGACATGGTGTAGGGACAAGACATAGGGAGAGAGAGAGAGAGAGAGGGAAAATAAAGAAAAAAGAGACAGAGGGGTGGTCTCAGCCAACCTGTCCTCCCTGTCTGTGTGGCCACACTCGTCTTCTCGTCTCTCGTTTCTCTCTCAGCGCTTTGGCCAAGCCAGGGCAGGCAGTAAATCCACTTTCTTTTGGCTGGGTGTTCCTGCTGACACCTTCACGAGCTCGCACAGCGGAGAGAGAGAGGAGAGAAAAGAGGAGAGGGAGGGGAATAGGAGACAATTAAAGACAGAGAGAGAAAAAAGAGAGAGAATAGAGAAAAGGTGAAAAAGAGAGAAGAGACAGAGTTTTGAAAAAAAAGGGAAAAGAGAGAAGAGAGATTGAAGAGAGAGAGAGACACAGCGTGTCTTGGCCAGAGATGCAGTGTCAGATTCTCTGAGAGCAGTGTTGTCCTGGGAAAAGTCAGTCAGTGTAACAGAGATAGGCCAACAGAACAGCGTGCCGTAGGTAGAGCCGAGTTGACTTTTCACATTACAATGTTACACTGCACATATTCATCACACAAGTCAGCCAACTATTCCACTCAAGTGGCGCTTGTGTTTGGGGAGCTCAGCTCTTATATTGTCTTTGTACTTCTTTACCTCCTCACTCAGTCTCAAGAATGTTATTGATGTCATGGTTTGTGTGGGGCTCCCACTGACTCATAAGTGCTGTGTAGGATAACCTTGTAATTACATTTGCAGCTTTTGTCTCCTACTCTTCTTAAGGAGGGGATCTATGGGTCACAGTTTGTCAGGTGTTTTTGAGATTTGCCAGTTGGGGTGTCTCTTTTTGGGGGGAGAGTGGCTGTGAACGCATCAGTTGAGAAATACTGTGAATTAATGGTTATCAGTTGATTATAGTTATCTCAACAGGATGTAAATGATATGGAATGTTCAAGATTGTGCCCACGTTGTTCAGACAATATATTCTCATGTCATGCTTCCGAACAGAAAGGTAAATCAAAGTCAAAAAGCAATTGCGAGACAAACTGGTTTGAATCAAATCATAAAAACAAATTCCAACTTTTTCAAGCTTATCAAATCGCCATTATACTGCTATTACTGTGCACCATGCAAATGCATGTCATTCTCAGTTCGGAGGCAAACGTTATCTCAGCATTTGAACTACCCCCTCCACAAATACCCTTAAAACATTCCAAAACAACAAGTCATTAAAATAGGAGATTATCTTCCATTGGCTGTTTATTTGTTCTTCTATTTCTATGCTCGCAGGTTCTTTTAAATTACATGAGGAAGTGTACACCCAGTGTACACCCACGGGGGTGAGTAGAGTACCACATCTCTGATGCACTTGCTAATAAACTCGCTCACCGAGTCAGCATACACATCAATATTATTTTCCAAGGCTATGCAGAACATATACCAGTCCACATGACTGGTATAGCGTGGAATCCATTTGGTCAGACCAGCGTTGGATGGACCTGAGCACAGGCGTTTCCTCTTTTAGCTTTTGCTTATAGCAGGGGAGAAATAAATTGAGTCATGATCAGATTTGCGAAATGGAGGATGGTGGACGGCTTTGTATGCATCGCGGAAGTTAGAGTAGCAGTGATCCAGAGTGCTACCAAATCGTGTTGCGCATTCGATATGCTGATAGAATTTAGGAAGAATTGTTCTCAGATTAGCTTTGCTAAAATCCCCAGCTACAATAAATGCAGCCTCAGCTTATATTGTTTCCAGTTTCCATAGAGTCCAGTGAAGTTCTTTCAGGGCTGTCGCAGTATCTGCTTGGGGTGGATAGCTGTGACTATAATCGAAGAGAGTTCTCTAGGAAGATAATGCTGTCGGCATTTGATTGTAAGGAAATCTAGGTCAGGTGAACAAAAGGACTTGAGTTCCTGTATGTTGTTATGATTACACCATGAGTCGTTAATCATAAGGCATACACCCCCGCTGTAACGGCTTTCTTCTGTGGACGAAGGATCGGACCAAAGCGCAGCGTGGTTAGTGTTCAACATGTTTAATAAAGACGATAAACGTGAACACTACAAAATACAAAACAACAAATGTGAAAAACCGAAACAGTCCTATCTGGTGCATAGACACAAAGACAGAAGACAGGAAACAACCACCCACAAAACCCAACACAAAACAGGCTACCTAAAAACGGTTCCCAATCAGAGACAATGACTTACACCTGCTTCTGATTGAGAATCATATCAGGCCAAACATAGAAACGGGAAAACTAGTCACACAACATAGAATGCCCACTCAGCTCATGTCCTGACCAACACTAAAACAAAGAAAACACAAAAGAACTGTGAATTTGTCTGTCTCTGTGTCGAGTGTGAAGGAAGTTAGAGGTCGTTTTGTGAGCCAATGCTAACAAGGATTAGTGCAATGACTGGAAGTCTATGGGTATTTGCATGCTAGCGCCTAAGAATTCATTTAAGTCTTGAATCAACACTAGAAGTTTTATAGTGAAAAATCAACACTTGTTAACACTGGCCAATTTGCTGTATGTTATGAAAGGGACACATTTGCAGGGTTCCATACATTTCAATAAACTTTTAGAATTCTGAAGAACCGTAGATGCCACGTCACGAAACCCACACTCAAAGGTTCTTTAACGGGGAAGAGTTCTTCAAGGAACCTTCAGAGCTGAGGAAGAACCATTTAAGAATCATCTTTTTTTCAGTGCAGTAACACATAAGTGGCTAATAACTTCACCAACTTCTAAAAACCTTGGGCTCTGCTTTTCCTTCTCAGGTAATTGTACACACCCACACACCAATCTGATTCCCCTTTCTCTTTCTCTAACACAACAATGAACCATCCCAGCCTGATATAGTAGTACAGCTCCTATAATATAAACATGATGCTGCATTATGCATTATTTCACAGTAAGATTAATCAGTGGGCTTGGCATGGGATAGCTCTGCCAGGAGACATCAGACAAACCCTGCCTGCCTGACTGGCATTATACCCTGGAGAGCCAGCCGGTGATAGAGGAAACGACTTGCCTCTGGTACACAATCTCCCACCGGAATCCATATTGATTACACCTGCCACGGGCGCGTGCAGTATCTCTGTAACTCTGACAGTGCACTGGCGAGGCGATGTGGATAAACGCTCTATCACTGATGTTAGAGGATGTTTGGAAGGCAAGTTGGGGAGTTTTTGTTGTTGTTTTTTACAGGTGAACACACTGTAGCAGGTGTTATTGAAGTCCATGGGTTGGCTGTTGCATGAAAAGCTACTGTGTCTATGAGATTTACAGTGTAATACCAGGTTGATAGCTCTTTTTTGTTATTCTAGGTTCTTTTTGGCTACAGGCTTATCTGAGAAATTAATGGATTGACAGGACTCATCGCAATGCACAGAGGGAGTTAGAGTCGGGGAGGTATATTTTTCGAGAACACCTAAGAACACCTCCATGAGCTGTTCACTTCTTTGACTGTTGCTTCTGAAAATCCGATGACTTGTGCGTCAGGAAGAGTAGGGGGAAACGGATTATTTTGACGAAGCTCCCAGATGTAAAGGCTAGAGGGTACATAGAGCTGTTGATTATTGAGATGAACCACTATCAACTCAATATTTTTATAACAAAGGTGAGAGGACTGTGAAGTAGGAAAACAGCTGCTTTCTTGCGCAGGAGAGCCACAGAGAAGTGGTGTAAAGTACATTTGTTGGAAATGTTCCAATACTCGTGTTACATTGATAGGTGCGTGTATTGGAACATTTCCTGTTACGCCTGAGCATTTAAAATGTAACGAGTACTTTTGGGTGTCAGGGGAAATGTATGGAATAAAAAGTACATTATTTTATTTCGGAATGTAGCGGAGTTGTGAAAAATATAACTTATATTGTGTACCTATCAATACAACGCTTAGTCATTCCTACTGCCTCTGATCTGGCAGACTCACTAATCAAAAATACTGTGTTTGTAAATTATGTCTGAGTGTGGGAGTGTGTCCCTGTCTGTCCGTAATTTTAAAAAAGAAAGAAATATAAATCGTGGCGTCTGGTTTGCTTAAAACAGCAATATATAACTTTTGGGGTGACACGACCAAATTCACATAGAAATGTGTGTTATAGATCTGTCATTCTCATTGAAAGCAAGTCTAAGATCCAGTAGATCTGTTCTATGTGTGCTATTTATGAGCTTCCCGTTCTTAAGTGTCATCTTCGTATCTTTAACTTTTGGTTTTGTACACCAGCTTCAAACAGCTGAAAATACAATATTTTGTTGATAGAAAATATATTTCATAGCAGTTTAGATGGTACAATTATTCTCTACATTGTACTTGCTTGTTTTGTCACATAATCTGAAATTAGGAAATGGCAGAGGGATTTCTGCCTAGTGAATCTGTTATTTAAGGAATGTGATGTATAGCATTTACTTTTACTTTTTTCTTTTACTCTAGTATGACAATTAAGTACTTTTTTCACTCTATACCAGGCGGTACTTAAGTACCTTTCAAACCAGATACTTTTAGACTTTTCAAGTAATATTCTATTGGGTGACTTTCACTTTTACTTGTCATTTTCTGCTAAGGTAATCCCCTTTTGAATACTTTTTCCACCACTGCCACAGAGCGAGCCAGTCAAATGGGTGTAGTGGATTCATATGGGTTAGTTAGTTTTAGGAACTAGGATCTAGCAGTCAAGTTTTTCTTCACTCCACAACCCTGGGGCTTCTCTCTCGTTCTCTCTCTCTTGTTCTCTCTCTCTCTCTCTCTCTCTCTCTACAAAAGTGGAATAACCAATAAAAATTAATATATATTAATATATATTATCTACCTCACTTGCTTTGGCAATGTTCACACATGTTTCCCATGCCAATAAAGCCCCTTGAATTGAATTCACTTATTTAACTTTTTATTTCACTTTTGTATATATATATATATACAGTGTTGTAACAATGTACAAATGGTTAAAGTACACAAGGGAAAATAAATAAGCATAAGCATATGGGTTGTATTTACAATGGTGTTTGTTCTTCACTGGTTGCCCTTTTCTTGTGGCAACAGGTCACAAATCTTGCTGCTGTGATGGCACACTGTGGAATTTCACCCAGTAGATATGGGAGTTTATCAAAATTGGATTTGTTTTCGAATTCTTTGTGGATCTGTGTAATCTGAGGGAAATATGTCTCTCTAATTTGGTCATACATTGGGGCAGGAGGTTAGGAAGTGCAGCTCAGTTTCCACCTCATGTTGTGGGCAGTGAGCACATAGCCTGTCGTCTCTTGAGAGCCATGTCTGCCTAAGGCGGACTTTCTCAATAGCAAGGCTATGCTCACTGAGTCTGTACATAGTCAAAGCTTTCCTTAAGTTTGGGTCAGTCACAGTGGTCAGGTACTCTCTGTTTAAGGCCAAATAGCATTCTAGTTTGCTCTGTTTTTTTGTTAATTCTTTCCAATGTGTCAAGTAATAATCTTTTTGTTTTCTCATGATTTGGTTGGGTCTAATTGTGCTGTTGTCCTGGGGCTCTGTGGGGTGTGTTTGTGTTTGTGAACAGAGCCCCAGGACCAGCTTGCTTAGGGGACTCTTTTCCAGGTTCATCTCTCTGTAGGTGATGGCTTTGTTATGGAAGGTTTGGGAATCGCTTCCTTTTAGGTGGTTGTAGAATTTAAAGGCTCTTTTCTGGATTTTGATAATTAGTGGGTATCGGCCTAATTCTGCTGTGCATGCATTATTTGGTGTTCTATGTTGTACACGGAGGATATTTTTTGGTGTTTTTCCCATTTTGTGAAGTCTTGGTTGGTGAGTGGACCTCAGACCTCACAACCATAAAGGGCAATGGGCTCTATGACTGATTCAAGTATTTTTAGCCAGATCCTAATTGGTATGTTGAAATGTATGTTCCTTTTGATGGCATAGAATGCCCTTCTTGCCTTGTCTCTCAGATCGTTCACAGCTTTGTGGAAGTTATCTGTGGCACTGATGTTTAGGCCAAGGTATGTATAGTTTTTTTGTGTGCTCTATGGCAACAGTGTCTAGATGGAATTTATATTTGTGGTCCTGGCGACTGGACCTTTTTTGGAAAACCATTATTTTGGTCTTACTGAGATTTACTGTCAGGGCCCAGGTCAGACAGAATCTGTGCAGAATATCTAGGTGCTGCTGTAGGCCCTCCTTGGTTGGTGACAGAAGCTCCAGATCATCAGCAAACAGTAGACATTTGACTTCGGATTCTAGTAGGGTGAGGCCGGGTGCTGCAGACTTTTCTAGTGCCCGTGCCAATTCGTTGATATACAGTATATGTTGAAGAGGGTGGGGCTTAAGCTGCATCCATGTCTCACCCCACGATCCTGTGTGAAGAAATGTGTGTGTTTTTTGCCAATTTTAACCGCACACTTGTTGTTTGTGTACATTAATTTTATAATGTCGTATGTTTTTCCCCCGACACCACTTTCCATCCATTTGTATAGCAGACCCTCATGCCAAATTGAGTCAAAGGCTTTTTTGAAATCAACAAAGCATGAGAAGACTTTGCCTTTGTTTTGGTTTGTTTGGTTGTCAATTAGGGTGTGTAGGGTGAATACATTGGCTGTTGTACGGTAATTTGGTAAAAAGCCAATTTGACATTTGCTCAGTACATTGTTTTCATTGAGGAAATGTACGAGTCTGAGGTTAATGATAATGCAGAGGATTTTCCCAAGGTTACTGTTGACACATATTCCACGGTAGTTATTGGGGTCAAATGTGTCTCCACTTTTGTGGATTGGGGTGATCAGTCCTTGGTTCCAAATATTGGGGAAGATGCCAGAGCTAAGGATGATGTTAAAGAGTTTTAGCATAGCCAATTGGAATTTGTTGTCTGTATATTTGATCATTTCATTAAGGATACCATCAACACCATAGGCCTTTTTGGGTTGGAGGGTTTTTATTTTGTCCTGTAACTCATTCAAGGTAATTGGAGAATCCAGTGGGTTTTGGTAGTCTTTAATAGTTGATTCTAAGATTTGTATTTGATCATGCCTATGTTTTTGCTCTTTATTCTTTGTTATAGAGCCAAAAGATTGGAAAAGTGGTTTACCCATACATCTCCATTTTGGATAGATAATTATTTGTGTTGTTGTTTGTTTAGTGTTTTTCATTTTTCCCAGAAGTGGTTAGAGTCTATGGATTCTTCAATTACATTGAGCTGATTTCTGACGTGCTGTTCCTTCTTTTTCCGTAGTGTATTTCTGTATTGTTTTAGTGATACACCATAGTGAAGGCGTAGACTCTGTCTCTATGTTTTTGGTTGGACAGGTTTCTCAATTTCTTTCTTAGATTTTTGCATTCTTCATCAAACCATTTGTCATTGTTGTTCATTTTCTTCAGTTTTCTATTTGAGACTCTCGCGCTCACTCTCTCTCACTCTCTCCCTCTCTCTCTCTCTCTCTCTCCCACTCTCTCCCTCTCACTCTCTCCCTCTCTCTCTCTCTCTCTCGCTCTTGCTCTCTCTCTCGCAGTTTCCACATTCCACAAAAAAGGCGGTGAGAGAGCGAGATGGAAATGTGATCTATACGCACAATCCCAGGTCATTTGGAATGAGAAATTGTACTCATAAAACATTGACATGCAGCTCAGCACCTCGGCAGCCAGTAAACATGCTGCCTCACCGTATGGAAGTAATAGTGTAATAATTAAGATGAGTTTGATTATGTAGTGAAGTTTTGCTGTGTGGTCTTCGTGAAGTCGAGCAAACATTAGCTCTAGTCAATGATTCATATTCTGCACTATTCTCTGGAGCTTTGACACACTGTGCATTCTAATTTCTTCTCCTCTCTTCCTGAAATCAGAGTCTGGCCCCCCAACCACTGTGGTAGTATCAGCGTCTCTCTTTGGTAGTGTTCATCAAAGACGAGTCTCTCCCCTGACACTGTTACACGAATATGGGATGAAGTTGCTCAACTTTTATTTGTGTAGCTATGGATGTTTAAATATTTTCGCTATCTGAGAGCTTCGTTTGTTTTGACCTCGCCATCAGTTCTGTGACAGGGAGCACGAAACTCAAAACAGCGTGGCTTGTCTCACAGACACACACACAGAGAGAGAGAGAGAGAGAGAGAGAGAGAGAGAGAGAATGAAAAGAGAATGAAAAGGATGAACACTATCCAAACAAGTAGCGAGCTCCTCTGCTTCCTGGTGACGGGTGACACTGATGAAGTTGCCTAAGCATTAATGGCACTGAAACAAAAATAAACCATCTCCAAGTATAAATCGAGACACACACACACACACACAGCTGCGGAGGAAAGAAGTCAGCAGCGTTGTCTTTGATTTATCCCTCAGGGACAGGCAGCATGTGTGGAAAGGAGAAGAAAAAAAAGTCCACAGCACACAAGGAACATTCTAAGCTCGCCACAGGAAATCAATTTATTTGAGAGGGCAGCCCGGAATAAAAATAGGGAGTCCCTAACTATACACGGAATTAATTGCCCAGATTTTGTAGAGAGAGTGAGAGAAGACGGAGAAGACTCCAGAGAGCCAAAGTTTGTTCTACCGTCTTGTTCTTGTGTCGGTGTTATGGAAATATTAGTCTAGTCGGCCTGTCATGTTTTGGGCTTGTGTTTTTCTCATTGTCTGCCACTGTCAGAGCTCCGCTGAAGCTCAATCATCTCGCAGATATGATGACGAACAGTTGAAGACGGCCTTATTTGACAGGAAATGAGGATTTATCACGAGCAAGAGACGGCAATAGGCAATAAGTGTTTTGTCACACTCCACTGAGTTATGACTGGGTTTCAGTGTGTGTTTGTGTGTGTGTGTGTGTGTGTGTCTATGTCTGTGTGTTTGTGTGTTTATGTCTTCCTGTCTATCCGTGTGCAAGCGTTTGTGTGTGTGTGTGTGTATGTGTGTGAGCCGTGTGTGCATGTCTATATTTATTTTATATATTTTTATTGAACCTTTATTGAACTAGGCACTAGGATGCATGTATATGTGTGTGTGTGTGAGGGAACGCTGTGTGTGTCGGCCTTAACGTGGGCCGTTGTGCCGCTTTTAATGAGATCTCACAGCGTGTTTAAATATTTAACAATGCCTAGTGTAGCCTCTCTGACAGCCGCCAGGGAAGCCAACCGGGGAGGTTTCATTCCATCACCCCGCATCATCCATCCCCCCCGAAATATCAAAGCTAGACTAGACTACGTCTGGAAATGAGATTGGTATTTATCATATGCACCAACCCTCTACCTGAGAAATGATATGTACACAGAGCTTTAAGTAAAGTGATGAATTATGCATTCAGAAATATCAAATTAGCTTTTTAAATTGAAAGGTATTCAAATGTTGATGAAGAGGGGTTTAATAAATGCATTCTACAGAAGATAATGGTATAGGAAACCTACAAAATAATAGCAAGAACCCCCTCTGCAGTTTAGAAAATGCTGTCATAATGCTGTGCTGATAAACATTTACAATGCATGTTTAGTGGCCTACTTAATGGCCTACTCTTCACAGAATATGTCCCTAAAAACTATCTACAGTGTCATAAAGAGTCTGTATTGTAAAGTCCACTGAATATTACCCTAAAAAAGGACAGTTCACTGAATATTCCCCCTTAGTAGACTGTAAAGATTTGGCATGGGTCCTCAGATCCTCAAAACGTGCTACAGCTGCAACATTGAGAACGTCCTGACTGGTTGCATCACTGCATTGTATGGCAACTGCTCAGCCTCCAACCTCAAGGCACTACAGAGGGTAGTGCGTACGGCCCAGTACATCACTGTGGTCAAGCCTCCTGCCATCCAGGAACTCTATACCAGGCGGTGTCAGAGGAAGGCCCCAAAAATTGCCAAAGACTCCAACCACCCAAGTCATAGACTGTTCTCTCTGCAACCGCAAGGCAAGCAGTAACGGAGCGCCAAGTCTAGGTCCAAAAGGCTTCTTCACAGTTTCTACGCCCAAG
Organism: Oncorhynchus tshawytscha; assembly: GCF_018296145.1. Lineage (NCBI taxonomy): Eukaryota > Metazoa > Chordata > Actinopteri > Salmoniformes > Salmonidae > Oncorhynchus > Oncorhynchus tshawytscha. The sequence goes on along the minus strand of NC_056436.1, from coordinate 39,695,989 downwards.
CCGTAAGAATCCTGAACAGCTAATCAAATAACTACCCCCCCCCCTCCCCCCATGCACAAACATTTTTATGCTGCTGCTACTCTCTGTTTATTATCTATGCATAGTCACTTTACCTCTCTCTACCTATATGTACATATTACCTCAATTACCTTAACTAGCCTGTGCCTTAACTAGCCACATTGACTCTGTATATACTGTAGCCTCGCTACAGTTATTTTATTGTTGCTCTTTAGTTATGTCATTTTTCTATTTTCTTCTTTTCTATTTTATTTTGTAATTATTTTATTTCTGTTAATTTTAGTAAATACTTTCCTAACACTTATTTTTCTTAAAACTGTATTGTTGGTTAAGGGCTTGTAAGTAAGCATTTCACTGTAAGGTCTACCTACACCTGTTGTATTCGGTGCATGTGACAAATACAATTGGATTTGATTTGAAAAGGACCGTTCACTGAATATTACCCTAAATATTGACTATCTACAGTGTTAGTACAATGTCATAAAGAGTCTATGAATCTAAAGTATGACCAGAATCTAGAAAATCAAGATAATTCTGTCATTTACCGTACAATATCAAGACGCACTTATTTTAATCCTTCTATCCCCTGTATACATCAATGTCAAAACACTGTCCCTTGATCAAATTAAACCCGTTCCTCACTGTTGTCTTCTCCAGATCGAAAACTGAAAGTTTCTCCCCCACTAATCCTCCACCGAGATGATGATGGTGCTGGGCCAGTGGGGGCTGCTGCCACCCTCCCACTGTGTCTAGAGGGCAGAGCAGAGGAGGAAGGGGGAGGCAGGGCCTACCTGCCAGCTAGAGGATTCTGAGGAGGGCTGAAGGATTGTGCAGCCACTGAAGGGCCATGATGGGGCCCAAGGAATCTCCCCCTCCTTGTCCCAGCCTCCCCTTACCCAGACAGACAGAACCCATCCCTGCCTGTCTGCACGGGGCCAACTCGGCCCCACCACCACCACCAAATGAGTCAGTCCCCATACTGCTATATCTGGCAGCCAAGCCCGGTGGAAGGGTCCATGCCAGGGCACCAGACTCCCCCCTCTCCCTCCCCTACTACCATCCCCCATGCCCTCCCCACTCCCCTCACATCACGGTCCCCATCCCTCCTCTCCACGCTCATTATTCATGTCCCGAGGGACAGCTTTCATTAGATCTATAACTTAGAACCGGACCGGGGTTGCTGCTGCGTCCCGCCTGGATCTTTCGTTATTTGAATGGAGTTTTTTTCATACGGCTGGGTCTCTGTTGTGCTGATGAGATGTTGACGGGAGTAGTGTAGTGGAAAGGGTCCCCATTGCTGGATTATACCTGTTCTTCTCAGACAGACCACTCCTTCCTTTATCCAGCAGGGCACTGGGGTTGCCTTTTTCCCCCTGAACCTTCAGTGTGCTACACTCTTGGAAGTAAGGGTACGGTGTCGTCCCCTGGGGTACAATATAATCACAATGCACAAAGTACACTCAGAGGTACAACGTAATACTCTCACATGGCACGATCTTTTAGGGTACATGTGTGGATAAAGAGAATGAATGAAAGAGAATGATCCTACATTTTTGCACTCCATATTTTGAATGTATACTGTAAGGGAAAGGAAAGGGAAGGTGGACACCTAGTCAGTTGTCCAACTGAATGCGTTCAACTGATATGAGTCTTGCGCATTTAACCCGTCTGAGTCAGAGAGGTGCAGGGGGGCCTGCCTTAATCGACATCCACGTCCGTAGGTACAATCATCACACTCTCACTCTCAAGAAAAGGGGTACAATGTGAAGGTATATTTCTGTTTCCCAGGGTACCAATGCATTTAGTGTATCCTCAATATCCTTAATTTCAACAATTATTCATATTTGTCACCTAAAACGAATGGCTTCATCACTGGGGCGGTACCCTAAAAAAGCCAAATTTGTACCATAATTATTATCATCATCATATTTCCCAGTATCCTCTAACAGGTAGATTTTTTTTTGTTGAGTTGTTAATATATGTGTTTCTTGCATGTAGACCTACTGTCACGATCGTCGTAAGAAGCGGACCAAAATGCAGCGCGGTATGTGTTCATGATGATATTTTAATTAAAGAAAGCACTGAACACTGAATACAAAACAATAAAACGACCGTGAAGCTATAAGAACTGTGCTGACACACGCAACTAACATAGACATAGATAATCACCCACCAAGTACCCACAGAATATGGCTGCCTAAATATGGTTCCCAATCAGAGACAACGAGAGACAGCTGCCTCTAATTGAGAACCAATCTAGGCAACTGTAGACATACAGTTAACCTAGAAAGGGGCCAGCCCCATAAACATACAAAACCCCTAGATAAGACAAAAACACATACATCACCCATGTCACACCCTGACCTAACCAAAATAACAAGGAAAACAAAGAATACTAAGGTCAGGGTGTGACACCTACATTGATTGATTGATTTATCTTATACTACACAAAGATAAATAACATACGTTTTTCTAAACAAATCCAATTGGTTAGTTAGATTTTTTTTGTACCCATTATGGAAATGGTTGTTCCACTTTAAATGGCTTAGGTAGTCTCCACACAATGTTTCTAGCCCTGACAGTCATTATGAATGCAGGTTGCGGTTGAATAACATTCAGACTGTTGGATATGCTAACTCTGGCTGTATTCCAATAGGAATTACAAATCACTTAGCAAGCCAGCATAATGTGACTTGCAGTTAGGTTTTTTTTCTCCCATCTTTATTTAACCAGGTAGGCCAGTTGAGAACAAGTGCTCATTTACAACTGCGACCTGGTCAAGATAAAGCATAGCAGTGCGACACAAACAACAGCACAGAGTTACACATGGAATAAACAAACGTACAGTCAATAACACAATAGAAAAATCTATATACAGTGTGTGCAAATGAAGTAAGGAGGTAAGGCAATAAAATAGGCCATAGTGGCGAAGTAATTACAATTTAGCAATTACCACTGGAGTGATAGATGTGCAGATGAGGATGTGCAAGTAGAAATACTGGTATGCAAAAGAGCAGAAAAACAAATATGGGGATGAGGTAGGTAGTTGGTTGGATGGGCTATTTACAGATGGGCTGTGTACAGCTGCAGCGATCGGTAAACTGCTCTGATGCTTGAAGTTAGTCGGGGAGATATAAGTCTGCAACTTCAGTGATTTTTGCATTTCGTTCCAGTCATTGGCAGCACAGACCTGGTTAGGGTTAGGGTTGTTAGGGTTGTCTTGCAAGCCTAAGCAGTAAGGGTTGCAAAATCCTAGTTGGGAAATTCCTGGAAACGGGAGGGGTAAGCAGTGTTGTACCAGTTTAAGTGGTCCACGGTAAATGTTTGCCACTTACAAGGAACAAATGGCTTTGTTACTGTGGTGGTACTATATAAAAGCAAAAATGATGCTTTTGTACCTGTGGAGAAAGGTACTATCTGAGGTATGAACTGGGGTATAATTATGTACCTATAACTGGGGTACAATTATGTACCTTTAACTAAAAGTAAAAAAGAAGGACCTTACAGTGTAGAACAAAACTAAACCTATATTTCCGAAAGTGTACGTTTATGGACTGAAATGTTCCCTTGAATTTAGTTATTCACTTTTTTTTTCTCCCGAAAACAAAAGTTGGATCTTTGTGTGATAGCGCCATCTTGTTTGGATGTAACGTACATTGCTCAGGACTACATTAAGCCTTGGGGTAGAACATTCAGTAACATCACTCTTGAGTGTTCTGCAGCCAAGAATGACGAGAAATGAACAACATCTACGAAATGTGTTAGACATCATGCTACTACCACATAACTATACAGTTCTGCCTTGAGCCTATGACACACGACGCCAAAGTCGATTGGCCTGTGGCACTTCTGGCTCTAGTCGTTCTGCTCTCTCACCGCAGAACTTTAGTGTACTCTTGAGACAGAAGCTGTGCTACTCAGTTTTACATTTTAGATTTGAAAGGAATATCTATAAACATGAGCAGAGCTTTTTCTCTGAGTAACTGCTGAAATCCAATACATTTTTAGTCAGACTTGCAGTAAACAATTGGAAACGGCCCCGGACTAACGCCCTGGTAACGTATAAAATGTCTGGAGGCTGATACATTTCAGCACCTCAGGTTTTTTTTAACCCAAAGCAACGCAATTTTCACTCCTTGTAACACCAATTGTTTTGGACTATACTGCACAGACTTGCCCTACCTGAATAATTTCAACAAACATAATATAATTCCCAGGAATATATGTTACAAAAATAATTTTGGATGTTAGTATTCAAAATGATAGCATCTCTCCGGCCATTGAAAACACTGAGCGCGGTAATTGGAAGAAGAGGTTGCCTCTGCTGATGCATCACTGTAAAAGAGATCCGGCCCACAGTCTTGCCAAGATCATATGAACTAAAACCTCTAATTAATCTTCCCATCACTGACCAAATACAGCTTCCTACAACATAAATGAGTTACTGTATATGTTCAAGTGTGGGTGTGTGTGTGTGCATTGGTGATAGAGGGAAGGGAGAGATACAGAGAGCGAAGAGGGAGAGGAGAGAAAGAGTGTTTGTGTGCATATGTTTTTGTGTACATTGTGTGTGTGTGTGTGTGCACGTGTGTGTATGTGCATGAGTGCACAGTTTGCATTTTCATAAGCACATAATGTACACTGCTTTCACTGCCTCATATGCAGTCATTCTCAGTGGCGCAATACATGGCATCTGTCACAGAGGTGAGGTGTGCTTTTCAAATGCCCAGCTCACTCACTTCCACTGTAGTTGACAACGACCTGCTTCAAAGCATCAGAGTACCTGTGAATAAAGAAAACACTGACATTGCACTGTATAATACTCCTTATATAAGACACTCGGACAAGAACAGCTCAGAGCCAGACGCCTGGTATATTCAATATGTTTCCTTTAATTTGAAATAGTACTCAAACAAATGAGCAGTGTTATTGTAATGTGAAATGTATCATATTGCTCTGTGTGTGCGTTTTAATCCCTGGGTCCATATAGCTACTTCAAAAGGAAAATGTAGAGTTAGCTGCTGGCCCATACGTTTCAATGAAATAGATGTGACTGATGACTATACAAACCCTCCCTTTCATTTCCTGAATCTCAGGCCTAATAAAAATGGTTGTCACCGTGGGCTGTCTGGCTGCATATCCCTAAGTATCACTACTGACAGAACACAATGGCATTCATAATAACGTTTCTCCTCATCTCACTGATGGCAGTCATACAGAATAGGACATGTTGTGACATGCACTGGTCGGGGTCTTGGTTCTATCTGTGTATGTGTGTGTGTGTGAAGGAGAGAGACTGTGTGCTACTGTGTGCATGCATGATTGTGTGTGTGTGTGAGTGTGTAGTACTGGCCCTTTGCCATATGAGGCTTATCCACAGTCCAGATCCTCTACTACACCCTGCCCTCTTCTCACTAGCCCTGCCTCTGTCAAATCAATGGCACTCTACTACCACCTAGTGGACCACAACAGAATATTAGCCATCTGGGGCAAGACTGGGAGAGGAGGAGAGGAGCTGTTTACAAGTGGCATTTTTCCCTAATTAAAAGTAGCACTTGTTGGAGCACTTGGTCTGGAGAAGGACTGGCATCCACAGTGACGCAGGCCGGGCCCTCAATCCGCTGGTAAGCCTCCTCCACTCTGCAGACAAAGAGAATAAGTAATTATGTCCCACAAATTAACAAAGCACTTCAAATCTGGGTCAGCAGTACCTTTGAGATGGTATACCAAATTAATTGCTTTTCCTGATCACATGAACTAACCAGGAAAATGCTAAGGGCCATAAGGATGAGTAAAGCTATAAAATAATGATCACAATGGTTTTTGATAGTTGTATGTCAATTTTAGACTGCAAATTGCTATGCCTTTGCCTGGTTCATCCATATACCGTAATATATTTCACATAATAAGTACCAAAACATACGGCCATAGTGGACATTGAGCAATAGTAAGAACAATGGTCTAGAAGATTAAAAAACAACAACTGACAGCACACAATCATCATGCCAGAGGTTTGGACAGGTGATGGACTGAGAGCCAGAGTCCAGACTGTCAACAGTGATCAACAGCTGTCTTCCTTGAGGATAATGACTGCTCGTTGAATATCTGGTGAGCCCATGTGAAAAGCATTCATCCCAAATGGCACCCTATTCCCTATATGGGGCACTACTTTTGACCAGAGCCCAATGGGCCCAGGTGAACGGTAGTGCACCATGTAGGGAATAGGGTGCCATTTAGGACAAAGCCCAGGATGTCAGCGGGTAGAATGAATGAAAGTTGCCATCGACCAGTCTGACTACTAGCAGTGCGTAATGGAGCAGACCAACTCAGCAACAAATCACTTGTTCTTTCGTCATCAGATGGTTCCCCTCGGGATGGGAACTGATTGTTAAGTGTTTGATGGGTCAGACTAAGACGGAGTAGGACCTGATGTCCACTCAATTAGGTACAGTAGTGTGTGTGTGTGTGTGTGTGTGTGTGTGTGTGTGTGTGTGTGTGTGTGTGTGTGTGTGTGTGTGTGTGTGTGTGTGTGTGTGTGTGTGTGTGTGTGTGTGTGTCTGTGTGTGTGTGTGTGTGTATAGGGTGTGGACATGTTTAACTAAACTTGTGGGAACCAGAATAGTAAACAAACCAAAATTTAACCAACTGGGGACATTTTGTCAGTCCCCACAAGGAAAATGGTTCATTCTAGGGGGTTTATGGTTAGAATTAGAAGTTAGGTTCAGGAAAGTAGGATTTTCAATGGGAATCAATTGTATGTGCCCCCAAGGTTGGTTAAACAAGACTGTGTGTGTGTGTGTGTGTGTGTGTCTGTGCGCGTGCAGATCACAGTTAGTGATGCTCATCTGACCACTTCAATTCAGCAGTGTGTAAGGTCTGTTAATAAACCGCTGCAAAGTGTGTGCGTTCACCACGTCTTTATACATACACCGAAACAGTAGGTGCTGTCAATATGTTGGAGTAGAACATGTAATATGTACTACTATATATCTACTCACTTCAGTATTGTGAGCTGTATCACATTCTAATACAGTGGTAAACTTGAAGTATAGTTTCGTCTGAATTTCAGTCATCTTACTTTTTTGGTCAAAGTAGAGGGGGGATAGATGAAGGGGAGACACTGTAGGAAGGTTGGACACAGAGATCAAACCTCGGCCTCTGCGGTCGACATGTGCGCTTGAGACAGGTGTGTTCCCACTATAGACCACAGGCTCTGCACAAGAAATCTTACTTCTGTCTGAACAGGTGATTGGCCTCCAGCTCCTCCTCCTCCATGGTCTTGTCCTGACCTCTGACCTGTAGTCTCCTCATCCTCTCCTGTGAGCTGAGGCTGAGCATCAGCACCAGGCTGGGCCTCAGGAGGTCCCCTGGCCAGCCATACACCTCACTGCCAGCCTGGGGAAGGTTACCCAGCTTACCACCCACCGCCGTGGCAATGGCGTAGGCTGCTGTGCTGTGCCAGTACCTGGGAGGAATGGAGAGTATAGGGGGATAGTGGGTTGTTGTGAGCCTCAAAGACCAGAGACTATGTCTGGCCTACTGGTGTTGTTTGGTGGTTCATTCACAGCTATGTTGAAAATTGGAACCTTTGCTGTGCTTTTCCACTTTTATGACATTAAAGTGGCATAGCCTACTAAGGCAGTTACACATATACATTTTCACCATACAATGGCCGTGTCCGAATACCCCTACTTGCTTTCTAAACAGTAGGCTGATTGGGTATGTGAAAATAGAACGTTTTATAGTATGGGATATTTATTTTGGACCTAAGCTTGTCGCCTGCCTTCCCGTCTTTGGAACACCGACTCCCATTGTTAGGGCGGAGACGTGCATCTCATCATTATATACAGATCTCTGGTGTAAGCATACTGTAAACGCTCATAAAAATGAAAAAAGAACAATTATGAACTTTCATTCGTAGGCTAGGTTGCAGTCCCCTCATGATTGGTATAGGGAGAAGTTGAGTATCATGTAGCAGCCTAAACCTATGGATGTTACAGTGAGCTGGGTGAATGGAATATGAATCATCCAATATGCTGTAATAAAAACAAGTTCATGCTCCTAAAAAAAAGAAGATTGTCCTCCCTCATCTTAAACGGCACCGACAGCCACTGAGGGTTAGTACACGGTGTGTAGTTTTAGTAAGAAGTAGGCAAAACAGATTTCAGAAACAGCCATACATTCAGAAGGGATGACATATCCCAACTCATCAAACTTGCTACAACACCAAAGCTATTTCATCCTGCCCTTACCTGTCTACAATGACAGGTGCTTGTCTGGCCTCCTGGCCTATCTGTCCTGCTGTCAGGTAATTCCCAAGGGCGTAGAAGGCCCTGCGGATGAGGGGGGGCTCAGTGTCGAAGCGGGCCCTCCATGGGGACAGACACTGCGGAGGGGACTTAAGGAGAGTGGCCCCCAGTGCCTCCGTCAGGGACTCAGTCAGAGTGGTTTTGCCTGAGCAGTAGTGGGAATAGAGAGAAATTAGAGAAGGGAAAAAAAGCATTGTAACTGACTGAAAGAGCATTCAGTTTTGTATGACCTGAGTTTTTCCTGATCGAAAGGAAAGGAAAACTCCTGGCCGTATACAATCGGCTACATTGTATTGGCAAGGACAATAGTGAAGTAGTGATGGTGTTAACCTGTAGCATCCAATCCCTCTATGACAATAACAGGAAAGTCCGTTTTCTCCTTAGACTCGAGTCGCTGGTCCACAAGCTCCAGCACTGCCTTGGACTCCGGGATGATGTCAACACACTACAGATGAGGAGCAAAGTAGATGGAGATGAGATAAGGTTGTAGTTGGCCTGTGTGAATATCATGTTATTCCTTTCTCCACCATTGGAGTGTGACATTGCTAGGTTTTTATTTTGTCCCTGACTGCACCCAGTATTACACAGGCTTATATAGTTTACCACAGTATGAGTCATAATATCCATACTCAAACACGGAAATGGTTTCAATAGTTTTTCCACCATTCATTTTATCCATTGTGGATTTTAGAAACACCTCAAATAAGCTCTGTGTTTCGTGTAGGTTTACCCTGGCGCGACATTTTGATAACCGTGTAAATCCCTCTCGGACAAGGTGACATTTTGATAACCGTGTAAATCCCTCTCGGACAAGGTGACATTTTGATAACCGTGTAAATACCTCTCGGACAAGGTGACATTTTTACCCCCTTTTTTGTGATTATGATCTTGTCTCGTCGCTGGAACTCCACAACAGGCTGCCGAGAGGAGAAGGTCGAGTCATGCCTCCTCCGAAACATGACCCGCCAAGCCACGCTCCTTAACACCCGCTCGCTTAACCTGGAAGCCTTGCCGCACCAATGTGTCGGAGGATACACCGTTTAACTAACAACCGATGTCAGCCTGCAGGCTCCCGGGCCCGCCACAAGAAGTTGATAGAGCACAATGAGCCAGGTAAAGCCCCCCGGCCAAACCCTCCCCTAACCCGGACGGCACTGGGCCAATTGTGCGCCGCCCTATGGGACTCCCAGTCATGGCTGGTTGTGACACTGCCTTGGTTCGATTCCAGGCTGTAGTGACACAGCAATAATGCGGTGCAGTGCCTTAGACCGCTGCGCCACTCTGGAAGCCTCAGACAAGGTGACTTTTATCAATTAATTCGCCTGTATTTACCACCCAATCATGAAATGCTAATTAGCTGCTAATGTGGCTATCATACAGAACTACAAATGTCTAGCTGAAGCTTCACGTCACATCACAAAAATGGAACCTTTATTTAACTAGGCAATTACTAAATGTAGAATTTAATACATGAATAAACAGAGAGAAAACATTGCTGACCCCAATGCAGCACCATTGCATAGAAAAAAGGCCACTCTAGGCGGGCCACGAAATAAAGAAATGCTGAAACTAATGTCGGACAATCAAATTCGAGATGTAAATAAACTAAATGAGTTAAGCCTGGGCCAATAACACAGGCCTTATTTAACACTGCTCCAATGAAAGTGTTCTTTGTATTGTAATTGTAACAATTGTGGGATGGTACCATGTGTGATAGATAACAGGTGGCATATTATTAGTAAGAAACTCTGTTTCCTACTACAGGCAGCTGGCTGCATAGTGATTGCAACATTGTAACGCTCCACTGCAGATGTTAAAGTAAAATTCCCTTCGGCCCCGGTAAGGGACCTCCTATATGTGGACGCGCGCACCAACATTTTCTACCAGGCTAATCATAGAATTACATAGATAATTGGAGCCTATATCTTTCTATTAAAAAAAATATGTGGTGGGCCTACCTTTTTAACAGACACAGTTATGGTATCCATAGGTGTTGGTATAGCCAAATCCTCCAATACCGTCACATGCAATCCTTAAAAACCAGGGCTCGAATTGAGTGAGGGTATCCCATACACTTTGTTAAGGAAAAGAGCAAAAAGGATATCTATTGTTTGCTTTATATTTTGAAATAAATACATAAAAAGTATCCAGATTAAATAAAGCGTTATAAAACAATGTTTAACTCGATGCCTTATGGTAGAAACTAGTTTTAAAATGCCCGCGAAGGACATGACTCCGATGTAAAAAAGGGATATATTGATTACTCTCTATGACATTCTGAGGCTTAGCTGCAGCTTATAATATTCGAGGAGATTTTTTTTTTTAAATGACTTTGCTATTCTGTCCCTATTAATTGAGCTTTTCGCTTTCTGAAAAGAGAAGATGTTTGCTTAAACCCAGGAAGCTTTTAGGGAAGCACTTCTGTTGCTGGGTTATGCAATAGACAAGTAGCCAGCAGTGGAAGCTTACATTTTTCTGCATCGATAGAGCCTCTGTCTGGGTGGAAAGGTAACTTTTGAAAGTGCCATGCTTAGATTCATAAGGATGTCTAAGAATTCATTATTTGAAAAACAGCATTGCAAACAAGACACTCTGGTTTGACATGGGAAAAATATGGTAAGAATGCCTATTTCTCTGTCCATTCTTCCCCATTTTCACTATCCACCTTTTTTTGAGACTTTTTCAGCGCAGCATTTTCTCTTGATTGCAAGCTGTTTTTTCCCTAATCAACACACAAAGAAATATAAAAAATGAATTTAATAGAGTCATTGGTGATTTCATCAACGTAATCTATATTAGGCTATGTCATTGACATTTAACTGGTTACATAACCTATTAACCAGATGTGTTAAAAATGTTGTTTAATTTGCAGCATGAGCCTATGAATTGGGCCGCTATTATGTTCAGTTCCCGAGACTTTCAGCTGAGAAGATAATTGGGCCAAAGCAAAACCTATTGCCGACCCCTTGCTGAACACAGTTTAGCTGGGATAGGAGGGGGGGCTGCAGTTTTTTTGTCTCGCCTAGTGTGGCAGAACGTCCAGTGCTGGCCCTGTCTGTAAATTCAGAGCGTTGTCAGATTGTCAGTTCATAAATTCAGAGCATTTCTCTCTTGGAGCCTTCAGAGTACACACTGGACTCTGGTCGAGGAGTAGGGTTGATCCGAGCGTTCTGACCTCACAACAGCAGTCAAGCACCAAAGCTAACTGGCTAAAGTTGGCTAGCTTGCAAGTTACTTCCAGACACAAATGAGAGAAAACCTCACTCTGACTATTTTACTCACTCTGACTATTTTACTCAAACTAGCAGAGCTGGTTAAGACTGTTTTCATAGTAGCGTGGTAGTGACTGTAACTGTGCTGCTAGTGTAACTAGTGATGCACCGGCATTAAACTTTTGGCCAATACTGATATCTGATATTTAACATTGCTTTAACATGCTGCCTTTTTAGCATTCGTGTACAGTTAAATAGTTAACATGCACACATGGATGCAGCAGTTTAAGGCACTGCATCTCAGTGCAAGAGACGTCACTAGTCCCTGGTTCGAATCCAGGCTGTATCAGCACAATTGGCCCAGCGTCGTCCGGGCCGTCATTGTAAATAAGAATTTGTTCTTAACTGACTTACTTAGTTAAATAAAGGTTACACACACACACACTGATCAAAAAGTTATTTTGTTGGCATTTACGTATGTCCCCATTACCAGTAAAACATAATCAAAACCTATTTCTTTCACTTACTTGCTGTGCTGTTTCATTGTTCATTTTAGTCGTTTCCTTCTCAACCAGGATTTCTATTAGAGGTCGACCGATTATGATTTTTCAATGCCGATACTGATACCGATTATTGGAGTACCACACAAGAAAAAAGCCGATACCGATTAATCGGCCGATTTTTATACATATATTTGTAATAATTACAATTACAACAATACTGAATGAACACTTTTATTTTAACTTAATATAAAACATAAATAAAATCAATTTAGTCGCAAATAAATAATGAACATGGTCAATTTGGTTTAAATAATGTAAAAACACAGTGTTGGAGAAGAAAGTAAAACTGCAATACGTGCCATGTAAAAAAGCTAACGTTTAAGTTCCTTGCTCAGAACATGAGAACATATGAAAGCTGGTGGTTCCTTTTAACATGAGTCTTCAATATTCCCAGTTAAGACGTTTTCGGTTGTAGTTATTATAGGAATTATAGGACTATTACTCTCTACATCATTTGTATTTCATATACCTTTGACTATTGGATGTTCTTATAGGCACTATAGTATTGCCAGCCTAATCTCAGGAGTTGATAGGCTTGAAGTCATAAACAGCGCAATGCTTGAAGCACAGCAAAGAGCTGCTGGCAAAGGCAGGAAAGTGCTGTTTGAATGAATGCTTACCAGCCTGCTACTGCCTACCACCGCTCAGTCAGACTGCTCTATCAAATATGAAATCAAAGACTTAATTATAGTATAATAAACACACATAAATACGAGCCTTAGGTCATTAAAATGGTCAAATCTGGAAAATATCATTTTGAAAACAAAACGTTTATTCTTTCAGTGAAATACATTGCTAAGAATAAGGAAAATGACTACAGTTTCAACTGGTTATTGTTTTCAGGCTGGTTGTATTGGTGATAGCTAGGTAACAAGCTAAAGCTAGCTACCCCAGAAGTTGCGGTCAAACAAATTATGCTTTATTACCAATGCAGTATTGTAAACACATCGTTCGTGGCCGGTGTTTGCAGACGTTTTTGTACAGCTTTGACAGTGCTACTGTATCTTTTTTGACATGCAAAGACCCAATTGGCGTTCCATAGTACGTATGTCTTGAAGCTAATTGCAGTGATGGTATTACTGTGTAACTCCAGTAGTAACTCCAGTAGGGCAACATCTGAAAAATAGCGGACTTGGTAGTGTTAACCGGTGCTCGACCAGTCTGCGAAAGCCAACATCACCAACAACAGAGAATGATTGATTGTCAAGGGCAATGAATTCCACTATCTTCGCTTTGATTGATTTTGCCTTTAAGTTGTCTCTCTGAAATTGTCTTACTCTTTCAAATGACTGCTCGACCTGTTGACTGCTCGATCCACACAGCAGACATTGTGTGGGCTAGGTTAGAAATGCTGTGTTGCACGTCTAGCGCAACATTTTACATGGCGTTATTATGTCATGTACCTACGTTATATAGGTATGCACAGTAGCTTTGACATCGGTTTTTGACATCGGCTTTAAACTAGACATCCGATATGTTCACGGATATATAAGTGTAACAGTGTTGCTTCCGTCCCTCTTCTCGCCCCTTCCCGGGCTCGAACCAGGGACCCTCTGCACACATCGACAACAGTCACCCTCGAAGCACCATTATCCACCGCTCCACAAAAGAAGCGGCCTTGCAGAGCTAGGGAAACAACTACTTCAAGGTCTCAGAGCGAGTGACGTCACCGATTGAAATGCTATTAGCACACACCCCGCTAACTAGCTAGCCATTTCACAAGGGTTATGCATGTAACTCAACCCCCTTTTGACCTCCTTTTCTGCAGCAACCAGTGATCCGGGTCACGGCACCAATGTAACAGTGTTGCTTCAATCTCTCTCCTCACCTCTACCCGGGCTCAAACCAGGGACCCTCTGCATACATCGACAACAGTCACCCTCGAAGCACCGTTACCCATTGCTGCACAAAAACCACGGCCCTTGCAGAGCAAGAGAAACAACTACTTCAAGGTCTCAGTGCGAGTAACGTCGCCGATTGAAACGCTATTAGTGCGCACCCCACTAACTAGCTAGCCATTTCACACCGGTTACACTAGCAACAACTGAATTATTTTATTTTGTTGTCAACCTTTGCTGACACCTGTCATATTCAACGGGTGTTGCGCATTCATTCATTAATCAGTTCTTCTGAGCTCTGGCACACTCAAACGAGAGACTGCTCTGAAACTGGTACATAGCCAAACTGAATTTACTTTTGTAAATTCACTCTGGTGTTTTTTTGGAGATGTTTACTGACACAGTTCGTTGTGCGTTCGTATAGTCATCAGTTATTATGCGCTCTGGCACACTCAGTCGAGAGTGCTCTGAAATCGGAGTAGATACCCAGAGAGAATTTACGAAAGCACATATTTTCGGCATTTATCCCAAAACTAGGGATGCACGATATATCAGTGAACATATCGGAATTGGACGATATTAGCTAAAAATGCCACCATCGGTATGTCTAGGTTAATGCAGATGTGCAAAACCGATGTCAAAGCTGACGGGCGTACCTATATAACGTAGGTACATGCCGTAATGACGCCACGTATAATTTTGAGCTACACGTGCAACACAGCATTCATAGCCCAGCCCACAATGTCTGCTGTGTGGATCAAGCAGTCAACAAGTCGAGCAGTCATTTGAAAGAGTAAGAAAATTTCAGCGACATCTCAAAATACAAAATCCATTAAAGCAGAGATAATGGGATTCACTGCCCAACCCTTCACTGTCATGGGTGATGTTGGCTTTGTCCAACTGGTCGGCACCGGTACATACTACCAAATGTGCAATTTTTCAGATGTTACCCTACCGAAGTTACACAGTAATAGCGTCACTGCTATTAGCTTCAAGACATACATACTATGGAACGCCATTTGGGTCTTCGCATGTCAAAAAAGATACAGTAGCACTGTCAAAGCTGTACAAAAAGTGTGCAAACAAGCAAACACCGGCCACGAACGATGTGTTTACAATACTGCATTGGTAATAAAGCATAATTTGCTCAACAGCAACTTCTGGGGTAGCTAGCTTTAGCTTGGTACCTAGCTAGAACCAATACAACCAGCCTGTAAACAAAGACCATTAGAAACTGCAGTCATTATTCTTAGGAATCCTTGTGAGTAAGTATTAGCTAGGTTGCCACTTGTTGTTCGCCTATTGAAACTGAGCTTCAGTTCATGAAAATAAATAGCTAGCCAGCTACTTAACCCTGTTGCCCAAAGCTAGCGTTATGAACAGCCAGCTAGCGTCATCTGGCTAATGAGGCTCGACCGGAGTTGGTTATGTGTTGTGAAGCTAGCCACAATAAAGATTAGGCACAATAGTGGAATTTGGGGTTTGCCTTCAAAATAAAAGTGTCATTGACAGCGATGCAATTGAATACAATTAGTATAATTATGCCATACTTTAAAAAAAAAAAAGACTAACCGTTAAATCCACTATTGTGGCTAATCCTTATTGTGGCTAGCTTCACATAGATGGGTCCGACCCCCATCATTCAAATACAAACTGTTTTATAAATTAGGGTTATTTTAGATGACACCTAGCTATATAGTTAGCTAGCTAACTATAGCTACTGAAACAGCACTGTAGGTGAGCAAGACAACTTTACCAGCATCATAGCATTCGTATTGATGAATCGTAGTGTAATCAATGTGTAATAACTATGTAAAAAATGTATTATGCGTTAAATTATTATGTGACGTGCAGTCATATTCAGGTCCTGATTGGTCAACAAGCTTATTTGACACGTCAAATAGTGTTAACGCCTGGTCATTGTTTTATTTTTGACACGCAAAGACCCAAACAGAGTTCCTTAGCAAAGACCAAAACGGCATCCCATAAAAATCCTCGTTGAGAAAAAAAAAGACTGAATAAATGAACAACAAAGCAGCACAGCAAGTAGGTGAAAGAAATAGGTTTTGATTATGTTTTACTGGTAATGGGGACATATGTAAATGCCAACAAAATATATTTTTGGTCAGTGTGGTGTGTGTGTAACCTTTATTTAACTAGGCAAGTCAGTTAAGAACACATTTTTATTTACAATGACGGCCTACCCCGGACGACGCTGGGCCAATTGTGTGCCGCCCTATGGGACTCCCAATCACGGCCGGATGTGATACAGCCTGGATTCGAACCAGGGACTGTAGTGACGCCTCTTGCACTGAGATGCAGTGCCTTAGACTGCTGCGTCCATGTGTGTGTGTTAACTATTTAACTGTACTAGAATGCTTAAAAAGCCGCTAAAATTGTAAATATCGGTTATTGGTGTCTTTTTTTATACAAGGAAAATAACGGATAACAGTATTGGCCAAAAATGTCAAATTGGTGCATCACCACCCAAAATCCTACGCAAACCAGATGTAACTAATTTCGAGGGTTTTAGGATTACAAACCGGCCAGCTCTATACACATAATGACAACTGCACAAATACACGGCAACATGTGTCAACTGATTTGAAACATAAAAGTGTCACTATTCAAACCTGTTGCAGAACTTTGTAGGCATCCTCAAAACTATAGAATACGTCATAGTTGATAATGTTGAGAGTTGAAGGATGATGCACTGGCTTTTCAGCAGGTACCACGCAGTATTTCTCCAACACCTCCACCCAACCGTCTTCTGTATTGGACCACAGGTGTTGCGACCACTGTCTGTCCTCTCCCCCGCACAAGTAGGAGCATACATAGACTGGATCATTGCGAAGCAACTCGCCTAATACTCGTTCAGTCGCTGAGGACTTAGATGCGTCTTTTAGAAAATATCCTTTGATGACAGAATCTTTGACATTGGGCTGAAATATGGACATTTCCAAAATCGTACATTCCGGAGGTAACTCTTTTGAAAGTTTTTTTTTCAGTCCTCCATAAAACTTTGCTCTTTCAATTTTGTCATCGCTCTGCACATGGAGCGAGTAGCACATTTCATCAGCGAGGACATTTCTGAACACTTGTGGCCGCTCGCTCTGCTTGCTTGCTAGGGCGAAGTAGATTGGGTCAGAGTTCGTATCGAAGTCCACTGCAAAAACATAAGAAGACCACTGGCCCAAGCGGGACATCATGCGTCTTGCCATCTTGAATCAAACCACGAACGAAATGCACTTTCAGCTGAATCACAACTGACAGGCACGCCTGATTTGGGAAACTGGGGGGGGAACGAAACTTATGGCGCTTGACAGACAAACCGAAACTCGAGACACTTGATAAAACCAAAAACGAAAGTGATAAGGTGTGCCTATCATAATATGGCTGTTACTTACTGTCCCATGGCCTCACCTAAATGACACAAATGAGTCAGCAAATTTGCTTAGCACTATTACGGTATGAAGGCCTATTCAAAGCGCAGGCTTTTTATTATAAGCACTAACGTATGTAGGCATGTAATAGGACTGCATTTGAATAAATACATTATTGTTCATTTTATTTTCAAGTTTTTAGAGCGCTGCAGTGATGGTCATTTAGCCGAGTGCACCACTACTCATACACTGGGCACAGACGTCAGTCAACGTCTAGTTTTGA
This sequence comes from Oncorhynchus tshawytscha, assembly GCF_018296145.1. Taxonomy (NCBI): domain Eukaryota; kingdom Metazoa; phylum Chordata; class Actinopteri; order Salmoniformes; family Salmonidae; genus Oncorhynchus; species Oncorhynchus tshawytscha. The sequence continues at coordinate 39,678,383 of NC_056436.1, read as the reverse complement.
TTTAGCCTACATTTGGTTGAGTCGTCAACAAAGGTGAATTAAAAGTGAAATCGACAACAAAAAATGACCATGACATTGGATTTAGGTTCAAAGCAATTTTTGAAAATCCAACCAGTTATCCACGTTGATTCAACATGATCACATTTAATTGTTTGGTTGAAATGGCGTGGATTCAACCCGTTTTTGTGGGAGGCCTATTCAACTTTGGAATAGAAACTGCTCATGTGACGTTATGAAGATCAGTTACATTACAACGCCAGGAGACGCTTCATTTATTGCGGAGTCGAGTTAGCCCTGCATCAGAAGTTTCAACAGGACAGCTGAAGACTAGTAATATTGTTCTCTACTCAAGTCGTGTTTGTGAAGATGTTCCTACAGTTCTGCATGAGTTTCCTCCAGTGCATCTTTGCAACTGTCCTGGCCTGGCATGGATCAATGTGCGAGGACAGCAGGTGCACGTCGCATCACAGTTCTCTTCTACAGGAAAAATCAACCCAAGTGTCAATTATATATAGGTCCTACTCATTGAGGAAGCAAAGAGAGTTTTACAGCTTCTCAATGAATCTGATAAATTTGCCCCAAGATTATATTTATGCATTTTAAAATTCCCTATTTCAATTCACATGATATGTTATTAGATTAGTATTACAGCCTATTTCTATCTAATTTAATATTATATTCAGTGTTTATTAATGTCATACACGATAGAGATGATTTCTTGGGGAAATTATTCCAATAGTGCAAACATGAACTCCAGCTCCCAAGTGTCAGTATTGTCAGCAATGGCAGCATGATCACAAAGAAGTGGTTCCAAACATATGATAAGATGGTTTTCATTTTAGGTGTTAAAATAAAACATGGTAGGCCAACCAACGTTACCCTGGCGATTTTCATTATATCATAAAGCACCCATCATAAACAAACAAACCACATTATCCCCAGGAAAAAAACAAGTTAATGTTATTTACACTAGATGTCAGCACCGGGTTAGTTTTGATATGAGGTCACAAAAAGCGAACTCAGAGAAGCATTTCACACTTATTATTTGAAAGGCCTCGCAGTTGACTTTGATCATCAAAATGTTTTTAAAAACGACTTGTTGATATTTTCACTTCTATAAATATAAACTATCACATGGATGTCTGGATATGAATATATTTTGAATTCATTGGTGTTTCAAAATAACATTCTTTGAGAGATGATGTCAGTTTTATCACCAAAACTCTCCTTGGAGAATACCAGGACATTCTGGCCATTTCCTGTGACAGCTTTGACGAGGACACCAACCAGACTATTGGCAGAGCCCATGGCAGGAAGAGCCACCTGGACAACCTCTTCAAGGTCCGTGACTGGTGCCGGAAGTACAAAGTGGCGTTCAAAATCAACTCTGTGATCAACACCTTCAATGTGAATGAAGACATGAGAGAAAACATCACAGAACTCAACCCTGTACGCTGGAAGGTTAGGGTGTTCCAATGCATTAACATTACACACCAGTAATGCTGTATCTGTGAACAGAGGTGTCTTCTCATACCATAGATGTAACAAATGAGTTGTATGGCCTTGACTTCACTGTGTGTGCTGTATAGGTGTTCCAGTGTCTGCTGATCGATGGCGAGAACAGTCTGAGGGAGGCAGAGAGGTTTCTCATCAGCGACCAGTATTTTCAGGTCTTCCTGGAAAGGCACAGCAGCATTAGCTGCCTGGTACCAGAGGCCAATCAGAAGGTATGGGACTGGACTTAAGACAATATTATATTTTTTTATTGTCCGTTATTGATATTATGATGGTTCAACGACTACTACTCCATTAAAATTGTTTCCAAATGCTACTAAGGTTTAAAGTACACCATTAGAAAAAAGGGTTCCAAAAGGGTTCTTCTGCTGTCCCTATAGGAAAACCATTTTTGGTTCCAGGTAGAACCTTCTTTTGGGTTGTATGTAGAACCCTCTGTGGACAACATTGTAATACAAAATAGTTTTGACATTCACATGTTTCCTTGTTGTCTTCTCTTGTCAGATGAGAGATTCCTACCTCATTCTGGATGAATATGTAAGTCCTTTTTTTTCAATCCGTTATTTTACACGATACTCACTCTACATTCCAAGTCTTAGCATGCCCTTTAAAGGAGACAGTCCTCATCCATCAGAACTACTGAACAGCTGTCTAAATGCTTTGAGTTGTACAGGCATGTACCTTGATCAGAGTGGATTTACAGGTTCTAAGAAGGGTGAAATAAGATGCCGTTTTGCATATATTTTATATTTATAAGTATTAGGTATGAGGTTTTATAGCAGTGATATTTTGATAATGGACTAGATTGTCAAGAAGCTCTTCTATGAACAGCTGTTAACACTTTATAACAACTTTCATGATTAAGCCTTTATAAATGCTTATACAATTCTTTATAAATGATTCTTCATGTTCTAAATGCTTATGAATTAGACTTTTTTTTTAAAATGCTTTTTTAGATGCGTTTCCTGGATTGCCGAGAGGGGAGGAAAGATCCATCCAAGTCCATCCTTGATGTTGGCGTGGAAGAGGCCATTCAGTTCAGTGGCTTTGACGAGAAGATGTTCCTAAAGAGAGGAGGGAAATATGTGTGGAGCAAAGCTGACATGCGGCTCGAGTGGTGATCCACACATTATAATCAGTTATTGCTGTCACGCCCTGGTCTTAGTATTTTGTGTTTATATATTTATTTGGTCAGGCCAGGGTGTGACATGGGGTTATTTTGTGTTGTGTTGTGGTATTGGGGGTTTTAGTAGGTATTGGGATTGTGGCTGAGTAGGGGTGTCTAGCATAGTCTATGGCTGCCTGAGGTTCTCAATCAGAGTCAGGTGATTCTCGTTGTCTCTGATTGGGAACCATAATTAGGTAGCCTGGGTTTCACTGTGTGTTTGTGGGTGAATGTTCCTGTCTTTGTGTTTGCACCAGATAGGGCTGTTTCGGTTTTCATTATTTCATTTCGTTAGTTTTGTAGTTTCTGTATGTATAGGTTTTCCTTCATTAAAATATATCATGAATCATCATCACGCTGCATTTTGGTCCGATCCTTGTTCTACCTCTTCGTCAGAGGAGGAGATAGAAGAGAGCCGTTACAGAATCACCCACCACACACGGACCAAGCAGCGTGGTGACAGGCAGCGACAGCAGAAACAGCGAAAGGAGGACTGGACATGGGAAGACGAACTGGACGGTGAAGGACCCTGGGATCAGCCTGGAGAATATCGCCGCCCCAAGGAAGAACTGGAGGCGGCGAGAGCCGAGAGGCGCTGGTATGAGGAGAAGCAACAGCGGCAGCAGGAGCAACAATATCGGGACTACACTACTTGGGAGGAAATAGACAGGTGGGCTGTCGACCCAGAGAAAGTGCCGGAGCCCGCCTGGGATTCGCTGGAGCAGTGCGAAGCAGGCTATAGGAGAATGGAGTTGAAGAGAGAAGCACGGCGGCGCAGAGGGAAACCCGAAAGTCAGCCCCAAAAATGTATTGGGGGGGGGCTCAGGGAGAGAGTGGCAGAGTCAGGAGTCAGACCTGTGCCAACTCTCCCTGTTTATCGTGAGGAGCCAAGGAGGAGACTAGAACCAGAGCCGGTGTTAGAGGTGAGCGAAGCAGAGACTGTGAAGGAGTTATTAATGGGGAAATTGGAGGAGAGAGTAATGAGGGAGTTGCTAGTTTGGTGCTTTAGTTACGATATTCGTCCGACGGAGCGAGTCGGGGATTTGATGGCACCTGGGTCAGCGCTCCATACTCGTCCTGAGGTGCGTGTTAGTCGGCTGGTGAAAATTGTGCCAGCCTCACGCACTAGGCCTCCTGTGTACCTACCTAGCCTTGCACGTCCTGTGCCAGTCCTGCTCTCAGACTCTCCAGTACACCTTCACGGTCCGGTCCATCCAGTGCCACCTCCACACACCAGTCCTCCGGTGGCAGCTCCCCGCACCAGGCTTCCTGTGCATGTCCTCTACCCAGTGCCAGCACCACGCACCAGGCCATCTGTGCGCCTCGCCTGTTTAGCGCCTCCGGAGCCTCCCGCCTGTTCAGCGCAGCCAGAGCCTTCCTCCTCTACAGCGCTGCCGGAGCCTCCCGCCTGTTCAGCGCAGCCAGAGCCTTCCTCCTCTACAGCGCTGCCGGAGCCTCCCGCCTGTTCAGCGCAGCCAGAGCCTTCCTCCTCTACAGCGCTGCCGGAGCCTCCCGCCTGTTCAGCGCTGCCAGAGCCTTCCTCCTCTACAGCGCTGCTGGAGTCTCCTGCCTGTTCAGTGCAGCCAGAGCTGCCAGCCTGCATGGAGCAGCCTGAGCTGCCAGTCTGCATGGAGCAGCCAGAGCTGCCAGGCTACATGGAGCAGCCAGAGCTGCCAGTCTGCATGGTGCAGCCAGAGCTGCCAGTCTGCATGGAGCAGCCAGAGCTGCCAGTCTGCATGGAGCACCCAGAGCTGCCAGTCTGCATGGAGCAGCCAGAGCTGTCAGTCTGCATGGAGCAGCCAGAGCTGTCAGTCTGCATGGAGCAGCCAGAGCTGCCAGCCTGCATGGAGCAGCCAGAGCTGTCAGCCTGCAAGCAGCCAGAGCTGCCAGTCTGCATAGAGCAGCCAGAGCTGTCAGTCTGCATGGAGCAGCCAGATCTGCCAGTCAGCCAGACTCTTCCAGATCTGCCAGTCAGCCAGACTCTTCCAGATCTGCCAGTCAGCCAGACTCTTCCAGATCTGCCAGTCAGCCAGACTCTTCCAGTTCTGCCAGTCAACCAGACTCTTCCAGATCTGCCAGTCAACCAGACTCTTCCAGATCCGCCAGCCAGCCAGGATCTGCCGGAGCAAACTACCTGCCTGAGCTTCCTCTCAGTGCTGAGCTTCCTCTCAGTGCTGGGCTTCCACTCAGTGCTGGGCTTTCCCTCAGTGCTGGGCTTTCCCTCAGTGCTGAGCTTTCCCTCAGTCCCGGGCTTCCCCTCAGTCCCGAGCTTCCCCTCAGTCCCGAGCTTCCCCTCAGTCCCGAGCTTCTACCTCAGTCCCGAGCTGCCCCTCAGTCCAGTGGGGTCCTTGGTGAGGGTTATTAGGCCTAGGTCGGCGGCGAGGGTCGCCAATCAAAGGATGCGTTACAGGGGGACTAAGACTTGGATGGAGTGGGGTCCACGTCCCGAGCCGCCACCGTGGACAGACGCCCACCCAGACCCTCCCCTATGGGTTTTAGTGTGCGGCCGGGAGTCCGCACCTTGGGGGGGGGGTGTTCTGTCACGCCCTGGTCTTAGTATTTTGTGTTTATATATTTATTTGGTCAGGCCAGGGTGTGACATGGGGTTATTTTGTGTTGTGTTGTGGTATTGGGGGTTTTAGTAGGTATTGGGATTGTGGCTGAGTAGGGGTGTCTAGCATAGTCTATGGCTGCCTGAGGTTCTCAATCAGAGTCAGGTGATTCTCGTTGTCTCTGATTGGGAACCATAATTAGGTAGCCTGGGTTTCACTGTGTGTTTGTGGGTGAATGTTCCTGTCTTTGTGTTTGCACCAGATAGGGCTGTTTCGGTTTTCATTATTTCATTTCGTTAGTTTTGTAGTTTCTGTATGTATAGGTTTTCCTTCATTAAAATATATCATGAATCATCATCACGCTGCATTTTGGTCCGATCCTTGTTCTACCTCTTCGTCAGAGGAGGAGATAGAAGAGAGCCGTTACAATTGCTACACTTCTGTATGTATTTTCTGTATGTTTTTTTATTAAAAAAATAGTTTCCGCCTGTATAACTGCACTTTACACTTAAATATTTATGATATTCTAAAAGTTATATTGGAATCTTTTACTGCTACAGTGGGGCAAAAAAGTATTTAGTCAGCCACCAATTGTGCAAGTTCTCCCACTTAAAAAGATGAGAGAGGCCTGTAATTTTCATCATAGGTACACTTCAACTATGACAGACAAAATGTGGAAAATAATCCAGAAAATCACATTGTGGGGGAACTTTCACAATTCGTGGCTGACTAAATACTTTTTTGCCCCACTGTATACCTTGAGGCGTTTGTGTACTGTACCTTTAATTAGTAGTACAATTACACAACACAGCTACTCTACACAGACAACTATTTAATCACTCACTGGATAATAATAACTTGCTTTTTGTATGTCCAGATTTGTTGGTTTTTCCTTATATGTCCTGTTATCCAATTTTTTACATGTTCTATTCACCAGCCAAGAGGCTTATTTTCACTTTCGTGTAGTATTTGGAATTTAGCACTTTGAGTGAAATGTGGGGAATTTATGAATACAGTTGCTACTATTTGCAGTGTGTTACATCTGTCTCTGTATGTAATGTATCGCAAAAAAAAATAAAAATAAAGATGACATTGCATGATAAAGAATGATGTTTGTTAATCACAATCAATTTACAGGAAGCACATTTATTCAGTATCTGGATCAGGTTTGTTGCCATACAACCATTCCAATTTTAAGAGGCAACTACTGTAGCTTAAAGTTATATTCTATTGTTCTCCATCCATTTCAGTGGTTGTAGTTCTACTGTAGCCTAAATGTGCAGTACATGTCTATTGGGATAACTCAAATCCCCACCCCTGATAAGATTGCTCACTGGATCACTATGAGGATGGGTTCCCTTGGGACTGACATAATGTCTCTACAACATCTACAGTATGTTGTAATCAGGTCTTGATCTTTGTCTCATCATATCTGGAGATTCTTAATGGGACAATAGTCAGTCCCCCTTATATTAATAAGCAGGCCTATAAGCCTTCATCTATTGCTACTGAAGCTGAATACATGCATCAAGTAAAGCTTCATTTTCTTTCCTTGTTTTCCTTCATGTTCTTCTGTCTGTTCTAACCCTGAGATATTTCCTTCCTGTAAGAACCAACGCTGATGATGAGAAGCAGGTAAGGAGAGTGAACATTTAATCTTGCACAGACATGGAGCAGGACAGGAAAAGCGTCAGAACCGGGGGAACAAAACGAGATACGACAACCAATGCGGAAGCGGGGAACAGAGCTGGGGAACAGACAGATATAGGGGAAGTAATGACACAGGTGATTAAGTCCAGGTGAGTGCAATGACTCACAGATGCGCGTGACGAGGGAGGCAGGTGTGCATAATGATGGTGGCAGGAGTGCGTAGTACTGGGCAGCCAGGGAGGGTGAGTGGGAGCAGGAATGACAGTCCCCCCCCTCTAGGGGTGCCACCTGGCATCCCACTTGGACGAGCCTGACGGGCCGGCCGAGGCAGGGCGCTGGACCAGCTGGCTGAGAGCATAGAAGCCCGACGAACCAGCTGAGGCGTGGCAGCCTGACGATCTGGTTGAGGTGTGACAGCCTGATGATCCCGCTGGGACGTGGGAGCCTGATGATCCGGCTGAGGCGTAAAACCCTGACGATCCGGCGGAGGCCTGACATGGGATGGGTGCCTGCCGAGCCAACTAAGGCACCGAAAAGCCAACACTCCCCGATGCTTCATTTGGTGGCTTCCGCATTCTGTAAGAACCTACACTGATGATGAGAAGCAAGTACGGAGAGTGAACATTTTAATCTTGCACAGGACAGGAATAGTTCCAGAACCGGGGGAACAAAACGACATACGACAATCAATGCGGAAGTGCGGAACAGAGCTGGGGAACAGACAAATATAGGGGAGGTAATGACACAGGTGTTGAAGTCCAGGTGAGTGCAACGAATCGCTGAAAAAAAAAGAAAGAAGAAACAATTCTGAAATGAATCGCCTGACCACAATGGAATTAGATATCAAAATGTAATTTGCTTCAAAATGTAATAGGCCAATCAATAGGAAATGTAATTCAGGAATTGCATTATACAATAAGTTAATTTCCGACCAGGCCGATGACGAGTGAACATTTGATAGTGAAATTTGCTTAGTTGGGTAATCCTCTCCATAATGCACCATCGACATTGAAAGCAAAATGCCAGTGACGCCTTTCGTCATTTAGATAAAGTTAAACACAGTAGCTATTGATAAACTGGGTAGTTTGGGTCCTGGATGCTGGTTGGCTGAACGTTGTGGTATATCAGACAATATACCACGGATATGATGCAACATTACTTTTTACTGTTTCAATTGCATTGATAACCAGTTTTCTTCAAGTGAAAATGCCCGCGAAGTCAGTGTTTGGAGGATATATTGGCACGGGTGTTTGAGGACTGGCAAACCGTTCCAATATATCCTCCAAACATCGGCTTCGAGGGCATTATCACTTTTATACAACGGGTCACCAACATATTCAAATAACGGATTGACACATTTTCATTAAAAAAAACATTATTTTGTTGAATTTATTCATACTATTTCATCCTTTCATGAGATATAGACCCAACACAAATCTAAGGGTGCTACCCAAACTGGCTGGTCGTTGGTTCTATCAGTTTGATTGCCAGAGACGCAACCTAGTCATTAAGTATTTTTGTTCAGTATCAGCTTTTCATTCTAAATGTTCCATTGCCCATACTGGCTGGCAACGTTCTTATCCCTTGCTTGCTAACTAACCAACTACAGCTAACATACAGTTATGTCAAACAGTGCAGCCAGAATAACAGCAAATTAGCTGCATTTGCGTTTGTTTAAGCTGTTTTCTATTGACATTTCTTTATGTATATCCATAAAAATGATGCCAGCTGATTCATGATTTCGACTGGCTGAGAAAAGTTGTCTGCCTGCCTGTATTGTCCCGACACGTTCATCATTACTATGGGACAGCTGGAGATCGAATTTCCATATTGAAACAATGTCGCAAATATCGGAGAGACAGGCAGCAAGGTTAAATACAAATCTCCGCTGTTGAAAACCAAATGCAAGTAAAAAGGAAATGGGAAATAATGTCTAGATGCTTTTTATAGTGGAGATCAAGTTCATACATTGGATTGAGCAGTTAGATGGAACAGAGTAAATAGGCATGTCAATGTCATAGTTTGTGGAATAGAGACTGGCTGGAATGCAGTTTTAACCAATCAGCATCCAGGATTAGACCCAACCATTATATTAAATAGCAATTAGGCACCTCTGGGGTTTGTTGTATATAGCCAATATACCACTGCTAAGGGCTGTGTCCAGGCACTTCATGTTGCGTTGTGCATAAGGACAACCCTTAGCCTTGGTATACTGGCGATATACCACAACTCCTTGGGCCTTATTGCTTAAATATAATCAAATTAAGTTAGACCTATACACTTGGTGTCCAAACTTTTAACTGTCACTGAATATATATATATATGTATATATATATATATATGTATATATATATATATATATATATATATATGTATATATATATATATATATATATATATATATATGTATATATATATATATATATATGTATATATATATGTATATATATATATATATATATGTATATATATATATGTATATATATATATATATATATATATATGTATATATATATATATATATATATATATATATATATATATATATATATATATATATATATATATATATATATTAGGGAGCCTACACCCTAAAAGTAGTGGGATGAGGTGGTGGGTTTTGGGAAATAATGTATAGGTGCAGGGTTAGATGGTGCAATTTAAGTTTTTCACATTCCCCTTGTCCCTTTTTTTGGTGGGTCTTAAAATGTGCAATTCGCCTACAAATTACGTCATTCCAGTGTGTCACTTCGTATTTTATTAGGATCGCTTTTAGTCCTCATTTGGACTAATCTTCCAAGAGTCCTTAAACATTAAAATACAATTTATAACAATGAGCTTTTTGGTCAGAATTTAAATGAAATAGGCATAAGGTTAGCAGTGTGGTTCAATGTAGGTTTAAAATCACAAAATAGCACGCCTGATTTGGGAAACTGAGGAGAAAACGAAACGTATGGCGCACTTGACAAGCAAACCAAAACTTGAGCCATATTACCAAAAACGAAAGTGATGCAATGTGCACCTGACTGTCTGAGATAAGGGCTGCGTTTCAATCTCTTAAAAGACACACCCTCGTCCACTTACCCTCGCCTTATGCCCTTGGGGGAATCCCTGTCACTATCTTGGACATCGGTCCAAACGATTAGCCAAACAAGGGAAGTTCGCAATGTAAGCTCCTCAGCCCTCGTTTTTGATTGAGTTTGCGAGTGTACAATTATGTTAACTTCGGGCCTGAAACAGCCCATAATTCAATTCATGATGATTGTACATCTACTAAGAAAAGTCAGCCGAAACATAAAACCTTAACATCAATATGTGTAAGTCAATATACAAGTGTAAGTAAAAATAACGAACGTAAAAAGTTTAGAAATTGTGCTACTAATGCAAACGATGCCCCAAACAGTCTTGTAAAAGTAATTATGTTTTTGTTTGGTTAGCTTTTGGAAATTGTAGAAATAAAAAATGTTCCTTCTTCAGAAGTTCCAGCCAGACAGGCTAACGTTAGGTAGCTAATTAATTTGCTAGCTATCACACAGTAGGCGTATATTAATAATTATATAGTTAATATAAGTAGACATGCAATCATAATTGACTGTAGCGCATATAAAGCACGCACAAGCTACCTGTGGCTGAAAACACAATCATCGCGGTATGAATAAGTGAATAAGTGACGAAGGGCGGTCCATTTCACAATATTTACTTCCTTCCTCCCTCGCCCTGCTAGTGTACTGTATTCTCGTCAGACGTCATGATACGTCATCAGAAGTGTTCACTTAATTTGAGGGCTGCGGGAATAGGGTGTCTTTTAAGCGTTTGGAATGCAGAAGGTGGGCCTATCATAATATGGCTGTTACCTCCTGTCCCATGTCCTCACCTACATTACGCTAATGAGTCAGCTAATTTGCATGGCACTATTAGGGTATGACGGCCTATTCAAAGCGCTTAAGCATGTATGCGTGTAATAGGACTGAATTTGAATCAAGGCATACATTTATTTTCACGTTTTTAGAGCACTGCAGTGATGGTCATTATGCCTAATTGCACCACTACTCATACAGTTGGTAGCCATTGGGCACAGATGTCAGTTCAATGTTTAGTTTGGTTTAGCCTACATTTGGTTGAGTTGTCAACAAACGTGAATTAAATGTGAAATCGACAACAACAAAAAAACGTTTTACAAATCCAATCAGTTATCCACGTGGATTCAACATAATCACGTTACATTTTGGGGGGTTGAAACGTTGATTCAACCTGTTTTCGGCCTGTGGGAGGCCTATTCAAATGTGGACATTTCGGTTTCCTTATTAGCAAATAGAAACCCAGATGATGTTTTGATGAAACGAACGTTACTTTACAACGCCAGGCGACGCGTTGTGTATCGCGGTATACATATACATAGAGTCAAGTGAGCCCTGCATCAGACGTTTCAACTGGACAGGCCAGGTGAAGACTAGTAATATTGTTCTTTACCCAAATCGTGTTTGTGAAGATGTTCCTACAGCTCTGCATACGTTTCCTCCAGTGCATCTTTGCAACTGTCCTGGCCTGGATCGGTGTGCGAGGACAGCAGGTGCACGGCGCATCACATTTCTCTTCTACAGAAAAAGTCAATCCAGCTACAATCAAGGTGGTGAACAATGTTATTTCTCAAGCTGCGGCAACTCCAAGCAGTGTCAATTATCATTTTACCCGACAGTGCAATTATAAGTGTGGTTTTTGTTTCCACACTGCTAAAACGTCTTTTGTCCTACCTATTGAGGAAGCAAAGAGAGGTTTAAAGCTTCTGAAGGAATCGGGTAAGTTTGTCCAAATATTATATTTATGCTATTTCAAATCCATATTTAAATTCACATGATATGTTTTGACAGTATTATTATAGCCTATTGCTATGTCATTTAATGTTATATTCAGTGTTTACAATTCAGAATTTCAATATTTTTTAAAGGACTGGAAAAAATAAACTTTTCTGGCGGAGAGCCTTTCATACACGACAGAGGTGATTTCTTGGGGAAATTAGTCCAATACTGCAAACATGACCTCCAGCTCCCAAGTGTCAGTATTGTCAGCAATGGCAGCATGATCAGAGAAAAGTGGTTCCAAACATATGGTAAGATGGTTTTCATTTTCATTTCTGTGTTAAAATAAAATATGGTAGGCCAACCAACATCATAAAGCACCCATCATAAACAAACAATCCTCATTATTCTCATGCGGTCAGGAAAAAAAAAGGTCATTTGATTGACACTAGATGTCAGCACCGGGTTAGTTTTTGATACAAGGTCACAAAATGTAAACTCAGAGAAGCATTTCACACGTTTTATTTGAAAAGCTTCACAGTTGACTCCTTACAAAATGTAGGACTCATCATAAAAGGCATACTTTGATCATCAAAGTGTTTAAAAAAAGACTTGTTGATATTTTATCTCAATAAATCTAAACTGTCACATGAATGTGTGGATATTTATACATTTACAATACATTGGGGTTTCAAAATACAATTGTTTGAGATGATGTCCAAAACTCTCCTTGTCCTCACAGGCGAATACCTGGACATTCTGGCCATTTCCTGTGACAGCTTTGACGAGGACACCAACCAGACTATTGGCAGAGCCCAGGGCAGGAAGAGCCACCTGGACAACCTCTTCAAGGTCCGTGACTGGTGCCGGAAGTACAAAGTGGCGTTCAAAATCAACTCTGTGATCAACACCTTCAATGTGAATGAAGACATGAGAGAAAACATCACAGAACTCAACCCTGTACGCTGGAAGGTTAGGGTGTTCCAATGCATTAACATTACACACCAGTAATGCTGTATCTGTGAACAGAGGTGTCTTCTCATACCATAGATGTAACAAATGAGTTGTATGGCCTTGACTTCACTGTGTGTGCTGTATAGGTGTTCCAGTGTCTGCTGATCGATGGCGAGAACGCTGGGGAGAACAGTCTGAGGGAGGCAGAGAGGTTTCTCATCAGTGATCAGCAGTTTCAGGACTTCCTGGAAAGGCACAGCAGCATCAGCTGCCTGGTACCAGAGTCCAATCAGAAGGTATGGGGCTGGACTTAAGACAAAGAGAACACAATATTATATTTTTTTATTGTCTGTTATATACAGTATATTATGATGATTCAACAACTACTACTCTATTTAAGTTGTTTCCAAATGCTACTAAGGTTTAAAGTACACCATTAGAAAAAAGGGTTCCAAAAGGGTTCTTCTGCTGTCCCTATAGGAAAACCATTTTTGGTTCCAGGTAGAACCTTCTTTTGGGTTGTATGTAGAACCCTCTGTGGACAACATTGTAATACAAAATAGTTTTCACATGTTTCCTTGTTGTCTTCTCTTGTCAGATGAGAGATTCCTACCTCATTCTGGATGAATATGTAAGTCCTTTTTTTTCAATCCGTTAATTTACATTAATTTACATTACGTTATTTTACACGATACTCACTCTACATTCCAAGTCTTAGCATGCCCTTTAAAGGAGACAGTCCTCGTCCATCAGAACTATTGAACAGCTGTCTAAATGCTTCTCATCGATTGAGATTTATAGACATGTACCTTCACATAGTAAGTCCCAGAGTAATGTGTGCCTTCAATCTTGATCAGAGGGGATTTACAGGCTTTGAGAAGGATGAAATGAGATGCTGTTTTGTCGATATTTTATATTTATTAGTATTAGGTATGAGGTTTCATAGCATTGATATTTCGATAATGGACTAGATTGTCAAAAGGCTCTTCTATGAACAGTTGTTAACACTTTATAACAACTTTCACGATTAAGCCTTTATAAATGCTTATACAATTCTTTATAAATGATTCTTCATGTTCTAAATGCTTATGAATTAGACATTTTTTTAAAATGCTTTTTTAGATGCGTTTCCTGGATTGCCGAGAGGGGAGGAAAGATCCATCCAAGTCCATCCTTGATGTTGGCGTGGAAGAGGCCATTCAGTTCAGTGGCTTTGACGAGAAGATGTTCCTAAAGAGAGGAGGGAAATATGTGTGGAGCAAAGCTGACATGCGGCTCGATTGGTGATCCACACATTATAATCAGTTATTGCTACACTTCTGTATGTTTTTTCTGTATGTTTTTTTATAAAAAATAGTTTCCGCCTGTATAACTGCACTTTACACTTAAATATTTATGATATTCTAAAAGTTATGTTGGAATCTTTTACTGCTATACCTTGAGGCGTTTATGTACTGTACCTTTAATTAGTAGTACAATTACACAACACAGCTACTCTACACAGACAACTATTTAATCACTCACTATCCCACAAGATAATAACTTTTTGTGTGCCCTGTTTTGTTTGAATTTTCTTATATACCCTGTTATCCAAATTTGTTTCTATTTTCTATTCACCAACCAAGAGGCTTATTTGCACTTTCATGTAGCATTTGGAATTTAGCACTTTGATTGAAGTGTAGGAAATGTATGAATTGCAGTGTGTTACATCTTTTTATTTATTTCACCTTTATTTAACCAGGTAGGCAAGTTGAGAACAAGTTCTCATTTACAATTGCGACCTGGCCAAGATAAAGCAAAGCAGTTCGACACATACAACGACACAGAGTTACACATGGAGTAAAACAAACATACAGTCAATAATACAGTATAAACAAGTCTATATATACGATGTGAGCAAATGAGGTGAGAAGGGAGGTAAAGGCAAAAAAGGCCATGGTGGCAAAGTAAATACAATGTAGCAAGTAAAACACTGGAATGGTAGATTTGCAATGGAAGAATGTGCAAAGTAGAAATAAAAATAATGGGGTGCAAAGGAGCACAATTAATTAATTAATTAAATACAGTAGGGAAAGAGGTAGTTGTTTGGGCTAAATTATAGGTGGGCTATGTACAGGTGCAGTAATCTGTGAGCTGCTCTGAGAGTTGGTGCTTAAAGCTAGTGAGGGAGATAAGTGTTTCCAGTTTCAGAGATTTTTGTAGTTCGTTCCAGTCATTGGCAGCAGAGAACTGGAAGGAGAGGCGGCCAAAGAAAGAATTGGTTTTGGGGGTGACTAGAGAGATATACCTGCTGGAGCGTGTGCTACAGGTGGGAGATGCTATGGTGACCAGCGAGCTGAGATAAGGGGGGACTTTACCTAGCAGGGTCTTGTAGATGACATGGAGCCAGTGGGTTTGGCGACGAGTATGAAGCGAGGGCCAGCCAACGAGAGTGTACAGGTCGCAATGGTGGATAGTATATGGGGCTTTGGTGACAAAACCGATTGCACTGTGATAGACTGCATCCAATTTGTTGAGTAGGGTATTGGAGGCTATTTTGTAAATGACATCGCCAAAGTCGAGGATTGGTAGGATGATCTTTCTGTGTTTGTAATGTATCTCAAATAAATACAAAATGATGACTTTGCATGATACAGAATGATGTTTGTTAATCACAATCTATTTACAGGAAGCACATTTATTCAGTATCTGGATCAGGTTTGTTGCCATACAACCATTCCAATTTTAAGAGGCAACTACTGTAGCTTAAAGTTATATGCTATTGTTCTCCATGCATTTCAGTTTGCTGTAAATGTTATTTTTGAAGGGTTTTACCTTTATTTAACTAGGCAAGTCAGTTAAGAACAAATTCTTATTTACAATGACGCCCTAGAAACAGTGGGTTAACTGCCTTGTTCAGAATTACAGAATTTTACCTTGTCAGCTCAGGGATTCACTCTAGCAACCTTTCGGTTACTGGCCCAATGCTCTAACCACTAGGCTACCTGCTGCCCCAGTGTGTTGTAGGCCTACTGTAGCCTAAATGTGCAGTAAATGTGTATTGGGATAACTCAAATCCCCACCCCTGATAAGATTGCTCACTGGATCACTATGAGGATGGGTTCCCTTGGGACTGACATGATGTCTCTGTTTACTACAGTATGTTGCAATCATTTATTGATTTTTGTCTCATCAGATCTGGAGACTCTTAATGGGACAATAGTTAGTCCCTTGATAAAAACCTATTATATTAAGCAGACCTATAGGCTTACCTCTGTTGCTACTGAAGCTGAATACCTGCATCAAGTAAAGCTTAATTTTCTTTCCTTGTTTTCCTTTCTTCATATTCTTCTTTCTGTTCTAAAACATTAGATATTTCCTTCCCTACTAGTGCTATGCTGATCAATGTTAGTGCTCTCCTACAATAAACACATTTTTTTTCCATTTATTGACATTGGTCCATAATATAGCAAAACAAAATAAAATTAGGCCTACAATTCTGAAATAAATCGCCTGACCAGTATGGAATTTGACACAGTCACTGATTCAATTTTATAATAGGCCAATCAATATGAACTGTAATTCAGAAATTGCTAAATAAAATTATTTAATCTCCAACCAGGCTGTTGATGAGTGAACATTTGATAGTGAAATGTACTCAGTTGGGTAATCCTGCGTATTCATAATGCGCCATCGACACTGAAAGCAAAATGCCATTCGTCATTTAAAAAAAAGTTAAACACAGTAGCTATTGATTAACCAGGGCGTTTGGGTCCTGGATGCTGGTTGGCTGAAAGCTGTGGTATATCAGACAATATACCACGGGTATGATGCAAAATGACTTGTTTACTGTTTTAATTGCGTTGATAACCAGTTTATTTAAGTGATATTGCCCTAGAAGCTGGTGTTTTGAGGATATATTGGTACGGGTTATGTTAGGCCCGAGACAAAACTGTGCGAATACTTCCTCCAAACACCGGCTTCAAGTGCATTATCACATTTATACAATGGGTTACCAACATGTTTAAATGATGATTGACATTATTTTCATAAAAATGAATTTATTCATACTATTTCATCCTTTCACGAGATATAGTCCCGACACAAATCTAAGGTTGCTACGCAAGCCGACTGGTCGTACGTTCTATCGAGAAGCAACCCAGTCATTAAGTCTTTTTTGTTCTACACAGTATGCATGACCGCGACCCAGTTGTTCGTTCTAAATGTTCCATTGCCAAATTGGCTGGGAACGTTCTTATCCCCTCCTTGCTAGCTAGCCAACTTACAGTTACGTCAAACAGTGCAGCCAGAATAACATCAAAGCTGCTGCATTTGCATTTGGTTAAGCTGTTTTCTAGTGACATTTATTTGGATACATCCATAACAATGCGCTAACGATGCACATTTTTTTTGCCTGGCATAGAAATTCTGCTCACTGTTTTTCAGAGAAGCTAGCCATTAATACAGCTAACACAATAGCTTCAAACTGAAGCTGGAAAGGCTGCAAACTATTGGCATTTTGTTTGACCAGTTTTCTATTGAAATGTCATTCTATACAGTTGAAGTGGGAAGTTTACATACACCTTAGCCAAATACATTTCAACTTAGATTTTTCACAATTCCTTACATTTAATCCCAGTAAAAATTCCTTGTTTTAGGTCAGTTAGGATCATCACTTTATTTTAAGAATGTGAAATGTCAGAATAATAGTAGAGAGAATGATTTATTTCAGCTTTAATGTATTTCATCACATTCCCAATGGGTCAGAAGTTTACATACACTCAATTAGTATTTGGTAGCATTGCCTTTACATTTTATTTTTTACCTTGGGTCAAACATTTCGGGTAGACTTCGACAAGCGTCCCACAATAAGTTGGGTGAATTTTGGCCCATTCCTCCTGACAGAGCTGGTGTAACTGAGTCAGGTTTGTAGGCCACCAAGACTGTTGAAAAAGCATTCCAGGGAAAGCTGGTTGAGAGAATGCCAAGAGTGTACAAAGGGGTCATCAAGTCAAAGGGTGGCTACATTGAAGAATCTCAAATATAAAATATATTTTGATTTGTTTATCACTTTTTTGGTTACTATATGATTCCATATGTGTTGTTTCTGAAAGGCTGCAAGCAATACGCAACACAGCGTCTTGTCTGCCGGAAAGACACACGAAGAAGAAGAAGAAGAAGAAGAAGAAGAAGAAGAAGAAGTCAACAGAACCGTCACATTCACATTCACAGACATTTACAGTCATTCCAGTGCTTCGGCCGCGAAAATCACGAAGACAACAATGAGCTTTTTGGCCATAATCTAATACAGTTTAGTGATAGGTATGAGGTTAGCAGTGTGGTTATGGTTAGGTTCAAAATCACATTTTTAGAATATAAATTGTAGAATTGGGCGGGGTTTATGGCTTTGGTAACGATTTGTGTAGTGCTGCAGGGCATTTTCAAGGTAGGCACATCACCTTGTGACATTCACAATATTATGTGCAGAGATAGGCTCGGTTTGTGTTATGTGAGCAAACGGTTTCGAGGCGGGTAAAGAGGACGTACTGGACGTTGCAAGTGAGTCCTCAGTATTTTCCCCATGCAGCTACTATACTGTAGCTGTCAGTCGATAGAGCTTGTCAGCTGTGGTGCCGCTTTCGTTACCCACATAACGGTACTCGTTGGTTGCATTGAATATCATATTCGTTTCTTTCCAGGTGATACACGGTCGAACCTTTCAGATACATTCATGGATTTATTTAGAATGTCAGTCACCACCAAAAACGATACTCTATAACCTGCCTTTCAAGCCACCGACATCTTTCCAGGAGATAACCATTGAAGTTCTGCTTTCATCGCTCCTGAAGTAATTTCCTGACCAAGAAGACTGCGCTGTCACAAAAGGCCAGGTAATATTGGTTTAATTACAACATGTGCACCGAGATGTAATGTTCACACGACAGTTCTGCCTGCGCGGTTTTTCTCGTACAGGCGAGGCTACACTGTTTTTGTAACATTATCTTGTAATAAGCCGAGGGACAATTTTGAACGAATTTGCTTAGCAAATATAGGCTTACATTGTCATCGCAATTCCAGCTGAAATATCCCTCACCTTTTACACTGTACAGGTAGATTACAGTAGCATCCCACTGGGCAAAAACTGCTTGAATCAACGTTGTTTCCAGGTCATTTCATTGATGACGTTGAATCAACGTGGAAAACTGATTGGATTTACAAAAAGTCATCAACAACTTCAATGACCTGGTACATTTTTGTTGTTGTTGAATTCACACTAGTTGACAACAAAACTAGACGTTGAATTGACATCTGTGCCCAGTGGGATACTCTTGGTGCAGTAAAATAGTGTTGCAGCCTATTGTAGGCCTTTTTGTTATAAAATTAGGCCTATTGAAAATGAACTGAGAGGGTGCCAACATTAGGATTGGCTTTTGTTCTGCAATGACCTGTTGTTTAGGAAGCTCTTTTGCATTTGGCATTTGCTTGTCTTGTCTATACTCTGAGCTCTCCAATTCATTTAGCCAAGACTCTATTTGTTGATCCACTCAGGTGGTGACAACTGTTATGATTTTATGAGCTGCTGCTCTCTGTTGTTGACACTGTAGCCACATTATCATTATCCAAGCACAGCGCTCCTCAGCAACCATGAGACCGATACAGTGCTGATATCCGATAGGCTGCTGAGTTATTGTTCTAGTGAGTGTCATCACCCAGAAGAAGGTAACATTAAATGCTAAATAGTGATACTATAAAAATGAATATCAAAGATTCTAGATAAAGTTAATCCGTGATATTCTTCAAGGTAAACATGTTGAAACACAAAATATCATTGATGACACAGTAACACCGCTGAGGTTCATTTCAATATTCATCTCAACCTGTGTTGTTTAGACTGGTTGACTGCTCTTTGTGGGCACCAAAATGTCATATTGTGCCTTGCCATGGCATTTCCATTTAAATGTACAATAGCTAACCTTTTGGACTACCTGACCAAATTCACATAGAAATATGACTTATAGATCTTTCATTCCTGTTGAAAGCAAGTCTAAGAAGAGGTAGATCTGTTTTGTGTGTCATTTCTATGCTTCCTGTTTAGAAGTTTCATTTTTGCATCTTTTTCTTTCGGTTTTGTACACCAACTTCAAGCAGCTGAATATACATTATTTTTGTTTATGGAAAGTATATTTTACAGTGGTTTAGTTTAGATGGTACAATGGTACGCAATGACTGCTTGTTTTGTCACATAAACTGAAATTAGGCGAACTATTAGAATTTTAGCAACCGGGAAATAGTGGTGTGATTTATGCATAGTGCATCTTTAAATCAGCTAGATAACCTCAGTGGTCAAGATCAGGCCTAGAAATCCTGCTACTGAACAAATAGCATGTCTGCACAGTCACAGTCGAGACTGAGAACACATTGTTATACTGTACATGCATGCCCATTTCTCTCTCACCGTCACTGCTCTTATCTGGCCCAATGCTCTACAATTGATTCTGTTTCCCTTAAATGATTCTGTGTTGTATCAAACACTTCAAAGGCTAAGTAAATACAGCCTCGCAGACAGGCGTGCAAGGTGATGGAGTTTCCATTTTTCTTATTCCTAGTCGAATGAGGCAGGCATTCCCATTAGGGAACAAAACACATCCAACTCCAAGGCCAAAGGTTTTTCTCATTAAGAAAAATGATTGTTCTGAGAAGAATGGTTGTATTGAAATGCATTCACTGAGTGACAAGCCACTCTCGGGGTGGGGGTGGGGGGGGGGGTGGACCTGGATTTGCATGAGAGGAAGATGGATGTGTTTTTCAATGGATGCGATATGCTGGTTATGAGAGGCAGGCTGAGAACCCACTGTACCTGCCAGACTCTTGGGAACACAGTCAACATTGCACTCCCCAATCCCTCAGAACTGTGAGTCCTGCCTCGAGCATCCACCTTTACCAGCAGAAAGCCCAGGTGAATGAACCTGACTGACTGCAGCCTTGTGTATTCCTTTTAATTTAAACAGGCACTGCATGTGTACCTGGGTGTGGGGGTGTGTGTTATGTTGGCTTCAAACAGCACAAGCCTCCTTTTCAGTAGTAAAGTACATGGGCATTTCGCAATGTGCGTCCAAGCATTTCATGGCCGTTGACCTTGGCTTGGCATGTAACGTGAACAGCTGTCGTTTTTCGAAGACTTGTGAATGATGACGTAAATTTCCATGTGAAAGGACCCATGAGCACCAACATGAAGTTTAAAGGAAGATATCACAGTTAGTGTCAAATGAAAGCTAAGAGTCTATCTGTTTGTGAAATTAAGACGTAGATCCGTTTTTCAACCAATTGTCATCCTAAACATTTTGAATAAGCAGCTTTGATTTCTTGTCACACAGACGAAAAAGGGGTCTTTAAAAAAAAAAACATCTACTAGAAAACGTCTAAAAAGGTGTAGGAAATCAAAACGCAATCAGTCATGTTTAAGTAAAGCCCCCTGCCAACTAATATCAACATGTTATATTTAGTTTTGCAGAAATGATTTGCCTTCTGTAAATGTAACAAATATGTCACTAACTGTTTAGTAGTCTTGTGGCTTGGGCGTAGAAGCTGTTCAGAGTCCTGTTGGTTCCAGACTTGCTCCATTGTTACCGCTTGCCGTAGGGTAGCAGAGAGAACGGTCTATGGCTTTGGTGGCTGGAGTCTAATAGTATTTAGGGCCTTCCTCGGACACCGCCTGGTATAGAGCTCCTGGATGGCAGGGAGCTCGGCCTCAGTGATGTACTGGGCCGTACGCACTACCCTCTGTAGCGCCTTGCGGTCGGATGCCAAGCTGTTGCCATACCAAGCAGTGGTGCAGCACATCAAGATGCTCTCAATGGTGCAGCTGTAGACCTTTTTTAGGACCCGAGGGCCAATAGCAATATTATTTTCTGCCACCTGTGGGGGAAGAGGCGTTGTCATTCCTTCTTCATGACTCTGGTGTGTGTGAGTACCATGATAATTCCTTAGTGATGTGGACACCGAAGAACTTGAGGCTCTCGTCCCAATCCACTACAGGCCCGTCGGCGTGGATGGAGGCGTGCTCAGCCCTCTGTTTCCTGTAGTCCACGATCAGCTCCTTTGTCTTGCTGACATTGAGGGAGAGGTTAGCACCACACTGCCAGGTCACTGACCTCCTCTCTGTAGGCTGTCTCATCGTCATCGGTGGTCAGGCCAACCACCGTCGTGTCGTCGGCAAACTTAATGAAGGTGTTACAGTCGTGCGCGGCCATGCAGTCATGGGTGGCCCCCGTGTTGAGGGTTAGTGTGGCGAATGGGTTGTTTTCCTACTCTCACCACCTGGGGTTGTCCAGGATCTAGTTGCAGATGTAGGTGTTCAGTCCCAGGGGTCCTGATTGAGTCAGTTGAACACTGAGCTATAGTCAATGAACAGCATTCTCACGTAGGTGTTCCTCTTGTCCAGGTGGGAGAGAGGGCTGTATGGAGTTGAATAGAGATTGCGTCGTTTGTAGATCTGTTGGGGCGGTATGTGTATTGGAGTTTTTGGAAAACGCGGTCGCCTAAAAAACTGCCCGAGATTTTTCTGTCTTTCTGTTACCGAACTTTATCTGCACTGTTCCTCAAGTGGCAATTGTTAAAAGTATTTGCTTGAAATGTAACACACGTTCAGTTTAAACGGAAGCATTTACCGGCTAATAAATGCCTAATTACCTTCCGTTGTTCATTACCAGGGCCTAAAACTGAGTTTTTGTGTGTTGTGTTGCTACACAAGGTGGGATATAATGTTAGGATGTGTATTTCTTTATGCAATACCAGACATGAAACAAAATGGAAGACATTGCTACTGCAGCAATTATTTTGCTAATAATCACAACTTGCACGTGACTGCATATACTTGACTTTTGACAGTTAAAAAAAAAGAAAGAAATGTTTGCACTGTAGAGCCTGACTGACTGACAACCCTGCAACATGGCTGGTGAATTAGACATTCTTACATTCATGCTAACCTCTCACCATTACCAATAACAGGAGGTTAGCATTTTTTGAGCAGGGCCTAATTTTAGGCCATTATCTTGTAAATGCTTTTAGGCCGGCTGGGATAGAAAGTTAGAGGCATAACTATCATACCCCCCCAAAAATGCTAACCTTATTAGCATTTTTGTTATTGGTATTGGTAATGGTGAGAGGTTAGCATGTTTTGGGGGTATTATCTTTGCCTCTGTATCTTTCTCACTCATCACTATTCACAATTCATTCATGATTATTCATAATCATTGTAGGATCCACATTTAATGTGGAAGTGTTAATCATATTCTGTTCTTATCTACAATGAAAGTTACTCCAAAATGACCCTACATTATTTACCATTAATTTCTATTGGGCACAACATAATCTGAAACACAACCAAAACAAACCACAAATATATCCAACACGTTTGTAGAGTCACAAGCTAGATGTAGTCAGTCACAAGCTAGATGTAGTCAGTCACCAGCTAGATGTAGTCAGTCACCAGCTAGATGTAGTCAGTCACCAGCTAGATGTAGTCAGTCACCAGCTAGATGTAGTCAGTCACCAGCTAGATGTAGTCAGTCACCAGCTAGATGTAGTCAGTCACCAGCTAGATGTAGTCAGTCACCAGCTAGATGTAGTCAGTCACCAGCTAGATGTAGTCAGTCACCAGCTAGATGTAGTCAGTCACCAGCTAGATGTAGTCAGTCACCAGCTAGATGTAGTCAGTCACAAGCTAGATGTAGTCAGTCACAAGCTAGATGTAGTCAGTCACATGCTAGATGACAGATATGTATGAAAATACCTTAAAATAAAAGGTGACATTCTGTACTGTCACCTCATTTGACACATTGGATCTCAAATCCAAAATACTGGGTGCTGCGGTGGAGTTTAAAGTAGTAGTACACCCTTACAATGGATACACACTTCACACATTTTCAGGAGAACTACAAACCTGAACCTTTCGAACATGATGCCCATATGCCTGGGCTTTGATTCGTGTGCGATGTTTAAAGGAAAAGGCAATAGGCTTGCTCGGTAGGCTACGATAAAGGACCGTTAGAGTGAGCAGTATATATCGTACGCTTATGTAATTCCACTGGAGATAAATGGGGAATGCTTTGATCAGGTAAATGAATGCGGTAGTCGTAACCGCGCTTAAGAGCCCACACTCCCTCCCTATTAAGTCAGTCACCATGGTGTTTTGTCTCTCCCCTTTTTTTGATATGGTAAGTCGGAGACCTTGCTCTTTTGAGTGTTCCTTACTTGAAGCGCGTGTGTTCTGTCTATCTACAGGCTCAATTGTGTTTCCTTAGGTACTTTTCACTTCCTCTCCCTTCTCTAGCCCTCCGTGTTTCAGTCAGTTTTTTTTCTTCCGTTTGGTGCCGAATGATTATGACCCAGGCCGTTAAGTCAGTCTGAGGTCGACACCAGAGAGGGCCCCGCAGAACTAGTCTGGGCAAAGGGGGAGATGAGAAGTACAATGTGCTGGTTCATCATTTTTTCCCGGACTTGGATTCTGAAATCGGGTGTGGGGAGATGTGAGCCAAAATGCTGCGTAAGGCTATCTAGCCCCATAGGGAGAGAGTTAAGGAGAAGTACATTTTTTATCAATGTCAGACAACAGCAAATGTGTTTCCACAGACTAGGGGAGCATGTTTAGCAGCATTGTATTTACCAGTAAGGCCTTTCAGTATGTACAAGATTATCAATAGAGCGAGCATCCGTTTTAATGGACAATAGTATGCAAATAGAGATTGCATTCCACCTGAAAGACCTTTTACTCTGCTGTTGCGTTTACTGTGTGGTGAACTGCTAGGTTGTTGGGATGGCCCAGTGTGGCCTTGCTGGAGCTCATTCAAGCCACGTGGAAGGGTTATAGCCGGATGGATTGGGGGGTGGCGGCTCAGTGAGACTCAGTGCCCACTCAGTCAGTCTTTCCACTTGATTATCTGTGAAGTGCTGTGTTGGGAGAATCAGAAAGTGCCGTAAACGTGTCAGTCCCGTGGTATGGCTGCCGGGATGACACAAAGGACGTCTTTTATCTGTGACTTTGTCCTTTTGTTGGAGAGAGCTTTCACTGTCACTGCATTTTTTTTTTTTTTTACAGTTAGAAGTTTTGAAATTCCTGTCAATTTACCAAACTGCATTACGCATGAGAAAATAACCCTGTGCCATGTCCTTTGGATTAAACTCTCTCTCTCCCCTCCCCCTGTCTCTCCCCCTCTGTGTGTCATTCAATTTAAGGGCTTTATTGGCATGGGAAACATATGTTAACATTGCCAAAGCAAGTGAAGTAGATAATTAACACAATAATCTCTCTCTGTTTCTCTCTCTATATCTGTGTCTCTCACTCTCTGTTTCTGTCTCTTTTTCCTCTCTCTCCCTCTGTTTCTCTCTTTTTCTCTCTTTTTCTCTCTCTCTCTCTCTCTCTCTCTTGCTGTGTGTGTCTGTCTCTCTCACACACACTCACACTCTCTCTCTCTTTGTCTCTGTTTCTCCTTGTCTTTCTCTCACTATATATCTGTCATTCTCTCTGTTTCTCTCTCTCTGTTTCTCTTTGTCTCTGTTTTTGTCTCTGTGTATATATATATATATATATATATATATATATATATATCTCTCTCTCTCTCTCTCTTATTCCCACTTTATCTGCACCTCTCTCTCTCTCTCTGTGTCTCTCTGTCTCTCTCTCTGGCTCTCTCTCTGTCTCCCCCCTATATATCTCTCTCTGTGGTAAAATGGCATGGTGTCCCGCCTGGCCAGGCACTTGTGGATTGCAGGTGATGATGATGTAACTGTCTCGGTCTCTGAGCCCAGTTAGGATGAGAGCCTCCCTCTTGGGAGCCCCTGAAAGGAAATATTCAACCATTTTGAATGTTATATTGGTTTGTTTTATCTTGTCTATCGCTCAGAGATTCATGTTTTTCATATTTTCATGTGTATCTGAGCTATTCACCGTTCAAGCAGGCAGAAATGGTTCCGGTATGACGAGTTTTACAGAATGACGGCACAAACAGCATTAACTGTCATTCTGTTACCCAACTTTGCATCTGCACTGTTCTTCAAGTAAATGTGTTTCTGTCAAATGTTCAGTGGAAATTGTTAATAGTAGTTATTGTGCATAGATGTGTATGGTTTGTTTTACTTGGCAATCATTTGCTTTTTGTTTGAAATACATTTTAAAGTGAAAAGAATAATGGTGTCATGTCTGGCAAAACAGTAAGGGTGTGACAATCTGCTGCACCATTTATGCCCTGGGTTTTTTGGTGCAATGGGAGAGAATGCACACAATCGGCTTTAGTGTTGACATTGGTGTTAGAATGAGTTAGATTTGACCTCCACTTTCATCTCAAATGTGGAGGTTCTGATTAGCTGGACCAAGTATGCTTAGGTTTTCCATTTCCATTCTATATTTCAGTACATTTTGTCTTCACACATATATGGTATGTTATCTTGAATGATGTTTTTATGTATTTTTACCCTTGTAGATCCGGTCTCATCCAGCTCTTGTCCCTAGCTGTCAACATGTGGCCTAGCGTAGCTGTGGTGTATTGGCTCTTCCAGCCTCTGTGTGTGTGCGTGCGTGCGTCCGTCCCAGGGCTCTAGGAGAGTGTGAATCGGCTGACATCTGTGAGGGCGTTGAGGACACGGAGTCTGGAGGCAAAGGGGAAGCAAGGCCAGTCACACGCTGGATGCTCTGGTCTGTGGACTGTGTGCAGTACTGTGAGTGAGCTTCTGTGTGTGAGAGCATCGAGCGCTGTGTGGGAACATACTATGTGCTAGCCGGTGTGCGTGATGACCGACAAGGCACGCACAAGTCAACACAACAGGGGTAAGTAGGCACTCGGGGCAGAAGCATTGTGACTGTGCCCACAGGGTTAAATGTGCATTAAGAACGAGTTAACAGTTATGGCAGGCTCTCTGATTGAGTCATGTAATGGAAAACAACATCTGGTTACAAAAGGCCCCCCAAAAGAAAGGAAGTGAACCTATTTTGTATACATGTACTTAGAATGTCTCCTGACATTACAGTGAAGTTATACACCATTGTAGTCTGAAGTTTACATACACTTAGGTTGGAGTCATTAAAACTCGTTTTTCAACCACTCCACAAATTTCTTGTCAACGAACTATAGTTTTGGCAAGTTGGTTTGGACATCGACTTTGTGCATGACAATAGTCATTTTTTCCAACAATTGTTTACAGACAGATCATTTCACTTATAATTCACTGTATCACAATTCCAGTGGGTCAGAAGTTTACATACACTAAGTTGACTGTGCCTTTAAACAGCTTGGACAATTCCAGAAAATGTCATGGCTTTAGAAGCTTCTGACAGGCCAATTGACATCATTTGAGTCAATTGGAGGTGTACCCGTGGATGTATTTCAAGGCCTACCTTCAAACTCAGTGCCTCTTTGCTTGACATCATGGGAAAATCAAAAGAAATCAGCCAAGACCTCAGAAAAAAAATTGTTGACCTCCACAAGTCTGGTTCATCCTTGGGAGCAATTTCCAAATGCCTGAAGGTACCACGTTCATCTGTACATACAACAGTGTGCAAGTATAAACACCATAGGACCACGCAGCCATCATACTGCTCAGGAAGGAGACTCCTTCTGCCTCCTAGAGATTAACGTACTTTGGTGCAAAAAGTGCAAATCAATCCCAGAACAACAGCAAAGGACCTTGTGAAGATGATGGGAGTAAACAGTTACAAAAGTATCTATATCCACAGTAAAACGAGTCCCATATCGACTTAACCTGAAAGGCCTCTCGGCAAGGAAGAAGCCACTGTTCCAAAACCGCCATAAAAAAGCCAGATGACGGTTGGCAACTGCAGATGGTGACAAAGATCGTACTTTTTAGAGAAATGTCCTCTGGTCTGATGAAACAAAAATATAACTGTTTGGCCATAATGACCATCGTTATGTTTGGAGGAAAAGGGGGAGGCTTGCAAGCCGAAGAACACCATCCCAACCATGAAGCATGGGAGTAGCAGCATCAAGTTGTGGGGGTGCTTTGCTCCTGGGGGGACTGGTGCTCTTCACAAAATAGATGGCATCATGAGGGAGGGAAATTGTGGATATAGTGAAGCAACATCTTAAGACATCATTCAGGAAGTTAAAGCCTGGTCGCAAATTGGTCTTCCAAATGGCCATCACAAAGTCCTGACCTCAATCCTATAGATAATTTGTGGGCAGAACTGAAAAAGCGTGTGCAAGCAAGGAGGCCTACAAACCTGACTCAGTTACACCAGCTCTGTCAGGAGGAATGGGCCAAAATTCACCCAACTTATTGTCAGAAGCTGGTGGAAGGCTACCTGACACGTTTTACCCAAGTTACACAATTTAAAGGCAATGCTACCAAATACTCATTGAGTGTATGTAAACTTCTGACCCACTGGGAATGTGATGAAAGAAATAAAAGCTGAAATAAATCATTCTCTCTACTATTATTCTGCCATTTCACATTCTTAAAATAAAGTGGTGATCCTAACTGCCCAAAGACAGGGAATTTTTACTTGGATGAAATGTCAGGAATTGTGAAAACTGAGTCTAAATGTATTTGGCTAAGGTGTATGTAAACGTCAACTGTGTTCTACCTATCTACCTACCTATAATATTTTGAACCGGAATTACACTATAAAGCACTTTCTCTGTCTGATGATGACTGTGAATATATTGTGATGTGACTTGAGCCGTTATAAGAAGTCGAGCACAGAGAGGCGTGAGAGACAACAGATTGTGGACACATTCAACCCTGGGCCTTTGCTCTCTGCGTCTGTCAATAAGGATATGCACGTTGGAGCGCACACGTCGTCTCCTCTTAGCTTTTCAGACATTCATATTTGCCAAGAGGCTTTTTTGGGGGGAGAGGACATCTCCTCTAGCTGCTCTGCGCTCTGTTTTTTAAGATTGTGATTTTATTTATCCTGATGCAGTTTACCAAGACACAAATGTTGCCTTCTCTTGTTTGTTTCTAAGCTCTCATTATTCACTGTGGCAGTTTGTCCTCTGTGGAAAGACGGCACAGCAAATGCTTTCTTCTCTCTCGCGCTCTCTCTCTGTCTGTCTCTCTCTCTCTCTCTGTATGTGTGTGCAAGGCTCAAGTCATGCCCCCTTGAGATTACACCTCTGTTCAGTTGTCATTTGGCTGTGTTTGAGAAGTGGATAATCTATTTGTCTACTAATTGTCATGTCACCGATTTGCTTTCAAAACAGAAACTGACAATGTTCATACGGTTAACTGTGCAAACCAGCTTTTCTCCTGGACTTTTGCTATTGGGGAACAGTCTCATAAGGATTGGAGTTTCGTCGGAAATTGTAGACATGGGACAAACAGTTTTGACCCACGTGTTTATCAAAATTGATATATCGATGGGGATTAAACGGTAACACTTTACTTGACACCCAGCTCCACAACATGTTATGACATGGTCATGACCATGTATGTCATCACAGCTGACATAATCTGTTATAATATTGTCATAACACTATCATGACACATACAGTATATTTACACCTGTTGCATTACTTTATGGCTGGTTGTCACCTACTGTACATAAGTGTTAAAACCCACAAAACCTACTACACAAGGCAAAACATTCCATTACACCATAGTAGAGGTCGACCGGCTATGATTTTTCAACGCCGATACTGATACCGATTATTGGAGGACCAATAAAGCCGATACCGATTTAATCGGCCATTTTAAAAATAAATAAAAAACCATA
This sequence comes from Oncorhynchus tshawytscha, assembly GCF_018296145.1. Lineage (NCBI taxonomy): Eukaryota > Metazoa > Chordata > Actinopteri > Salmoniformes > Salmonidae > Oncorhynchus > Oncorhynchus tshawytscha. The sequence goes on along the minus strand of NC_056436.1, from coordinate 39,649,046 downwards.
TATATTTGTAATACTGACAATTACAACAATACTGAATTAACACTTATTTTAACTTAATATAAAACATCAATAAAATCAATTTAGCCTCAAATAAATAAACATGTTCAATTTGGTTTAAATAATGCAAAAACAAAGTGTTGGAGAAGAAAGTAATATGTGCCATGTAAAATATGTGCCATGTAAAAAAGCTAACTTTTAAGTTCCTTGCTCAGAACATCAGAACATATGAAAGTTGGTGGTTCCTTTTAACATGAGACTTCAATATTCCAAGGTAAGAGGTTTTAGGTTGTAGTTAATATATTATTTATAGGACTATTTCTCTCTATACCATTTGTATTTCATATACCTTTGACTATTGGATGTTCTTATAGGCACTATAGTATTGCCAGTGTAACAGTATATATTCCGTCCCCCTCCTTGCCCCTACCTGGGCTCGAACCAGGAACACATAGACAACAGCCACACTCGAAGCATCGTTACCCATCGCTCCACATAAGTCGCGGCCCTTGCAGCGCAAGGGGAATAACTACTCCAAATCTAAAAGTGAATGACGTTTGAAACAGTAATAGCGCACACCCAGCTAACTAGCTAGCCATTTCACATTGGTTACACCAGCCATTAGGCTGATAGGCTTGAAGTCATAAACAGCGCTGTGCTTGCAAAGAGCTGCTGGCAAAACGCACGAAGGTGCTGTTTGAATGAATGATTACGGGCCTGCTGCTGCTCAGTCAGACTGCTCTATCAAATCGGACTTAATTATAACATGATAACACACAGAAATACGAGCCTTTGGTCATTAATATGATCGAATCCGGAAAATATAATTTCGAAAACAAAACGTTTATTATTTCAGTGAAATACGGAACCGTTCGGTATTTTATCTAACGGGTGGCATCCCTAAGTCTAAATATTCTTGTTACATTGCACAACCTTGAATGTATGTCATAATTACATAAAATTCTGGCAAATTAGTTCGCAATGAGCCAGGCATCCCAAACTGTTGCATATACCCTGACTCTGTGTGCAAAATAAATGACACAATTTCACCTGGTTAATATTGCCTGCTAAACTGGATCAGTAGTTATAAGTAGTGATTATGATTGATTGATTGTTTTTTATAAGATAAGTTTAATGCTAGCTAGCAACCCACACAAGTGGCTCAGGTAGTGCAGCTCATCCAGGATGGTACATCAATGCAGTGGCAAGAAGGTTTGCTGTGTCTGTCAGAGTAGTGTCCAGAGCATGGAGGCGCTACCAGGAGACAGGCCAGTACATCAGGAGACGTGGAGGAGGCCGTAGGAGGGCAACAACCCAGCAGCAGGACCGCTACCTCTGCCTTTGTACAAGGAGGAGCAGGAGGAGCACTGCCAGAGCCCTGCAAAATGACCCCCAGCAGGCCACAAATGTGCATGTGTCTGCTCAAATGGTCAGAAAAAGACTCCATGAGGGTGGTATGAGGGCCCGACGTCCACAGGTGGGGGTTGTGCTTACAGCTCAACACCGTGCAGGACGTTTGGCATTTGCCAGAGAACACCAAGATTGGCAAATTCGCCACTGGCGCCCTGTGCTCTTCACAGATGAAAGCAGGTTCACACTGAGCACATGTGACAGTCTGGAGACGCCGTGGAGAATGTTCTGCTGCCTGCAACATCCTCCAGCATGACCGGTTTGGCGGTGGGTCAGTCATGGTGTGGGGTGGCATTTCTTTGGGGGGCCGCACAGCACTCCATGTGCTCGCCAGAGGTAGCCTGACTGCCATTAGGTACCGAGATGAGATCCTCAGACCCCTTGTGAGACCATATGCTGGTGCAGTTGGCCCTGGGTTCCTCCTAATGCAAGACAATGCTAGACATGTGGCTGGAGTGTGTCAGCAGTTCCTGCAAGAGGAAGGCATTGATGCTATGGACTGGCCCGCTCGTTCCCCAGACCTGAATCCAATTGAGCACATCTGGGACATCATGTCTCGCTCCATCCACCAATGCCACGTTGCACCACAGACTCTCCAGGAGTTGGCGGATGCTTTAGTCCAGGTCTGGGAGGAGATCCCTCAGGAGACCATCCGCCACCTCATCAGTAGCATGCCCAGGCATTGTAGGGAGGTCATACAGGCACGTGGAGGCCACACACACTGCTGAGCCTCATTTTGACTTGTTTTAAGGACATTACATCAAAGTTGGATCAGCCTGTAGTGTGGTTTTCCACTAATTTTGAGTGTGACTCCAAATCCAGACCTCCATGGGTTGATACATTTGATTTCCATTGATCATTTTTTTGTGTGATTTTGTTGTCAGCACATTCAACTATGTAAAGAAAAAGGTATTTAATAAGAATATTTCATTCATTCAGATCTAGGATGTGTTATTTTAGTGTTCCCTTTTATTTTTTTGAGCAGTGTATATCGATGTTCACAACAGGTCTATGCTAATTTGGTACGGAACATTTCCACCTCGTTTTATATTCCAGATGACATCAATCATGAATAAGTAATGCCGCACGTGTTTGAGTAAAAGCCATGGTGAAAGTTGACTGGAGATTGTGAGGGGGCAATTGTGAGAACACATTTTGATCAATCATGGAAATAAAAGTGCTGTAAACAAATTGGCTCCCTATTTAAAAGAAGAACGCTGGAGTTTTGTTGCAGGTACAGCCAACTAGCGCAAAAATACTACTGCGATATTGTCAATACGATGTATCGTCAAAAATAATATCTCGATATGTAACTATTGATGTTTTCCCTCAGCACTTGGCGGTACCTTAGAAAGAGCTGGTTGGATAGAATAATTGAATGTAAATGTATTAAATTATGCCCGTATTTAAATGCTAATTAATGTTATTTGTTCTGCAACATAATAACAAAAAATCTAACAAGGGCATATGTGGATTAAAAAGCTTGGCATATGTATTTTCAAAGAAGAACAAATTGGACATTCCATTGAATACCAGAAGTTCTTCCAAAATGTCTGGATTCTGTTGTTTTTCTGTCTCATGGTTTGTGCTATACAGTATATTTGGTGGATTAAAAACAAAATTCTAAAAGAGTTGAGTATATTCCGCCATTATCCAGCTGTTACATTTATCTGAACTCTATTTTGTACTTTTTTTTTTGTTAATCCATTTTCATGACCATTGCTACTCAGTGTGGACCAATGTCAGTGTGTTACTGTGTTTGGGTCGACACAATGAAGAAACTGTAGTGAGCCAGATCACTTTTTTTTCTTTCAAGCCAATTCGTCATTGTGGCTCTTCAAACGTTGCTTTGAAATGAGTCATCTCGTCTTAGGGTGACCTCGTCCTACTCAAAATCAAAACAACCCAGGCTTTTGTTTAGTCTGTGGTTGTCATTCTCTTTCGGGCTGTGTGAAGCCATTTAGAATTCTTTATGTCCAATGCTGTATGTGTACAGCATTCAAAATGCCTCTGTGGCAACAACACTTGTCAAGCTGACTGTTGTTGACATAGTAGTATGGATGAGTTCAAGACTAGCACTGATGGTAACAGTGCCTTCTAGTTTGAGTGTGTGTGCTTAGTAAGCCACAGGGTATGGGGGTAGCACAAAATCTTAAAGCAGCACAAAATCTCATGAATATTTACGCTGATTCATTAAGCTCTACCTAAACCCTGGGTCGTTTGGCTAATGGCACATTAGGAGACTTATCAAGGTGTAGAAAGTGGACTGGGGCCTACGGCAGCATTCATTACCGCCACCCTTTTCCTCCTGCCATCCCTCCCTCCTCTCAGAATTAGAGAAAGCAGCACAAGGCCGGCACTGGGATGGTGACGTGCCCAATAGGCATGAGAATGGTTGTGTCCTAGTTACCCGGGCATGGCCACTGTCTGTCCATTGGCCTGTCTGAATGATTACCTCAATCCCAAACAGCACAACACTGTATATACCCTTCCATCAAAATCTACAACTCTACATTTGGACGGTGGTCTGATGTGTACCTAACTCCTCCAGCTATGGAATAAATAGACCTCTACTGTCACACTCAACTAAGTGTCTGGTTCAGTCCCCCCACCTCATCAAGGACAGAAAGCCAATTGTTCAATGTCTGGGCCCGCCCGGTACTATACTACACTCTGCATGCATGTCATGTCAACTCAGAGATCCTCATTAAGGGAAAAAAGAGAGAAGCAAAAATAAAGGACCCCTGGATCCCTCTGGGTAATACATTTGGGTCAGTTGGCTGGGGCTGGAGGGCGGTGGAAAGGGGCGAAGTGTGTGTGTGTGTGTGTGTGTGTGTGTGTGTGTGTGTGAGAGACATTAAGTATGCGGCTTGAAACATTTCAGTCACAGCATTTTCTTACGATAATGGCCAGGCACAGCACATTCAAATGTATTATGCTGAATTCATATATCGCTATAGCAAAAACAGTGTTCTATTCTTTGAATTCTCTTATTGTTTTCATAATGTTCTGTGTTGAATAATGTGTGCCATTTGTGTGTGCCTTGAGCCTATGTTTAGGGGAGGGTGAGATGGGTCGAGGGATTGACTTACAACCACAGCACCTCTTTTCCTCAATTCGCAAATCAATGACCGCTTCAGGAATAATGAGAACGTCTATCTAAAGCCCAGCTGCATTTAGAACCGAAACTGTCACAGCGGTGTTACTGTCGCACATTGCAACGTGCACCTGCTCCTACCCACAGTCTTCCACTCCTTCTGAAACGGTGAAAGCATGACTTCCATGGCAACCAGAAGTTAATGAGTCGTCGTGTTCTTGGCACAGGGCCAGGGGTGACCTTTTTACAGAGACGGACAAATTAGGAGCAGGTTGACTCCACACCGAGTCCACCATATCGGCGGCCCTCAGACCAGCCTGACACACACACACACACACACACACAGCCAAACATGCAGGCTGGATTGGGAATAAGGCCTCTATGTTGTTGTGCATTTGATTGAATGCTCTCCGGATTTGAGTTCATCTTTATCTGCTTGTACTGATGAACGAGTTAAGATAGCATGGAGCACGGTAAGCACAAGTGGGATGCACCAGATCACCACCTGGAAATATACTGTGTCCTTTCTTTTGTTTGTGGTGCAACTTGTGGTTCCTGTCAAAATGTATTGCGGTTGATGTAGTGGAGTGAAGATTCCATATTTTCTTTTGGAGTACAATCAGGCTTGAAATGAAGAGACATGTTTCTCATGTTCTGTTGGGATTATGCTTTAAATCCCGATCTCTGCATATAATACAACCCTTGGCAAAGACAATGAAATAGCATCGACTTGTCCTTTGTCTGGCTTGCAACATCAAGGATGTCGTACTCCGACTGCCTCTCAGAGACGGCGCCGTTCCACTTCAACCATGTCAACGCTGTTGTCATCTTGTTCTCTTTTATGATTCCAAGAGATTGCAGTGACTTGTTGTATCCTTTCCCTATTCCAATACCTCTATACAATACAATATGTAATTTATTGCAATTTCAGTTTTCTAAACAACAGGAAAACTCACAGGAAATGTTCACAGCCACACGTTGAAGTACATGCAGGCTTCAAATCCTCTGTTGGTTTAATTAATTTGTACATAGATACACTGTCTGACTTCATAACTAGATAGACCCCCTCGCCTTGCTTGAAGGGCTTGACCACAAACAGAGGTATGTCTGTGCTCGTGTTGTACAATGTATGCCCAGTGAGAGCTACACAGCAAGGTGTCCCGGAAAACAGGCAGCGCTTCCGAAAACCAGGTGACTCGGGAGACTGAGGGTATTGGCAGATGGCCAAGACTAGACATAAAAACTGGACGCTAAGGATGAATTCTTAAAATGTTATTTAACCAGGAAAAAATAAATTAAGAACAAATTCGTATTTACAATGACGGCAAGAGACAAAAGGCCAAGAGCAGGGGGCTGAGAAATGAAAGGACCTTTTTCCATGCTCGGTTTTAATTTGCAGGACTCGTAGCATAAAACAACCTTGAGATCTGAGCGTGTATATGTTTTCATTTTGAGCTAGAAGAGAAGATGGATATAAAATGCCAGTTTTCCTAAAATGGCTTTATAAATAACACTGTACCAGTGTTTGAGCCTGCGTGTTGCTAGGGATATCTACCCGACAGCACTGTGGAGATAAATGGTCGGTTACACATCTGATTGGTGACAAAACAAAGGGCTGCGTGATATAGAGACAAGAACCTTCAATGTAGAGCTTGTCGCTTGCACATGCTGTATGTAGTATCACTATAGTCCAATAGAGATAAGTACAATGAATGAACTATTTTCTGGCGGCAAAGAAAGAACGAGCTTTGTGCCGGTAATAAAACCCAATACGCAGGCTTGCGTTTCTTGATAAGGTTCTCTACACGGGTGGTGAAGCTTAACTTGTCATCCACCCAAACTCCAAGATATATTTGTACGTTTTCCAATGTAGTAATTACATGGTTTTCAGAGTGTTTTAATATTGGAAAAGACCATGCATTTTGTTTTTAGAGGAATTCTGAACAGGCTTCAAATCATACAGATTCTGTTGAATTACATTAAAATGTACATAAAAATGTACATCAGCTGTCTCACTCTTGTCTCCCAATGTTGTTGATATAGATAATAATCAACAGGGGGCCTAAAATGTATCCTCGAGGCACCCACCTGCTTTAACACACTATGTTCGATTTGACAGGTAATTCACACAAACCACCCCAGAGCATGACCAGTATTCCCAACACACTTCAATCTCTGCACCAAGACCGTGTCAAACGCCTTTGACGTGTCCCATGAAAACAGATACACGATGCAGCTTCCTGTCCAGGGCTCAGTCAACATCATTCAAATCCTTTTAAAGTTGCTGTGACAGTGCTGACCTGAAACCTAATTGTATACCACTCAAAATATTGTTTTCCTGGAGGTAGGCCCTGCTTATTGACTAGGGACTCCAATGCCTTTGCCAGAATAGACCACTTAGTTTGGCCGATTTTAGTTATTCTGTAGAGGGAGATCACTTCCTTTCAAAAGGGGTACAGTAAGGCAAATGCTGATTTCTACCACATGGGGATCTCATTCGATTCTATGATAAGGTTAAAGATGTTCAGAATAGAAGTTTCTCAGTTGCCACCTGGCGTCAACCCACAGTTGTTTAGGGAGCTGTGCATATGTCTTGGGCTCTACATGTGGGTTTACTTGTCAACATGTTGAAGGATTATTCAGATTATCAGCAGAAGATTCGAGGTCTGGTACTGGTACTCCCTGTATTAAAGCTCCGTTCTTGTGTATTTTATTGTATTCCTCTTGTGTTAGTTACTATTTTGTGTTATTTTTAACTGCATTGTTGGGAAAGGTTTGTGTGCAAGCGTTTCACTGGTAAAGTGTACACCTGTTGTATTCGGCGCATGTGATACATACAATTTGATTTGAGGTAGTGGTCTGCTTTCGGGTCATAGCCACACCATGATTCCATCCAATCACCAGCTGAGTCTGACCTTCCTGCTTTAGCCCACGTAGCATTCTGTTTCCTTATGACTTCAGGTAGTTCATCTGAGAATGACGTGCTGATCACACTCTCCCATCTCATTGGTTTTTATGAGCATATACCCATGTGGGTGATTGAAAGATGAACTGAGGTCCACACTCCAGTTCAGTTCGTAGTGGTAATGCACCTTAAAATTGGTTGCCAACCGACATATAAAGTCTACAGAAGAAGACAACGACTACTGAAGGAGAGATTACAGTACTAGAAACTAACTAGGTTCCCCCTGTTATCTGTGGATTAAATGTCAGAGTAGAGAACAAAATTCCTCAAAGATCCAGAAAGAAATGACCTTTGTGCAGTTCAGCTAAAAATAACAACCCAATGTTTTATATCCCAGGACAAATTAGCTAGCAACAGCAAGCTAGCTAAATGTCCATGAATGTTTAATGTGTTTTGACCTGTCCCCAAATGTAATATAGTTGGTTCAGAGTTCGTTTTGATATTTCAACCTGCGGGTCTGTCTTGCATTGCCTTCTGGTGTGGGATGTACAAAAATCAACATGCACGTGTCCAGTCTAGACAGCATGTTAAGTGTTGTCGCTGCTCTTAACTCTGTGTTGTTTGAAAGGGGCATGCTTGTTGTATATATCCTGGAATGCTTTACGGAAGTAAGAAAATGCTAATTCAACATCAGGGATTAATTCAACTCTATTCAAGGAAATGAGTATCAAAGTGCCTCCAGTTTCTCTTCATGATGGTACGTGGAGGTAGTTTAGGAATTGTACCATCCCTTACATAAGAAACTACATAGTGATCACTTGTATAATTAGCAAAAGCAACAGATGCATTAAAATGATGTGGGAGTGTTGATTTAAAACAAGGTCAATCAAAGATGATTTTAGAGGACAATTTGACACACATGACCACCAAAGTTTCTCCTTATCTGTCTAGAGCAGGAATAGGCAACTTTGATGGGGGCCACAAAATCTGAACTCATCGTTATGTGCTGCAGTGGCTCGTGGGTTTGCATACCCACATCCATAAGCACACATGCAGTCAGAGCCGGCCCTAGTCCTTTTGGGGCCATAAGTGGGGGCCATACCTTGCGAGCCAAACATTTTTAGTGGCCCCCCTTGAAAGCGGACTGATTTTATTGTACATTTCCTGCAATTCTACACATTTTGCCATGGAGCGTAGAGAACATTTTGCAGTTTTAAAGCAAGTTTACTGCAATTCTACTCACTTTGCCATTGGACGGAGAAAGAAATACTTGAGTTTTACAGCAGATTTTCCCAGACAAATGTTTGCAGTTTTTTTATATGATACACTACATGGCCAGTTCGTCAAATGTCTGCCCTGCTAGAGCTGCCCCGGGCAATTGAAAGTGCTGTTATTGTGACGTGTGAACATCTAGGAGCAGAAAAGTCGTAGGCCACACAAGCTCAGCATGAGCAACGCCAAGCGTCGGCTGGAGTGGTGTAAAGCTCGACGCCGTTGGACTTGAGCAGTGGAAATGCCTTCTCTGGAGTGATGAATCACGTTCCACCAGCTGGCAGTCCGACAGACTAATCTGGGTTTGCCAGGAGAACGCTACCTGCGTAGTTCCAATTATAACATTTGGTGGGGGAGGAATAAGGGTCTGGGACTGTTCGGGCTGGGACTGTTCTCATGGTTCGGGCTATGGCCCCTTAGTTCCGGTGAAGAGAAGTCTTAATAACGCTACAGTATACAATGACATTCTAGATGATTCTGTGTTTCCAACTTTGTGGCAACAGTTTGGAGAATAACCTTTCCTGTTTCAACATGACAATGCCCCTGTGCACAAAGCGAGGTCCATACAGAAATGGTTTGTCGAGATCGGTGTATGAAAGAACTTGACTGGCCTGCACAGAGCCTTAACCTCAACCCCATGGAACACCTTTGGATGAATTGGAACGCAGACTGCGACCTGGCCTAATTGCCCAACATCAGTACCCGCAACAATTTCCCAACATCTCTCATGGAAAGCCTTTCCAGAAGAGTGGAGGCTGTTATAGCAGAAAAGGTGGGACCCATCTCCATATTAATGCTCATGATTTTGGGGTGAGATATTCATCTAGCAGGTGTCCACGTACTTCCGGCCATGTATTGTATTGGTGAGAGTGACTGACTAACAAAATCAATCTGGCTCCCCAAGTTTTAAATTCGACCATGATTACTACAATTTTAGAGTCTAGCCAGCTAACTTACCAATCTAAAAATACTTAGCTGACGTTGGCTAGTTGATTGACTGACATAACAAGAGTAATATCTCTACTGCTAAACCAAATTTTGAAATTGCATCTTGTATATTCTAACACTTCAACAGTATTTAAATACCCAACAGAGTTTTCCCCCCAAAGGGGGAATTGAATTGAAAGTTATATCTCACCGGTGACAGCATCCAAGCAAGAGAAATACCGCCACTCTGTCTTTGTATGTGTAGGCCATCTATCTGATGCTGTCTGCTCAAAAAGATTGACATTGTTGCCACCCGTAGCATTGAATGCAAGGGGATCCAGCGAGCATTAGACCTCCCTTGATAACAAAAAAAAGTATAAAGCAATAGCCCATCAGCATTGCGCTAAACTGAGTGAGCTCATCTGTCATTGGTCCTGGTGCACCCAAAACAAAGTGTCAAGGGAAGCCAGTTTGGAGTGACGCCAACTCCAATCACTTTGCATCGAGAGCATACATGGTTCTGAACTCTCCGTGGTTCTAAATCAATGGTTGTTTAGTGGTCCGAAAATATCGGAGGCATTAACCTGCTTGACCATGCTGTAGGTCATGTAACTGGTTGTTACATGCAAAATTCTTGGTGGACTTCACCAGACAGAGGATGCTCTCGGGTTTTGTGATGAATGTGATTGAATTTATACCGCCACTCTGTCTTATTGTCTGGGCTTTTAGGCCTATATACAGTGGGGCAAAAAAGTATTTAGTCAGCCACCAATTGTGCAAGTTCTCCCACTTAAAAATATGAGAGAGGCCTGTAATTTTCATCATAGGTACACTTCAACTATGACAGACAAAATGAGAAAAAAAATCCAGAAAATCACATTGTAGGATTTTTAATGAATGTATTTGCAAATTATGGTGGAAAATATGGAAAGGGGAGATTCTCACAAATGCATTTTGCTTTACGACCCCCAAAAGTGTCACGGGACCCATCTGAAGGTAACATGTTTCCGTTTTTTAAAAATGAATGGAAGTATGAAAGTTGTTTTGTGCTTACCCAAAAAAAGGGGTTAAATATTTCCTGACCTTTTCTTATATCTCCTAGATAAAGGACAAACACTTTAAAACCTTGTTTCTTATGGTTTCTTTTTGACTGTTTTTACATTGGATAAAATGATATATCATGCACTGCATTTGAGGAACAATGGGAAAGTAATTCTGCTTTGAAAGTTGATGATAAACTTGTAACACCACTTTGAGAAAATGACCATTGAATGTTTTGGTACACCCACTGGAGAGCTCTTTTGTCTATACCCACATTAGGATATACAAATTAATGGTAGCGGCAACGTATGGCGTGTGTGTTAGGAGAGAGTTATGTGAATGTGCATAGAGGCACTGCAGATAGTGCTGATGACTGTGAACTTCCCCCAGCTAACATTAGGCTATAATTAGCAATGCAAATGGCTTGCTGATATAATATAACTACACAGATCATACACATAATGTTAGCTAGCGAGCCAGCCATCTAATGTCAGCTAGCTAGCTAACAGTGTGCTTTAACTTGGTCTTTTTGTTTAGACATGTAGCTAGCTCGTGAACAGTAAGAAATGAACATGTAACAATGAACCATAATCCCAATCCATGGAGTACTAGCAAAACAAACGGATTGTCATAGCTAGCTAAAGTTAACCAAATAGGTTCAATGTTAGCTAGCTAACATTAGGCTTTTACTAGCAATGCGAATGGCTTTCTGAGACAATATTACTACACAGATCATACACTTAACGCTAATGTTAGCTAGCGAGCCAGCCACCCAACATCAGCTAGCTAGCTAACAGTAAGATTTAACTTGAAATGAAAACAACTTTCTGACAAAATTTGAATTTTATAATATCTGAAACTGTAGCTGGACTCTTACCCGTAGACATGGCTGAATGCTTCACGGCAAACCGCAACCCCTTTCATTAAATAAGATGTCCTGTGTTCCATTTTGTTTGTACAGCTTGCTTGGCCCATTGTGTCAAGTCACTCTGGGTCACACTGATTGTGTGCAATGCCATAATAATCATAAAATATTTCTCCCTCTCTGTCATGGATGCCATGGTTGCCCATAGTTTGAAGATGTAATCCGGAGACAGGTGTTTTATACAACAGCCTTCTGTGTTCCCTTTTCGAATCCCTCTGCATTTGCAGTCAAACGCCAGAATTGAATTCATCTCCATATCATACTATGCTTCTACCAGACATTCCATTGATTTCCAAACTCTATCAATTTCTTCTGTGACAATGCCGTTGATCGCTGTTTCTTCCCCATCACTGTCATCAGAAGACTCTACAATGCCTTCTTCAATTAAAATGTTTTTACCAAAATCAGGGATTTCCTCATTTTCAGAGTCAGAGAGTCAGCATGGTACGATCGTCCTCCTGAAAGTAGTCCATCTGTAACGTTCTGGGTGTGGTGAGTGGGAAGTCAGGCGCAGGAAACAGAGCGTTCAATATAGTGCTCTTTTAATGCACACACGGTGAACAACGGCCACCCCACGAGACACTGGGTGCTCAAAATAAATGCCCCGGACACGGGGGACGAAAACTGTCCAGCAAACTCCAAGAACATAAACCAACACGTTCGTCTACACCAAACACAAAGGTTACAATAATTAATCCCACACAAAGAAACAGGTGGGCCGGCTGACTAATAAAGCCCAACTAATTACAACAAACTCAAAACAGGTGTAACCAATAAACACATAAGGAGGGGGAGGAAAGAATCAGTGGCAGCTAGTAGGCCGGAAGACGACGACCACCGAGCGCCATCCGAACGGGAAGGGGAGCCCCCTTCGGTCGAAGTCGTGACACCATCACAACTTATTCCCCACTGACCTTTGTCGATAGCGACTGATGAAACATTTTTGATACCTAAAGGGGTCCTAAGATCCATAGTATGACCATCTTAAAACAATTCCATATGTCAGTTTAGACTTTTAAGAATGAACCTAGCCTGTTTGTCATTTTAGTTTTGTGGTTTGGACTCGAACGAGTTTTGGACTCGCACTATGATCACGACCTAATATGTGTTTGGTGTTGAGGAACTTCCAGTAAGTGGGAGCTTACAGAGGCTAAATGTTCAATGAGATTAGTGGCAGCTTTTAGTGGCAGCCTCTATGTTCCTATCTGCACTTCATTGATACGGCCATTTGCGAGAGCAAAAAAATACTTTTCATTTCACTGCGTGATAAACCCAGAAACCATTTCCCTGAAGGTTACATCATAAGCATGGTTCCAACCATCTCAACTGCCATTCATTCCCCCTCTGGCTGAATGCACACCAACCTTGTTGATTCTTTTCACATTCCCTCCGCAGTGGAAGACAATGGATAACTCTCCTCAGACAGCTTTCCTTTTATGCACTGCTCCAGAGTGTTCACTTCAGTAGGAAACGAGCACTTTCAGCAGTAATTGTATCACATCTATATTTTTTTGTAGCTGTCTACCACAACCAACCGATGTTGGCACTAAGACTGCACTCAATGAGCTGTAGGCCATAAGCAAACTAGAAAATGCTCATCCAGAGGTGGCACTCCTAGTGGCTAGGGACTTTAATACAGGAAAACTTACATCCGTTTGACCTCATTTCTACCAGCATGTCACGTGCAACCAAAGGAAAAAACTGAGACCTGTACAAAGCTCTCCCTCGCCCTCCATTTGGCAAATCTGACCATAATCCTCCTGATTCCTACTTACAGGCAAAAACTAAAGAAGGAAGTACCAGTGACTCGTTCAATACGGAACTGGGCAGATTCTAAGCTAAGGACTGTTTTGCTAGCACAGACTGGAATATGTTCCTGGATTCATCTGATGGCATTGAGGAGTACACCACATCGGTCACCAGCTTCATCAATAAGTGCATCGATGACGTCATCCACACAGTGTCCGCACATGCATACCCCAACCAGAAGCCATGAATTACAGGCAAAATCGGCATTGAGCTAAAGGGTAGAGCTGCCGCGTTCATGGAGTGGGACACTAACCCGGACGTTTAAGAAATTCCACTATGCCCTCCGATGAACCATCAAACAGGCAAAGCATCAATACAGGACTAAGATTGAATCCTACTAAACCGGCTCTGATGCTCGTCGGATGTGGCAGGGCTTGCAAACTATTATGGACTAAAAAGGGAAGCCCAGACGCAAGCTGCCCAGTGACACGAGCCTACTAAACGAGCTAAATTACTTCTATACGTGCTTCGAGGCATGCAACACTGAAGCATGCATCAGAGCACCAGCTGTTCCGGACAACTGTGTGATCACACTCTCCGTACCCTATGTGAGTAAGAACCTTTAAACAGGTCAACATTCACCAGACGGATTACCAGGACGTGTACACCAATTTGCATACCGCCCCAACAGATCCACAGATTATGCAATCTTTATTGCACTCCACACTGCCCTTTCCTACCTGGACAAAAGGAACACCTACGTGAGAATGCTGTTCTTTGATTAAAGCTCAGCGTTCAACACCATAGTGCCCTCAAAGCTCATCACTAAGCTAAGGACCCTGGGACTAAATACCTCCCTCTGCAACGTGATCCTGAACTTCCTGACGGGCCGCCCCCAGCTGGTAAGGGTAGGCAACAACACGTCTGCCAGGCTGATCCTCAACATGGTGGCCTCTCAGGCGTGTGTACTTAGTCCCCTCCTATACTCCTTGTTCTCCCACAACTGTGTGACCAAGCACGACTCCAACACCATCAAGTTTGCAGATGACAACGTTGGTAGTCCTGATCACTGACAACAATGAGACCGCCTATGGGGAGGAGGTCAGAGAGCTGGCAGTGTGTTGCCAGGACAGCATCCTCTCCCACAACATGATGAAGAGAAAAGAGCTGATCGTGGACTACAGGAAAAGGATTGCCGAGCACATCCCCATTCACATTGACGGGGCTATAGTGGAGTAGGTTGAGAGCTTCAAGTTCCTTGGTGTCCACATCACCATCAAACTATCATACACCAAGACAGTTGTGAAGAGGGCACGACAACACCTATTCCCCCTCAGGAGACTGAAAATATTTGACATGGGTCCTCAGATCCTCAAAGTTCTTCAACTCCACCATCGAGAGCATCCTGACTGGTTGCATCATCTCCTGGTATGGCAACTGCTCGGCCGAAAGGTGCTACAGAGGGTAGGTTGTACGGTCCAGTACATCACTGGGGCCAAGCTTCCTGGACCATCCATGACCTCTATGCCAAGCAGTGTCAGAGGAAGGCCCTAAATATGGTCAAAGACTTCAGCCACCCTAGTCATAGACTGTTCTCTCTGCTACCACACGGCAAGCGGTACCAGAGTGTCAAGTCTAGGTCCAAAAGGTTCCTTAACAGCTTCTACCACCAAGCCATAAGCCTGCTGAACTGAACAGGTAATCAAATGGCTACCCAGACTATATAGATTTTTTTTTTTATGCTACTGCTACTCGAATTTTAACATCTATGCATTGTTGCTTTACCTCTACCTACATGTACATTAGACTAACCTGTACCCCTGCACATTGACTCAGTACCTGTACTCCCTGTATATAGCCTCATTGTTATTTTATTGTGTTACTTATTTGTGATTTAAAAAATATATATATTTTTTTACTTTATTTAGTAAATATTTTCCTAACTCTTATTTTTCGTAACTGCATTGTTGGTAAGTAAGCATTTCAGGTAGGGTCTACACCTGTTGTATTCAGTGCATGTGACAAATAATTTGATTCCATCTCTAAGAAATTTCTACATGTGTTTTTTTTCTATTTTAGTTTTTTTTTGTTTTGTCCTTCAAATGTTGAATTGACCAGGGGCAGGTCATCAGTTGTTTAACAGCGCTTTGGTCTCTGAGAAAGTACCCCTATCCACCATCAAAGCCCCTGCATTTTGCACAAACGCACGACGACGGCTTGTGGCTTGGCCATTTCACAAAAGGGAACCTGCGTTTGGAGTGTGGAGCACAGAGTGCATCCGCTCTGGGAGGCTGCAGTCATAAGCATTCTCTCACATTAGCCTAGGTAGAGTATAAATAGACCTTACGCAACCCAGTTTGATATGACATTATGTAATTACAGAGAAAGCTGCTAGGTTCACATGAGAGCCGTTCTTGACCAGTCTCCGTCTGCATCGCGGCCGAGTTGGCGAGTAGGCGTTTTAATATTGATATTAACGAGCGATGGCAGCGCCGTATCGCATCGATTCTAAGCTCGGCTATTCCGTGGTCTCAATGGTAGAGGGCAGTGACAGACGGGTTGAGAACGAAAGGGAGGTTCGACGAGGCCTATATGATGAAGTGTCATGTGTTTCTACATATCATAACTCGGGTCATGGACTATCCATTTTGAAGATGACCCATTTTACACTGACGGAAGGTGAATTGTGTAGAGACCGTAGGGATACTATAGCTCATTATAAACTGTACAGGATACGTCCACTTATAGATGGCCTACTTGGCTCGCTCATCTCAGAAAGGCCCACTGCTCCACTTTCCATACAGCCCTACTCTCTACTGTACACATTCACTATCTAGGCTGCTCACGTAATATGTTATGGAAGAGTTCAACGCTGACAGAGACAGAGATACACATTCTGTGCAGTAATAGTAACAGAATGATAGAACTTCCCTCAAACCCCCCCTGGGACACTACAAAATGTAGACACACGCACAAAATCACACTCTGTTGTCAGAATTCTGACCCTCCCCCCCCTTATATATTAGTGTTATTTTTTTGCAGGCGCTAACCTCTGTTGCCAGGGGGCAGATGTGGTTGGAAGCTTAGACTGCTACACCAGACTCTTCACTCCCACTCCGTTTAGTTCATCTATATGATAAGACTGGTAACTTCCTCGTCTAGCAGTGGTTCACCATGTTCACTTACGGCACCCTGCGTATTGATTTGGTGCCGACATGTGACCTGCCAGACATGCGTTTCATAAAGCAGGGAGCCGAGATCATGCATTTTGGTGTGTGTGTGTGTGTGTGTGTTTTCTTTTCTCACTGAGCGATAATGGACCTCCTTATAAATAATGCAGTGGTGGGAGTGCTCCCTTTCGCATTGCACCACCTTTTTGTCAAGACAATTCTGCTCTTTTCCCACTCGTCTGGCTCGCCTTAGGAAACGCTCCTTTGTCCTTCTTGACTCTCATTGTGAACCTTAGCCTAAGCAATACAGAGACGGTGGTGGAAACAAAGGAGGAGGAAGCTTTATGGTACTGTATTATGGCCCGTCCATCTACCTGGTATTACCGTAACAGACCCACACAACCTCTTCAGTGAGGCTTTTGCTGTAAAGACTGCCGTATAATGCACGTAGCATTTCGGCAATGATATGGCTATCTATAGTGCTAATGGGATTCCGCTCCCACTTGCTGCCGTCTCAGCTGGCCCTGGCAGGTATTCACTGAGCAGCCAGTGGGTCTTCTCTTGACACCGCCGGTCTGATTCCGTGTAGAGTACTGGCTTTTAGAGCTCCTGGCTAGCCTCGCTGCCCGTCCTGATGAAAGCAGGCCCAGTGTACTACACTAATGGATAGAGGGGAGGCTCTCCTCAAGCTCTCTTTCCCTCTCACACACTCGCACTCTCTCACACACTCACACTCTCTCTCACACACACACACACAACCTGGTTGCCTCCACTGAGCTGAAGGGAAGACCAGAGTCCACAAATCAAGGGGAATCACTTTTTAATTAGGAAGTGCCCATTTCAGTTGCTTGCTATATCATGAGTAATGATAATTTATCACATAATGATTCCCACAACTCTTCATCTTGTCTGTGTTGTCTCCATGTTTTTGCCTAGTAGACACAGGGTGGTTTTGGTGACTTCCCATGCAGCGTGTTGACCTTGTTGGCACACACCTACAATACCAGCACACTGTTCCTGTGGGCAACTCACACCACTGGCCAGTGTGTTGTCAGTCAGCCCCTAGCACAGGTCAGGACAAGTTATCTCCCCGCAGCACATGTAGACAGCGTTGGGCTGGCTTTACTCATTCCTATCCCCCACAGCAGCCCCTCCCCCTTTCCCTCCTCCTCCACCTCCTTCCCCTTTTAGGTTTCTGAGAGGGACACTATTCTGTTAGCGTTCACTTGCCTAAGCAGTAACTACTATTTATTTGGTCGGCCCCTCCTAATCTCCCTCGTCTCTCTCCCCCCCAGTTGCCTAGCAGCAATGGGAGAGTTTGACAGTGTTGACGTTGCCTGCATGGGGGCACTTCCTGTAAACACTCAGAGACATTAAGCCACTCTGTGCTCGCTCTCTCTCTCTCTTTCTGTGTCTCTCTATCTCGCCGCCTCCGCTCTCATCCACGGTGGAAGAAAGGCAGTGGGAGTCAGAGTTGAGGTGGCCCAAAATAAACCCCTTTCTCCAAATAGACATGACTGGAAAGGGAAAGTGTTATTTTAATATGAATGCTTTTATCGTATGGTGGAACAAGACGCTTGCTGCAGGACTGTTTGTTTTGAGATGTATTTATAAAGGGCTCTGTAAAATTCTGCTTTTTTTTTTTTTTTTACTGATTCCGTTTAGTTTTTTCACAAAATTCAAATTTCTCCGTTTCGTTTTCCCAGGTTTCTGTTTTCTGAAAATCACAATTGTTCATAGAAAATCGATTAAATTGGATGTTCTAAGTCTACAACCAAGCTTAAACCACTTCAGGAGAACACTTTTGAGGTCTAGGAGAACTGAGAAATGTAGAGTTTTGGGTGTAGTTACCCTTTAATTCCCTAGCAAGGGGCTGTTGTTTTGATGTTTTGTATGTGATGGTAGACTTTTCAAAACAAAATACCCATTGGATTGAGGCAAATAATCATGGTATTATTCTGCCAGGTAGACATAGGCTACTTCATAGTTAACAGTCAATTGAGAAGGTTTTTTGGGAAAGCCTTTCCATCTACCAGAAGAATTTTCATTAGCATCATCGCTAACGGCTACACAAAGTGGTAGATGTGCGCTCTTACATACACAGCCCGGGGGGATTCTCGTTGCCTCTTCAGAAAGTTGCAGGAAATTTGAATCACTGTTCATATTTTATGATAAGCTTGGGCAAATGTAATACATTTTTGCGGAAACACATTTCAGTTGAATGCGTTCCGTTGTACAACTGACTAGGTATCCCCGTTTCCCTACATTTTCAATGCATTTAGTTGATTCCCTACTAAGTTCAATGCTATTGTTGAATTCCGTTTTAATGTCTGGATTCCGTGATTCTGTCCGTATTCTCCGCATCACACATTTTAAAGGGCCCTAAATGGATTCTCTGTCTGTGAGCAACCAGAACAGAATGGAAATGATAGTTACTGACCAGGGACATTTAGGCAAAGAGCTGGTGTCACTCTGCATTGGCCTGTGTCTCTAATGTGTCCTCACTTGGACACAACTCAGTAAGCCTTTTTGGCCAATGCATATTATCAGAGCAAAATATGTGCATGCCTTGGATTAGGGACAGATCATGTATACATGCTCATATTGAGCTAGCTTCATTCACACCTCGTGAATATCATGTCTGTGTCCTTTTTGTAGTCTGTGAAACAACAAACATTAGCCAACCTACATCTTTAACTCCCCTCATTCTCTCTCTCTGTCAGCTCTGTGCCAGGCAAGATGACCACAGCCAGGTATCGGCCCACCTGGGACCTGGCACTGGACCCGCTGGTCTCCTGCAAACTCTGCCTTGGAGAGTTCCCGCTGGAGCAGATGACCACCATTACTCAGTGCCAGTGTGTCTTCTGTACACTAGTGAGTGCCCTTTCATCGTCTTTTACCCATCTTGTCAAAATGTCCTCTGTATGCATTAGGGCTGGCTCAGTAATCGTGTAACTGCCGATTTATGGATGAAGACCTTCATCAAAATTAAATAATCGGCATAACCGTTTTTATGGATTACAAAATGTAATAAAGTTTTTAATCAAATTCATATTCAAGTCAACAAACGGAGTAAATAAAGTGAGCCTGGTTTACATCTATCAACTCAAATAAGGATGCAGAGTAGCAAAACTAGTCAGTTAACTAGTCACAAAGCAAAAACAGGTTTTTAGAAAATTTTGCAAATGTATTAAAAATAAAAACTGATCACATTTACACAAGTATTCAGACCCTCTACTCAGTACTTTGTTGAAGCACCTTTGGCAGCAATTACAGCCTCAAATCTTCTTTGGTAAGATGCTACTTGATGCTTGGCGCACCTATATTTGGGGAGTTTATTTGCCGCTGAAAAACATCCCCACAGCATGATACTGCCACCACCATGCTTCACCATAGGGCTGGTGCCAGGTTTCCACCAAATGTGACGCTTGGCATTCAGGCCAAAGAGTTCAATCTTGGTTTCATCAGACCAGAGAATCTTGTTTTCCATGGTTTGAGAGTCCTCTACATGCCTTTTGGCAAACTCCAAGCTGGCTGTCATTTGTCTTTTACTGAGGAGTGGCTTCTGTCTGGCCACTCTACTAAGGCCTGATTTGGTGGAGTGCTGCAGAGATGGTTGTCCTTCTGGAAGGTTCTCATCTCCACAGAGGAATTCAGAGTGACCATTGGGTTCTTGGTCACCTCCCTGACCAAGGCCTTTCTCCCCCGATTGCTCAGTTTGGCCGGGCAGCCAGCTTTAGGACAAGTTTTGGCGTTTCTAAACTTTTTCCATTTAAGAATGATTATTCTTGGGAACAATCATTGTTCTTGGGAACCTTCAGTGCTGCATACATTTTTTGGTACCCTTCTGCAGATCTGTGCCTTGACACAATCCTGTCTCAGAGCTCAACGGACAATTCCATCAACCTCATGGCTTGGTTTTTTCTCTGACATGCACTGTCAACTGTGGGACCTTACATAGACAGGTGTGTCTTTCCAAGTCATGTCCAATCAATTGAGTTTACCATAGGTGGACTCCAATCAATGGAAACAGGATGCATCTGAGCTCAATTTCAAGTCTCATAGCAAAGGGTCTGAATACTAGGTATTTCTAAAAACCTGTTTTTGCTTTTTTCATTATGGGGTATTGTGTGTAGATTGAAGGAAAAAAAATCATAATTTTATATATTTTAGAATAAGTCTGTAACGTAAAAAGAAATGTGGAAAAAATCAAGGGGTCTGAATACTTTCCCAATGCACTGTGTGGGTGGGTGGGTGGGCTGAAGCTTGGCCGCAAGACATTAACTCAAAGCACACATCAAAATCCACAAAGAAATGGTTAATTGACCACAAAATCAGTCTCTGGACTTGAACCCCATTGAAAACCTGTTTTTAAAATAAAAAATGTTGAAGAGGGTACTCCATTAACACAGATGAAGGATATCAAGGATCTGGAAAGATTCTGTATAGCAAATTAGTAAGAATGTCTCACCCCATGTTCAAGAATGGCCTTTTCCCCTTTATTCAGATTACAACCTGTCACTTTCAGTTATTTGAAAAGGAAATAATCTCCCAAATATCGCTATTTTTAAAACAAGCCATAGACAGTTTGTTGAGATTTCAATTTAATCCACGAGAAAGGACCGAACAAATAATACAATAAATATTGTGGTTAAACTCAAATGTACTAATTGAAAGAAAAACAAAAAAAGAAAGAAAAAAAAAACAGGTTTAATCTTCATAATTTATATCATAAATATGACTGGTGGAGTTATGTCCCACATGCAGCTCAGGTTGAATATTTGGGGGAATATTCAGAGGTGTAAACTTTCTATGGAAATATATGCAAATTAATATTAAGTTAGTAAATATTATGTTTTTGCATTAGATATGTTTACCATATCATATGGAGACATAAACCTTTTACCTTATCTTAAGTAGACATAATTGCAAATGATTAAAATCTTCCAATATATATTTTTTTAACGATTTAGTTACAAATTGAACTTTAATTCAATTAGTTGACCCTTCTCATGAGATGATTTCACTGAAAAACAAAAGAAAGCGTATATTGAATGATCCCCAAAGATCCGTCGCATCTCCCCAAAAAGTTTTCAACATACATCTGTAAAATGATACTCAAGAAATTAAAGCTTTGGTTGTCTTCCTCTCAGGCTTCCATGTCTTCTCCCTGGACCTCCTCAATGTCCACCTCTTGGACATCAGACTATGAGGCCTCATCTTCACTGTCACTTTCCAACCTAGTTGAGGATGGCTCGTTGTCAGGCTCAAAAAGCCAAAAATTTGCCCGGATGGCCACCAATTTTTAAACCTTGTTGTCAACCTGTTGCGTGCTTTGGTGTGTGTGTTCCCAAACAAGGACCAGTTGCGCTCTGAGGTGGCTGACGTTGGTGGGATTTGGAGAATGATGGAGGCAACAGGGGAAAGAGCCTCAGATCCACAAAGTCCCTTCCACCAGGTGGCTGATGAGATATTTTGGCACGACTGCCATATTACATCTCCATCCCAAAGCCCTTGCTTGGAAGTGTACTTCGCCAGACTGCCAAGAACCTTGCCCTCATCCAGGCCAAGGTGGCGAGACACGGTAGTGATGACACCATAGACCTTGTTGATCTCTGCACCAGACAGGATGCTCTTGCCTGCATACTTGGGGTCCAACATGTACATTGTGGCTTATATGGGCTTCAGGCAGAAGTCTTCACGCTTTTTGATGTATTTCAGAACTGCGGTGTACTCTGCTTGGAGCAACAGTGAAGTGGGCAGGGCAGTAT
This sequence comes from Oncorhynchus tshawytscha, assembly GCF_018296145.1. Taxonomy (NCBI): domain Eukaryota; kingdom Metazoa; phylum Chordata; class Actinopteri; order Salmoniformes; family Salmonidae; genus Oncorhynchus; species Oncorhynchus tshawytscha. Next base: position 39,626,782 of record NC_056436.1, on the reverse strand, counting down.
GGATTTCTTCTCTTACATCTGCAAGCAGAGTCTGAACATCAGACAGGATAGCATTGTCTCCATGCAATGGCTACTGCTATAGGTTTCAGGAGTTTAAGGCTGCTTACCACTCTCTCCCATAATACATCATCCAGGAGGACCCTCTTGATGGGGCTGTCCATATCGGCAGACTGTGATATGGTCATTTCTTCGAGAGACTCCTTCCCCTCCAGGAGACTGTCAAACATGATGACAACACCACCCCAACAGGTGTTGCTGGGCAGCTTCAATGTGGTGCTCTTATTCTTCTCACTTTGCTTGGTGGGGTAGATTGCTGCTATAACTTGATGACCCTTCACATACCTAACCATTTCCTTGGCTCTCTTGTAGAGTGTAGCCATTGTTTTCATTGCCATACTGTCCCTGAGGAGCAGATTCAATGCATGAACAGCACAGCCAATGGGTGTGATGTGAGGGTAGGACTCTTCCACTTGAGACCAAGCAGCCTTCATGTTCGCAGCATTGTCTGTCACCAGTACAAATACCTTCTGTGGTCCAAGGTCATTGATGACTGCCTTCAGCTCATCTGCAATGTAGAGACTGGTGTGTCTGTTGTCCCTTGTGACTGTGCTCTTGTAGAATACTGGTTGAGGGATGGAAATTATGTAGTTAATTATTCCTTGCCCACCCATCAAAGATGACTGCAATAGTCTACTTTCTCTATGATTTTCTTGACCTTCACTTGAACTCTGCATCCAGCAAATGAGAAGATAAAGCATGTCTGGCTGGAGGGGTGTATGCTGGGCGAAGAACATTCAGAAATCTCTTCCAATACACATTGCCTGTGAGCATCAGAGGTGAACCAGTTGCATACACAGCTCGAGTAAGACATTCATCAGAATTTCTCTGACTGCGTTCCTCCATTGAGTCAAAATAACTTCTGATTCCAGGAGGACCTTGAGCTGTTGCTGTCGATAAGGTCTCTGATTCATCCTTTTTACCTTGAATAGAAGTGGAGGGACTTTTGTCAGAGGTTGCGAGTTGTGACCGCTGAGGCAACTTTATGCACTTGGCCAGATGATTCTGCAGCTTTGTTCCATTCTTCACATGATTTGGCACAGTATTTGCAAATGTACAAAGCTTTTCCTTCTACATTAGCTGCAGTGAAATGTCTCCACACATCAGATGGTGCCCGTGGCATTTTCATGTTAGGAAAAAAAACATGTATGGAAACAGGTCCAATTAACACTCCTCAGTTAGCAGGCTCAAGCAAGCTAAAACCCACATGGTAGCAAAAAATAATTAGCAGACATTGTTAACAAGTTAGAAATGATTTAAACACACTTTGCTGTAGGCTACTATTTACTAGTTAACAAAAATCATGTGTGTCATATAAAATATATTCAAGGCTCAGAGTCTTTATCCTCACAGGGTGAGGCTGCTGGAGTATTAGAAACAGGCAATCCAATAATTTTGATAATACTTTTTAAACAATCTCTTTCTCTGAGAAATTGTATTAATATAAAATAATGTGCATACAATACAATGCATCTCAGTATTAGTATTATTTATTTTATGCAGTCTTTTTTTGCTCATCTTTATCAAGGGATCCAATCATTCCGGACCCCACTGTACCTCACATACTTAGTTAATACTTTGATCTAGGACCTATTGGGAGTGAGCAACTCCTACACACGTAAGTGCATGGTCCGCCTACCAGGGTAAATCTGAAATCTCACTGCAACTTTAAATCCCTTCTCGACTTCCTGATCTTGCTATTTTGTTTGCATTGCATGGACAGAAATATAACTTGTATCTTCCAGTGTTTACATGTCATTAAACTACACTGAACTACCATTTCTCCTGCAGTCAATCTGGACTGATGTCCGGTTGCATGAATTCAGAGAGGCAAATGGACATTTGACCTGACAAGCAAGCTGGTACCACAGCCATGACTCTGCCAGCATGGGAAATGTCTAAACATGATTGAAAACTCAGCCCCTCTTATCCCTCCGCCTTAATATGAATCATGCTATTTTTCTCACCACTCAGTGTTTGGAGGGTGGGAGAAATACAAAACATGAAAAACCATTTGTTTTCCCGAACCATAAAAATAATGAGGCATAAAAAGTCAATAACTCAGTGATAAATATCAGGTGTGCTGTACTTGTTTTACGACAATGGCCTATTTGAAACAGTGATGCATCGCTCCATTAACACATTCTGATTATACCGTTCCTGTTCACTGGAGCTCAATCATAGCTATGAAAAGAGCAATGGCTTTTTAGTTTGGGAGTAAACTAATGTTCACTGCAGTTGCTTATAGGGAATGGACAGGATTTGTACCACAATGCAAGCGTACATCTTGTAGCTGAGAGGAGCCTTAGTTTAGAAGTCCCTCTATCGTTATCTCATTCATTTAAAAAAAATACTTTCATTAGGATGTTATGTGGTTAGCATGCTTCTCTTCAGCTAAGCAGACACTGTACATAAATAAATGGATAGCAGAATGAATAGTCAATGCCAAAAGCAGAGAACATCTACTACGGGTTTCAGAGAGGGAGAGGCACAGTGGAGTTTGTCATCGCACCACACAATATGCCTACACATTTTCTGATTGACTGCGTGGCCATAGAATGAGGTCAATGTTATGCTCCCCCCTTTTTCTTTCAGTGCCTGAAGCAGTATGTGGAACTCCTGATCAAAGAGGGCCTTGAAACTGCAATTAGCTGTCCAGACTCTGCCTGTCCAAAACGAGGACACTTGTTGGAAAATGAGGTATTATTTCCAACTATTTCTATTTTACTGTTAATCCTTTGATTTGAGGGGAAGATATAATTATGATATTGATACATTGAACGAGAAACACACTTATTTCCAGTGAACAGTTGCTTAATTGTAGTAAAACCTTTCTTACATCAGAACACGCACATACACATCTTCATAATTCATTTGAGTGAATTCATGATCACAATACACAAAGTTGTGGCAAGTTGGAGGATAATTGCATATGATTTTACTGGACTTGATGCTTGCATTTTACAGCAACAAAACAGAATCCATGCAGAATTGACAGACGTTTCTTTCATAAAATGTGTTCGTATCAAGACGACAACAGGGAGGTTACACAGACACAACACAACAGTCATGATAGAGGATGGGGAAACTAGCCTGAGGGCCAGTCTGGTTTGTGCTATCACATCAACTTCTTGTCAATCATTGTCATGCCATTGATCGGCTTGACATTGAGCAATGGAGCTGGCAAGAACAAACAGATCCGGGACCTGGCTCTGACTATTTCATAGTGAGGCACAATGCATTGCATGTATACCATCAGATCATCAAGGAAAACCATGTGACCAAAGCCCCTCAACTTCACCATTCTTTGGTAAAGCCTTAAGGGAACACTAGTCGCCGCAGAAGAGGATTTTCTGTGTGTCGTTGTGGCGGATGAAGAACAAAAAGGTGCGGTCAGCTTTGAAGGTGTGTACTTTAGGTTTCCAAAAAGAAAACAATAAGTCATATTATTCAAACAAGCTAGTGGTGATGGCAGCCGGCCTTTCTGCACTGCTCGTTCATGTCTACAAAGGCCTTTTTCACCACTCCAGCCAACTGCAGGTCGTCATCGGGCGACGTGCCTGAGAAGTCGCTAGACCAGTCTAAGGTGTCAACTATGCCCGTCTTAGACAAAATGTCATTCAGGTTGTAGGTCTCATCCAACTTACATTGTGGATGTTACGCTCGTGCCTCCATGTACTGGATCCTCACTGGCCCCGTCGCAAAGTTCTCTCATGTGAGCTGCTTCTCCAGCCCAGTGGTGAAGTCCAGCTTCTCCAGCCCTCGTCAGGGAGCATAATGAGCATGCTCACCTTAGTTCCTTCATAGGGCATCTCCAGAATCTGAAAGTGGACATTGATTGTCATTTTCATATTTTCCACATGGCAGTTTCTAAAACTTGCTCACTTTGAACCTGATCTTCTCTGTCAATGGACTCCTCAAATGCCTCTCTCCACTTGCCCTTGAAGTAGATTGCAGTCACCAACTCTAGTTTTGTTAAATAGTTGAAAGTCCCCTCCTGTCAGGTAATTCATTTTACACTCTATTTCTCCACCCAGCTTTATACGTATCCCCCCCTTTGCAGCCTCTGCACTGGGCCTCCAACTCGGCGCCGTAGTACTTCTTGCTTTCACTGAGGAAAGCCTCAGCAGACTGATAAGACTGCTCTCCTTAGATGGTTGGCCAGGCTCAGTGCGTATGGGGCTCCCCCTTTGTTCAGCACAGACAGATGATCCTCTTCAATCTACAGACAATACCCCATAATGACAAAGCAAAAACTGTTATTTTAGAAAAAGTCCAATTTTAATATCACATTTGCATATGTACTCAGACCCTTTACTACTACGTTGTTGAAGCACCTTTGGCAGAGATTACAGCCTTGAGTCGTCTTGGGTATGACGTTACAAGCTTGGCACACCTGTGTTTGGGGAATTTCTCCCAGTCTTCTCTGCAGATCATCTCAAGCTCTGTCTTGCCTTTTACTGAGGAGTGGCTTCCGTCTGGCCACTCTACCATAAAGGCCTGATTGGTGCTGCAGAGATGGTTCTTCTGGAAGGTTCTCCCATCTCAACAGAGGAACTCTGGAGCTCTGTCTGAGTGACCATTTGGGTTCTTGGTCACTTCCCTGACCAATGCCCTTCTCCCCCGATTGCTCAGTTTGGCTGGGCGGCCAGCTCTAGGAATAGTCTTGGTGGTTGCATACTTCTTCTATTTAAGAATGATGGAGGCCCCTGTATTCTTGGGGACCTGCAGCCAGCTCTACAGACAATTCCTTCGACCTTGTTTTTTTCCCTGACATGCGCTGTCAACTATGGGACATTGTATAGGCAGGTGTGTGCCTTTCCAAATCATCAATTGAATTTACCACAGGTGGACTCCAATCATGTTGTAGAAACATCTCAAGGATGATCAATGGAAACAGGATACACCGGAGCTCAAGTTTCAGTCTCATAGCAAAGAGTTTGAATACCTATGTCAATAAGGTATTTCTGTTTAAAAATTAATACATTTGCAAACATTTCTAAAAAAAAAATTTTTTTCACTGTCATTAAGAGGTATCGTGTGTTGATTGATATATTGTTTTTACATTTGATTTGTTTTAGAATACAGCTGTAACGTTATATAATGGGGGAAAAAGTCAAGGGGTCTGAATACTCTCAGAATGTACTTTAAGTAAAAAGAATACATATTTAAGTATTTTCTTTTCCTCCATATTTACAGTTAGTACGGTAGTTATTTACACATGCGGGGGAAGTGGAAAGTTCCAATTTAAAGGGATAGTTACAGAAATAGTTAGTCTCCTTACCTTTAAACTTGTATGGACCAAGATTAATTTAGATTAATTCACTCTTCAGATTTATTTACTAAGCCGCTGCTATCAACTGCTAATCTTAGCATTGATGACCAAAACCAATGAATTTCAAGTGGCCGTCGTGGATTTGAAAGACATAAAAAAATATATCAGGGATTAGTGTCTTTCCTGGCCCAATATACTTATTTACTTTTTATTGATATTTAGACCTTTTGAACATGTTCAATGACTATGAACATATAGGTAATGTATGTGCTTTATTTAGATGAAAGAAATCTCCTAACACGGCCTCAAAGACCTCCACATCCATTCCAGAGGCCTCTGAGGCTGCAGAAGGACCGTGTTTTTAATTGGGGTCCCTTGCCGAGCAGACATTAGCCCTCTGTGAATACCGCTCTCCGTCTTTTCCAAAACCACCTGCACAAACCAGTCTGGCTTAGCTCCGTCTCAGCTCTGGCCCACCTTCGAGACGTGTCGGCGTGTTTTATACAGAGTGGATGGGCCCCGCTCGTCTGTGTCCTTCCCCGATTTTGAGGTCAATCCGAGGTCACTGCGCCTCACCTCTCACTCTCTGTTTCGGAGGCCGGCGGCATGGCCGTATGTTTCCAATCAATCAAAGTCACTGGCCTTTTACTGGGACCCGGCTTGTCACACCAGTCAGAGACGAGGCGTCTCTCATCCAGCCGCTGTGACAGATAAGTCTTTGACTCATAATTGACTGTTCTCACACTCACCCCCCCCGAATGTTATTTTCATTATTGCATTATGACTACATTTAACCTTTTAGTATATGTAGCCAGTATGCAAATATACCTCTCACGGAACATGTGAATAAAACCGGTGGGCTAGTCCTAATTATGCTGAAATTGAGTGGGGTTTTGTAATTGATCATCTTCAGACTGTAGTGTGGCTGAAAGCATCATGTCCTGTATTCGTTTGGTAAGCTATCACAAGGGCATTTATGTTCCTAACTCTCCCTCTTCTTTCTCCTGCAGATTGAGTGCATAGTGGCTACAGCGATTATGCAGAGATACAAGAAGCTGCAGTTTGAGAGGGGTAAGTGGGAGAGTAACCGCACTGACTGCATCACTGCTCATAGACGTGTGGGGCGTGTAGGTAATTGAGCTCCCACCTGGCTCCCTTGTCTCCCCACACCATTTAGTATTTATTAGGGATCCCCATTAGCTGCTGCCAAGGCAGAAACTACTCTTCCTGGAGTCCAATATCAATTTGACCTGGAGGACAATGACAGCCCTCTACCTTTTCTTATTGTGTTCTGATTTAGCCTACATTCTGTATCAAAGTTTAACACGGCCAACATCAAACATGCATGAGGGGAAAGCCTTTTCAGGTACATTTAAAGTGATGTTAATTGGATAGGTAGTGCTATATCATGACCTACACTGTGTCTGGCTGGGGAATGTATATCTATACAGTATGTCTGTCTAAATGTCCTAATTCAAAGCCTTTAATATTTAGTCCCTGTATTCGGTTATGAATTCATCATCTGTGGTTGTCTGTCGGTATATTTAATAAGGTCGTAAAAGTCTCACTGAGGAGTGTTAGGGGGTGCCTTTCTGCTGTGAATGGCGTATGGCTGGGCGGTATACCTAAATGCACTGTAGACCGGTATTGATGCACGAACCGGTTTGTGTTTTTACTTTACCTTGTATAACGATATTTCAATGTTTGGTTTGTTAAATGTGTTAACGCCCGGGTCTTCGATGGTGAAATAATGTCCGTTTTTGTTGTTTCCCCCGTTTGCTACTTGAGCCGTCTCTTTCCTTCCACACACACCATTCCCCGCCCCCTGTCATTCAAGGAGAGCAGTTTTTGCGCTACCACGAGTCACATGGTCAATGCTGCAGATCTGGCTAGTCAGCTAGCTAAATATACTTAGTCAGAGCAATGATACCAGTGCTGTTGTAGGCCTACATCAGCATGTTTGCACAATGGTATATTCTAAATAAGAGAGGAATAGGCAAAGCATGGACATTTTAGCTACATCAAAGCAACAGTAAGATACCATTTATTTTATGTAGCATTCATTATGGTCCACTGGGAAACACTGACCAACACTTCGGTTCCTTCCCTGTCCCAATAGCCTTGTTTTTTTTTCACTATTCAAAGTGCCTATTATATTCCAACTTTTGTTTGAAGTTTCATTGAAGAGTATAAAACAATCAGAATGGACAAAGCCCCATTTAAAAAAACAACAACAACACTTAGAATGTATGTGTTGCCACCCTAGGGACGTACGCTACTCATAAAGCACATTTGTAACTTTTATTATGAACAAACCTCAAATACCATCAAAAATGTTTATATGTGCTAATCTGTGACATGGGGTTCCCACGCTAACCTCAGCCAGACTTGCACACCCACACTATATGGCATATGCCTCGAAGGTACTCCACCCACCCAAAGGCACAAACACAGACACACATTGTGAACACACAGGGATGGAGAGTCGCACAGACAGGAGGGCAGGGGGCTGCCATTTTGGTTCAAAAGCAACAGACTGAGGAACATGCGAGAGTCAACAGAACAGAGCCATGTGATGGCAAGCAGTGTGTGTTAGTCATTGGGACTGGATGGTTGGACTTGTTTTGTAGCCACAGACCAAATATTGAGCGTCTGCCAACTTTGTTTTAGTTTGGTAGAAGCACATTTAAATGCTAAAAATAGATGTTGATTTAGCTGCTGTGTTAAGGGAGCACCAACTGATCTGTGTGTGCATATGTCAAATGACACTTGTGCTTGCGGGACTATGTACTTGTGCATAGGTCAAAAACATGAAATAAAAATATGTTTTATTCATAGACACGAAACAAGACAACAATCAACAGTAAAGTAGTAAACCACGTCTGGCACATAGCACCTATGTCTCTGTGTTAACACACACACACACACACTTTCTGATTTGCAATGGCTTTTTGCACAGATTACAGATGGATATCCATCTGAAAGTGTGTGTGTGTGAACACAGAGACAATCACCTCGTGACCTCCTGTCTCCTCATGACCTGTCACCACCATTCTTTGGAAGCAGTCACTGTATACAGTACTGTTGGTGGTGACACCTGGTTTTGTGCCACCACAGAGGTGCTTCTGGACCCGTGCCGGACGTGGTGCCCATCGTCGTCGTGCCAGGCAGTGTGCCAGCTAAAGGAGATGGAGGTGGCGCAGCCCCAGCTGGTGAAGTGTGCCGTGTGCACCCTGGAGTTCTGCTCGGCCTGCAAGGCTAACTGGCACCCCGGGCAGGTCTGCCCACCCCAGGAGAACAACCTGCCCATCACCGCTTTCCTACCCGGAGAGACCAGGTATAGAACTGAACCGTCTCCTCTTCCTTCATCATATCAATCACTTCCTCTCCACCTCATCAATTCTTTGATATCAGTAGAGACCAGGTATAGATGGAGCTGGAGTTTTTCCTCTTCTTCCTCCTCTTGTCTTCACCATCTCAATCGCACTCTCCTCCCCATCACCTCCTCGGGCTAGTTGACAGAGGTTAGACTCCGTGACCGTTGAATGACATTTCGTCCCAAGAAGCATAGAATGAGAACCTATCAGTCATTGTAACTGGCTTTCCGTAATGAGCCACACTGTAAACACTGCGTTGTTGAGACCGTAAAGTCGTACGTTTGACAGGAATAATGTCCTTATCCCGGGAAACCCTGGTCCCATTATCCACACACACGTAAACTCACACGCTCGCGCGCCGACACACACACAAACGGCTCGTAGTTGTTTTCTCCTAATGTGGTTGATGATCTGCCCTCACCTGCTCTCACCCCTCTACTGAGGACACTGTGAGGACACAGCCTCTGGTCCCCGTGGGAACCTGTATTTACCACCCTGGATACCAGCCTAGCTACCGCTGTGTTGATGTCTCCATGAAGCCAGCTGCTCTCATGCATAACCATCCAGGCGCTAGTCATCTAGTGCCTTCTAGTGCATATTTAATATGACTGAGTGTATTGGCTGGAGCAGGTTGCCTGGTGATAGTGCTGGGACCCATGGGCTCCGATAAGGCTAGCCGGGGTTGACCAAGGTCACAGAGGAAGTCATAATGTGTCAATATAAGGAGTCAAGGCCGTAACTCTTAGCCAACCTGCATTTGGGCTATTCGTCTACTTAAAACTCTAGAATGTGGTGGCCCAGTGGCAAAGCTACACTACATGACCAAAAGTATGTGGACATCTGCTCGTTGAACGTCTCATTCATAAATCATGGGCTCTGCTGCTATAACAGCCTCCACTCTTCTGGGAAGACTTTCCACTAGATGTTGAAACATTGCTGCGGGGACTGGCTTCCATTTAGCCACGAGTCAAACCGAGATTTGTCTGTCGACTCCAGAGTCCAATGGCGCCGAGCTTTAACACCACTCCAGCAGACGTTTGGCATTGCGCATGGCGATCTTAGGCTAGTGTGCGGCTGCTCGGCCACGGAAACCCATTTCATGAAGCTCCAGATGAACAGTTATTGTGCTGACGTTGCTTCCAGAGGCAATTTGGAATGGTAGTGAGTGTTGCAACCGAGGACAGACTGTTTTTATGCGCCATGCGCTTTAGCACTCCGCAGTTCCGTTCTGTGTTCTGTGAATGGCCTACCACTTGGTGGCTGAGCTGTTGTTGCTCCGAGACGTTTCCACTTCACAATAACAGCAGAAGTTTGACAAACTGACTTGTTGGAAAGGAGGCATCCTGTGACGGTGCCACGTTGAAAGTCCCTGAGCTCTTCAGTATAAGGCCATTCTACTGTCAGTGTTTGTCTATGGAGATTGCATGACTTTGTGCTCAATTGTATACACCTGTCAGCAACGGGTGTGGCTGAAATAGCCGAATCCACTAATTTGAAGGGGTGTACACACATTTTTGCGTGTGTATATATAGTATATCTAAAAATAAAGCGAGAGAGAGGGTTGTGGAGTTGTCCTCAGATGTCACGAAAGGCCACAGTGGTTTAAAGGGAACGTTTGGGACTTTACAACTTAATGTTAGATGGTTCCTCACCCTGAAAAAGAAGTCTATGGGCCAGAAGAAACTGTAATCCATAGTTGTTTTCTCTAAACAGCCCCAACAAACTTCATCTAACTTGAGCCATGGATTAGTTTTTCCAGGCCCATAGACTACTTTTAGCTTGCGGAACCATCTAACATCAAGTTGTAAAATCCTGAACTTCCCCTTTAAACTCTGCTGCCTCCTCTCTCTCTCTCTACCCCCTGTCAGGACTCCAAGTATGGCTTGTATGGCTCTTACTGTGATTACTGTACATACTGCACTTATCTAAACAATGAGCTCTGGAGTACGTTCTTCTCCTCTCTCGCCTTTCAAGAGTGTGGGAAATTAGTGTCCTAATTCAAATGGACTCCACGTACACTATTAGCCCGATCTGCACCCAGCTGACATATGCAGCAATTACCGCAAAGGGCAAATGTATTACTCTGTGGACCTTTCCCATTTTGCCTGGATCTTGCTGCCTTTTGCTGATACATTTTTTTTTTTTTTTTACATTTCTCCCATGACATTCCTCTGACATAACAGCTAGCATTCAGGAGAAGGACACTCTCTCCTTAATCCTCACACTGATCCAGGTATTTTACCTTCCGATCTTTAGCCTGTATTCCATTTACATTCAGGAATGGAATCCCGTTCCTTCCAGAGTAAAAGCTAGAATCCGAAAGTCCTGATTAGTTACAAAATGACTGCCAGGGTGTCAAATGAGGTAGGACATGAAAGGTGTGCATTAATTCACTCTGGCCAGATGCGATCAATAGCCGGAGAATTGGCTCAGAAAAATGAATGTGCTTGTTCCCTATCCGCCTCTCTGACACTTGAGAGGACAGCCGACAGCATCACCTGCTCTCCTTTCTGGCCTTCAAGGCCTTCTTGCCTTCTGTGTGTCAGCAGCACTCAGGTGGGAAAAGGACACAAAAGACCTGCTTTTAAGATGAATAGAAGAAAGAAAAGCCTGAAAGGAGTGGGAGAAAGAAAGGCTGAGACGAGCACACTTTACATTCTCTCATTTCGTTTGCATTTCAGGTGTTAGGAGAAAATTCTGTTTATTTATTGCAAGCTTAGATCTGTTGTACATTAACAAAGGCTGTTCAAGATCTGTGGCATGATAAACTGTATGAGTGGGTAATCTCTCGTGGCATTCTGGATCTCTGATGTATCATGGTCTTTGTTCTTTAGCGTCATTCAGCAAAAACAATTGTTTCAACCAACATTTGTTTAAGAAACGTAACACACTGAACATTGCTCTCTCTCTCGCGCGCGCGCGCTCTCAACGCGTCTCCTCAGCTCCTTCTACAAGAGTGACGATGACGATGGTCCCATCAAGCGCTGTCCCAAGTGTAAGGTGTACATCGAGAGGGACGAGGGCTGTGCCCAGATGATGTGCAAGAACTGCAAACACGCCTTCTGCTGGTACTGCCTGGAGTCACTGGACGTGAGTAGAGAACCTTGTCGCATGCAAACACACACCCCTTTCTAGTGGTACTTTCTGGAGCCTCTGGATATGAGTAGAACCTTGTCCCAATGTTTCCCCAAAACACCTCCCCACATCTGTGCTGCTGCAACATGTTCGTATAGAATAATACACACGCATCTTTGCAAATGAGTTTTAATTTCCCCTTTCAGCATGTTGGTCCTGACTTCAATACAGCAGTCTGAAATGTGCATAGAATTCACTCTGTGTATATTTCGCATGTCTGGTGTGAGCAGTGATCCAATGTGTTATCAGGGAATAACAGCACTGCAGGAGGTGTGATAAGGCTGCAGGCGGATGGATTTCCAAATCCAAAACCCGTTTTTATGACGTTTGATACAAGACAATGGAACTGAAATGGAGGGATTTTATCTGGGCTTGTAGGAGGCTTTACTGGCAGTGGCTTAAGACAATTCTAATTGCAGACCACAGGCGATTTTGCACCACACTGGTAATTTAAAAGCAATTTTCTCCAAGCAGCTGCCCCTACCTCTCAGTACTAATGATAGATCATTCTTTTCTCCTCTTTCTCTCTGTGTGTGTGTGTGTGTGTGTGTGTGTGTGTGTGTGTGTGTGTGTGTGACACACAGGATGACTTCCTCCTGATCCACTATGACAAAGGGCCCTGTCGAAACAAACTGGGCCACTCCAGGGCGTCTGTCATCTGGCACAGAACACAGGTGAGTAAAGTTAGTGCGCCCACTTTCCTCCTTTGTCTCTCTCTGTCTCGCACACACACTGGACTTCCCCTATGTCTGCAGCATGTGGCAGGGCACATGCAACACACTTTTCCCCCTCACACAAACACTTCCATGCGCACACATGTTTAACGTGAATAATCATGGATGGTGCTCTGTGAAAACACTAGTTGGTAGGAGAGCACAGCTTGGTCGTTGTGCTCTGTGTGTTGGCCCGTTGTTGTTTGTGTCAACATGTCTCCAGCATTGCTTTCTTACAGTAGATTCTTTTTTCTGTGTATAATATGTGGACATTTGCACGTCACTTATGGGTTAGAGTAATGCTTTTACTCTGGCACAGTCTCTAAAGTAAAAAGCAGGGGCGCAACTTTCACTGCACATTCTGAAATTTAATCCCCCCCCCCACACACTTTTATCATTGGGATGTGATCCAAAACGAGGCAACGGTGTGCTTTAGGACCATGCGGACGCCTCCGAGTTGACTGGATAAAGAATGCGCCCCTGGTAAAATGTAACACTGGTTGCTCAATATTATTTGATGGTACTGTTAAGCTGTTCAGTTACAACATACATAATGCTTGCCACACATTATGAAATAAAAGTCAGCACATCCTTTTTAGAATTCTGATTCTAATATCGAATGAGAATATTGAGTAGACCTTCTGTATTTTCCTGTCCACCCAGTCGTTGTTCAGCTCTCGCTGTCATCCAGCACATATCTAGTCATAGACGAGCACATTTCCCGGGTTTAACAGAGCGTTGTGAACGCTAGCGCACACACTGACATCTGTTGCCCAGTAGGACAGGCTGAGTCATTTGAGCATGATTACAGCTTGTGGTACTGCACCTCCTTTACCCAGCCCATGCAACCTCACTGCTCCCCAAGCCCAGTCTCTCCCTTTAGCTCCTCATGAACGCGTAACACATACAGAAAGGACCCCGGGGCCCTTATTCACAAAAGAAGTGCTGATCTAGGATGAGGTCCTCCCTGTCAATGTCATCTTATTCATTATGGCAAAAACAGATCCTAGATCAGCACTCCTACTCAGACATTTTCCGAATTAAGGCCCTAATATATCCTGCCTTTTTATAAAGAAAGCTCAGCCTCTCTGTTTTCTGTTTTCGCCTCTGTATCTGATTTTCAAATCCGTTTTGAGAATTGAGCTGAGGGTGTTGCATCCGCTAGGGACGCCATAGAAGGAATGAAGGTCACCTCTCTCGACGCTTACTGTTCTCAGACCAGACATGGTCTATTGTATACGGTAGCTTTGTCAAGGGTTTGGTTGATCTGAGCGAATAGGATATCATGTTAACACCGGTATGCCGTTGCAACTAAAGGTTCATGGGGTGCTCGTCTGGGTAAATAATGTGATTACGGAGACCTCCGAAAAGAGGGAGGTGGACAGAAATACACGAGAAGGGATCGCAACAGCAATGTATATACATGCATGGAGCTATTTTATCGAAAGTTCTTTGTCATAGGGTGCCACTCTCTGCTGTCTTGTCCTTCATTGGCCCGCCCTGGGTGATCCTCAAAATGACTCTCCTACTCTGACACCGGCAGAAGTCCATTAGGTTATTCTAAGAAGGCAGGTTTGCGTGTAATTGCTACTTTCGAAGGCCGTTTTGTAGCTGAGGAGATGTTTCTGCTCGTATCTGATGCCCCCATGTGGTGAGATGGGAGACTTGCACTACAAAGATTGAAAATAACTTGCATGGTGGGTTATGACCACGTCAAACAAGAGAGCAAGTTTTGAGAAGGGAAGTGGAAATGATTTGGTGTGTATTATCTTGTTAAGGGATCTCTCATACGCTAGTCCTGTTTTTTTTTTAAAGTATTTTCTATATAGTGCCAATTGTGTTCTTCCTGATATATTTTTGCAGTGTAGCTAAACAAACTGTGTCTTATTTGCTGGTGCCTCTGCCTTGTTTGCAGTCTCTTACTTTCTCTCCTCTCTCTCTTTCTCCAAGGTGGTGGGGATCTTCGCTGGCTTCGGCCTTCTCCTGCTGGTGGCCTCTCCCTTTCTCCTCCTGGCCACGCCCTTTGTCCTCTGCTGTAAGTGCAAGTGCAGCAAAGGGGACGACGACCCCCTGCCCACCTAAACCCCGCCTCGCTAAGCAGGCGGCCATATTTATTTTTCGTCCCTTTCTTCCGTTTTCTCCCTCCACGCTTCTGGCGGTGCTTCATTTAACGGGTCTGGGGCCGAGCTGCACCGTCTCGGCCCAGCCGCGTCACGATCCATCTTGCTCGCAGTGTCATGGTGGGAGAGGAGGAGTTGTGTTGACCCTGTGCTCCCTGGCCTGGTGGAAGATGGGTTCACAGAGGTCAGACTTTGTGGACGACAACGACGCGCCTCTCTGTGGGCTTGGGGGCCATGTGTCCGTTTACTGTAGCAGGGCCACGCTGAGGCCTTGAGGTGAGCTACAGGCAGTGGTGTAGTACAGAACCGAAGAGGATGTTTTATCAAGAGAAGAGGGATAAAGACGTGATGTCTGGATCCTCTTGTTGGAGACAGTTTCATGCAGGAGCTGCTACTATCGGAGGACCTTCACCTTAACTCGTTTCAGTCGAGTTTCTTGTTTTTGTTGGTTTGTCAAACACAAAGCTTTCCCCCCACCCCTCTACTCTCGCTTTTTATCTCTCAACATACAGGAAATACCACTGGAGTTCCGTTTTTACAAACGTTTTGTGTTTACTCTGTTTGCACATTTAAGACACTCCGTTTGTCGCTTTAAGAACCGGGGCTGGAGTCGGGAGGTTTTCCGTCTCTCACTCCCCTGTACAGCACGTTCTCTTGGTGATGTCTGTGTTTCTGTCATCTTTTGCTCTGTTCCCACTATCAGCAAGAAGTTATTGTTTTTACAAAATGGATTTTAACTCCTATTTGTGTCTTTAAAGAAAATATATATATAGATATATTCTTACCCCCTTTTACTCCCCAATTTCGTAGTATCCAATTGTTAGTAGTTACTGTCTTGTCTCATCGCTACAACTCCCGTACGGACTCGGGAGAGACGAAGGTCGAGAGCCATGCGTCCTCCGAAACACAACTCAACCAAGCCGCACTGCTTCTTTAACACAGCGCGCATCCGACCCGGAAGCCAGCCGCACCAATGTGTCGGAGGAAACACCGTACACCTAGCGACCTGATCAGTGTGCACTGTGCCCGGCCCGCCACAGGAGTCGCTACGGCACGATGAGACAAGGATATCCCTACCGACCAAACACTCCCTAACCCGATGGACCTCCCAGTCGCGGCCTGCTGCGACAGAGCCTGGGCTCGAACCCACAGTCTCTGGTGACCTTAGACCACTGTGTCACCCGGGAGGTCTACGTGTCTTTTTGAGAGGGTGTCCCAAACTCCTTCTCACAGCCCAAAAAGAGGACTCCTGGTCCTGTGTTTACAAAGAGTCTCAGAGTAGGAGTGCTCATCTAGGCAAGACAAAACTGATCCTATATCAGTACTCCTCCTTCAAGACACTTTGTGAACATGGGCCCTGAACATTCGTCTCCCCATCCACACAGACGTGAGCAAACCGTCTGGAACTGGTTCTGACTTGTGTTGTCGAATGGAATACTTTAATATAGATGTCATGGGGTTCATTCTGAGTTCCTCTCAACTCAAATAAGAATCATATTTAGCCCCATAGCAACAAATGGCCTTAAATGAATAAGAAACAAAGCCAAAAAAGCCACCTCCCAGTATTCTGATGAAGGGGGGGAAAAAACTGTCTTACAAAAACACATGGCCATTGTCCAATTCCGTCCTCGTGAAAGCACACTTAAATAATGAATTTGTTCAATGCGTCAGTCATTCATTAAAACCTGTCTATTTTCAGGTGGAACATAGGAAATGAAATTGTCTCTCTGATACAAAGATGTCCCTTCATATGATCTATATTACACTGATGTTGGTCATATATCCAACCTCTGTAATGAACAATAATCCTATACAATGTTTGTTTTTTTAATGGTGTGAGTCCGTGGCAAACTTTGCATAATGTTAGTAGTATTGTTGTCAGCGTTTTTGTTGGGAGCAAGTCGAGAGCTCTCACTACATGCAGCTACTGCAACCTTTGCAGGGATATAAAATGTCAAGAACTTCACTGGACTGTTTTAGACACATCTGAAGACTGCTCTACACATGACTGTATCTATGCAAGTTTGTACATTTCCTATCTTAGTATCTTAGTCTTGCTAACAGTGTGGTCATATCAAGTGGTCCAGTATGTTATACCAGATTCCATGTGCCATTATCACGTCACACAGTAGAATTTCACAAAAGGGTGGTTGACTTACATCAGACGTACTGATAGTTTCTTTTTTTTTGTGTGATTTAAAAAAAAATATAATAATTTAATCTATCATTATTTTCCCTTAAGTTGTTCCCTCAGAACTTGTGGTGAGGGGGCATTTACTGTAGCTACACCATTTCTCACTCTGAAACGCATTTAAACTCAAGAGATCAGTCATTGGCGTTCCGCCATCAATAAGCCACTTTGGAACACATACAGGAAATCCTGGGTGCCAGTCTGTTTCTGCACTCTTGCCAAGTCCGTATGAAATTGTCATGCAAAACTGTCTTGACAATGGATTAGGGGAAAGCACAAACAAAACCGGGACTACTGTAGACTACATACAGAATACTGAGATGCTCTTCCATATTGGGCTCCACGTAGCATTCAAAGAGTGGTTATGGCAGTTACTGGAACTAGCATTAGCCATTCACCTCTAGCTCATGGTAGCCACCACACACAAAAAAAACATTAGCCTTAACTTGTAAGTACCTCGTACCTTTTAGCCTCATCCTTTTCTGCTAACCCTTGATGCATGCAAGTTGTCAAAGACTCGAGTTCCAAAAAAAAAAAAGTTGAGCTTAATTTACCCTCATGTTCTGGCAGTAGGGAATACGAAGGTCCCAACTGAACATGTGGACCACTGAGCTGACCGTGTCTTTGTGTGACAATCATGCCAAGCAAGTCTTGTGGGTGGCGATTAGAGAGTAAGTGACTAGTTTTTCAAGCATTTTAAGGTTTGTAAAAGTAAAAGTGGAGATCTTATGTCTGTATGGCCAGTGCCAGTTGCAGGCATAATCCAATCAGCGTCTCAACTTACTATTGAGAGTAAGAATAGTAGAGTACACCAAGGTGCCATTTTGGAATTTGGTTGTGCAGTTTTCCTCTTTATGTCACTCACTGACAGTCAATTAGCGATGTCAGTTAACAATTTTCAGAGTGGTAGTTAGTCTAGCCATCTATCTGAACTCGTAGTGTTCATGGCCGCATACCGACCGGGCATGCATGGCACGTGCCCAGGGGCCCTGACCTCCGGGGGGCCCCCGTTTTTGATTTCGATGGTCATTCTCACTCCGATATCATATAAACATGGCATAAGTCATTAGAAAATGTGTAGAATTGCAGTAAATTGGCTGTAAAACTGAAATGTTTTCTCTCCACCTCATGGCAAAGTATGTAGAATTGCAGGAAAATAACATGCTTTAAAGGTCCAATGCAGCCATTTTTATCTCGATATCAAATAATTTCTGTGATTTGTTTGAAATTTAAAATGGTAAAAAATAAACAAAGATGGCTTAGCTAAGAGCAATTTCTCAGGCAACACTTTTGTTAGGGAGTGGTCTGAGTGGGGAGGGGGAAACTGAAAAGTAGCTGTTATTGGCAAAAAAAGGTTTGGAACTCTCTTTCTTGTTGGTCTATTAACTCATTTAGCGCATGGTGTTGTCACCATGGAAGGCCAAAACAACATTCCATGAAAACAGGAGGAAATTTCAGTCAGTCTTTTCAAACAGCTTAAACACTAAAAGGGAATTATCATGTTCACAATTTCACAGTATTATTCTAACCTCCATAGTGTGGAAATTAGGTCTGTCAAACAATGAAAATAATGAATTGTGATTAATCGGCTTGCTAGCTAACATTAGCATAACTAGAATAACTGTTATCTCAAAGAAAAACGCCTGGGGATGTGTGTATAGTTCAACTTTCTGTACGTTTTCCTTCAATTGTTGCTCAAAGCTGCATGCAGAGAGGATTTTTTTTTTGGACTGCACTGGGAAATTCTACACCCCTTGGAAAAATGTATAGAACTGCAGGAAATTCCCCATCGTCAAGATAGGGGCCACTAAAATGTTTGTTTTTTCCAATAGGTGGATTTGGTCCCTCAACCAAATCTCGTTTAGGGCCCCAAAAGGCTAGAGCCGTCCCTGCCGATGGCAGGGAGATGTTAATGTTGGAAGTTTTTGAATACTGTACAGTATGACGGTGTACTATTGTTTTTGTTTTCAAGATGCAGTATGTTCATTAAATATTGCCGTTCTCTCTAGAAATGTGTAAAGCTGTCACAGACACTTTTTGTTGTCCTTTTATTAAAGGGGTTCGTTCGCGGATTGTAATGTTAAGAAATGTAGCCTCTATATTTTCAGGCTTCCTCATAACTCCGAGACTTGGGAGGATGGCATTGCGTAACTATAGGGAAATGTACATTCAAGAGAAGTGGAAACAAGTTCTCGTCATCCATTTGGTTTAGAGGGGGCTTTGAGCTGAGAGAATCTTGAAGGCTTGTCACAAAGTCCTTTGACTCAACTGATTTTTCCAGTATTCCAATCAAACGCCGATGACTCGTACAGTCATTGGTGTTATCATCTGGTTTCTTTCGGCATTATGCAGCAAAGGGACACAAAACATTGAATAAATCACATTCACCTCGAGGTGAGACCAAAGCCTGTTGCACAATTATATTCTATGGCTTCAAACCTATTTTGCTCTTCGTTCACACTTTTGGGCTTCTAAACTATATTTCAACCTGTTATATCAGATGATGACACTGCTCTTGTTTTTAACATTGCATGTTCTGCTCTCTACCATTTGCTATATATATATATATATATATTTAAAGAGGTCAAACTCTGCCTCTTAATTTTAGGGAGTCCGAAACAACATTGTGTACACAGAACGTTCAACGGTTTCGGTCATGACGTACCCTTTATCCTGGATTTTAAGTTTGACTGTCACACGTACCGTACTTGCCTTTGTGTTATACTTGTTCTGTTGGCGTTGACGCCGTAAAGCAAACTGTAATGACTTGTATTTGTGTTAACTGTGGAAGGATTCATATTTCCAACTTTTCAAAAGATGTAACCTTGTAAATGGGCATGTGTGGACAGCATTGGATAAACACATTATGCTTCTCCCATGTGTCTACTGTTCCACTGACACTGCGAAATGGAATAAATGTGGTTGTTTTTTTGTGACTTGCCTCTCCTCTGGACATAAACGCTGCAAGCATATTGACATTAGTTCACGCTATAGGTCGAGCTGAATCGTACCGTGCTGGCGCAGGTTTTCTTTTCGCTTTGTCCTCTACGGCACGTTTCCCAGCAACTATGGTGGATGTGTAACCAGACCAGTACAGCTTGGCTCTGTTTTGGCCGTATGGCGTGAATAAGGGAATACAGGTCTCACTGGTCCCCGTCATCAGTTCCAAACACATTGGCAGTCTCGTGTTCAAGTGTGCCCTCTGGTGTTGGAAGATGGTATGTTCATATCTCAGCCAACACTTGATGGGACATTGTCTTTCCAGTCAGCGCTCGGGTCATGTAAAGGCCACTGAATATAGATTTGTTTTGAGTAGGTGAGCAAGAGCCATCAATGTACTTGTCTTATTTGAAGGCATGCCTACCAATATGTTTTTTGGGGGGGTCTGACGTTTTACAGAAGGGAAATCGCTAAAGTGACATTTTTCCACACTTAATTCTCATAAGTTGCTTCAAATGTTGATTTCCTACATTGTGACAATGACACCATGAGAATAATTCCCTTTTTTTCTCCCCTCCTATTTTTGGAATATCGGTTATCAGTGGAGTTATTGGCCGGTACCGATGTAGCGTTAAAAGGCCAATATATACAGTGCCTTGCGATAGTATTCGGCCCCCTTGAACTTTGCGACCTTTTGCCACATTTCAGGCTTCAAACATAAAGATATAAAACTGTATTTTTTTGTGAAGAATCAACAACAAGTGGGACACAATCATGAAGTGGAATGACATTTATTGGATATTTCAAACTTTTTTTAACAAATCAAAAACTGAAAAATTGGGCGTGCAAAATTATTCAGGCCCCTTAAGTTAATACTTTGTATGGCTCCCAGGTGTCTTTTTATGCAGGTAACGAGCTGAGATTAGGAGCACACTCTTAAACAGGGAGTAGCAGCAGTGTAAAAACAAAGGGGGGGGGGGGCATTTGATTAATTGTTCAGCAGTTTTATGGCTTGGGGGTAGAAGCTGTTAAGGAGTCTTTTGCAAATGAAAGAAACACAAAAGAACCATCACTCTCCCTCGGCCTGGGCTCCATGCAAGATCTCACCTCGTGGAGTTGCAATGATCATGAGAACGGTGAGGAATCAGCCCAGAACTACACGAGAGGATCTTGTCAGTGATCTCAAGGCAGCTGAGACCATAGTCACCAAGAAAACTATTGGTAACACACTACGCCTTGAAGGACTGAAATCCTGCTCCCCCTGCTCAAGAAAGCACATATACATGCCCGTCTGAAGTTTGCCAATGAACATCTGAATGATTCAGAGGACAACTGGGTGAAAGTGTTGTGGTCAGATGAGACCAAAATGGAGCTCTTTGGCATCAACTCAACTCGCCGTGTTTGGAGGAGGAGGAATGCTGCCTATGAACACCATCCCCACCGTCAAACATGGAGGTGGAAACATTATGCTTTGGGGGTGTTTTTCTGCTAAGGGGACAGGACAACTTCACCGCATCAAAGGGACGATGGACGGGGCCATGTACCGTCAAATCTTGAGTGAGAACCTCCTTCCCTCAGCCAGGGCATTGAAAATGGGTCGTTATGTGTATTCCAGCATGACAATGACCCAAAACACACAGCCAAGGCATCAAAGGAGTAGCTCAAGAAGAAGCACATTAAGGTCCTGGAGTGGCCTAGCCAGTCTCCAGACCTTATTCACATATAAAATCTGTGGAGGGAGCTGAAGGTTCGAGTTGCCAAACGTCAGCCTCGATACCTTAATGACTTGGAGAAGATCTGCAAAGAGGAGTGGGACAAAATCCCTCCTGAGATGTGTGCAAACCTGGTGGCCAACTACAAGAAACGTCTGACCTCTGTGATTGCCAACAAGGGTTTTGCCATCAAGCACTAAGTCATGTTTTGCAGAGAGGTCAAATACTTATTTCCCTCATTAAAATGCAAATCAATTTATAACATTTTTGACATGCGTTTTTCTGGATTTTTTTGTTATTCTGTCTCTCACTGTTCAAATAAACCTACCATTTAAAATTATAGACTGTTAATTTCTTTGTCAGTGGGCAAACATACAAAATCAAATACTTTTCCCCCTCACTGTAGATAATAAACAATGAGTAGCAGCAGTGTAAAAACAAAGGGGGCATTTGATTAATTGTTCAGCAGTTTTATGGCTTGTAGGTAGAAGCTGTTAAGGAGTCTTTTGGTCCTAGACTTGGTGCTCTGGTACCGCTTCCCGTGTGGTAGCAGAGAGAACAGTCTTTGACTTGGGTGACTGGAGTCTTTGACAATGTTTTGGGCCTTCCTCTGACACCGCCTAGTATATAGGTCCTGGATGGTAGGAAGCTTGGCCCCAGTGATGTACTGGGCCATACGCACCACCCTCTGTAGCGCCTTCTGGTCAGATGCCGAGCAGTTGCCATACCAGGCGGTGATGCAACCGTTCAGGGTGCTCTCTGGTGCAGCTCTAGTAATTCTTGAGTATCAAGAAGCTATAGAATACATGTTCACTAAAGCTATTGAAAAGCCTTCTGTGAGCAACCTCCATTTCTCCTCATACATTGTAGTCCTGTGTGGCCCTGTCAAACCAACACCTGCTCTTCAGCCCTTTGTTAATCATGCTCTCTTTTCTCTCCCTCTTTCTTTCATTGTGCTTCTATTTCCTGCCAGATGTGGGTCTGGAAGTGTCAAGCAGACGAGCCTGAAATGCAATTGCTAACGCCAAATAACAACTCCGTGATATATCATCCCCCAGCAGCTGTTCTCTGTTTGGAAGGCCCCCACCAATCGCAGGGCCCGGCCGCAGAAAGCGCCATCTGTGGGCGCCATGGCGACAGGGTTGCGGGTGCTGAGGCTGATGGGTTATCTGGAGCGAATTAAGCAAGGAGAGTGGATAGGAAGCCAGCACCAGGCCCTCACACCTGCACTGTAGGGTACACAAAGTCCTGAAATCACACGTGTGTGGGTGCCCGGCCGCAGGGCTGGGTTTACTCACTGCTCTGCCAAATCCTTCCTTTGCTCTCTCGTGTACTTTACCCATTGGGGTAAAGAGTGTACTTTATACTTTGGTTACTTCTTTCTCCTTGTGTCTTCCAGGGTGTATTTTTGTGAAATGTTACACACACTAATTGCTGTACTGTCTCTAGAGTGGACCTGCATAGTAATTGGATTGTGCAAATATACAGGTTCGTGAGTAGGTGATCATTTCTTTTAGGTTGATATTTCGTGTACACACATGATTTAGTTCTATCTGTACTTACCCAAACACACCCTCTTCATACGCATGATATACAGTCAAAAGTTTGGACACACCTACTCATTCAAGGGTTTTTCCTTATTTTGTACTATTTTCTACAATGTACAATAATAGTGAAGACATTAAAACTATGAAATAACACGGAATCATGTATTAAACAAAAAAGTGTTAAACATCAAAATATATTTGAGTTTCTTCAAAGTAGCCACCCTTTGCCTTGGTGACAGCTTTGCACACTCTTGGCATTCTCTCAACCAGCTTCATGAGGAATGCTTTTCCAAGAGTCTTGAAGGAGTTTCCATATATGCTGAGCATTTGTTGTCTGCTTTTCCTTCACTCTACGTTCCAACTCATCCCAAACCGTCTCAATTGTGTTGAGGTTGACTGATTGAGGAGGCCAGGTCATCTGATACAGCACTCCATTACTCTCCTTCTTGGTCAAATAGCCCTTACACAGCCTGGAGGTGTGTTTTGGGGTCATTGTCCTGTTGAAAAACAAATGATAGTCTCACTAAGTGCAAACCAGATGGGATGGAGTATCACTGCAGAATGCTGTGGTAACCATGCTGGTTAAGTGTGCCTTGAATTCTAAATAAATCAGTGTCACCAGCAAAGCACCATCACACCTCCTCCTCCATGCTTCACGTGGGAACCACACATGTAGAGATCATCCGTTCACCGGTTGGCGGTTGGAACCAAAAATCTCAAATTTGGACTCATTAGACCAAAGGACAGATTTCCACCAGCCTAATGTCAATTGCTCGTGTTTCTTGGCCCAAGCAAGTCTCTTATTATTATTGGTGTCCTTTAGTCGTGGTTTCTTTGCAGCAATTCGACCCTGAAGGCCTGCTTCACGTTGTCTCCTCTGAACAGTTGATGTTGAGATGTGTCTGTTACTTGATCTCTGTGAAGCATTTATTTGGGCTGCAATCTGAGGTCCAGAGGATAAGGAACTTATCCTCTGCATCCTCTGCAGCAGAGGTCTGGATCTTCCTGTCCTGTGGCGGTCCTCATGAGAGCCAGTTTCATCATAGCGCTTGATGGTTTTTGCGACTGCACTTGAAGAAACTTTCAAAGTGCTTGACATTTTCCGTATTGACTGACCTTCATGTCTTAAAGTAATAATGGACTGTCATTTCGCTTTGATTATTTGAGCTGTTCTTGCCATAATATGGAGTTGGTCTCTTACCAAATAGGGATATCTTCTGTATACCAACCCTACTTTGTCACAACACAACTGATTGGCTCAAATGCTTTAAGAAGGAAAGAAATTCCACAAAGTATCAAGGCACACCTGTTAATTGAAATGCCAGTGTGCAACGCTGTCATCAAGGCGAAGGGTGGCTACGTTGAAGAACATAAAATATATTTGAATTTGTTGATCACTTTTTTGGTTACACGATACCATGGGTTATCTCATAGTTTTGATGTCTTCAGTATTATTCTACAATGTAGAAAAATGGTTTGTTTTTTTAAATAAAGAAAAACCCTGAAATGAGTAGGTGTGTCCAAACTTTAGACTGGTACTGGATATAAAATGTCACAATTATATATTACCTTAGATAGGACTCTGCTCTGTTCTATATCTGCAGACCCTGCCTGTTCTTTCAGAGGTCCTCTTCCTGTCTCTGTGGTTTGTAACAAGCTGCTAGGAGCTAGGAGGCAGCTGTAAACTTGGCTGTGGAGAGACTGGGCTGGACTGGACTGGTGATGGTATGTGGTTGGAATTTCTCATCATCTCTAAGTGGCAACTTGATGGATAGCCCATAAAATGTCTCAAAGCGATTTTGGTACTGTAAAATAGGCCCCAGGTGCGGCCCAGCCGGTATTGGACCGATCCTATCCACATAACACAATAATTTGGATAGCCACGCACCTTTTCCCTCATGTGGGTGCTAGCGAGATAGCAAGCAGTCTAGGGAGGGCTCGGTATCAACAGCTAATCCAGTGAGCTATAGTGAGCTTCGACTGGTCAGTAGCGTCGCGATATTGCTGTGTACTTGCATAAAGTTCAGCTTTTCCCAAGTTTGGTCCTGCTCTGTTCACGCTCTCTCGCCCCCCTCCATTGAAAATGAACGGGGCTTCGTTGATTCGCGTTATGTGTTAATGCACATCTTTGCTTTGATAATGCTGCAAGCGAAGAGCTCCTATTGGTCCATCAGTGGTGGAGTTGTGTTGGAACTTGAGATAAGGGTGTGGCATTGATATCGACAAATGCCAGTTCAACCCAGTGTCACACAATGTATTTCAGTGATGAGTGACACAGAACACAGTGTATTGGTTCATTACTTACTCATGCCTTAACTTCATGTAATGGTTTCTGTTTCAGTGTCAGTAAAGCTCGACTTAACCTTTTGCAATGTAAGTAGTTAATCATTTCACACACCTCATATACACGGCACATATGGTTAGATGAATTAGCCAATATTGAAAAGTTCAAACTTTTTAAGGTGTCGGTGGTGTTCCATTTTTGGCTCTTAGTTTTTGTTAATTGTCAATAATGTGTGTTGAATTGAGATGATAATATGATTAACACGTAGCAAGCGGTTATTTTGGTCCTTCCTACTTTCACTTAAAAACATGGAAGGAGTGCAGCACTGTGGCAATTAAAAGTCCTTTTAGTTAAAGTATTTAACTTTGAATAGTATCATTATCACTAACTAATTTGCTTCAGTTAGCATGTATCTGTTCTTCTTTACCACCACCTACAACACATTAGATTCATAGCAGGGATTTGTAAGGAATGCATACAATATGAATAGAATATGATTATCACTTCCTGTTGATCAACTGTGTCGCGCAATCATCTGTAAAATGTATGGTGTTGAATTTCACATTTTTACTGGCCCAGTGACCTGGTTGTTTTTATCTACCTGGATTTAAATGTGCGATATTAATCTCCTGTTATTTCCTTTAACTCACTGGTCCTCATAAATGTGCGAGGATGTTAACTAAGTCAGTAAATACTGTACTTTTTTTTTATGTTTGCGAATGTCTTTGCTTCTATGATCTTTGGGGGGCTTAATTCAAGGGATATGAGCAGTGTAAGGGATGCCATGTAGAATGCCAAGGTGAATGCTATAGATCAGTTTGCCAGAAGAGGGAACTAGAGTGCTAACATCTACAACACAGACGGCATGCCCCCCCCCCACCCCACACACACACGCACACACACATTATGTGACTGATAACCTGAATATAGAGCTAACCTAACC
This sequence comes from Oncorhynchus tshawytscha, assembly GCF_018296145.1. Taxonomy (NCBI): domain Eukaryota; kingdom Metazoa; phylum Chordata; class Actinopteri; order Salmoniformes; family Salmonidae; genus Oncorhynchus; species Oncorhynchus tshawytscha. The sequence continues at coordinate 39,600,488 of NC_056436.1, read as the reverse complement.
TAGAGTATGTCACCTTCTGGCCACAGCATGATGACAAGTTGTGCTTCAAGTGAATTATTTAGTAGAGTTTAACAACATGTAGTGTTGCATATGGACCAGGAACGTATAGGTTGCATGACAGAGGGCTGTCTTTTCTATTCCATATTCCTCTTTTTTCTTAAACATTATGTAACGCTTCAACCTTCCTGAATGTAGCCCATATATTGCATCATATCCATAGCTGACAGTGTTGATTGTTGTGAGGTCAGTGAAGGCACACATGCCTGCTATGATCTGTTGACAGGGGTTGTTTGTTTCCCACACACAGATGAATGGAGTAAACACAGGTTGCCATTGGGCACGCCCCCGAAAGGTCAACGGTTAATAATGAGCAGGGTGATGTGACTCAAGCTGTGACCGGAGGCCATGTGACTGCCATCAGATGACATGTTGATCAGTTTTCTCCCAGCATGCTACAGTGCTGCTCTTTGTCCATGTCACCCATGACACCTATTAACTTCCTGTGGTTCGGCGTGGCCTTGGTCCTCTCGCGCTGTGTGACATTAGCAGAAGAAGAAAAGGCTTGTTGGCCTCCAACCAACAAAGGATAGCCTTATTGGTGGCTTTCCAAAGGTCTTCTCGTGCCTTTGACAAGATTTTCTGCCCATGATGTCACACATATGGGAGGCAATAAAATCCATTCTGAGATCAATGAATAGCATAAGGCAAATTACCATCGTACTCCTATGGAAGTAATTCTGACAGATGGAAGTAATTCTAAACTCGCCATATTCCTGACGGCACAGCCAGAAGAGGACTGGCCACCCCTCACAGCCTGGTTCCTCTCTAGGTTTCTTCCTAGGTTCTGGCCTTTCTAGGTAGATTTTCCTAGCCACTGTGCTTCTACACCTGCATTGCTTGCTGTTTTGGGGTTTTAGGCGGAGTTTCTTTTACAGCACTTTGTGACATCAGCTGATGTGAGAAGGGCTTTATAAATACATTTGATTGATTGATGACCATAAACATTCGGATGCCAGGGCAGAATACATTTCATTCCAAGTCATTGCTTTATGTATACTCTGTCCCCATAGGAGAAACCTTTGAATAACTCCTTTTGGTTCCACATAAGAACTCTTTTGGGTTCAATGTAGAACCCTATCCACAGAGGGAACCCAAAAGAGCTGGAAACAGAAAGGGTTCTACCTGACTCCGAAAAGGGTTCTCAGCCGCATAACCCTTTTGGAACCCTTTTTGCTAAGAGTGTATTGCAGCGAATCACCCAGATAACCTCATATCAACATACAGGTAGGTATTGTTCTACGGTGTGTTTATTGATGAACCATTCCAGTGAATGTTATGATACCAAAGGTAGGACCTACAGTACAGTAGAAGCTGTTATGTAAGAACTGCCAATAGTGTTGACATGTCTCTTCTCCGTCAGGGCTCCACCCTCCTCCTCCTCCCTCTGAGGCCGCCTGCAGTCATTCACCTGAGACTTCTCAGCCGTTCTCTCTCTCTTTTGACATTTCTGCCAGCTTCCATGGAAATGTTGTTCCCTGCCGCACGGGCAAAAAGCCCTGTTTTCTCTGTGTCTGTTCTGTACGTGCCCTCAGATCGGAGCATGCCAGAGGAATTTGTTGTTGGTGAATGCAGGCAAATGCAGATGCACAAACATGTTTGACATGGAGATCACCGAGTCAATCTGCAAACACACGTATCTCTGTCTTGGGAAGATTGATCATGTAAGAACACGGACACGAGACGGGATGTGTCATAAGGGAAATGACTGAAATGATGAGAATTTTATGTGACTTAAGTTCTCGTTCTTTGCATAGTTTTCCTTTTATAGGTGTCAAATGACAGTTTAGAGCTCAATTACATATTGAGGTTCATAGGCACAAAAAAGATTATTGGATTTATCTGCCTTCCACTTTCCCTAAACTCCACAATACCCCCACCCCTGGTTATGGATCTAAGTAAATTGGCCTCCAGTTTGCCAAGAATTTGCCAGTGTTCAAAGTGTACATTTTGTCTTTAGACTTCAAACTGCTGCACAGCCTTGGGCAGTAGAGAGAACCTGGATTCACACGAGTTTGGCACGTTGTTTTGAAACCACCAAGGCTAGACTTGGCAGATTTCGCACCGCACCAGTCTTTAAGTTGTGTCACTCAGTCATCTCTCTGCAGTTGTAGGATCACCCTGTTGCAGGAGAATTTCTCATGGAATGCAGGAAATATGAAACTTGTGGTTTATTTGAGGTTTGAAAAGGCTTCTAAAGTTTGTCATTCCCACTTTGAAATGTCTTGATTTTCCCGTTACGAAAAATGTATCAACCCCTACAAACACGTGAATTATTATGTGGGTTATAATTATTGGACATTTCCTGTTGCTGCGATGATTGTTTTCCTGCTGTAGCGAACTGGCTCAAAGTAAGATCCTACATCTGTATCACTTCTTCTCTTTTATGTGTGTTTGATTAGTGTGATTGGATGTGGCAGTAATCAGAAGAGATGTGTAGCACAGCTCTCCGATGGATGTTCAGTTATACCAGCGCTCCCAGCCATGCACCTGTTCCTTCCTCCTGCTCTCGTGTTGCTTGTGGATTTTGCTTGGCGCTTCTCCTTAAAAACTCTGACGAAAGTTGACCGAAATAGTTCCCGATGAGTGACGTTTCCCACAAAGGCTCTCAAACTGACAGACAGATGACATCCATCAGTTTGTTGTTGGATGTCGACACCGTTGTCTCAGGCTAGGGACAAAACCCAGATGTAAATTGACGATGCTGATAGTCACCGACGTTTTTTCTGGAATCAGGGTAGATGTATGAAGGAAACAACAAACAAACAATGATGAACTCTTGTTGTCATGTCATGGTGACACTAGGTTGTTGGCTTTGGGTGAGTACTTTGTTCTGTTCAAGCAAATTAGATCCTTATACTTGTAAGCATTTTTCTCAAAATTAATATTCACCTTTTTAAGAAATAACATGTTTTCTCTTCAGCCTTCCTATTTCCCTATGAGTAAGTTCACGTTTCTCAGAGCAGTCTACTGTATACAGCCACTACAGTAATTCCATGTTTCTACGAGCTCCTTAGCTCTGGCTTTAATAATGCTTGAGTGTACACTCTTTTTTTCGACGGCGTGCCCTCTGTCGCCAGTAAACTTTTTGAAAAGCAAGTTTAACAGGCCGTGAAAGAGCAGCACAGATGGCTACATCCTAGGTGGTAATTATCAACCACTTCCTTCCAAAAACAAGTGAAGGTGTTGCCATCAGGTCAGGTGGTTGACACATTTCGCTAGTCAACTCCAATCGATGGCGGCCTTCTGCCGCGCGGAGATGGCGAGCGAATGGTGTCACAGGTCATGCGCGTCCGTAAGAGGATGATTTCTAGCTTCACTGCGCATCACTTCCTTCCCCAGTGGAAGTCTATATTAAGGGCTGACTGTAATAGCTTAGAAAATATGGAATGTGATTATACTGTACTGTAGGCATTAGTTGACAAGTGTTGTCTACGGGACTTTGAAGGAGTACTCTGAATGCATTTTAGAGGTAGGTTTTGTCATGTACAGTAGACGGGCACATTGCTAAGATGCAATTAGTGCGAACCTTCCCGTCTCCACAAGCTGTTGGTAATAGGGGCGTTTACGCCACATTAAACGAGCAGGGGTTGTTTTTGAAGAGCTTAACCGTTTATTTTGGCGCCAATCTATTAAAATTGAAGGTGACAGCTAATTTGAATCATCTTTTAATTTGGGTGCAATTGAATACTCTACAAGGTGATAGCAGCTCCCCACGTACAAGCGTGCGCATGCAAAAATATGTAAATGCTGCCCATATTAGAATCTTTGTCTGCTTGTCATTCTCACATGGGGCACATCAAAGCCATATGACCTGATTTTTGCACCTGCTGTTTAATTAAATTTACAAGACAGACACAGTCTCCACTCCTGGTGATGTACAAATCTGGTTTTATTACCCGGGCCCTGTAATTTACAAGGCAATTGACTGCTGAGTGGTAATGGTGCCTGCCAAAGAGGTTCTCCTCCGAAAACATGTTACAAGAGGTATCACTCCTGGCGTTTTTCTTACCTGGGACCTACTTTTCGACTTCTTTTTCCATCGTGAAGGTACACCCAGTACAAAGGCCACCATCACACAGGCACACACAGAGTATCTGCTCGTGTGCACGGGTTCGCGTCACGCTGTTCACAGCGTTGTAGCCAGGTCACCAAAACGGAGGAGAAGTTGAGCCTCGCCGTAATTGACGCACTCTGCCGTTTTTTGCTTTCTGCCTATCGCCGAGTCTACCATGAACTTTCTCCTGATATTAGGCTCGGAAATGGTGTTCATGTGGAATTGGCATTGTGTTGTAAGTGATCTGTGTTGGGAATTCGTGGTTTCATTATGATTGTTATTTTTTCAATATGATACACTCCAATTGACATTTGTGATTCATTATCCATTATGATTATAATGGTAGAATTTTATCACAGTTTTATACCCTGTCATTTCTTTTTGATTGGCAATCCACTTATCCATCATAATATAGTCTACTTCCTTTATAAAACAACACAACATGAAATGCAATACAATAAAATGCATTATTTTGTTCCAAAAAGGTTTGGTGTCTACGTGAAGTATGCAAATTTGAGATTGCATGTGATTCAGAAACATGCCCCCGGTCGCAGAGGAGTGTGCTTCTCAGGCAATCCATAATAGATGATGGAATTTGGCAAGCGGTCCAGCCTTATGGTCCATTCTTCCTCCTGCAGCTGCTTGTTTTCCCAGAACTCATCTGTGCTGACCAAGTTGTGTGTGTGTGTACGTGCCTGTGCCCGTATGTCACTGGCTCTGCCCACAAGTACTCCACAAGCAACTTTTCATTATTCAATATGTCAGAATATGTAACGTCCAACTTTCCTCAGAGCTCAACCTCCATGTGCACATATGGGCGGGAGTTGATCTGGAAAGGCCATGTGCTTTGGAGGAAAATAGGTAGGAGTTGAAAGTAGGAGACAAGCTGTTGTGTTTGACTTGAGTCTGAATGTTTGTCTGATGAGGTTGGATGAAGTTGCCTTGAGACACTGATCTTAGGTCAGTTTAGGGTCTTTTCACTTAATGGTTGTGGTTGGAATATGGGGAAGGATGGCTGATCCTAGATTCGGTGATCTGGGATGATGGGAAGACACACACCTGCCTCAGTTCAGATGAGACGGTTATGACGACTATGCACTGTCCTTCCGCCACTACCTCCACACTACCTCTCATCAAGTTTGCAGACGACACAACAGTAGTAGACTTCATTACCAACGATGGCGAGACAGCATACAGGGAGGAGGTGAGGGCTGTGGGAGTGTTGTGCCTGGAAAACAACCACTCACTCAACGTCAACAAAACAAAGGAGATGATCGTGGACTTCGGGAAACAACAGAGGATGCACCCGTCTATCTACATCGACAGGACTGAAGTGGAGAAGATGGAAAGCTTCAAGTTCCGTGGCGTACAAATCACTGACAAACTGAAATGGACCACCCACACAGACAGTGTGGTGAAGAAAGCACAACAGAGGCTAAAGAAATTTGGCCTGTCACCTGAGACCGTCACACATTTTTACAGATGCACAATTAAAAGCATCCTGTCGGGCTGTATCACCGCCTGGTATAGCAACTGCACCGCCCGCAACCGCAAGGCTCTCCAGAGGGTGGTCCGTTCTGCACAACGCATTACAGGGGGCAAACTACCCACCCTACAGGATACCTACAGCACCTACCGCCAAAAAGAACATCAAGGACATCAAGCACCCAAGCAGGGGCCGAGAGACTGAAAAACAGCTTCTATCTCAAGGCCATCAGACTGTTAAACAGCCATCACTAGCACATTAGAGGCTGCTGCCAATAGGCATAGACTAGAAATCACTGGCCACTTTAAGGAATGGAAGACTAGTCACTTACATTTGTTTTATCCTTTATTTAACTAGACCAGTCAGTTAAGAACAAATTCTTATTTACAATGACAAACTAGGAACTGTGGGTTAACTGCCTTGTTCAGGGGCAGAATGCCAGATTTTTACCTTGTCAGCTCGGGGATTCGATCTAGCAACCTTTTGGTTACTGGCTCAATACTCGAACCACTAGGCTACCTGCCACCCCATTTTAATAATGTTTACATATATTGCATTACTCATCTCGTATGTATAGTTGAAGTCAGAAGTTTACATACAATTGCGTTGGAGTCATTAACTTGTTTTTCAACCACTCGACACATTTCTTGTTAGTCGGTTAGGACATCTACTTTGTGCATGACAAGGAATTTTTCCAACAATTGTTTACAGAGATTATTTCACTTATAATTCACTGTATCACAATTCCAGTGGGTCAGAAGTTTACATGCACCAAGTTTACTGTGCCTTTAAACAGCTTGGAAAATTCCCGAAAATGATGTAATGGCTTTAGAAGCTTCTGATAAGCTAATTGACATAATTTGAGTCAATTGGAGGTGTACCTGTGGATGTATTTCAAGGACTCAGACAAGTCTCCAGACCTCCACAAGTCTAGTTCATCCTTGGGAGCAATTTCCAAACACCTGAAGGGAGCATGTTCATCTGTACAAACAATAGTACACAAGTATAAACACCATGGGACCACGAAGCCATCATACCGCTCAGGAAGGAGCCACGTTCTGTCTCCTAGAGATGAACGTACTTTGGTGCGAAAAGTGCAAATCAATCCCAGAACAACAGCAAAGGATCTTGTGAAGATGCTGGAGGAAACGGGTACAAATGTATCTATATCCACAGTAAAATGAGTCTTATATCGACCACTTAGCAAGAAACAAGCCACTGCTCCAAAACCGCCATAAAAAGTCAGACTATGGTTTGCAACTTCACACGGGGACAAAGATCGTACTTTTTAGAGAAATGTCCTCTGGTCTGATGAAACAAAAATATAACTGTTTGGCCATAATGACCATCGTTATGTTTGGAGGAAAAAGGGGGAGGCTTGCAGGCCAAAGACCACCATCCCAACCATGCAGCACGGGGGTGGCATCATCATGTTGTGGGGGTGCTTTGCTGCAGGAGGGACTGGTGCACTTCACAAAATAGATGGCATCATGAGGGGGGAACATTATGTGGATATATTGAAGCAACATCTCAAGACATCAGTCGGGAAGTTAAAGCTTGGCCCAAATGAACAATGACCCCAAGCATACTTCCAAAGTTATGGCAAAATGGCTTAAGGACAACAAAGTCAAGGTATTGGAGTGTGCCATCACAAAGCCCTGACCTCAATCCTATAGAAAATGTGTGGGCAGAACTGAAAAGCGTGTGCAAGCAAGGAGGCCTACAAACCTGACTCAGTTACACCAGTTCTGTCAGGAGGAATGGGCCAACATTCACCCAACTTATTGTGGGTATTGTGGAAGGCTTCCCAAAATGTTTGACCCAAGTTAAACAATTGTAAGGCAATGCTACCAAATACTAATTGAGTGTATGTAAACTTCTGACCCACTGGGAATGTGATGAAAGAAATAAAAGCTGAAATAAATCATTCTCTCTACTATTATTCTGACATTTCACATTCTTAAAATAAAGTGGTGATCCTAACTGACCTAAAACAGGGAATTTTCATTAGGGTTAAATGTCAGGAAATGTGAAAACTGAGTTTAAATGTATTTGGCTAAGGTGTATGTCAACTTCCGACGTCAACTGTTTATACTGTATTCTATACTATTCTACGGTATCTTAGTCACTTAATGTTTACATATCTGGCATTACTCCTCATGTGTATGTACTCTTTTCTATACTATTTTACAGTATCTCATTCACTTAATAATGGTTACATATCTTGCATTACTCATATCTATGTATATACTGTTTTTCAATACTATTCTACTGTATCTTAGTCCGTTCCGCTCTGACATCACTCGTCCATAAGTATATAGTCTTAATTCATTCCTACTTAGATTTGTGTGTTTTGGGTATATGTTGTGTAATTTGTTGGATATTACTTGTTAGATATTACTGCACTGTCGGAGCTAGGAGCACAAGCATTTCGCTACACCTGCAAGAACATCTGCTAATCATGTGTATTTGACCAGTAAAATTAGATTTGAAATCACCGGGGTAGCAAGGGCCAGAAAAATAAGCCATATTACAATCTACCATACTGTATTTGTTTTGATAATTACTTTGTTTGCTCCATAACCTGTTAGTTCATACTGTGATATCTGTATAGGCCTAAGGCCAAGACAGTAAGTAGATGGTGGCAGAATAAATTCAACCACTCAACCACTTACGTAAAACCAGAAGTCCAAATCTCTATCTCCATCTCCATCCACGGCTAATCTAGGAAAGGGCTGATTTTAGCTAGATAGCTAGCCACCAGAGGACAATGACACAACGAGAAGCAACAATTTAAAAAAGTATGTCAATGACATTTAGCTTCTGATGTGATTGGTCTTAAGCCAAATCCAAACTGGCTTCCCTTGAGATTTTTTTTTTTCAGTGCACCTAGGACCATTCACAGCTGAGCTCACTCAGTTTAGCTCAATGCTTATTGGCTACTGTTTTATTTTAATTTTTTTAAATTAAAGGAAGGCCAAAGCTCGCTGGCTTCCCTTGCATTCAATGCCATGTGCAAAAACAATGTCATGTGCTTTTTGACCAGATAGCATCAGATAGATACACCGCACATTCTGAGACCGAGGGGCGCTGTTTAGTTCTCTTGGATACTTTCTCCAGTGAGATCAAATCAATCAAATCAAATCACATTTTATTTGTCACGTGCACCGAATACAACAGGTGTAAACCTTACTGTGAAATGCTTACTTAAGAGCCCATAGCCAACAATGAAGAGTTTTAAAAAGTAATAAAAATGTGCTCAATAAACTAAAGGAAAATAGTAACACAATAACATAACAATAACGAGGCAATATACAAGAGATACATTTCCTTGAGTTCGCAAAAGGCTGAATGTATGAAACACAGAGAGACGACAAATTTAGTAAGTTTATTTTTTTCTTGGTCAATTTTTGGGGGTAGCCTGGATTCCCTTGGCATTCATGAATACTCACAACTGTACCGATCTGCTCATGGCTTTTCAACTTCAATCACAAAAATAATTGAATGCACTGGAATAGTTCTCTGTATATTAGTTATTTTTATTAGTTAATGCATTGACTTTTCACCCAAGTTTTATTTGATCTGACACAAAGCGCGGGGTACACATACTCTCTCTCTCACACACACCCATTCTACACAGTGGTGTGGTGATTGATGGGATGGGTTAGGCTGGAATGGTGGTATAGCTGTGTGTGAGCGGCTGAACAGCAGCTGTTTTCTCCAAGCGAAAAGAGTGAAAGAGAGCAGGAGTGAGAAAGAGAGAGAGAATAGAGAGCAAGAGAGGAAAGGGAGGAAGTCTTCCGCTTGCCCTTCAGGCAGACCAGGTGTCTGTAGCTCCATGCTGTGTCATCGATTGAACCTGGCACGACTGCTCTCGAACATGTCCTCTTCATAAGGGAGGGCACAATTAACACACATGGAGTGCAACGCCCCCAAAAAAACACACAAAAAATATGACAATTTCCCTAGCCTCCGAACACGGAAGCGAATGGAAATGGGAAAGGGAGCCAGAGAATCACACAGGAGAGCTTGTTTTGGATAGGTGCAGGTGCAGAATTTGAGTGACTGCCAGGTTGCGCTCTCCTTTTGGATCCTGTATTAACGTGTCAGCTTTTTCCATGTTTTTTCCCCCCCACCTGCAGCACATTCAAACCACATTTTGCAGTTTGCTCATTTTGTGTTCCTCATAATATGGAAAGATGGGAGAAGTTTGATTTTTGATGATTATCATACAGTACATCTCACAGTTGTATGAAAATAGAATGTGTGAAATGGAATGTCAGGAAAATAAAAGCAGCATTTTATATCTCACCCTTGAACTTGCCAAAGTCATAACTTGTTCCAAGTTAATTCCTGTATAGTGATGTGTATTCACGTATGCCAAGAGAAGCCAGGCTTCCCACCCAAAAAAATTGCAAGAAAAAAACATATATGTGTTTCATAGTTGTTTCATCATTTGTGTTTCATAATTGTCCTTCAGTTCACAAGTGGCTGAAGGTACAGTGCATTCGGAAAGTATTCAGACCCCTTGACTTTTTTCACATTTTGTTACACTAGTCTTATTCTAAAATTGAGTAAATAGTTTTTTCCCTACATCAATCTACACACAATACCCCACAATGGAAAAGCAAAAACAGGTTTTTAGACATTTTTGTAAATGTTTTGTAAATGTATTAAAAATACAAAACTATTACATTTCCATCAGTATTCAGACACTTTACTCAGTACTTTGTTGAAGCACCTTTGGCAGTGATTACAGCGTCGAGTCGTCTTGGGTTTGACACTACGAGCTTGTACCTGTATTTGGGGAGTTTCTCCCATTCTTCTATTAAAGAATGATGGAGGCCACTGTGTTCTTTGGTACTTTCAATGCTGCAGAAATGTTTTGGTACCCTTCCCCAGATCTGTGCCTCGACACAGTCCTGTCTCTGAGATCTACGGACAATACCTTCGACCTCCTCGCTTTGTTTTTGCTCTGACATGCACGGTCAACTGTGGGACCTTATATAGACGTGTGTGTGCCTTTTCACATCATGTCCAATCATTTGAATTTACCACAGGTGGACTCCAATCAAGTTGTAGAAACATCTCAAGGATGATCAATGGAAACAGGATGTACCTGAGCTCAATTTTGAGTCTCATAGAAAAGGGTTTGAATGCTCATTTAAAAAATAAATGTTTTTGCTTTGTCATTATGGGATATTGTGTGTAGATTGATAGAAAAATCTATATATTAAACAATTTTAACAATAAGATTGTAATGTAACAAGGAGTCTTAATAATTTCCGTATGCACTGTATCTCACCAGAGAAAGCATCCGAGTAAGCGAAACAGCGCCCCTCTGTCTCAGTATGTGTAGCCCATCAATCTGATGCGTGTCTGGTCAGTAAGAGTATGACATTGTTGCCGCCCGTAGCATTGAATGCCAGGGAAGCCAGCGAGCATTTGGCCTCCCGTGATAATAATTTTTTAATACAATAATAGCCAATCAGCATTGAGCAAAACTGAGTGAGCTCAACTGTGTCCTGTCGCACCCCAAAAAAAAGTGTCAAGGGAAGCCATTTTCTTCAAATCAAATCAAATCAAATTTATTTATATAGCCCTTCGTACATCAGCTGATATCTCAAAGTGCTGTACAGAAACCCAGCCTAAAACCCCAAACAGCAAGCAATGCAGGTGTAGAAGCACGGTGGCTAGGAAAAACTCCCTAGAAAGGCCAAAACCTAGGAAGAAACCTAGAGAGGAACCAGGCTATGTGGGGTGGCCAGTCCTCTTCTGGCTGTGCCGGGTGGAGATTATAACAGAACATGGCCAAGATGTTCAAATGTTCATAAATGACCAGCATGGTCGAATAATAATAAGGCAGAACAGTTGAAACTGGAGCAGCAGCACAGTCAGGTGGAAGTTGAAACTGAGCAGCAGCATGGCCAGGTGGACTGGGGACAGCAAGGAGTCATCATGTCAGGTAGTCCTGGGGCATGGTCCTAGGGCTCAGGTCAGTTGAAACTGGAACAGCAGCATGGCCAGGTGGACTGGGGACAGCAAGGAGTCATCATGTCAGGTAGTCCTGGAGCTCAGGTCCTAGGGCTCGGGTCCTCCGAGAGAGAGAAAGAAAGAGAGAAGGAGAGAATTAGAGAACGCACACTTAGATTCACACAGGACACCGAATAGGACAGGAGAAGTACTCCAGATATAACAAACTGACCCCAGCCCCCGACACATAAACTACTGCAGCATAAATACTGGAGGCTGAGACAGGAGGGGTCAGGAGACACTGTGGCCCCATCTGAGGTCACCCCGGACAGGGCCAAACAGGAAGGATATAACCCCACCCACTTTGCCAAAGCACAGCCCCCACACCACTAGAGGGATATCTTCAACCACCAACTTACCATCCTGAGACAAGGCTGAGTATAGCCCACAAAGATCTCCGCCACGGCACAACCCAAGGGGGGCGCCAACCCAGACAGGATGACCACAACAGTGAATCAACCCACTCAGGTGACGCACCCTCCAGGGACGGCATGAGAGAGCCCCAGTAAGCCAGTGACCCAGCCCCTGTAATAGGGTTAGAGGCAGAGAATCCCAGTGGAAAGAGGGGAACCGGCCAGGCAGAGACAGCAAGGGCGGTTCGTTGCTCCAGAGCCTTTCCGTTCACCTTCCCACTCCTGGGCCAGACTACACTCAATCATATGACCCACTGAAGAGATGAGTCTTCAGTAAAGACTTAAAGGTTGAGACCGAGTTTGCGTCTCTGACATGGGTAGGCAGACCGTTCCATAAAAATGGAGCTCTATAGGAGAAAGCCCTGCCTCCAGCTGTTTGCTTAGAAATTCTAGGGACAATTAGGAGGCCTGCGTCTTGTGACCGTAGCGTACGTGTAGGTATGTACGGCAGGACCAAATCAGAGAGATAGGTAGGAGCAAGCCCATGTAATGCTTTGTAGGTTAGCAGTAAAACCTTGAAATCAGCCCTTGCTTTGACAGGAAGCCAGTGTAGAGAGGCTAGCACTGGAGTAATATGATCAAATTTTTTGGTTCTAGTCAGGATTCTAGCAGCCGTATTTAGCACTAACTGAAGTTTATTTAGTGCTTTATCCGGGTAGCCGGAAAATAGAGCATTGCAGTAGTCTAACCTAGAAGTGACAAAAGCATGGATTAATTTTTCTGCATCATTTTTGGACAGAAAGTTTCTGATTTTTGCAATGTTACGTAGATGGAAAAAGATGTCCTTGAAATGGTCTTGATATGTTCTTCAAAAGAGAGATCAGGGTCCAGAGTAACGCCGAGGTCCTTCACAGTTTTATTTGAGACGACTGTACAACCATTAAGATTAATTGTCAGATTCAACAGAATATCTCTTTGTTTCTTGGGACCTAGAACAAGCATCTCTGTTTTGTCCGAGTTTAATAGTAGAAAGTTTGCAGCCATCCACTTCCTTATGTCTGAAACACATGCTTCTAGCGAGGGCAATTTTGGGGCTTCACCATGTTTCATTGAAATGTACAGCTGTGTGTCATCCGCATAGCAGTGAAAGTTTACATTATGTTTTCGAATAACATCCCCAAGAGGTAAAATATATAGTGAGAACAATAGTGGTCCTAAAACGGAACCTTGAGGAACACCGAAATTTACAGTTGATTTGTCAGAGGACAAACCATTCACAGAGACAAACTGATATCTTTCCGACAGATAAGATCTAAACCAGGCCAGAACTTGTCCGTGTAGACCAATTTGGGTTTCCAATCTCTCCAAAAGAATGTGGTGATCGATGGTATCAAAAGCGGCACTAAGGTCTAGGAGCACGAGGACAGATGCAGAGCTCGGTCCGATGCCATTAAAATGTCATTTACCACCTTCACAAGTGCCGTCTCAGTGCTATGATGGGGTCTAAAACCAGACTGAAGCATTTCGTATACATTGTTTGTCTTCAGGAAGGCAGTGAGTTGCTGAGCAACAGCCTTCTCTAAAATTTTTGAGAGGAATGGAAGATTCGATATAGGCCGATAGTTTTTTATATTTTCTGGGTCAAGGTTTGGCTTTTTCAAGAGAGGCTTTATTACTGCCACTTTTAGTGAGTTTGGTACACATCCAGTGGATAGAGAGCCGTTTATTATGTTCAACATAGGAGGGCCAAGCACAGGAAGCAGCTCTTTCAGTAGTTTAGTTGGAATAGGGTCCAGTATGCAGCTTGAAGGTTTAGAGGCCATGATTATTTTCATCATTGTGTCAAGAGATATAGTACTAAAACACTTGAGCGTCTCTCTTGATCCTAGGTCCTGGCAGAGTTGTGCAGACTCAGGACAACTGAGGTTTGGAGGAATACGCAGGTTTAAAGAAGAGTCCGTAATTTGCTTTCTAATAATCATAATCTTTTCCTCAAAGAAGTTCATGAATTTATCACTGCTAAAGTGAAAGTCATCCTCTCTTGGGGAATGCTGCTTTTTAGTTAGCTTTGCGACAGTATCAAAAAGGAATTTCGGATTGTTCTTATTTTCCTCAATTAAGTTAGAAAAATAGGATGATCGAGCAGCAGTAAGGGCTCTTCGGTACTGCACGGTACTGTCTTTCCAAGCTAGTCGGAAGACTTCCAGTTTGGTGTGGCGCCATTTCCGTTCCAATTTTCTGAAGCTTGCTTCAGAGCTCGGGTATTTTCTGTGTACCAGGAGCTAGTTTCTTATGAGAATTTTTTTAGTTTTTAGGGGTGCAACTGCATCTAGGGTATTGCGCAAGGTTAAATTGAGATCCTCAGTTAGGTGGTTAACTGATTTTTGTCCTCTGGCGTCCTTGGGTAGGCAGAGGGAGTCTGGAAGGGCATCAAGGAATCTTTGTGTTGTCTGTGAATTTATAGCACGACTTTTGATGTTCCTTGGTTGGGGTCTGAGCAGATTATTTGTTGCAATTGCAAACGTAATAAAATGGTGGTCCGATAGTCCAGGATTATGAGGAAAAACATTAAGATCCACCACATTTATTCCATGGGACAAAACTAGGTCCAGCGTATTCTTCACACCAATCACATCAGAAGCAAAACATCATACAGAAATAATCTTCAATTGTGTGCCGCTATCCTCCGGTGGCTAGCTAGCTAGCTAGCTAAAATTGTCCCTTTTCTAAATTAGTCATGGATGGTGATTCGGACTTGTGGTTTTACTTCAACGCACAGGCCAATGCCCCTGGCCTGAGAGGGTGGAATTTCAATATGTAGCCAGATGTCGTAAGCTAATGTTAACTAGCTGGCCTGGTACATCATTGCCCATGAAAGGAAGTTAGGCTAGCGAGCAAGCATTTTAGCCAGGTAGCCTAGGCCAACATATATGAAAGGCGTATTCCCATAGACTGTTTTGCCAACATGAAAGAGAGGAGGATGGCATTGCCATTTCTCTACGAGTAGGGTGATTCAACATGTTTTTTTCTACTTACACACACACACACACACACACACACAGAGAATTCAGTACTATGGACAACCACATCATATTAGCTTCTGTTGATTGGACTAAATCATTTTTTGGTATTTTTAGTTGACATTGAATTACACTAAGCAGAGGTGTTTTGATGATATTGAAATGGTGAGCAATAGTGGAGGCGGCTCCTGTTTTATTAGAGACTTCGCGGTAACTCTTCGTGCTTCTAAATCAATAGTTGTTTAGTGTTCCGAAAATGTCAGAAACATTAACTTGCAGATGTTGCTCTCCGGTTTCGTGATGAAACAAAGGTGTGGTTGAATTTATTCTGCCGTTTAGGCCTACGGTGGCAAGGCATATGAACTAACAGGTTATAGAGCAAACAACGCAATTATCTCAATACATAGGTTGTAAAATGGCTACTACTCCCCCCCTGTCTTGGCTTCCCCCTTTGATTTTACCCACACACTGCTAATGGTACAATAACAATCTGAAAACATTCTATCCAGTTGTAATGCAATAACAAATGTGAAGTCAAATCAAATGTTATTTGTCACCTGCGTCGTAAACAACAGGTTTCACTAACAGTGAAATGTTTACTTACAGGCACTTCCCAACAATGCAGAGAAAAAAAGATAAATAATCTGAAGGGGGTGCTGTGACAGTATGAATAAAAACTGGGCACAAACTGGTTAAATCAACGTTGTTTCAACGTAACTTGTCAACGCTTTGCAATGTGGAATATACATTACATTTGGGGGGGAATCAACTTTTGTTTTGAGGGTGAAATTTCAACCACAGGGTTATGTCCTCATTGTAACGTATTTTCAACATAGACAAACCTTGACTTTTTTATTTTATTTTTTTAATTTTTAGAATTTGTACCTTTTTTAAACAACGTCAGATCTTCAACGATATATCAACTATCAGAAAACAACAACAATGGGATATGCAACACTTTCTACTGGAGATTGGATCCATCTACAGCTCTTCATTTGGTCTCCCGTCTAGGTTTTTAACCAAGCCCAGCCCTGCTTAGCTTTGTCATGGTCTACTGTGGTGAGGAAGATTATTGAGACATCTCTTAATAACTAAATATATTTACAGTTGCTATCAAAGTCATTCCAACAGAGCAAATGAAATGTATCCACACTTTCGAAGTCATGTATCATCACTGAGAGTATTCATGCCTGTATAGCATTTGCGAAGTCATCTACAGATATTGTTTCAATTCAACCCAGGGTTCAACTGAAACTAGACCATACATAAAGGCCTAGGGTTTCAAGCTCTGGTTGATTTGTCAAATGTAATCGGCAAGTTAATCATTAAATATGTTGGATTCACATCACCATCTCAACCAAAAATCTAAGTGAAGGAGTAGGACTAAAATCAAATCAAACTTTATTTCAAGTGCGTTTAAAGTTTGATTTCATTTAGTTCTACTCTTGAACTAGTATTTTGGTTGAGATGGTGATGTGAATCCAACGTAATCAACCATTTGTTTGTAGAAAAACTGGAATTAAAGCGAGACAGTGGCACAAAGGTTACATGTCCTTCAAATGTTGATATTTGGTTGTGTTGACAACCAAACACCATTCAATCCCACTGGGCACAGACGTCAATCCAACATCTATTCCACAATGTTGATTCAATCAGTGTGTGCCCAGTGGGATATTACTTTTGAAATACAGCACATAGCCTATTAACCTGTCGACAAGTTCAATTATCTGTTGGATTCACATCTCCAACTTAACCAAAAATAAAAGTTAAAGAATAGAATTTAACCAGTCGATCAGATTAAACAAAATAGCCTAAAGTTAAGGCTATCAAACTATTGTAGCAGTATTATTCAACCTTAAAATGAGTAACACATCCATGGCCACATTGTGAGGTGACTGTAACTATAAATGTCTTCTTATGTAATGATAGAAAGCGTGTATGTTCAAGATGGAGTGCAAAGGTCGCAGGTCTGTGGAGATCTTCACCATTGCTATAGTAATCTGGGCAGATTCTCGAGCAGCATTGATCCCTAATCTCAACTGTAATCCAGGTCATTTGGTTGTGCTATTAGATGAAGCACAGTGATAACACATTCAATTGTAATAAATACAAAAATATCGGACATTGTAATCCCGTTTGACCGTTGTTATTGTTCAAAATGGTTGAAAGCTCAGTGATAACACATTTAGATTACAACTAAACCAAAAATCAGACATTCATTTTGCATTGGAATTTAGATGACTGGACCTCTGGCTGTCTTTTTGAGTGGGTGAATGAAGGTTCAAGTCGAATTGATCAACTTCTCAACCAAATGTTATCAAAATGTCCCACGCTGTTTGTACGTCAACATTTTTCAGAGGTTCAATGTAGTCCAAGAATATGGTAAAGATATGGCTGTGAAAATGACCTATAGTCTATTGACACCATCATTGGTGCAGAATACATTACTTCCCATAAGCACTAATATAACCTGTTTTCATCCTCACAGATGACCAGCCAGCTGGATGTATACAGACGTGTACAGTCACCTCAGCATGGGCCTATAAAACATATTGAGCCCAACATCATACACAAACCCACACACTGTATTGGTGTATTTAGAGGCCCCTCCCATCCCCATTGCCTGCCACTCGACTCCGCTGCCATAACAACCTCAATCCTTATCTGTTTAATTAAGCTTTTATGCCATTGTTTGTGTTTATTTTTTTTAGTCCTGACAGATGTTTGTCTTTGCAAGGAGAGCTATTCTTAATTGCGGAGACAGATGCTTCTCACCAAAACACACAAAGCAAGCAGGCCTTTAGTTTAAACCCACTGAAAGTGAGGCACACGTTTTCCTATACCCACTGTGTTTTTGTAGTAGTATTTTGAACATAGTCTCTATTTGGCATGGATTGTTCTTTCTAATGACATTTCAGAAGGACCAGTGTGGTCTTGAGTGGAACAATAATCAAATTCAAGTTCAACTACTTCCTACCTGTTAGGAGTACATTGAGTATACTGCAAGATATATCAAGGAATCCAACAAACCATAGGGTCAGCACACAACCAAAACTTGGATGGGAAAAAAGTTCCTGAAACCCCAATATGTGTCTGATCGCTCTGATCTTTGCATGTTTGATAAAGCCAGTTGGTGAGGACAATTTATGGACCACGCTCAAGTCTAAATTAAACAAATGGCGGGAGTTGGATGACAGCTTTAGAGGGGCAGGGCACAAGTCTTCTGTGTGTGTGTGTGTGTGTGTGTGTGTGTGTATGTGCGAGAGAGAGAGAGAGCAAATGTAGCACAGCAAACATTGGCACAAACCGAACCCAGCTCGGAGGCAACGGAAGAAAAATAACTTCTGTCGTAGGAAAACAACAAAGGAGAGACACACGGCATGCCTACCACTTTGGTCCTCATTATTTTAAGATTTCGTAACCAAGAGGATAGGATCTGATCTACAAACCATGGACAGCTGGTTCATTTCCACCGCCGAGCCTGCTGGGACTTGTAGTTCTTTCTCTACGACATATGCAAATCCCAATTGTCCCTCCCCTCGCTCCCTATAAGTGTCGACTTTTGAGAGACAGAAGGAGGCTCTGTGTGTGTGTGTGTTTTTGTGTTTATGCATGTGTGTGCTCGAAAGGTCCTACGTTATTTCCAGTAGATAAACAAAGTGCGATGCTTCTTCAGGGCCGGGCAGGTTAGAGACACAGAGGGGATTGTTGAGGAAATCTGGGCCGTGGCTCTGCATCGATTCTCCGTTGGATCCACGGGTGCTGCATTGTGGGTCACAGATTGCGTCGCCCGCATGGGCGTCCCTCAAGTGAGCTGTAAAAAGCGAAGCTCCCATCTGCCGAGCAGATTTTCTACAGCCCCATGAAAGCCTTGTCAGCCGGGGAGGATGATGGGAGGAGGACAGAATGACACACACACAGCACGCCACGCCACTCAAATCAACTCCTCTGTCACCAGAGAAGTGGAGCTAGTGCGAATCTCTAACCTTGCTGACGATTTGCTACAAACTTTACTGTGCATAACTGCCTGAGAGCTCTTAAGCCTGTCAGTACTGTAGGTTTCACAGAATAGCATAGGCATACATGGCCATGGTACAACACAACAGCCTGCAGCAGGGTAAATTATGGTAATAACATGCAAGTCATCTGCTTGGTGGCATTTGACTTGATACATCTCTGAAACACTCCACTTCAGAGTGGGAAACAAAGAGGCCATTTCAGATCGAGGTGGACTGTGGTGTTTGTACAAGAACCCTTGTTCCTGTTCTCTCCCACGTAAAATCATAGAGGAAGTTTGTTTTACAGGTGGTGTAATAATCCGTATCACTTGATGGTGAAGTGACCAGGGGTTTGATTTTGAGACCTGATCATAGTGATGTGACGTGTAGTCTTCAGGGCAAGGCCGGAACAAGGCCTGTTTAATCTCCATAGTCAAACATTGGCAGTAGATTGGCCTTACTGAAGAGCTCAGTGACTTTCAATGTGGCAATGTCATAGGATGCCACCTTTCCAACAAGTCAGTTCATAAAATGTCTGCCAGGCTAGAGCTGCCCCGGTCAACTGTAAGTGTTGTTATTGTGAAGTGGAAACGTCTAGGAGCAACAACGGCTCAGCCGCGAAGTGGTAGGCCACACAAACTCAAAGAACGGAACCGCCGAGTACTGAGGCGCTTTGCACTTAAAAATTGCCTGTCCTCGGTTGCAACACTCACTACTGAGTTCTAAACTGCCTCTGGAAGCAATGTCAGCACAAGAACTGTTCGCCGGGAGCATCAGGAAATGGGTTTCCATGGCCGAGCAGCCGCACACAAGCCTAAGATCACCACGCACAATGCCAAGTGTCTGCTGGAGTGGTGTAAAGCTTGCCGCCATTGAACTCTGGAGCAGTGGAAAAGCTTTCTCTGGAGTGATGAATAATGGTTCACCATCTGGCAGTCCGACGGACTAATCTAGGTTTGGCAGATGCCAGGAGAATGCTACCTGCCCGAATGCATAGTGCTAACTGTAAAGTTTGGTGGAGGAGGAATAATGATGTGGGGCTGTTTTTGATGGTTCAGACTAGGCCCCTGAGGTCCAGGGAAGAGAAGTCTTAACACTACAGCATACAATTACATTCTAGCCGATTCTGTGCTTCCAACTTTGTGGCAACAGTTTGGGGAAGGCCCTTTCCTGTTTCAGCATGACAATGCCCCCATGCACAAAGCGAGGTCCATACAGAAATGGTTTGTCAAGATAGGTGTGGAAGAACTTGACTGGCCTTCACAGAGCCCTGATCTCAACCCCATCGAACACTTTTGGGATGAATTGGAACGCCGACTGTGAGCCAGGCCTAATCGCCCAACATCAGTGCCCGACCTCACTAATGCTCTTCTGGCTAAATGGAAGCAAGTCCCCGCAGCAATGTTCCAACATCTGGTGGAAAGCCTTCCCAGAAGAGTGGAGGCTGTTATAGCAGCAAAGGGTGGACCAACTCCATATTAATGCCCATGATTTTGTATCTCTCCCTGTCTAGGTGGATGCTGGGCTTCAGAGGTGCAGTGGGGGTGTCTTTCAGTTTAACATTCCAACCTTCCTGTTCAAGGAAGGTTGTGTGTGTGTGTGTGTGTGTGTGTGTGTGTGTGTGTGTGTGTGTGTGTGTGTGGCGACACACCACACTGCAAAGCAACCACCGCCCCGTACACAGCTGTTGCTGGGCTCATGTGCAGGTGCGGTTCTCACTTCAAACACCAATTTAGGATGAGAAACAGATACAAGGCGCAGTGTCATAAGAATTCCACAGAGATCCACACATCGGCAATACCGCCGAGGTTATCCTCACGCCAGCTCTTTTCTGATGGCATAATTATTCAACGTGGTAAAGTTGGAACTGTTTCTACCCGTACTAATTTGTTCTCTCAAGTGTTTTTGTAGGTAGCAGGGTTTCAGGTTGCAAGGTTGTGGTCTCAGTAAATCCCTCATTTGCAGGCTTTCGTCAGTACTCTACTACTGTTTATCATACCAAAGACTCATTGGTGCTAAAATTGCAATAGGCTCTTAAGTCTGTTGCTATACAGTCCAGCTGGGGCTACAGTAAGCAGGGTCTTGCTTGGTCGGTTCTTGATTGCGGGGCCTCTTGGGAGGAGCAAGGTGCTGCAGACAACATACTGTACATCTGCTGATTAAACCATAGATTATTGTCATAAATCTTCAACATTTGATTTAAATGGCCTTATGTATAATATTTCAACATTTGTTGATATTGATCATGCATTTGGAGATACTGTTACTATAACTATTTATATTCTTTAAGACCAAAATGCATTAAAATTACACTCATGGTCCCTTCGTATATGGTAATGTCGAGACCTCCTCTCATGGCGTCTATAGAGGTCACATGACTTGGTCTGTTAATGTCTACTTGCATTTGACATCTGAGAGGACTGAGGTGAAGTGACATGCTCTCTCCCTCTGACAACATCACCAAGGGCAGGGGATATAGTTGAAATGTTATTCAATCAAATCAATCCTTTTACTGGGGCTTCAAATCAACTGCAATATTGACACCAGACTAAAGTAATTTTCTCATGAGCTATTCAAGACGGCTCACAGATTCCTTCACTCGTTCTCTAAATGTCTAAGTGTGTCCCAGAGACGACAAGAAAGACATAGCCATCAGCAATGCATCATCTTGTTTTGAGGCTGCTTCGCTCTTTCTCTGCCTCTCTCTATTTCTCCTTCCCTCCTCCCTCCCTTGCCCGTCTCTAGCCTCTCTATTGAAACTCTAGACAGAACCATTAGAATTATACAAACCTGCGATCAATAGAAAACATGTCATGCAGAAAGTTTCTCCTGCTTAAGTGAGTTATCTGGATCTATATAAAGAATGTAATTCAATCACAAGATGGGAGACTTCAAAGACCTTAACCTTGTACTGAGATGTCCAGACAGGCAGTATGCAATGAATGTTCTGGTTCAACAGTGGAACCATTTCCTTCCACACATGCACAATCCATGTCCCAATTCTCGAGGCTTAGAAATCCTTCTTTAACCTAACACATCCCCTTCATCTACACTGATTTTTAAGTGGATTTAACAAATGACATCAATAAGAGATCATAGCTTTCACCCGGATTCACCTGCTCAGTCTATATGTCATGGAAAGAGCAGGTGTTCCTAATGTGTTGTACAGTCAGTGTATCAGCGACAGTCGGTTGTAAATGAGAAATTGCATAAAATCATCAACTCTTTATATAGATATCTAATTTCTGAAATGACATTTGCGTTCGCATACGTTCTCTAACACGGGAACCAAACCGGCTGCGCGCGTGCGCCATCATGCATACGTTTATTTTGTAACCCTACACTAAACGCGATCACGACACGCAGGTTAAAATATCAAAGCAAACTCTGAACCAATGACATTAATTTGAGGACAGGTCGGAAAGCATTAAACATGTATGGCAATTTAGCTAGTTAGCTTGAACTTGCTAGCTAATTTGTCCTATTTAGCTAGCTTGCTGTTGCTAGCTAATTTGTCCTGGGATATAAACATTGAGTTGTTATTTTACCTGAAATGCACAAGGTCCTCTACTCCGACAATTAATCCACACATAAAACGGCCAACCCAATCGTTTCTAGTCATCTCTTCTCCTTCCAGGCTTTTTCATCTTTGAACTTATACGATGATCGACATCTAAACTTTCATAGTATTACCACAACTACCGGCAAAACAGTTCGTCTTTCAATCACCCACGTGGGTATAACCAATGAGGAGATGGCACGTGGGTACCTGCTTCTATAAACCAATGAGGAGATGGGAGAGGCAGGACTTGCAGCGCGATCTGCATCAGAAATAGAAAGGAGTTCTATTTTAGCCCTTGGCATCGCAGACACTCGCGAGCAGTGTGGGTGCAATAATTGAATATCATGGATTTCTAAATTTATTTTGCGACGCTCGCGCACGCGTCATATCTGGTCAGCATGTTAGGCATTACTAATCAAGCTCCGCACAAACACATCAATGTAGCACACAGATGATCGTATCATCCCATTCACATGGATTACTAGAATATTACTTGTGGTTCTGTATTAATATCAGTAACGTAGTAGTAAAAAAAAGAAGCTCGTAATGGGTAAACTATAAACTCCAGTGGGCGATCAAGATAAGACGAGTGAACAACCGCCGACAGAAACGAATACGTACGCCATTTTTTGAACTGTATTGTTTGCATGTTGATGTAGGCCTATAGGGAAGACGGGCCATGTGGAGATGTTCATACTGAAACGTGTCTTCATTTGATTTACTTCCTATAACTTGTTTGATAAGATTGGTGCATATTTGCTCAGGGGACCTCACATGGGGCCCCGACCCTAAGTGTGGGAACCACTGTGCAACCTCTCTCTCCGCTTGCTTCCTCGCTCTCTCTCTCTATGTATCCACTCTGCTTCCTCCTGCATGCATTGCAATCAACTTTAACCTCACCACTGAGCACCACATCACTGTCCGTCTCATTAGCCTACTCACTGAAAAGCATTATTATGAGAATTTAGTAGCCTATTTTTTTTTTGCTCCTGCTGAGGTAGGCTCTGTTTTTAACATTAGCTTCTTACTTCATCCTTCTAGCTGGCTAATAGCCAGAGCCCTTCAACATTACTGCACATATCTATAAGCGACTATTTACCAGTTGTGCACTCATTCACAGAGAGTTGTTTTTTGTTTGTTTGGGGGGGGGGGTGTCTGTAGTCTCGGACGGTTTCAAAATGGCCTTTTGTCCGGAGTCTTGCAAACACACTGTCAGCAGTTGCCTACTTGAGAGGACTCGGAGGCGAACATAACAAACAAACCACTGTTCATGATTCCGCTCATTCGCAAAGAGCCAGGCGCGATTAGAACTCTGTCAGATCAAGCGTTCTGAGCTTTGATCAACGCTGGGAGCAATATTTAGATGTATTTAGATGTTCTTTTTGGGGTGGGGGTGGGTTTACATGTACTCATACGGTATGTACACTGAACAAAAATCTACATGCAACATGCTCAAAGATTTTACTGAGTTATGGTTCATATAAGGAAATCAGTCAATTTAAATTAATTAATTAGGCCCTAATCCAAGGTTTCCCAAACTCTGTCCTTGGGAACACATGTGGTGCACGTTTTGGTTTTTGCCCTAGCACTACACAGCTGATTCAAAGAATCAACTAATCCTCAAGCTTTGATCATTTGAATCAGCTGTGTTGTGTTAGGGCAAAAACCAAAACGTGCACCCCTTCGGGTCCCCAGAACTGAGTCTGGGAAATGCTGCGCCTAATCTATGGATTTCACATGACTGGTTATACAGATATGCACCTGTTGGTCAGAGATACCTTTAAAAAAAAGTAGGGGTGTGGATCAGAAAACCAGTCAGTATCTGGTGAGATCACCATTTACCTCATGCAACTTAAAACATCTCCTTCGCATAGAGTTGATCAGGCTGTCTTCAATGGTCTGCTCTTAAATGCAAGTAAAACTAAATGCATGCTCTTCAACCGATCGCTGCCCGCACCCGCCCGCCCGTCTAGCATCACTACTCTGGACGGTTCTGACTTAGAATATGTGGACAACTACAAATACCTAGGTGTCTGGATAGACAGTAAACTCTCCTTCCAGACTCACATTAAGCATCTCCAGTCCAAAATTAAATCAAGAATCAGCTTCCTATTTCGCAAAACAAAGCCTCCTTCACTCATGCTGCCAAACATGCCCTCGTAAAACTGACTATCCTACCAATCCATAACTTTGGCGATGTCATTTACAAAATAGCCTCCAACACTCTACTCAGCAAACTGGATGCAGTCTATCACAGTGCCATCCGTTTTGTCACCAAAGCCCCATATACTACTCAGCACTGCGGCCTGTATGCTCTCGTTGGCTGGCCCTCGCTTCATACCCGTCGCCAAACCCACTGGCTCCAGGTCATCTATAAGTCTCTGCTAGGTAAAGCCCCGCCTTATCTCAGCTCACTGGTCACCCTAGCAGCACCCACCTGTAGCACGCCCTCCAGCAGGTACATTTCACTGGTCATCCCCAAAGCCAACTCCTCCTCCCCAGATAAGCTTTTTGTGTGTATGGAACATTTCTGTGATCTTTTATTTCAGCTCATGAAACATGGGACAGACACTTTACATGTTGTTTTTATATATTTTTCTTCAGGGTATTTATGGCTCCGGCCACATCAATATCTAGGAATGTCATTCAAACAGAGATACGTTTAAATCAATACTCAGTCAAAAGTCTATGCTTTTCTGAAGGCTATGCTTCATTTCTACAATTGATGATAATTGTATATTGTATATCTTATTAGTACATATTGAATATCAATATTTTTAAGTGGATCATCTTGTGGATTCTGCACTAGAAAACCCCAATATCTCATTCATGCTATTGCTTATTTAGAAGAGAATATATATTTTTTTAGACTGACTATCTTATCCAACATGTTTCCACATTGTCCTTTAAACAAAGAAACTGAGAAGTTGCCTAGACAGCAACACACAAAAGTAACCAACACAGAGCTCAAAACTTATCAAACAAAAAAATACCCCCACCCCCCACCCCCTGCCCCCACTCCCTCCTCCTCATCTGTCCATATCTCATTTTCCCTATTTTTTTTCTCATTGTGAGGAACAGAGAGAGGAGAAAATGGGAATTTCGCCCTGAAATTAAACATCCTATCTGTTCTCTGCAGGGCAGCCTACTGAGCTCCAGACACACACACACACACACACACACACACACACACACACACACACACACACGGTTGGTTATTGAAAAGTAATAAAACTACAGTAACTGTGTAGCACAGTGTGTGAGTGTGTGTGTGTGTGTGTGTGTGTGTGTGTGAGGCTGGATACAGGACCTAACTGTGGCTGGGGCTCGGTGCAGGAGATAAATGTCACTTCCACCCTATCCGCAGGCCTGCAGCACAGACACAGCCGCCCGCTCTTCCTCTTATCATTAGCCGGCACACACACTGCTCCCTCTCTCTAGAACAATTAGCTTTATGCCGGCGCAGAGCCTGTGAAATGTCATTCTGTGGAGGAAACGGGTTATTATATCACAAAGGCTGCAGCTGAGTCAATTATTCAGTATAGGGGAGAAGGGTGAGGGGGCAGAAGAGGGAGAGAAAGGACCAAAGGAATAGAAGGGGCTGGCCACCTGGGCAATGAATTCTTGATTTCATCAAAGGAGCCTCCATTGGGGGCAGAGGTGGCCTGGGTCACCGGGGCATTGAGGATGGACTGAGAGAGTGTGAGAGAGTGTGAGTGTGAGTGTGAGTGAGAGAGAGTGAGAGAGAGTGAGAGAGAGAGAGAGAGTGTGAGTGAGAGAGAGAGATAGAGAGATATCTTTAATCAAATAGGACCTCAGGTATGCTAATCTGCCATTTACTTCTGTGGGGATTGGGGAAAACCCAAACAAACTGTGTCCTGAAACCTATGATTCAAATATGTAGGCTTGAAGGGGATTATTTGTGAAATGGTACCACCATCATATTGCATTTGTCAGCTGTTTTCATACATGGCCACAGCATTAAGGGGTGGCATGTATTATGGTTTTATGATAGAGTACACTGTCAAACATGTTTAAAGGTGCACATGATGATGGTGTAATGGTGAGCGTGTCTTGCATTGTGAGTGTGACAGAGAGAGAGCGTGAGAGAGAACGAAAAAGAGAAACAGTCAAAAGTAGAAAATCGAGAGAGAGACACTTATTTTTTGAGCGAATGCCATGTCGCTGCCATTCTCCACTGCAGAGTGGCCAGATGGAGACTCCGTGCTCAGGGCACGCAAAGGTGGCCCCTGGGGACCACCCCCCCCCCATATCACCCTGCCCCGCCCCTGGTCTGGGGCTGCCACGGCTGGGGAGAGGGAACCTGCTCTGTGGCACCGGCCTGCTGTGGAGGTTGTGGAGGCCCGGTCCCTTCCACTCCCTCCTGCTGCGGACGAAAGCCCAAATGCCAGCACGTCCCACCTGGACCCAGCCAAGCCTGTCCCCACTGATGGGTGAAGGGGGGAGCGTGCGTGACACGCCGGGCCCAAGGCAGTCACCCCTGACGGGAACACAATGGCCCAAGGACTGCCAGGCTGACTCGGGCAGGTACAGATAATATTGTTAATCGTGCAGAATGGCGAACAGCTCCCCAGAACAATGAGAAGTCGGCGGAGCGGTGATTGGAAAATATCCCCCCCCCCCTTTTCCCATTTTAAGCACAGAAAATTTCATTTGGGTCTGTGCTACCTCTGAGCCCCTATCTGCCAAGGTGTTCCAGCCTGATATAACAGCAGAGAGATTTCTGCCATTTTACGGAGGTGTGTAAATCGCCAAAAATCCTCCCCTCTCTTTTTTTTAATCTAAATTGGGAAACAATAAACGCACATTGCTACAAACCTTGTTTTGACCGGCTTTCTTTTTCCACCGCCTGGATGTTCAAAGATATTCTCAAGCAAAGCCTTTATAAAGGAAGATAAACATGTAATTCTTCAATATGTTAAAATTCCCAAGCATTTTTAATAAGAAAAGTATTCCCCTTTGGGTATGCAAACTATCATCTACTTCTACTTAATTTTTTCTCTGTGTTGCAGGCAACTCATTTACATATTGTGAGTGTGAGGCTTCACCATCCAATATAAACAGTGCAACTCCATTTGCAAAGCAATGCGGTTCTTTTGCAAATATGTGTGGTATCATTACCATGACATTTTTTAAAACCGCTGTCGGGCTTTTCAAAACAAGTGCACGTCCCTTACACAACACCTTTTAGAAGCACTGACAGTTCATAGTCACATCACATAATGTCAGTTGACTAAGCACGGTTTGACACTGTGAAGTAAATAAGGTTGACTCTTATGTTAATTACAGAGATTGCAGATTATTCTCAATGGTGTATTCAATAAACAGATCATTTCCTACTTTTGATGCCTCCCATAATTGCATGTTTCAGGAAGCTAAGGTGAATGTATGTGGGTTCATGAAAAAAATACATGTTTTGAGCGGGCGTGGAATCGCTTACACCCATACCTCATTGACTTTGTAAGATATCAAAAGAGGACTCCCTGTGCTCTCACCTCTCTCACACATACACACAGACACGCACGTGCACATACACATACACATAAATATTTGAAACACACCCGCGTTGTCATATATTGAAATAAATGGTCATATATTGAAATAAATCTGAAAACAGCGTTTCAGTTTCATCGTCACATAAGGAGGCTGAAGAATTCGTATTTGCCTCCGTTTCGCATCTCTCTCACTTGGTTAGAGTTGGGCGGTGTTGTGACGGCGACCCTTCTAGCTGCTCAGATGTGTCCAGATTGAGTGACAGCCTCCCTAGCTCCAGTACATCTGGGGTGTGAGGGGGATGTGTCAGCAACACATCCCAGAGACCGACACTTTATCACCTGCTCTCATTCATATTAATGTCTGCAACAGGATCTGACCGGCTTGCTCTGACTAAAGGCCCGTGTTGGACTCACATGCTGCATATGTGTCGTGCAAGAGTAGGGGACGACGTAACCGGAAATAATAACGACGCCGAACAAAGACACCCAAAACAGGGCTTTCCACAAACATTCGTATTTGAATTTCCTGTTATTTGGACATATTGCATTCATGCTGTTAATTCAGATGCATGTCTCTTCGAAGAGGGACACCTCATCCAAACGTTGGTCCCTATTTCAACGCAAGACATTTGGTATTTATCCTAATGTTGAAAAGAGTCTTGTAAGATATACTAGTGCTGAGAAATACCCACAAGAGTAAAACAACAAAAAAAGGTGTGAAAACCAACCTGTCTCCCCTACCCTGCCGTGCATAAAGAAAACATCCAGGGATGAGACTGGAATCAAGGTAGTCCTGGATAACAATGTACAAGCCCCCCCTAAGACCTGAGTTTGTGCTGAATCGGTATCTCCTCACCTATCCCTAGAGACAGGAACCAGGAGCGACCCATGCTTATCCATGCAAACCTATAACGAGATTCTGGAATGGATTCCAAACATGGTCGTTTGGCACGTCACAAAAGAATACTTCATTTTCCAACGGGCGAAAAGGTAACTTTAGCGAAAGCTTTTTTTTTCTGGACCACGCACATGGACAAGGCAAACAGTCACCAGTGACCCAAGAAAACCTTCCTCGGTGACCCTCGGTGGGGAACTGAATCATAAGGAAAGTCAAGTCAAAAGGGATTCCAACCGCCATTATCTCCCCTTTGACCCTGAACACGAAGCGCTGGCAACAGTCAAGACAACAAAGGAAAGACCCCATCGAACAAACGACATCATCCCTCCCTCCCATCCAATCATCAGCATGAAACCCCAAAAAACACTTCGCACACATCGAACATCGCAATCCCGCAAAATGGCAAGAGGGCGAGCGGCGCACTTGACTACAAAGCCGGCGAGTCGGAGCCCCCATACCACTTTTGTGCTGACCTTAAAATGAGCGGCGCGGTGTGCAACATCTGGCTCATCAGCTGGATCCTATGCATCAGCAAGCAGAGGGACACACTGGGACAGGTTGGCGGCTGCCTTTGACAGCAACAGTTAATTTCCAACATAATCAATTTATGTGCAGCTCCATAATAACCATCTGTGTGCGGCGTGAGGACAGTCCTGAGGAACAGGAACAGCTCTCCTTCCTCCTCGCCAGGAGCCAAGTCAGGGAAGACAAGCCAGGGAAGGAGAGGACGACGACTCTTTCCATAAACACACACACACACAAATCTCATCTCTCAGGCAAGACATCTTAGGGCCAACAGTATGCTGTGTGATCTTGAAGCATGCTAAGGCGCTGGTTCAGAGGGATGCACGGGATTGTGTTTGCGGACATGCTTTTGTTTCAGGGAAAACATGCTTCGTCTCATTGGCTTCCAGTTATTTTGCATTGGATTAAGTGGTGCACCATATCTACCTGCACTCAATTTAGTCCTGGCACAAGGTTACAGCCTCCTTGGTACAAAACTCTGAACATCCCCTTCCACCTTCCGTGTCAAACTTTCCCAGAGAAGATGCCACTCACACGATTACCGTATCACCTTAGTGAGCCAATTACAGTGTGTGCTGTCAAGGCCAATAGCGAGCGGCAGCTCGCACGCAGACGCCTACAGCTTGGCTCGGGAGATAGGCTACATGAAAACAGAATTAAGCTCCCGTGACCCCCAACCCCACTACATGCAAGTTTCATGAGAGCAATCAGCACATGCCACTACCGCCCTAGCAACTCAATACACTGTGACTTTGACCTTAGCTGTGCACTGAGGAAACTAAACTTTGTCTTGATGTCACTGTTTAGCAAGGATATAGGTTTATAATTTGCGTTTCCCAGTTAGGCTGAATTAAAAGCAGATAGACGGGGCACCTTGGCTCACCAGCTTAAGTCTCCATTATCAGCCCTGAACCGTTGCAGACACACCATTAAACCATAGAAATTGCTTTAGTTTGAGGAGAATTGCACTGGAGGTAGCAATTGGGAATGAATGGCTGTCACAACAATTTCAGTGTTTACCCTTTGTCAGGCTGTGTGTGTGTGTGTGTGTGTGTGTGTGTGTGTGTGTGTGTGTGTGTGTGTGTGTGTGTGTGTATGAGAGAGAGATTATTACATCATGGTATCAAGTAGTCTCACTGCGAATCCACCGCCTGTGACGAAAAGCTATGGTGTGTACTCGGTTTCCTGGTTTGAACTACAGCACACCGTTTTCCAGCAGGCTTTGGATCTAATTTAAAGCTTCTATACAGTCCATCCCACCTTGCCATGCCACATCCATGCATTATACATTTGGGCTGTGGATGTCCTTGTGTGCTGTAAATACACTTCTCCCTTCTTCCTCCTAATTGACATGCTGAGGGTCCCGGCAGCTGTGTTGCTCTCAGTGAAGCCTCTTGCATCACCCTGGCCACCTGGACATAATAGTCCTCTAAACCCCTTTTTTTATTTATCTCCCAAGCACCGCTGCCATTGTTCAAGCCCCCACCTCTGGCGTTGAGGATATCTGTTTCTGACACAAAATGGATTCAGCATCCGGTAGAGCAGACGCTGGTATTTCAATGGTAAAGGCGTAACTGGCGGTGTGGTAGCTCCGGCCTCTGCTGTCGCTTTGATGTTAACACCAAGGAGTAGCACACCCACCATGTACAGGTGGGATAAAGGGCTCGACTACATAGGATGAGACCGTGTGCAATTTCATCTCCATTTTGTTGTTGTTGTTACCCTGATGTGATACATATCCTAGTCTGCTTTGAGGTGTGAGAAGGAAGGGGACGTCACATTCCCTCAAAAGCACGAATATTATACAGTACACACTTGTCAAATGGAGATAAAGAAGTTTTCTTTCTACCAATAGTTCAGGAATAGTGTATATGCGTTCTTTGTTCACAGTACATTCTCAACCTGACATATGCTTGTTTTTTTTTTCCCTCACACCCCACTTTTTTTCCTTCTTTTTTTCCCCTATCAGAATCCTTTTGATTTTTTGTCCTGCTTCTCAATTCTTCATGGAACTCATCTTCAAAGAGTTATTTTTTTCTCTTTCCCAGGCAGAGCGCTGGCCAAGTCTCTGAGTAAGAGTGCCCATCAGAGGTTAGCTGGTGTCAGTAGGGGGTTGCTTGTCTCCAATTCAGGTCATCCTGGGCTCCAGACGGGGACTTTAAAGCTACCCACAACGGGTCCTGTGATCCCAGTAAGCACGCTTGTTAGTGGAATTGATAACGGCTCCGGTACACCTGGGTCCTCTGAAGTTGGCATGCCAGTTTAAAGGGAAAGGCAGAGCCAGGGCAGTGGATACATGCACCAAGTGTCCAATGAGGAATGGAAAAGGACTTCTGGCACATGTAGAAAAAGAATATGTTTGAGAGACCTAAAAATACTGTCAAGCCCAATCTATACTTTGCGGTGGCTAGAAAGTTTTCGTCATGACTCTTTGTAAGTCTGATATAACAGTTTCACGTAATGTACAGCTAGCTAGGTGTAAAATTAAGCATATTTCAAAATATAGGGTCATATAATATTTTGTTCATCATATTGATTATAAACCCAATGTTCAGGAAAATATGAATTTCAATACATGAAAGTGACATATTTTAGCATACTAAAGCTAGAATTTGCCACCCCCTTGAATCTTTGACATGCAGAGCCAGTCAAACGTTTGGACACACCTACTCATTCAAAGGTTTTTCTTTATTTTTACTTTTTTCTACATAGAATAATAGGGAAGACATCAAAACTATGAAATAACACATATGGAATCATGTAGTAACCAAAAAAGTGTTAAACAAATCAAAATATATTTTATATTAGAGATTATTCAAATCAAATCAAATCAATGTTTATTTGTCACGTTCACCGAATACAACAGGTGTAGGTAGACCTTACAGTGAAATGCTTACTTACGGGCTCTAACCAATAGTGCAAAAAATGTATTAGGTGAACAATAGGTAGGTAAAGAAATAAAACAACAGTAAAAAGACAGATTATATACAGTAGCGAGACTATAAAAGTAGAGAGGCTACATACAGACACAAAGTAGCCACCCTTTTCATTGATGACAACTTTGCACACTTTTGGCATTCTCTCTACCAGCTTCACCTGGAATGCTTTGCCAACAGCCTTGAAGGAGTTCCCACATATGCTGAGCACTTGTTGGCTGCTTTTTCTTCACTCTGCTGTCCAACTCATTCCAAACTATCTTAATCGGGTTGAGGTCGGGTGCTTGTGGAGGCTACTTTGAAGAATCTAAAATATATTTTGATGTTTAACACTTTTTTGGTTACTACATGATTCCATATGTGTTATTTCATAGTTTCGATGTCTTCACTATTATTCTACATTGTAGAGATATTACAAATAAAGACAAATCCTTGAATGAGTAGGTGTGTCCAAACTTTTGACTGGTACTGGACAATAGATTTTGTATCTGTATCTGAAAACAAAGCATTGTTGATTTCATATCTGAAAACAAATCATTGTCGATTTCATATCGGAAAACAAGGCATTGTTGACTTCATATCGGAAAACAAGGCATTGTTGACTTCATATCTGAAAATGACTAATTGATAACCAAACAAAAAAAACACATTCTCCACCTCAGCTTACCATCCTCCATCAAAACAACAAGCAATAATCCTCAGCTCTCCTGTTTATGATAATCAGGGTATAATTCATTTCTACGCTCTACCTTTACCATGTGTTGACCCATAGGCCATGTTGTGAGCCCACATCTGGCTTGTGCTCACAGGCCTTGGAAGGGATTTGCCTCTGGTTATGGGGCAGCTGGTAGTGCAGATGAAGATGGGTTGAGGAGTGCTTTGTGTATTATGGATATGGGATTTAATGGAGACATTGACAGCTGCACATCTCCTGAGTATGAGGCCCACTTCTGTTGTTCCTCTTCCTTTTGCAGTAAAAAAAAAAACAGTCAAGCCCACAACATTAGTGGTGAGAGTTGAAATGGAGGCTAGTTGAGATGGAGGGTAGTTTAGGTGATGGACAAGATGAAGGCCTGTGGTATGGGAGAGTGGTTTGGGGCACTCTGGAGTGCCGTCTAAAACACGTTTACCTCACTGTTTGTGGGGCTGGATTCTCCAGTTGCAATATGGAGGGTTTTGTTAACCTTGTATCTGGGTCATATCTTACTTAGTAGCGTGTAACGTTGAAATAAGAAATAGGACATTCATATTGTGGCAATAAGCTAAACCATGAATTCTTTAATTAACAGTAAGAGTTTGTACATCAAAATATTAGACTCGGTTGGATGAATTTATTGCACTAACCACTGTGTGCTCAAAACAGTGGCGTTCAATTCTATCTACAAATGAGTATGTCTGTTAGGGTCCAGGTCGGTAAGGTGGACCGAGCGTGTGGTAGACTGAAAGGCAACCGTATGAACCGACAGAGACCATGGACCATGAGAGAGCCAACCACCAACCTTCCCTGCTGCCCGTTTGTAAAGGATTTGGGGATTTCATAATTTCCTGTTCTTTCTGAAAGGGGGATGGCAGCACCTGGTCCACACAGCTGTACTTCATTTAGTGAGCAATTTGAAAAGAGCGAGGGGGAGAGGAGCGCACGCTGCCTTGTCATTAAGGGCTCCAGAATGGCCTCCGTTTGTTAGACACATGGCACAGAGTTAATGCCTCTGAATGGGGAATACGCGCTGTTGATGCTGTCACAAATTTCTCGTAAGTGCTACGACATCTGAAAAGCTACTCCAAAGGCGGGGAGGGAAAAATTCAAATTTTCCTTATCAAAGGGGTGTTTTCATAGGTAATTGACAGCTGTGGAAGAAAATGTACTGCAAGCACGACGTGGTGTCTTGTGTAGTCGAATATTCAATTTGTGTCTTCTCGTTTCATCTTCGAAACACCCTGAGACTTCTGGGAATCGGCAATTGTATTTTTCCAAGTTTATGTCAGTTGCTTCACTGTAAGAGCAATAATTGTGATGTTGGTAAACTGGCAGTGCGACGTGCAGGTTTGTTCAGTAGCGGATGCTGCCGTGCTTCTTCAGCTTTGACATAATTGATTTTGACATGCACATGTGCAAGGGAGAGAAAAAGAAGAGACGTACGATCAAAGGCAAGTGCTTTATCGCCACATCAGAGCCCCCCACTGCATTTTGTATTCTACCAATCTGTCGAAACATTCTGACAAAATCCTGAGACGGGGAGATGTTTTTTTCTCTCTCTCTCTCTCGCTCGCTCTCTCTCTCACTCTCAGTTTTTGATTTGTGTAATCACACAACATTTTAAAGTTTAATATTGTATGCTAATTAACCTATCTACGTTGGCAGTGTTTGGAGTCAATAAACCTAAAACACAAAGGCTGTCATAACAAACATACACAGTTACAATAAAAAGGTATACCTGATATACTTAGACAAGTATGAACCAAGGCCCCCAAAAAATGTTAATGCCTAACGTTAGGATTTAGGAGCTAATGCCTAAACTTAACCTTAAACACTTTCAAATTTGAAGTCTGCTACAACTTGGACATTTGACGTTTTGAGAAACATGGATAAACGTCTAATTCTGATGTGAGACTGTGAGAGCTAGTTGAATAATTCACATTTCCTGTTGCTACAGGATTGTTTTCCTGCTGTAGGAGACTGGCTCAAGTTAAGATCCTACATCTGTAGGAGCGGAATCGCTTACACCCACACCTCACACCAATAACACACACACAAACACACACACACACACATACACACACACAGCTGTCTTTATATGGATAATAGCAGTTGGCCACCTTGGCTCCTCATCATGAGTTTGTGGCTCCCTGTAGAGTGCGGTACTGCATGCTCATTGTTAATGGGATGTGTCTGTGGGCAGTGTGAGAAACAGAACCACAATTGGATTGAGGCAGCTCTGAGCTGAGCTGAGCAGAGTGGAGACCGATGCACACCTGGCAGGTGTGGGAGGCTCGGCGTAATGGTGTTGGACTCCCACAACCCACCGGTCTCACAAAGCTGTGCATCGCAGATGAGTCAGAACCACAGCCGTCTCGCAACGTGCCCCATGGTATACGTCTGCAGTGTGGATAGCAGACACACGCACACACAAACACAAAATATTGGAGAGCGCAACCGCAATATACTCACTTAATTTACAGACTCAAACCACACCTCATCGGAGCTATTCCAAACGTAATCTGCAGTACTGCCTCATCATTGTTTATGCCATGCCAAGCCTTCAGATTACCACTCCCACCTCTGTTTAGTCACAAACGCTGATATTACAATGCCGTCTGCCTTTCAAAGAAGAGGAACCAACCAACAAACCAAAGAAACAAAACTTCAGAAAGTTTTCCGAGGTCTGTGCATGGTGTTCGTTGATTATTCCTTTGGCTTGGATGGTGGGTGAGAGGCAGCATTGGGGTGAGATGATGGTGGTGGGGGCGGAGGATTTGGGCAGGGGGGCGGGGTCAGGGGGCTCTTGGCTGCTCTCCTCCCCTCCTGTCAGCCCTCCTCTCTCGGCCAGGCGGCGTTGGGGCGGCCCAGCTCCTCAGCAGCAGATGCGAGGCCTCATGTCAGAGGCAGCCAGTGGCCCGGCGGAGCGACGCTAGCGCCTCATACCTCATTGAGCCATCTCCCCTAGCAGATGGCGCGCTGCTGCGGGCGCTCCTCTCCCCGATAATTACCAGGCCTCGCTACAGATGGAAATGTCAGTCAGCCCTCACAGGTCCTGGTTCCTGCCATTGCCTCCGTCCACGGCCCCTCTACCTAGGCAAGGCCACTGCCAACACTCACCATGTGTTTTGTGACTGCTGACTAGGCAGGCAACAAAAGAGAAATTTTGCCATGAATATTCATGACGGGATTGTAGGTAGGTAGATGGAGGTCGGAGTAGCCCGCCGCACAGTTGGACAGGTTGCTTTCCACTCCTTCTCCCCTCCCTTTTTCCCTCCATTTCTATATCCAATGCCAACTAGCCTTCTGAAACGTGATGTAAAAATGGATGCCTCTCCCTCACTCTCCGTCAAAGTTGAAATACTTACTACTTGTACATTACGGTTGGGGAAAAGACATGTTTAGTAGATTAGGATAACTGTGTTTGCAAAATGGATTAATTCTAGCAGATGCCAGGACTAACCCCCACTTATCTGTGATAAGGTGACCAGATGTCCCAGCTTGGCAAGAGCAACGCTCCCACTTTTATTACTCCCTCCCAAAGTATCCCAGGAGAAATATCCCGCCGCATTCATAGATAATCTACCTTCGCGGAGAACAAGGCGACAGGATTTTGCCATTTCATTTGTCGGTCCCTGTAAGACTTTATGTGGCTGTGTTTGACTTGGGTCCTGTGTGTAAAAAGCTCAAGTAGATTAAACCTGAGTGAATGCCCGAGGTGCACCAGGGGTTGAAAAAGACACCGAGACCAACAGCAACAGCTCACCTTAGGTGTCCGACTGCATACCGCCAGATCAACAAGGCTCAGTGGAGAACTGGCAAAGGCCTCATTTGAAAGAACACAAAATGAGACATTGTCATCCCCAATGGGGGGCCACTTCTCTGCCCACTGGGCACACTCTGGTTGAATCAACGTTGTTTCCAAGTTCATTTGTTTGGGAGTTACTGTCAGCCCATCACAAGGCAGCAATACAAGAAACAGATTTCCAAAGAGAGATAGAGGGGGGGGGGACCGAAAACATTGGCCAAGGCATTTGTATTTTTTTGTGGATACATGTGCCACTGTCAACAGGGACATGATCCAGATTACATTCACACTGCCTTCATCTTTTGATTTCTTTATTCACTCCAAATAGATTTACATCAGTGATGCCAGTCGTCACAAGCAAGTCACAACCGAAACAAGCATGTTTAGATCAATCCTAACTAAACTGGCGGCACTGATGAGGCATCACAATTCACATACATACTGTACATGCAGACATACATACGTGCGATGCCTCGCAAAAGTGTTCAGACCCCTTGGATTTGATTGTGTTACAAAGTGGGATTAAAATTGTTTAAAAAAAACAATACTCTCATGTCTAAGTGGAAGAAAAATTGTCATTTAAAAAATGTAACAACTAAAATAGTTGTTGCGTAAGTATTCAGCTCCCTGAGTGAGTCAATACATGTTAGAAACACCTTTGGCATAGAATACAACTGTGAGTCTTCTTGGGTAAATCTATAAGAGCTTTGCACACCTAGATTGTGAAATATTTGTCCATTATTCATTTCAACATTCTTCAAGCTCTGTCAAGACGTTGGGGATCATGGCTAGACATTTTTCAAGTCTTGCCATAGATTTTCAGTCCGATTTAAGTCAAAACTGTAACTTGGCCCCTCAGGAACCTTCACTGTCTTCTTGGTAAGCAACTCCAGTTCATATTTGGCCTTATTTTGCAGGTTAAAGTCCTGTTGAAAGGGGAATTCCTCTCCCAGTCTCTGGTGTAAATCAGACTGAAGCAGGTTTTCCTCTAGGATTTTGCCTGTGCTTAGCTCCATCCCATTTATTTTATCCTGGAAAAACTCCCCCGTAGTGAGTCCCGAAACTCCCCAATGTCAAGCATACCCACAACATGATGCAGCCACCACCACCATGCTTGGAAAAAAAATGAGGCAGTTACTCAGTGATGTGATGTGTTGGATTTGACTAAAAGAAAAGGCTTTGCATTCAGGCCAAAAAGTGTATTCTTTTTCTATGTTTTTTTTGCAGTATTTCTTTAGTGCCTTGTTGCACACAGCACGCATGTTTTAGAAAATGTGTATTCTTCATTTTCTTTTCACTCGGTCACTTAAGTCATTATTGTGGAGTCACTACAGTGTTGTTGGTCAGTTTTCTTCCATCACAGCCATTAGCTGTTTTAAAATTGTGGATGTGCCTGGGTGATTTTAAGAATCCACAGCATAATTATTAACTTGTCCATGCTTAAAGAGATATTCAATGTCTTATTTGTTATTATTTCCCATCACTGCTCTTTTATTATTTTATGGTAGTTGGATCTCTGCTTCAAATACAGTACTTGACTAAGGGAACTTACAGATACAGTTGTAGTCAGAAGTTTACATACACTTTAGGTTGGAGTCATTAAAACACGTTTTTCAACCACTCCACAAATTTCTTGCTAACAAACTATAGTTTTGGCAAGTCGGTAAGGACATCTATAATTGTTCACAGACAGATTATTTCATTTATAATCCACTGTATCACAATTCCAGTGGGTCAGAAGTTTACACACAGTAAGTTGATTGTGCCGTTAGACAGCTTGGAAAATTCCAGAAAATGATGTCATGGATTTAGAAGCTTCTGATAGGCTAATTGACATAATTTGAGTCAATTGGAGGTGTACCTTCAAGGCATACTTTCAAACTCAGTGCCTCTTTGCTTGGAAAATCTAAAGAAATCAGCCAAGACCTCAGAAAAACAATTGTAGACATCCAGAAGTCCGGTTCATCATTGTCAGCAATTTCCAAACTCCTGAAGGTTCCATGTTCATCTGTACAAACAATAGTACTCAGGTATAAACACCATGGGACCACGCAGCCGTCATACCGCTCAGGAAGGAGACGCGTTCTGTCTCCTAGAGCTTAATATACTTTGTTGCAAAAAGAGCAAATCAATCCCAGAACAACAGCAAAGGACCTTGTGAAGATGCTGGAGGAGACGGGTACAAAAGTATCTATATCCACAGTAAAACAGGTCCTATATCGACACAACCTGAAAGGCCGCTCAGCAAGGACGAAGCCACTGCTCCAAAACTGCCATGAAAGAAGCCAGACTACGGTTTGCAGCTGCACATGAGGACAAAGATCATACTTTTTGGAGAAATGTCCTCTGGTCTGATGAAACAAAAATATAACAGTTTGGCCATAATTACCATCGTTATGTTTGGAGGAAAAAAGGGGAGTCTTGAAAGCCGAAGAATATCATCCCAACCGTGAAGCACGGGGGTGGCAGCATCATGTTGTGGGGTTGCTTTGCTGCAGGAGGGACTGGTGCACTTCACAAAATAGATGGCATCATGAGGCGGGACAATTATGTGGATATATTAACTGAAAAAGCGTGTGCGAGCAAAGAGGCCTACAAACCTGACTCCGTTACGCCAGCTCTGTCAGGAGGATTGGGCCAAAATTCACCCAACTTATTTTGGGAAGCTTGTGGAAGGCTACCTGAAACGTTTGACCCAAGTTAAACAATTTTAAGGCATTAAGTGCTACCAAATACTAATTGAGTGTATGTAAACTTCTGACCCACTGGGAATGTGATGAAAGAAATATAAGCTGAAAAATATAATTCTCTCTGCTGTTATTCTGACATTTCACTTTCTTAAAATAAAAGTGGTGATTCTAACTGACCTAAGACAGGGACTGTTTACTGGGATTAATTGTCAGGAATTGTGAAAAACTGAGTTTTAATGTATTTGGCTAAGGTGTATGTAAACTTCCGACTTCAACTGTGTATGTATGGGGAACAGAGGAAGGATTAGTCATTCAGAAATCCATTTAACTTATTATGTGACTTGTTAAGCCTATTTTTATTCCTGAACTAATTAAACAAAAGGGCTGAATACTTGTGCAATGACTATATTTTAGTTAGGAATTTTCGATTTATTAAAAAATACATGATTTTTTTTCTTCCACTTTGGCACTACAGAGTATTTTGTGTAGATTGTTGACAAAAGATGACAATAAAATCCATTTAAATCCCACCTTGTATCAGAATAAAATGTGAAAAATCCAATTGGTCTAAATACTTTGCAAGACACTTTTATCGACATACATTTAGCCTCATTGCTCATCTCAAGGTTATGTGAAACCACCAGAACAATGAAACCCAGTGATTAGAGAGGGGAAAACGCTATGAGTCACACTCTTCTCTACCTAGTCAACTCTTGCTCTCTGCGATGCACCACTGTTCTTATCCCTGCCTGCTCTGGCCACAGAGTCGTAGACCTAAGCCTGGCTGATGCCGAGAGGGGCATACTGCTGGCTGCAGTGCAATGCAGGTGCAGTCAGCAGAGGAAATTAGCACCGGTAGTGCGGTCCCTTAAAGTGGTTACGGTAATGGGATGTTCTTCTAGTGCAAACGTTGCAGCAGCAGTTGAGAAGGGCAGGATTAGAAGGGTGTGATGCAAGTGTTATTTTTTTTTAAAGAAGGCTACATTTTTATTGTCTAGATTTTTTTTCTTCCCATAGTGTTACATTATATTACATTTAGAATAGCTTGAGTCTTTCCTTTTGGTAGTTACGATAAAAGCAAACTCGAATTGAGAAGTAATCTATTCAACATATCCTGTTTGCTGTTGTTCTTTTGGATTTATTTGAGAGACACTGTATAGTGTGATCGTTAGTGAGTGAAACCACTGCCACCTTTTGACTGCACTAAAGTGGAAGGAATTGTTTTGTTGTGAGTGAATCAAATCAAATCAAGCTTTATTTACACAGCACATTTCAGACATGAATGCATCACAATGGGCTTCACAGGAAGAAACTAACAACGGAAATAAAACGGAAATATTTACGACGCAAGAAACATAAGAGGATAAAAATAAATACAAAAATAACCATTTTAAACTGAAAGACTAAAAAAGAAGTAAGGAAAAGCCTAAAAGGAATGTTTTAAGATCCCTTTTAAATAAGTCCACAGTTTCGGCCCCCCTCAGGTTCTTTTGCAGGCTATTCCACAGGCTGGGGTCATAATAACTAGAAGCTGCCTCTCCATGCCTCTTGGTCCTAAGCTTTGGGATAGTTAAAAGGCCAGTGCCAGAGGACCTGAAGAACCTATAGGGTACATAACTTAAAAGCTTGAGGACTAATTAAATAGACAACAGCATAACAAGACTAAATGGATGATACTTAATGACACTTAATAAACGTCCCTTTTTCAGGACCCTGTCTTTCAAAGATAATTCGTAAAAATCCAAATAACTTCACAGATCTCCATTGTAAAGGGTTTAAACACTGTTTCCCATGCTTGTTCAATGAACCACAAACAATTAATGAACATGCAACTGTGGAACGGTAGTTAAGACACTAACAGCTTACAGACGGTAGGCCATTAAGCTCACATTTATGAAAACTTAGGACACTAAAGAGGCCTTTCTACTGACTCTGAAAAACACCAAAAGAAAGATGCCCAGGGTCCCTGCTTATCTGCGTGAATGTGCCTTAGGCATGCTGCAAGGAGGCATGAGGACTGCAGATGTGGACAGGGAAATAAATTGCAATGTCCGTACTGTGAGACGCCTAAAACAGCGCTACAAGGAGACAGGATGGACAGCTGATCGTCCTCGCAGTGGCAGACCACGTGTAACAACGCCTGCACAGGATTGGTACATCTGAACATCACACCTGCGGCACAAGTTTTTTGTGTCACCAGGGGTGATGGTTGGATTTGCGTTTATCGTCGAAGGAATGAGCGTTATACCGAGGCCTGTACTCTAGAGCGGGATCGGTTTGTAGGTGGAGGGTCCGTCATGGTCTGGGGAGGTGTGTCACAGCATCATCGGACTGAGCTTGTTGTCATTGCATCTCAATGCTGTGCGTTACAGGGAAGACATCCTCCTCCCTCATATGGTACCCTTCCTGCAGGCTCATCCTGACATGCATGACAATGCCACCAGCCATACTGCTTGTTCTATGCGTGATTTCCTGCAAGACAGGAATGTCAGTGTTCTGCAGTGGCCAGCGAAGAGCCCGGATCTCAATCCCTTTGAGCATGCCTGGGACCTGTTGGATCGGAGGGTGAGGGCTAGGGCCAGTTCCCCAGAAATGTCCGGGAACTTGCAGGTGCCTTGGTGGAAGAGTGGGGTAACATCTCACAGAAAGAACTTGCAAATCTGGTGCAGTCCATGAGGAGGAGATGCACTGCAGTACTTAATGCAGCTGGTGGCCACACCAGATACTTGACTGTGAATTTTGATTTTTGACCCCTCTTTGTTCAGGGACAAATTATTCCAATTATGTTAGTCACATGTCTGTGGAACTTGTTCAGTTTATGTCTCAGTTGTTGAATCCTGTTATGTTCATACAAATATTTACATGTGAAGTTTGCTGAAAATAAGCGCAGCTGACAGTGAGAGGACGTTTCTTCTTTTGCTGAGTTGAGTAGAGTAAGATGGAAACTCAAAAGCAATAAGGCATATGATGCAATGCACCAGCAATACAGTATTGGCCTTAAAAAAAACAATTAGAACCCAGCCCTCAACTGGAACACTACCTACTGTTGTCATAACTCATGTTTGAACCAACACTACTCCTGCGTTTCTCATGTTTGCCTCTCTTGACGTAATACTTCTTATGTCACATCCAATACATAAACATAAATATCATGCATGACTGTAGATGCTCAGCCGTATCCCTGGCCAGCCATGATACATTGTCTGAATGAAGTTACATTGTTGTTTTCTCTGTGTTGCAACTGTCAATAAAATCATTTCTGACAAAACATTTGTTCCTAATTTCCACCTGCATCTGTCAATGTGTTTTTACTCCTCCTTCAATCCCATTCAAATAGAATAAAACAACAACAACAACACTCAATACAGACGGAGGGCCAAGAACGCCCCCATCCACATCGACGGGGCTGTAGGGGAACAGATCGAGAGCCTCAAGTTCCTCGGAGTCCACCTCAGTAAGGAATTATCATGGTCCACACACACCAACACAGTCGTGAAGAGGGCAATGCCTCTTCCACCTCAGGAGGCTGAAATGATTCGGCATGGGCCCTCAGACCCTCCAAAAAGTTCTTCATCTGCACCATCGAGAGCATGTTGACTGGCTGCATCACTGCTTGGTATGGCTACTGCTCAGCATTCGAACGCAAGGCGTTACAGAGAATGATGCATACGGCCCAGTACATCACTGGGGCCGAGCTCCCTGCCTCCAGGACCTCTATTGTGGCATGGCAAGAGGTACCAATGCACCAAGTCTGGAACCAACAGGACCCTGAACTGCTACCCCCAAGCCATAAGACTGCTAAATAGTTAGTTCAGGCAGTTATTGGTTAACTATTTAACTGTCTGCATTGACCATTTTTGCACTCCTTTAACTCCTTTAACTCACATATGCTGCTGTTACTGTTCATTATCTATCCTGTTGACTAGTCACTTTATCCCTACCTATGCAGTATGTACAGTGGGGCAAAAAACGTATTTAGTCAGCCACCAATTGTGCAAGTTCTCCCACTTAAAAAGATGAGAGAGGCCTGTAATTTTCATCATAGGTACACTTCAACTATGACAGACAAAATGAGAAAACAAATCCAGAAAATCACATTGTAGGATTTTTTGTTAGTTCGTTTTCGCTCTCCTGCGCCTGACTTCTCTGCCGCCAGTACGCACCTCACTACAGTCTACATGAAAAGTGCAATACCATTAAAGAGACTTCCCGGGAGATTTTCATACTGTTTAGCCAGTACTTCTGAAAGTAGTGCCAAAACGGGTCCCCAAAAATTGTATGCTACGTCATATACTGTTTGTGCAGATCTGTGCAGCACGTCATTGCTCTCTCGCTCTCGCTCTCGTTCTCTCTGCTGGGTCACTGAGCCAGCCAATGGGTGTGTTGTTGCGTGTTTTCAGTGAATTTATGTCAATCATGAAGCTCATCGAAAATTTGCAGCAACAAAAGAGTGATCAAATTAAGATCCTACATCTGTACATCCCTCATTATTTGTGGTGTGCAGATGTGCTCAACTGAATTGACTGAATCAGTCCTTTGCGCTGTCTTCTTTTTGTCTCAGGCTGACAAAGCCTCAGCCTCCTTTTGCATTCGCCCCATTATGTAAATAGCGCGGCGGCACATATTGGTTCAGATGAGTAAAATAAGTGTAAACGGCTAGGTCTCCTTCAGGACCAAGCAGAAATTTGCACTTTAAAGCCATTTGTGGGGAGGAAACAATGGCACAGGTGCTGCGTCCTTGACCAAGGGCTCTCTAGTCTCCTGTGAGGCAGAAAGTTGGAGTCACACCTGTTTCATCCCTTTCTGTTTGCTCTAGGCCAACCTAATTCAGCCCTGCGCAACAATTACCTACTGCCGAAGCTGTCGAAATGAATCACGGCAGCTTTCACTGCTATCTTCCAATCCCCTGTCTATAGCTTTTATCCAGATTGTGTCCTTCCTCTTTTCAATCAAGTTCAACCCTCGTGTGCAAAATGAACTCATGGCCTATCACACGCCGGGGTTGGAACCGAAATGATTTCCCAATCGTTCTGTTTCGAGGCAGAAGCCCTATTTATTTTTTGTTCCAGTGTTCTGACCAGCACAATAAAGTTCTGAACCGGTCGAACCCAAAACAAGTAACGGATCATATAGTTCCTTTTCGTTCATTGTTAACCCCGTCAAATCAACAACGTTTCTACATGAAGCACATGCATTTACTCCACCAGTGAGCGT
Organism: Oncorhynchus tshawytscha; assembly: GCF_018296145.1. Taxonomy (NCBI): domain Eukaryota; kingdom Metazoa; phylum Chordata; class Actinopteri; order Salmoniformes; family Salmonidae; genus Oncorhynchus; species Oncorhynchus tshawytscha. The sequence goes on along the minus strand of NC_056436.1, from coordinate 39,555,638 downwards.
GGATATAGCAGCTTGTTATGGAATGGGTAAGCTATAGCCGTTTACATGTTGGAGGGGCAGAGAAGTGCAGGTGTGAGAATCGACTGAAATGTCCTGGGTTGGGAGAAGACTGAAAGAGAGGGGTGGATGTGAAGGAGGCTTGGCTTGACGCGCTGAACGTCATGACATGACGTGAATTGGACACCTTTACTAGCATCATAACTTCCCTTTATTACTGAATTAAATACTAGACGTTAGGAATGTTTTTTTTTTTGGAACGAAACCATTTCTCGAGATTTGAAAATAACAGTTCTGTTCCCGGGAACACTAGAGATCACTTTCGCTCCTGCTTCTGTTTTCATTCCTTGAACAATTTCGTTATTTTCCAGGTTTCAGTTCTGTTCCCTGAACCGGTTCCAACTCCTGCTCACACGTGATGTTTGATTTTTACAACATTGCTATTGTATGTTCCGAAACTACTGTATGTGAAAACCTATGTTCACTCAATATATTCACTTGTTTGGCTACAATCCTACCAATAGGCCTACTTTGTGCTTTTCACAACCATCGCTCTCCTTGTTGACCTGTAACATCACCTGTACTCCACTATCATCATTTCACTTTGTGTCATTTTCCTGATTTTGATTAATCATGCCTCACCTCAGTATGTTTGCGGGATGCTGCATTTGACATATTAACGAGCAGCCATATGCTATTCGTGGTCTGGCGAGGTTCCTCTCAAATATCCTGTTGTAACACTCTGGCAATAGTGAAGGGCAAAGCTGCATGACCAAATAGATTAAAACTCATCACCTATTACATTTAATCAGTGATTTCATCCACCTATAAGCCCCTCATGAACAACAATGGAAATGTTTAGCACTTTGGTTAAACGAGGGGGAACCGCTCGCTGTTAGCTTCATGTTACATATGTAGAAAGCTAATACTTTCACTGATGTATGTACATTTGACAATATTCGACAAACATTTCCATCATATTTACTTTGCATATTTAATGTTGCAGTATGAGATGGTACTCTCCCTCCATGACACTCTGTGATCTGACAACCCGTTAGTGTAATAACATATTAACACATGTAATAACGCATTCACTGACTGTTGTCTTGCTTTGTTAGCGTTAGCTTTGAGTCCTACTACCCAAGCCTTTACGAGCCCAACATTGGGCTTCACAACTTTGTCTTGATGAACAACTGCCCTTATTTAAGTTCCATTTACAGAGCATGCACTTACCGAAGGGATATTTTATCAACCTCTTTACCTTATTTCATTAAAATAATATGTTTTTTCCCCTATAAGCTGTTGATCTCGTGCTACACCAGTGGCTAAAGTAGACATTTATGATTATACAGCTTGCAGTGCAAGTGGATGAAAAAGGTTGGTTGACGCTTTGCTAAATAAACCTTTTGCATCAACATAAATTCCCCGTTGGGGTATGTGCATGCTTATTACTTTGTTCCAGAGTGATCAGATGTGACAACAACAAAAAAACAATGAGTGGAAGGAACAGTTGAAACCACATGCTCAAGTGCTGGAAGCTAATTAATTTCCTTTTATGATGGTTTCCCTTTATCAACCCATATCAAATAATGCAATTAGTTGAATGTGCATGGGCAGGATTCAGACTTAAACATGGAGGCTGTGGTTTCAGAGGAAAGTTGTATTTACTGGAATTACAGTCGTACATAGAAAGCTCCCTGCTCATCTCCTCAGTCTGTGCACCTCAAAAAAGTACATGAGGGAATTTGAGCAAAAGACAGCAAGTAAGTGAGAGGGAGTGGGAGTGAGTGAGCGAGGTGACCTTGTTACCAGTTGGGTTGAGTTGGACAGGCTGGTAGGAGGTTTGTGTCTACGGGGAAGGACAGACAGATGCTCGCCCCGTTCCCTGGGTGAGACATCTCGCCTGGTGCAGGCAGTGCACAATCTGGCCCGAGCAGATGCAACCCTAATGATCACTGGTGGCACCGCACCTGACCGGCTTAACGCTTGCCCGCCCCGCCCGCCTCGCCCTGCTCCCCGGCCCCACCCGTCTCCTCTTTGACCTCCACCGCCTTCGAAACTCTGAGTTAAAACAAGTCAAGTTAAAATGGAGAGGAGGAGGAGGAGGAAGTGGAGAAGGTGAAGGAGGAGGGAGAGGAGAAAGAGGAAGAGGTAGGGCATGGTGGTGGAGGGTGGCAGGATGGCTCTAAGGAGGAGAGAGGGGAGAGAGAGAGGAGCGACTATGTTCCTCCCCAGTGTTCCCAATGATCCTGTCTGAGCTGCTTATCGACCCTCTCCCACACTGCACTCTGGTGTCGGGGCTCTGGCTGTGGCTGGGTGGGTTTAGCCTGTCTCAGACTCATTGCTGCTGGGTAGCACTATAACATCACTCAGGGGATAACATGGGAGACATGGATTGGGAAGCATTTGTGTGCTCATCTTCCCCCTGGTAACCAGCGTTCCTTTTCTGAAGTCACGGTGTTGATCACTTGCTATTTTTTTTACCAGGTCTGTTGTACAGGGACAGTTTCAATGCAGATGCTCTTGTTCAAATTAGGATATGCTATACAACTTCAAGAGTACCAGTTTTATTAATGTAACTAGAGTCATATCGACTGTGCAATTAAAAAATATAGTGCATTACATTCAATGGGTGAAAATACGCTGATAATTGCAGTCATCTTTTGAAGCTGATCCTATTTAATCTATGGGCAAAAATAGCAAAGCAATTTCCTACTGTAGTTATTTCATATATTGGGGGAATTATGGTTTTACAAAACATGTTTTTGTTTGGCGTGTGAATTATGAGTTGTACGACTCCTAATTCTAATTAATCAATGCTGAGCTGTTGTTTTTCTGGCATGCTGTACTCACACACAGACACACACACACACGCACACACACACACACACACGCCCGCACGCACGCCCGCACGCACGCACGCACGCACACACACACACACACACACACACACACACACACACACACACACACACACACACACACACACACACACACACACACACACACACACACACACACACACACACACACACACACACACACAGTTACTGCACATGAAAGGTCACCAGAACCATTGTTTAACATAGTAAACACATCAATCAATCAAACAAGAATTAAATCACTGAACTACTCCATTCATTAAATCATCTAAAATATTACAAACTAGACTTCAGATTTTCTGTGGGTGACAGAAGTATTTGATGATGATAGAGTGGAGTTTTCGGGTGAGTGAATGAGCGTTTTAAATCTCACAGAACAGAAGTTTCAAAAGGGGGTGCTGGTTAGCTACTGTGAGCTCCTCCATTCTGTCTCCTGTCGACAGAAAGCTACGATCATTGTGAGGCTTTCTATTGAATTACAAAGGATACAGTACAATACAACAGGGACAGCGAATGTAATTCTGCTCAAGAAGGCCATATTCTTTCAAGGTTTTAAAATACAAAGAGCTTGAGTGCTTCACCAAATAATATTCTCGTTGCATTAGATGAAGTCCTAGAATCGTTTTCACAAATAAACAATAGTGGTTCATTGCTTATCCACGTAATTAGTCCACAGTCTGCACGCTGTCTTGAATTGTATTGCATTTTCCATTTTGTATTGCATTTTGCAAGTATTACAAGTAACAGAATGGACACGTGACAGAGTGGACTCATAACAGAGTTGATGTATAACAGAGTGGATGTATAACAGAGTGGATGGGCCAGATCTAAAGTGGAGATGCTCTTTCACAAGGCAGAAGGGGAAACATTAATTAATCAGCACCGTCGTGACCTTGTGACCCCTGTGTATGAGACAGGTGCTCACAGTCGTCTTTGATGTCTAGTGCATCTTAGTCCAGGGAAGAGAGACAGGAAGTGAACCAGGAGAGAGAGAAAGAGAGATAGTGAAGTAGAGAGAGAGAGAGAGAGAGAGAGAGTGGGAGAGACACACAAAGGGAGAGAGAGTGTATATGTGTGTGTGGAAGAGAGAAGTGTTTGGAGATCAGCCCTGGCCAAGAATGTGCTCCTGCTGCTGCTCTGTGTGCCTGTCTGCCTGGGTGACACTTGTGACACAGACGTTTCACAGTCTTTCTGACCGCTGATCTGCTGTTCCCCTTCCGGCAGCCAAGTGAGGCGACTGGGCCTGGCCTGGGTTTATGTAAGCAGAGGCCTGGCCTGCCTCTCATCTCCTCTCCATATGACCAGAGATGGGTGCAATACTGCTGTTGTGTCCGCCTGCCTGTCAATCTGTTATTACTGCATGTTTGGTATTTAGGGTGTTTACATCCTGTTGTGTCAACCAGGTCAACCAGGTCAGCCCCTAACACATGGAAGATTAGCTAAAAGATAAAGCCATGTCATATGAGGACGTGACGGGGACAGGGTGGGAACATTTGGGATGCAGCGACAGTGAGAGATACTAATGTAGCTCTTGCAAACAAGTTGAATTGGGCTGGCTGGTCAATGTGGTGTGTTGGTTGGTAAAGGGCGAACGGGACCATTCAAACGCAGTGGCCATCTAGCCTCGTTGCCATTTTCACATGAGACGGTTGTCAGTGGAAGTTCACAGCTTCCTATACCTCTGGCATGTTTATCTGTGTCGGGAGAGGAGGGAAAAGGGGTTGTGTGAGTGTGACTAACCTGTGCAAAATGAGGCTCTGTCCAACCACAGAAAGAGAGATGGACAGACAGACGGACAGGACAGTGAGGGGCACCTCACAGACACCAGCCACGAGCAGAGCTACCTTCTGTCTGGCATGTTTTTATCAGCCTCACGTCATCCGGGCAGCCCTAAATACGACCAAATTAGTCCCCAGTATCAGCCTGTTATCTGGCCGCGTCCCGCCTGGACCGGCTAGAATCACTCTCTTCCCAACTCTCTTCCCGACCAGCTGGTCCACTCTGATGAATCCCAGGCTCCTCGGGCTTGAGCCTCCGCAGACTCCGGGAACACCGTCGCAAGGAAAAAGGCAGCACTTCCTTTTAAGGCCACAAAGCCCTAGCTTGGGTAGATAAATATATAATATATAAATACATTTATACAGAGCAAGTCAGTCAGTTTGCGAAAAGATAGAGGTAAATAATGATCTTGATTGTACTGTGGTACCCAGTGATTTTTGCTTACTTTATTTTCTACCGACAGCAGATGGGCTGACCTTATAACTTAGAGTTCTGGGGATAGAGCACAGGAGACACGGCCTGGCAAATTGCTGCCCAGCGTAAGCAACACTGAGGAAAGATTAGAATAGGCACTTGGCAGGACTTACAGAATTACTCAGTCATTCCCCGCATGTGACGTCTTAAGTAAGTTTCGGTTGTTCGGCTAAGAGAGCCTCACTCACTCACACATGCACACGCAGACACACACACACACACACTCACACACAGGAGCCTTTCACTCACTCACACACGCAGACAGACACACACAGACACACACTGGAGCCTTTCACGCACACACACACACACACACACACACAAACACACACAAGGAAACTGTACAGGCCGCGTACAGAGGGAGAGAGTATATCAGGGGGACAGGGATGGGGAGGGGTGCCAAAGACTACAGCGGACAGCCTGTGCCAACCTGAACCCATCACTTCCATCCAAACAGAAATTACCCTTGGCTCCCGACAGCCACTAGCATGCAGTGTACTTGCCAAACCTTTTTTCCTGAAAAGTTAAAAACAAGACAAATTAGATACAAATATGCTGAAAAACAATTAAGAAACATATCTTTAGTGTGAGTCAGATTGCCATTCAGAAAGGTTCAGTAATGCAATGTTGGTAAATTAGCTTTTATTGTGTTAAAGATGGGTGTTTTTTCACTATCGAATCATTGTATGAGGTTGCTCAATGACAGACATGTATTTGTTTATAATCTATCACTTGATGGTTTCAATTCAGAGAGACGAATAATCATGTTTTTTTTGCAAAAACCTTTATATCCACCTCACACTCAGAGAAATGAGTAGTACTGCTAGGTTTTACACAGTCAAATGTAGCAAATAACTATAATCTATGAATTATATATCTGAGAACAGTAAGATTTTACACACAAATGACGGTATTGATAGGAAATCATTTCTGATTAACTCTTCCCAGCTTCAGGGATGGAAGCTAGAGAAGCTCGGCATTATACTACTTTCAGTAGACAATAGCCTACACTTACTGCTGATGTACCATATACTGCAATAACAGTGCAATTGAAACCAATCTTTAATCAGCAGATTGCAGCAAACCCTGTCAGTTTTGCCATTTATCCCCGTATCCACTGTACAGTATATCGCTGTGTTATTTCTGCATTAGCCAAGGCTCCGGTGCTGTATGTGCTCATAGCTGTATTTGCTGATCTCTCTTTGCTCTCTGCCTCAGGCGCTGTTCACCTTCAACCAAAATAAGCGCTTCTGATTAGGGCCCTGATCTCGGCTGCGTCTTGAACAACGTTCATACTGCTGATGGCGCCCTAACCCCAGGACACGGAGAGAAACCACACTTCACCATAGCAACACAGCACTTTCTCGGCCAAGAACTTGACCCGCTCCTCAGACAAGCAGCCAAATAGGCAGACTCAAGCTCTTTTTTTTTCTTCTCAAGGCTTCTGTCTCGGCTCAGCTAGCCTCGTGCATGTAGTGCAGAAAATAAACCCCCATAAGCCCCTGTTCTACTCCCCATCCCATTTGGGTGCTATTGACTTGCAATACCCGGAGAGCACACAGTGTGGCAAATCTGTGTGGGAATAAACTACAGGAATATACAGTGGTGACAGTCAACATTGCTGAAATTGTATGAATTTATATGGACAATTCGCTAAGCCCTTGGTTACTGTTTCAACGTCAGACAATATTTTCCTGGGAAGCCCAGTTCCCCCTTCGAACTACTGGCGAAATCACCTCACAATGATGTCAAACTGTATTTTTAATACACAAGGAAATGAAACACAGACTATCCCTTACTAATCAGGAGCCTCTCTGGTATGCTGTGGTGGACTGTCATTATAATTCCTTCACGGCACCCTGGTAAAATGAAGGTTGTAGTGTGCCTAGCCACTGGATGGCTCTGAATTCACTGTCAGCAAGTTACCAACCATTTTTGAAGCTAACTATTGTTCTTAAATTGTATCCTGATGGCAACAGTAGATGAAAGTTGTATTTATAACATGGCTAACTGGCTGGCTAGCTAGCAAGTGTTAGCAACATTGCGTGGTCAATAAGGCCTAGAGCTAAGTAGTAAGTACCCATGGTGCACAGTTCAATTATTTAACCATTTCAACTATTTGTATTTGGAAGAAAACTCTTTGTTTTTTATAATTCCCTCAATGGCTTTCACGTGTTTCACACTTGAGCTTGTCCAAGGCGTTGGACTCGATGACAGCTGCTATCCATTGGAGCGCTGAGATTGGTTGCCCCAAATTCTGGGGCGGGCTTAGCGAAGGGTCAATTGTGGCGTTGTCAACCGGTAAAAAAAATCAATATGACTGTAGGAGTGAAAACTTACATAGAAAAAGAACATCCTTCTGACAGTCACATATTCTGGGCAAGTCTGGCTACATAGTGTGAATCCATTGACAGTAAAAACCTTTGACATTAGCTCAAGCTCGCTAAGAACACTGGAGCCCACGAGGAAGAATCAGGTTTCCCAGACGTGCCTACCGTTGAACATTAGCTCAAGCTCGCTAAGAACACTGGAGCCCACGAGGAAGAATCAGGTTTCCCAGACGTGCCTACCGTTGAAATCCACCTCCAACGTTCCCTGATTAGGTGGCTACACAAGGGCCAATGATCCCTCTGATCTCTTTAACTCTTCCAGGGGGCTACTCAGCTCCTTCCCTTAACAGACTCCAAAACAGGAAGTGACACATTAACGGAACAATCTACCCCCTTGTTAGGGTCTGACAGTGAAAACAGAGCAAGGCCTTGCAATTAACACCACTAGTGGATTTTTGTCAGCTGATAAGGGCTAACAGACGAGGTTGACTAGTGACCTTAAACTGTCGGGATAGTCTCTTTTTCCTGTACTCTTGAGTTAATGGTGGACTCACTCTGGCTTGGAACGATGCCCTTGGGGAAGTTATTACGCAATGAGTATAGTGACTCGACAATGGAATCAGATACTGCCTCATGGAACTTCTACCCACACAAGCCCAGCAGTAGGGTATACAGCACAATGACAAACAGTATTGTTCATTTTCCCGTCACATCCAAACAACTGTCAAAGTATAATAATAGGCTTTTTCGAAACATTTCTGATTGCAAGCGAGGTGTACCTAGAGTACCTTTGCTAAAGTTTCTAGTGTCTTAGAGGTCACTTCCATTGAGTGAAAGGTACAAGGCTGCATTGCTGCACAGGATTTTGCTTCTTCTTTGCCTATATTGACCAAGAAATGTCTTGGAATATGCGTGTGTGGACACATCAAGCATGTATGCACATCTAACATTTTAAATGTGTCAAATTCCAACTAGACAAAAGTCCTCAAATAAAGACTTTGACAGAATGCATATTCACAAGCATATAATGTAGAATCAAGAGGCAACTCTTTTCCTTGTTGAGCATTACCCAGGTACAAGTCACTCAATGACAACATAATGGCGTAACGATCGAGAGTCAGAGGTGTGCACCCGACGTTCAGAATCAGGTCGTTCCCTACAGATCTGAGTCATGTAACCCAATGCAAGAGTGATGACCTCAGCAGGGAAGACAGGCCAAGTTCACACTGGTGTGTTTTCACTGATATCAGTTCCAATCATGACAACAAGACCGACTTCCATTTAACTCTGCACTCGCATTTTAATTCATCATATCCCTTCCCTTTTTTTTATATATATATTTTTTTAAAGCAGGTCATGATGTCATGTACTAATTAGCTATATAAGTAACATTTTTAGGCTTACACCGCACTTGGCAAAACTCCTATCAGCCTAAGTGCCGAAAATAAGACGATTGAGCTGCAAATTGTACGGCTCCAACCAAGAGATAGAGAATAAGGGCTGAGTTAATTTTTGGCATAGTTGTACAGTTAGACATTTCCCGTCTTGTGTTTTACACACGTCTAGACAACAGTGTTTTGTTCTTGGCAGATAGCATTCATTTTTACATTCTTCACACCACGGCTCCTTGAAATTCTTATCTAATGAGCTGTATTTGCATTTTAAATATTTATTGTTCTGGAAATATTCAAAATATGCATTGTGCTATGAGTTGTAAGGGAGCAATACACACAGTCTCGTGCTAAGATTCCACAAATGGCTATTCTTGTCTTAGCACCTGCAGAAGGGCATTGAATGAGAAATGCACACTTTTCAATGCCATCGGAGACTTTATGTAACAAACTTGTCTGTGTAAATACATCATAGCGTGCTGTGGTAATACCATGAACAAATACTAGAAAGCACCGCGAAAGCATGCACAATGTTTCTCGGAATCTCTCAATATCAAGCTCCCCACTGGGCACACACTGGTCGAATCAACGTTGTGTCCACGTCATTTCAATGAAATGACGTCGAACCAATGTGGAATAGACGTTGAATTGACGTCTGTGCCCAGTGGGTCTCTGCTTGAGATTACATTTCAGTGGACGGATCCTGTCCAACCCTTAGAGGGGAGAACACACACAGAACAGCCCTCACGTTTGTGTGGCAGGTGGACTTCCTGTTTTAGTAATTAGAATCAAATTAGGTTAAACTGCCTTTCTTTTCCCACCGACCACAGAGGCCTGGTGCTCCCTGCACCTCCAGGCACAGTGAATTAGACCGGCAACATACTGAGCGCATAATGGGCGAAACTATGTGCCGGCTGCTCCTACTCTGCTAAATCTGCACCTGCAAAACGTGGAAAATATCACACTTTTTCCCATAATTAAACTTAGCAATTTATATTTCTCCGGTACCAAGAGTTAGATGTTAGGAGGTGAAGATGAAAATGAAAAGATGGATGCATCTAGATAAAGGATAAAAGCAGGGTCCTGTTGGTTTTGGAGAGAGTCTGGTCCTTTTTTTTGTGAGGCCCTAATTGTGTTCTGATGGATTTACATTAATTTCCTTCTCACACCTGCCTCTTTTATTTGGTGGTGAGATAGTGCAGGATGGGCTTCCTCGCTATGGAAGGTTCAGTGCACATGTCTCCTATCTTTGCAGATAACCACATTAACCACTATTGAATGCAGGCGGTATCCCGGCAACGTGGAGAACTTAGAATGTAGAGAATTCAATGTCTCTTTGTTTAGCTGGGGACAAATCTACGAAAATGTCAACAGAATGATTGGTGAGCTTTTGTGCAGTTTGTGTGAGCGTGATGAATTCTTAGTGAGGTCACAAATGAATGAAAGGAGCTCGTTTTTAATGAACACATTTTTTTTTTTTACCACAAGTTAGAAAACAACTTCATTAATTTTCACAACATATACAGTCAGGTCAATAATTATTGGCACCCTTGATAATGATGAACAAAAAAAGATTGTGTAAAATAAATAATACAAAAACTGAGCTACATTGTATTTTTTTTAAATAGCTCTATTTTCATTGTCAGATGACATGAAAATAAAGACCTTTGGCTACTCACACCAGTGGTGGGTTTGGCGTCGAAAAACGTAAGCATATGCAAAGAAGTACCTCATATCTACGGTAAAATATGGTGGCCATCTTTGATGTTATGAACTTTACCAAGTACCAGGGCGTTTTAGCCCAAAACCTGGTTGCCTCTGCCAGAAGGCTGACACTTTGGCTACAAGTGGACAAGACAATAACCCCAAGCATACATCAAAATCCACAAAGAAATCAACATTTTGCAATGGCCATCTTAATGTCCGGACTTGAACCCTATTGAAAACCTGTGGTTTGAATTGAAGAGGGCAGCCCATAAGCGCAGACGAAGGATCAAGGATCTGGAAATATTATGTGTAGAGGAATGGTCTAAGATCCCTCCCAATGTGTTCTCCAATCTCATAAAAATATATTAGAAAAAGGCTCAGCATCGTTATCCTCGCAAGGGTGGGGTGCTGGAGTATTGAAAACTGGTGCCAATACATTTTACAGCTATTTATTTGAAAAAAAAATGTTTAAATGACTTGTTAAACAAGAGCATACAATGTAGCTCAGTATTTGTATTATTTATTTTATACAGTCTTTTTGACTCATCTTTATGAAGGTTGCCAATAATTATGCATCTGACTGTATGTTAGAAAAAGGCCAAATAGGCCACAATACATTGAAATGCATAACATTCTGAAATTGGATGATGGACGTTGAAATATCAAAGAATAAAAATGTTAACAACAAAACAATGGACACTGTCATTAGATTAAGTTGTATCGTTTTGTCAACCTAATGCTTATCAGTCGTGCACCTCTATTACCCTTTCAGATGAAAATCTTATTGGCGGCCATCTTGAAATCTCTAAATTCCACTAAGGGGAATAATATCCTGCTCCTCATCTGTCTCCTCGGGAGGGGGCCGTATGACCCATTCAACCCAACATGGTGTCTATGGGGCCGGGGGTAATTGTTGGAGCGCCTTGTGTTCTGAGATGTGACTGACAGAGCTAACTGCTCTTTGGAGGAGGTAATGGGGGGGCACTTCTATTGGGTCAGGGCAGCCCCTTCCAACTGGAGGGTAATTGCTGAACACGACGGAGAGAGAGAGGGGCCTGAATGATTGACTTGTCATTGATCATAATCGTAATTGCATGCCCAATCCCCTGAGTGTGATTTGTTTGCTTGGTAGTGTGCCTCCTGTTTGCTGATCCATTTAAATACGGAGGGTAGTGCTCAGGCAGATCGATTTGGATATGGTAGTCGATATTCAGGTCTGCTCTTACAGTTTTGAACATAAAGATTTTAAATTGTCACAGCCCAAGGAAAAGATGCATAAGGATATGTCTGATAAAAACTAAGAATTTGTTCAATATAATGTTTTTTCTTTAATAAAGGGGAAAATCACAGCCTTGGACCTTCAGAAATGTAAATGTCAAACAAGTTCAGGAGATCAGATATTGTGCCTATAATCTTACAGAGTTGGATCTCTCCTTATTCCCGCAAATGTATGTGTTTCTTATTAGCATTCAAACGAGAGCAACTCCTTTTTTCATATGCTTCGTTTTATTGAGGAGGGCTTGACGTCTCTTCAGACAGTAGTCTCACTCAGAAACTGGCATTTTACTAATGCTTTCCTGAGCTGCAGACACACAGTATTCACAATGGGATTTGCAGTTACGTGCCCTTGGTGAACATTAACAAAGGCTAACTGCTGGAACAGTGAGGCCAATGCCAATGCAACCATTGCATGAGAAAGAGGAATACACCACACTCTTTGTATTCAATGCAAGGCATCCACAAAGAGTGTCGTTGTCGATGGGAATTGTATTGAAAAGATAGATTTTTTTTCAGAAATGTCCTTACCACACGTCTTAGATTAGCAAATGTGTCAGCTAAATTCACAGAGGGCCTTTGTTTTGTTCTTAACCGTTAGCATTAGCTTCACATGCTAAAGTCAACACTGAGCTAGTGAAAGAAGCTAGGCTAAACAGAGAGTTTTTTGAGTTTCTGGAGACAGAGCGAGCTCAGCTGTGTGACCTCAGAGCAGCGGGAGTGTCTCCACACTGATGGTCAGAGGGCTCACCTCTGGCCCCCATGCACCCCTCTCCACAGGGAGGGAAAAGAGAGAGAAGAAGAGAAGAGAGGGAGAGGGAGAGCTCACCAGGGCCAGAGGCTGTGTAGCATGGCCTGTCTCTTTACCCAGATGGCAGGCTGAGATTAATCATGCCCTCTAGGTCAGGAGGATGAGCACACCTTACCTCTGTCACTGTTTCCATGGTGCTAAAAAGGTGACCGCCTCTGACAGAAGGCCCATTCTTTACAGTGACACAGAGAGTAACGGTATGTAGGTCTTACAGTTTATTTTCTCTGTTGCTATATTGAAATGTTACGAGTCATGGAACTTGCCAACACTGAGATGTTGTTACGTAAATGGAAAATGGATTCTGTGTCTTCTGAAGGATCGGAATCCTTGAATGTGTCATTCATCCCACCCAAAGGACACAGGTGCAGTTTAATTAATCAATGAAATGTATTTATAAAGCCATTTTTATATCAGATGTCACAGAGTGCTCGCACAGAAACCCAGCCTAAAACCACAAACAACAAGTAATGCAGATGTAGAAGCACATAAATGCTTCAAATGAATCCAAACACCAGATCCTGGTGGATGAAAACAAGAACACAAGGTTAATTGAATCTTCTCTAAGCCCCGCCCCAGAATTTAGGGGGAACCAATCGCATCGCCCCAATGGATAGCATCTGTGGTTGAGTCCAACACCTCAGACAAGCTCACGTTTGAAAGCAGTGAGGGCAGTGAGAATTTTCTTCAAAGCTGAGAGTTTTCTTTAAAGAATGAATTATTTAAATGGCTAAATAATTGAACCATTCATCAGGGGTATTTGCGACTGTGATTCCCGAATTGCAGAGCCTGTTGATGGAGTTTTTTTCAGATCTGAAATTATACTTTTGTTACATTGTTTGCTAACTCAGCTGGTTAGCCAGCTCTCTGTCTCATTGTCCACCAAACGTTGCTAACGCTAGCTGGCTAGACACTTAATACAACTTTTTCTCTAAATGTATGTTAGCTAGCTAAGTTAGCCATGTTATTAATACAACTCCCATCTGCTGTGGACATCAGGACACGATTTCAGAGCACTAGTTTGCTCCAAAAATGGTTGTAGCTTTGACTGCATTCTGACTTTTACCAGGTTCCCATGATGCGTAAAGTGTAATGACAGTCCACCACAATAATCCCGAGAGTTTTCTCGGCAACGGGTAGTCTGTGTTTAATTTCATTGTGTATTAAAAAACAAGTTTGAGATCATTGTTGGGAAACACTCCCTAGGAAAATGTTGTCTGAGCTTGCAACAGTAACTCCGCCCCACTTGGTTACTGTTGCTCAGTCAGACAACATTAGTGAAGGGTCTATTGGGCGCAGAGTTTCACAGCAGATAAACAGATAGTAAAACCGTAATGCTCCAGGAGCTGAAACACCACCCGACAATGTCATTTTAAAAACGTGAAACTGAAAATAAACATCTAGTCACTGGAGTAAACTTTTGTGAAACCTTAAACACAAACATATGAGCCTCCTGGGTGAGGCCAGATTGTGGGTTCACAGGAGACGTACTTCAGTGCTGGGGTCCTGGAGGAGCAGGAAACAGGACAAGGTTAATGTTCTATGACAGACAGAAGCCAGCAACTCTCTTTAATGTCGTCCCATTAGGAAGCCCCCAGCCCTCGCATCCTTTAGGAATCGCGCTGCCAACAACTGGTGGGAGAGCAACGCACCAGCTGCCAAACATGACATTTGCTGGCTAGGCCACTGAACCCCAGCAGGTGACATCTGTGGAGCAGCCTTTCATCCAGCAAAGCCTCCCGATAGGCTAGATACCTGCGTGGAGCGGAGCCGAGGCCCCAGAGAGCCCAGATGAATAGCATTCAGTCTTTCCTCCCAGCTGGGGCTCCCAAATAGCCACAGGGCCAGAGCATTGGCCCCCATCGTCGACCCCCACTAGCCCCCCGGCTTTCCAACGTCAACATCTGCAGCTTCTGGGCTCCCTTTGTCTCAGTGTTTCATCAGTAGCTGGCTGACAGCACGAGTCGCGGCCTTCCACTGCAATTTCCAACAGAACCGCCCATAATTGGTGCCCAGTGATATTATTTAACCCTTCATCTGAGTTTTTGATCAAATATGCATACGCAAGCTGGGGTGGCTGAAAAACACACCAAACAAACATGGCTAGGTTAGTGATGCGTACTGGGCTAACATGTGGTGCTAGGGGCATGGAGTGATGATAACGAGGAGGTTGGAAATCGATTGTAAATAGTCTGTCAAAAACTATAGCAGCTGAAGAAGTTCAAATCAAAGAAGAGATTCAATCTATCCTGACTATGCCACCATTTTAACATGGAGGTGCCTGTTTATTAACAGACATTTAAGTATCATGCCCACATAACACATAACTTCTCTCATATATATATATATATATATACAGTGGGGAGAACAAGTATTTGATACACTGCCGATTTTGCAGGTTTTCCTACTTACAAAGCATGTAGAGGTCTGTAATTTTTATCATAGGTACACTTCAACTGTGAGAGACGGAATCTAAAACAAAAATCCAGAAAATCACATTGTATGATTTTTAAGTAATTAATTTGCATTTTATTGCATGACATAAGTATTTGATACATCAGAAAAGCAGAACTTAATATTTGGTACAGAAACCTTTGTTTGCAATTACAGAGATCATACGTTTCCTGTAGTTCTTGACCAGGTTTGCACACACTGCAGCAGGGATTTTGGCCCACTCCTCCATACAGACCTTCTCCAGATCCTTCAGGTTTCGGGGCTGTCGCTGGGCAATACGGACTTTCAGCTCACTCCAAAGATTTTCTATTGGGTTCAGGTCTGGAGACTGGCTAGGCCACTCCAGGACCTTGAGATGCTTCTTACGGAGCCACTCCTTAGTTGCCCTGGCTGTGTGTTTCGGGTCGTTGTCATGCTGGAAGACCCAGCCACGACCCATCTTCAATGCTCTTACTGAGGGAAGGAGATTGTTGGCCAAGATCTCGCGATACATGGCCCCATCCATCCTCCCCTCAATACGGTGCAGTCGTCCTGTCCCCTTTGCAGAAAAGCATCCCCAAAGAATGATGTTTCCACCTCCATGCTTCACGGTTTGGGATGGTATTCTTGGGGTTGTACTCATCCTTCTTCTTCCTCCAAACATGGCGTGTGGAGTTTAGACCATAAAGCTCTATTTTTGTCTCATCAGACCACATGACCTTCTCCTATTCCTCCTCTGGATCATCCAGATGGTCATTGGCAAACTTCAGACAGGCCTGGACATGCGCTGGCTTGAGCAGGGGGACCTTGCGTGCGCTGAAGGATTTTAATCCATAACGGCGTAGTGTGTTACTAATGATTTTCTTTGAGACTGTGTCCCAGCTCTCTTCAGTTCATTGACCAGGTCCTGCCGTGTAGTTCTGGGCTGATCCCTCACCTTCCTCATGATCATTGATGCCCCACGAGGTGAGATCTTGCATGGAGCCCCAGACCGAGGGTGATTGACCGTCATCTTGAATTTCTTCCATTTTCTAATAATTGCGCCAACAGTTGTTGCCTTCTCACCAAGCTGCTTGCCTATTGTCCTGTAGCCCATCCCAGCCTTGTGCAGTTCTACAATTTTATCCCTGATGTCCTCACACAGCTCTCTGGTCTTGGCCATTGTGGAGAGGTTGGAGTCTGTTTGATTGAGTGTGTGGACAGGTGTCTTTTATACAGGTAACGAGTTCAAACAGGTGCAGTTAATACAGGTAATGAGTGGAGAACAGGAGGTATTCTTAAAGAAAAACTAACAGGTTCTGTGAGAGCCGGAATTCTTACTGATTTGTAGGTGATCAAATACTTATGTCTTGCAATTAAATGCAAATTAATTACTTGAAAATCATACAATGTGATTTTCTGGATTTTTGTTTTAGTTTCCGTCTCTCACAGTTGAAGTGTACCTATGTTAAAAAATTACAGACC
Organism: Oncorhynchus tshawytscha; assembly: GCF_018296145.1. Lineage (NCBI taxonomy): Eukaryota > Metazoa > Chordata > Actinopteri > Salmoniformes > Salmonidae > Oncorhynchus > Oncorhynchus tshawytscha. Next base: position 39,539,098 of record NC_056436.1, on the reverse strand, counting down.
TCTACATGCTTTATAAGTAGGAAACCCTGCAAAATCTGCAGTGTATCAAATACTTGTTCTCCCCACTGTGTATATATATATATGTATACTGAGTGTACAAAAATTAAGGATACCTTCCTGAAGTTGTCAGAACAGCCTCAATTCGTCGTGGCATGGACTCTAGAAGGGGCTGAAAGCTTTCCACAGGGACGCTTGCCCATGTTGACTCCAATGCTTCCCACAGTTGTGTCAAGGTGGCTGGATGTCCTTTGGGTTGTGGATTATTCTTGATAAACACGGGAAACTGTTGAGTGTGAAAAACCCAGCAATGTTGCAGTTCTTGAGACAAACCGGTACACCTGGCACCTACTACCAGAGGTGTGGACTTGAGTCACATGACTTTGACTAGAGTCAGACTCGAGTCACAAGTATGATGACTTGGACTTGACTTTGACTTTAACACCAATGATTCGTGACTTGGACTTGAGCCTTATGACTCGACCTGACTGGATACCTTCCCCAAGCCCAAATATTAAAAATGATGCTATTTAAAAAAGTTTGCAGCGCATCAACTCTTCATTTATCGGATTACAGTTTGAATCGGACAGCAGCCAATAAAATTGTGCCAGCTGAGAAAAAGTTGTGCGTGGCAGTGCAGAGGAACGTTGGCGGGGGAATTCAGATGGAGCCCTTGGAAAGATGATACACAAAATGATTATTTTCAGATATAAAGACAACGCTGTATCAACAAAAACGGATTGGAACTTGCAAAACATGCGGGAAGAAAATTACAGATGGAGGCGCAACAATTTCCAACTTCGTTCAACATTTGAAGCTGCACAAAGAACGGTAAGTCGTGGCTAATATAGCCGACAGCTATATATTTTATTACTTTACTAGTGTATCATGTAGGCTAACGTAAAGTTAAATCAATGATCCTCCACACAGTCAGTCAGTGCGGGAACGTGATCATTGCACCCAAGATTGAGCTACAACTGGCTAGGCAGTTAGTTGCCTGGCGTTCCTAAAACAAGGTTGGGCGATTGTGTACAAACCTACATTGCCCTATTGCGCCCCATAGCGATCCTCGATAGTCGATCACTATTGGGGGGGAGGGGTGTGTCTTTCTCATGGCTACCCATGTATTTCCATGGAAATATAACATTTATTTGGAAAGAAAGAAATATATAGATATTTTTTAAAGCATTCATGATTTGCTTAAATGTAATATACCTACTATTACTCTTGTTAAACATATGAAATGCTATTACATTTGGTGAAGAGCACGCATAGCACATTCATCTCCTGCACATCTATCACTCCAGTGTTTTATTGGTATATTGTAATTACTTCGCCACCATGGCCTATTTATTGCCTTACCACCTTATCTTACCTTATTTGCACGCACCTTTTCTACTGTATTATTGACTGTATGTTTGTTTATTCCATGTGTAACTCTGTGTTGTGGTATGTGTCGAACTGCTTTGCTTTATCTTGGCCAGGTCGTAGTTGTAAATGAGAACTAGTTCTCAACTAGCCTACCTGGTTAAATAAAGGTAAAAAAAGAGCACATTATGACTTGTTTAGGACTTAAAACTCAAAGTTAAAGACTTGACTTGACTTGATACTTGACGGTCTTGACTTGAGACTTGACTCGGACTTCCCTGTTTTGACTTGGGACTTGACTTGGGACTTGAGTGCTAAGACTTGAGACTTACTTGTGACTTGTAAAATAATGATTTGGTCCCACCTCTGCCTACTACCATACCCCGTTCAACGGCACTTAACCCTTTTGTCTTGCACATTCACCCTCTGAATGGCACACATACACAATCCACGTCTCAATTGTCTCAAGGCTTAAAAAATTATTCTATAACCTGTGGCCTCCGCTTCAACTAAAATTATTAAGGGATCATAGCTTTCACCTAGATTCACCTGGTCAATCTGTGTCATCCTAATGTTTTGTACACTCAGTGTATATACAGTATACTTATCTCACTATCGAGAGTTATCTCTGTTCTGACAACATAATGTTTTGAACTGGACTGTGCAGTGCCTTGGAGTGCCTTTAGCAGGAGGCATTGTTTTGGAACGGTCAGATAGAAATATGCTACGTAGAACAAACATGCCTCTCTGACATGTAAAATAAGGAATCACATCGGCACTATTCGTGGTATTTCTATTTGCTATGCTCGACAATGTTTGGCTACTGAACGTGGCCCTGGTTAATATCCTTATCCTCACGTTTGGACATCCTAATTGGCATGACACAAGCACAGTGGACCACTGGCTCTTGTGCCACTCAGTCTCCAGGAGTGCTGTGACTGAACTGCCTCCAAATTTCTCCTTAATTGCCTCCTTACACTGAGCTTCCACACGCAATTTCATCTAATTTCCATTCCCTCATCTTTGCATCTCGAATACCAAATTCGTATGCGTGTTATGAATGAGGAGATATGGAACTCAAGTTTTCCATGACATTATGTACATACTGTATGTTGTTGATCCTTTCTGCATTTCTCATTTGAGCATTCCCTGTTTGACTTCATGGTGTTAAATCAATAATGCTAGTTGAGCCAAGTTACTACAGTATGATGCAATGGTCTAAGATAGACAGCCAAAGGTAATGGAACAGACTCTCCCTTCCTTCTCCCATCTCCGTGACAGGGGGTAGCACCCAGTCCTACTACCTCCCTCTGTGGAGCCTGTGTTCCACAGCCTCTGTGCTCATTACTGGCTCCTCTCCGGGCCCGTTCCCGTCTTCTGAGCTCCTCCGGAGGGCCAGTGGCACGGCAGGTGAGGTGTTTGAAAAATCATGGGCCCGCTGTGCCCCCCCCCCCCCACTCGGCGGGGTGGCGGGGCACAGTGTGTACCCTCTGACAAACAGAGTCTGACGAGGTGCCTGCACAGCCGCCACCATGTTTGATCAGGGCAGGGGCAGCCCCCGTCACACACACACAGGCAAGCACACACACATGCTTGCTTACATACATGCACATTCATGCATGTATGCACGCACACACACACACACACACACACACACACACACACACACACACACACACACACACACACACACACACACATGGACTCACACACATACACACTCACACGCTGAGCCGTTAGGTGTGCTCCTATGGGTTTGACACATGTTCATAGGATGCTGTGTTGGAGGTGAGAAGATGACTGTGTGGTGACTCATCTCCAGCTTGTCACGCTGGTTCTCTACATACCACAAGTTCTCAACTTTGTTTCTCTACAGCAGTGGTTCCCAAACTTGGGGTCTGAGGCCAGATAAAAAAGTTTTTAAAAATAAATATTGCTAGCAACAACAGATTAAACAAATTTGGCCAAGGTGTCTGTGGAAAAAGTATAGAGGGTGCAATACCATACAATGTATTATTAGTCATCTACAATATACCCTTCGATGCACAACAGGGCCTGGGAGGCTCACAGGGATCCACAGTACTCCATCAATGATCCAGTTTTCAACTCAATAGTTGTTGTATTCTCTAAAAAAAAAAATCAATTTAAATGTCTCGTTTAATGAAAATAGGCGTATGTCACACGTCACTACTTCACAGGAGAGGCGTTTGAACGTAAACATACATTTTTTTAGCAACATTCCTTCTGGAACATGTGGACTTTCATGTGCCTTAATAATAAACTTTCTGCACATGCCACAGTTAGTGTGAACCAGAGAGACTTGACACAACACTGGTTCTTAAATGGTTCTAGTCTGCTGTGAGGGTTCATCCATGTATATGGGTAAGAGTATAGCTAAATTTTCAGATATTATACATTTCTAATTTTGTCAGCAAGTTGTTTTCATACTGTTAGCTAGCTAGTGAACGTTAGCTTGCTGGCTCGCTAGCTAATGTTACGTGTATGATCTGTGTAGTAATATTATTAGAATCAGAAATCCATTTGTTTTGCTAGTTATAGCCTAATGTTAGCTAGATAACATTGAACCTGGTTGGTTAGCTTCAGCTACCTACAGATTCCTACTACAGCTATGACAATGTTTTTATTGGTATTAGTATGAGTTGGGATTACGCCAGTTCATTGTTTAGCTAGCTAGCCAGCTACATGTCTAAACAATTGAGTCCACTCCGCCAGATGATAACATGACCCATCAAGTTAGCCAGGTATATATGTGGATGATTATGGCCATTTATTGTATTTCATGAACATGTGTACATGTCTAGACAATTAGTGACCCATCCACTTAGCTAGATGTGGCTGGGGTGGGTGGTTACTTCCTTCACATGGCCCATCAATTTAGACAAGCCTGTCGGGTAAGCGTCATCTAAGTATTATAAACTATTTGTATCTGGACACTCTCTGTTGTTGATATTGCTACTACTCTCTGCAAGTAACCATTTCACTGCACTGTATCCTGTGCATGTGACAAATAATAAACTTGACCTGCACCAAAGTCAGATTAGGATATAGGCAAAGGACTAGATAAAGTGTATTTTCACCTGCAGTTTTTCCTTATTGTAGGCACTACTTTTGCCACTTTTAGTCTTAACATCTTTGGTAGTTTACTAAACTTATTTAGCTCATGGCCTCACATGTGAATCCTTAAAGAGATGGGTGGGGCTAAGTCTTAAGAGGGTGTGAATGATGCTGAATGGGTGTAGACAAAGAAGAGCTCTCCAGTAGGAGTAGCAAAATATTCAAGGGCCTTTTTCTCAAAAGTGTTGTTACAAGTTGATCAACTTTCAAAGCAGAATTACTTTCCCATTGTTCCCCAACTGCAGTGTATGATATAACATGTTCTACTTTTATCCAATGTGAAAAACACAATTTCAAATATTGCTGCATAAGTCCGAATGGAGACGGTCAGTCACAAATGCACTGTAATTTAAGCTTTAAAACTGTAAAATGGTCTCTCTGCCTCATGGGAAAATATGTGAGTCTGAGTTGTGTTCTGATTTTGACGGGGTCCCTGATGAATTTGTTATCACAGAAGGAGTCCCTGGCCCCAAAAAGTTTAGTCTAAAGGTCACCTGGTCTAAAGGTCACCTCCCTGGTCTAAAGGTTACCTCTGTGGTCTTTCAGTTGTACATTCAAGCTCAATAGTGCAAGTTCAAGTTATTGTCATAGTTTTATTTTTTTAAATCAATCATTGTTTCACATTTCTCAAGTCTTTAAACTGAATTTGTGGGACTCTTTCACTCCAAAAGTTTATAGACCTCAACAAAGTGGGGATTCATTTTAGTGAAGCTCCTCCCTGAGTTTTCACAGTATTACCTGACCCACATTAAGTTTTGATTTGGTCATATGTGTAGTTTTCAGGTGTTTCTTCAAGTGATGAAATATTAAAGCGCGGATTCCAAAGAGGGATCTTAATTTTTTGCCATGTTTAAGTAATGTTCTCTAAATTGTGACTCAATGAACTATAATTCCGACTATAGAGAAGCGGTATGAAATTATACATTTTTTTCAATGATTTGTTTGGAGCATGCACTGACTGGAAGTGTCGTGACGTCCATTATTTTCAAAAATGTGTCCAAATAATTTCTGCCTGGCCTCCCGAGTGGTGCAGTGGTCTACCACTAGAGATTCTGGGTTCGAGTCCAGGCTCTGTCGCAGCCGGTCGCGACCAAGAGACCCATGGGGCGGTGCACAATTGGCATCCGGGTTAGGGGAGGGTTTGGCCGGCAGGGATATCCTTGTCCCATCGTGCACCAGCGACTCCAGTGGTGGGCCAGGCGCAGTGCACGCTGACACGGTCGCCAGGTTTATGTTGTTTCCTCCGACACATTGGTGTGGCTGGCTTATGGGTTAAGTGAGCATTTTGTCAAGAAGCATTGTGGCTTCGTTGGGTTGTGTTTCGGAGGACAGATGGCTCTCGGACTTCGCCTCTCCTGAGTCCGTACGTGAGTTGCAGCGATGAGACAAGACTGTAACTACCAATTGGATACCACGAAATTGGGGAGAAAAAAGGGGTAAAAAAAATATGATGAATAAAAATAATAATAATTTGTGCCTTTTTAAGTGTTGTGTAAAACCAACACACAACTCTTGTAAAGCTAACAAACACAACAAGACAAGCCAAAAAATCAGTTCCCATGTTCTGGAAGCAGGTTAGCATTTTTCATTATGAATCCTGTTCTGGAGGCAGCTCTGCAGTGGTCACTAGCTGGCAGACTCACAAAGTCATAAAATCTAGATTTTAAACCTAACCCTAACCTTAGCCTAACCTTAACCACACTGATAACCCTAATGCCTAAACATAACCTTAAATCAAGACCAAAAATCTAATTTGATTTCATGAATTTTTACAATGTAGACAATTTGGACTTCGCAGCAGGACAAGACTCATGACAATAAATGTCAACCTGCATTCTGCAAAGGACAACATAAATAAATCATTCACAATCTAGTGGTGTGTGTGTGTGTGTGTGTGTGTGCGTGTGTGTGTGTGCGTGTGTAGCTTCACCCCCATCTATAAACAGCTCCTCTCATTCACTCCCATATCCACCAGTAGTGGGAACTAAAGCGGCCACTCGACCCCAGCCAGTCAGCCAGCCTTACATCTGAAGGCCACCCATATCAGATGAAAACAACAGAAAGAGAACATGGTCTCTCTCTCCAGCAGCTCTCTACAGCACTACAAAAACATCAGCCTTAACTTAGCTTCAACTCCCAATGCCAGTGAGGGGAGACCGGGGGAGACGACCGTTCTGTTCTGGGGGAGAGATTGGGTTACCATGACATAAATCTCCAGGTTTGGTGTGCGGGCGGGTGGCTGTGGGGCGGCTCATAGCACCGGTGTCTTTGGGAATGTCCGCGTTCCCTGGAGGAGATAGAAGAGATAGGCCTGGCGCCTTCGCTCGGAGGAGAGGCAGAATGAGTGGAGAGGTTCCATATCCTTATCTCCAGGACACCACAATGAGGTTCTGTACAGTACAACTGTGCTGCAGAGCGAGAAAACTTCAGAGGGCACCGGGGTATGCAGGAGTGAGGGGAGGCCAAGGCACACAGAACACAATGCTGGCTCTGCTTCCTGCAATTATCTTTGCTAAATGACTCTTGTTATTGTTAGCTAAATGGTTACAAAGCATGGGGGATCAGGGCAGCACTGCATAGGCCAACCTGAAGAGACAGGGTCCAGGTATCAGGGAATTAGAGCTGGAATTAAGCCGGTTCTCTGAGGATCTGTCTGGTAATCACTTCAGTGACAAATGCCTGTTTGGGACGGAGGGATAAAATGAATGATGATTTATGAGAAGGGTATAATGAGCAACTAGCTGCTGATTTCAATTGGGATTGTTTTCTCACTGAATAATTCTCAGAGAAATTGGATTGAATAAGACAACGCTTATGTATAAAAGCTTCTGACAGAAGTGATGTTTGTCGAAGAGAAGGCTAACAACTTTATTGCAGAGGGATTGCTTATACAGTGGGCCAAAAAAGTATTTACTCAGCCACCAATTGTGCAAGTTCTCCCACTTAAAAAGATGAGAGAGGCCTGTAATTTTCATCATAGGTACACTTCAACTATGACAGACAAAATGAGAAAAAAAATCCAGAAAATCACATTGTAGGATTTTTAATGAATTGATTTGCAAATTATGGTGGAAAATAAGTATTTGGTCACCTACAAACAAGCAAGATTTCTGGCTCACACAGACCTGTAACTTCTTATTTAAGAGGCTCCTCTGTCCTCCACTCGTTACCTGTATTAATGGCACCTGTTTGAACTTGTTATCAGTATTAAAGACACCTGTCCACAACCTCAAACAGTCACACTCCAAACTCCACTATGGCCAAGACCAAAGAGCTGTCAAAGGACAACAGAAACAAAATTGTAGACCTGCACCAGGCTGGGAAGACTGAATCTGCAATAGGTAAGCAGCTTGGTTTGAAGCAATCAACTGTGGGAGCAATTATTAGGAAATGGAAGACATACAAGACCACTGATAATCTCCCTCGATCTGGGGCTCCACGCAAGATCTCACCCCGTGGGGTCAAAATGATCACAAGAACGGTGAGCAAAAATCCCAGAACCACACGGGGGGACCTAGTGAATGACCTGCAGAGAGCTTGGACCAAAGTAACAAAGCCTACCATCAGTAACACACTACGCCGCAAGGGATTCAAATCCTGCAGGGCCAGACATGTCCCCCTGCTTAAGCCAGTACATGTCCAGGCCCGTCTGAAGTTTGCTAGAGAACATTTGGATGATCCAGAAGAAGATTGGGAGAATGTCATATGGTCAGATGAAACCAAAATATAACTTCTTGGTAAAAACTCAACTCGTCGTGTTTGGAAGACAAAGAATGCTGAGTTGCATCCAAAGAACACCATACCTACCGTGAGGCATGGGGGTGGAAACATCATGCTTTGGGGCTGTTTTTCTGCAAAGGGACTAGGACGACTGATCCGTATAAAGGAAAGAATGAATGGGGCCATGTATCGTGAGATTTTTAGTGAAAACCTCCTTCCATCAGCAAGGGCATTGAAGATGAAACGTGGCTGGGTCTTTCAGCATGACAATGATCCCAAACCCACCACCCGGGCAACGAAGGAGTGGCTTCGTAAGAAGCATTTCAAGGTCCTGGAGTGGCCTAGCCAGTCTCCAGATCTCAACCCTATAGAAAATCTTTGGAGGGAGTTGAAAGTCTGTGTTGCCCAGCAACAGCCCCAAAACATCACTGCTCTAGAGGAGATCTGCATGGAGGAATGGGCCAAAATACCAGCAACAGTGTGTGAAAACCTTGTGAAGACTTACAGAAAACGTTTGACCTCTGTCATTGCCAACAAAGGGTATATAACAAAGTATTGAGATAAACTTTTGTTATTGACCAAATACTTATTTTCCACCATAATTTGTAAATAAGTTAATTAAAAATCTTACAATGTGATTTTCTGGATTTTTTTTCTCTCATTTTGTCTGTCATAGTTGAAGTGTACCTATGATGAAAATTACAGGCCTCTCTCATCTTTTTAAGTGGGAGAACTTGCACAATTGGTGGCTGACTAAATACTTTTTTGCCCCACTGTAACTACATGTAGACAGATACGGACTAAGATGGGAATTATCATCCTTTTTCAAAGACTCCTAATTTATCAAAGGTCAGACCATACCGATTTTCCAAAATCTCCAACCATTCGCTACATCTATCTGTGAATTTCTGAGGGAATCTTATTACTATTTTCATCACTCGGAGGCCAAAAGCTGTGACCTCATATGTATTTTCTCAGAGCAACTAAAATGCCCAGGCCCACTGGCCCAGTACCAGTAATAGGATAAAGCCTTAGAGGCAGTAGGATCACCCTGACAGAAAGAATGGCAATTATTTCCCAAAATCAATTTTCTCTTCTCTTATCGACCGCAAGTCTCCTCGCAGGCAGCAGAGGTGATGTGAAAATTCATATCTTTGATCCTATTAGGGATCTCCATTTTGCTGAGCACATTTGCAGAGTGGCCTACCGCCATCTCGACCAGGCGTAGATGTCAGTGCAGAGCATGGGGCAGCCTTTCTTCATCACAATGTGTATAAGAATAGATTTTCTTTCCCTCTGGATGGTAGTCCATTCATTTCCATTGATTAGCTCTCGTACCGCTTCAGTCCACTATTGATAGTACCATTTTGGTTGGTGGGTGAGACAGTCTGCAGTTACTTCAATTGAAAAGAGAGCACACGTACAGGAAGATAAAGAGGCATGATTCCCTTGAAATAGGCTGATGCAGTATGTTCTGTTCTGTTCTGAGTCTTCAAATCTCTCCCACACTGTTAGCAGTTTCTATAAGATGGAATATGTCCTGGGCTGTATTGGAGGATATGTTATTGCCTCCCCAGGCCCTGTTGATTCCCATAGTCTTACCCCTGTTTATTTTTCTACTGTGAAAAGCCTACGCTCGAGCATTCTCGCATGTCACTCCACGACAAAGATTTATTGTTGTGTTTATTTCATTAATACTTCGAGCTATTATATAAACTTCCCTCAGAATATTGCAGCGATTATTTTTGCTCTGGGAGCCTGTGTGTGTATACAGTCTGCAGTGCACACAAATGTAAATTAAAAGTGGCAGCACTCTCATAAACGTCCCGACTGTGGAAGTGCTACAGGCCGTTTCAGTGTGCACTCTCCGCTGTGGCCACCAACAGACCATTTGAGTGATTAACTATAACTCCTCATGAGGAAATTCATTACAATTCTCACACACACACACACACACACACACACACACACACACACACACACACACACACACACACACACACACACACACACACACACACACACACACACACACACACACACACACACACAATACAAAACAATAAAAACGAGGGATTAAAGGATTCATGGCCCTGATTCTGAGCAGTAGCATTTGGGAGCAGGCTGGTCGGGCTCCGGGGGGTTTCGGTGACTGGAGTAGGCTGGTCGGGCTCCGGGGGGTTTCGGTGGCTGGAGTAGGCTGTCTCCTCCTCCACCCCGCTCTTCCCACCCCTCCAATCCCCTCGTCTCTCACCAGAGAAGAAAAGGGATCCAGTAGGGGGTTTTGGTGGGAGTACCATAGAGTTGACTGTTGAAACAGATGCTGGTATGTGCCACCTATGTAAACAGTTCTTGGTCTCTGGTCCTCGATGCTGCTCACAGATAGGAGAAGGGCCCTGCCCACAGAGCCACTGAGTCTAGACTCCAGATGTGTTGTTCACACTACTGAAATACCAGGGCCAGCATGCATAGCTCCTGTCCAAGCCGGGCAATATTTCTAGCAGATGACAGCCACCCACTTACAAAGACTTACACAGAGCTCTCTCAAGTGTGGACATGGAAGTGGAGGAGATTCCTGCCTGCACTCCTTAACATGGCTAGATTAGTGACTAGCCGGGTAGTATGGGATATAGTCTGTAAGATCTGAGAACGATACAGAGTAGTTATCTTGTTGCAGTGATATACTGAGAACATTTTTAAGCAGTTTCAGTGGGAGCGGAGGCCAAACCACTCCTATCTAGATGACTTTTGGATGCAGTTAGGTCGTGGCATAACCCTGATCATCAATACCGTTATTGCCCTTCCCTTGGTCCCAACACACTAGATGAATTTATCTGGCTGTATGTAGGGGACGTTTGGTTGATTGATGCAGTATCAGGTGTATCCCTAAGCTAAGAGGGAAACATTGAATGTGCCTGTCAACAACTGCCATGTTTTACAGCATATACAAGTCAAGTTGAACATATTCAACTCGTCTAAGGGTATGCGGTTACAAAACTATACCATCTAAACTGCTCTAATCACAGATGCCGTTTTTTTGTGTGCTCGAACGAAACAACATCACTAAGACAAATAGAGAAATGTAACTGTTAAACTGTTAAAACAAGTACAGAGTACAGGAACGGGAGAAAAAGTGCTTCCACGCACAGATGCACCCTGCTCGCTATCTCCTGCTATCTCCTGCATGTGCTTGCGGGTACACTGCCTATCCAGCTATTCTTGTTGGTTTGTTAATTGTTTGTCACCCACCAGGTGCCATCTGTCTCAGTCCCCCGGTCCCCGTGCCATGTGGGTAGGCCTGCCTCGCGCGCCAACGTCACTGACCTGCAGCAGCCATCCACACCTCCGTCACACACCTCCTGATCCGTCTGGGATAACTAGGAGCTTCTCCCTCAACTTCTGTTGTGCCATCGCATATCGCTTCTCCACAATCTGCCCCGGTCTAGTTTCTGAGAGAAAATGGCTGGCAATCTGTCAGTTGCTCGGTTGCAGAATGCTCCACAACCTTCAAGTATTGTGCTGCAGAAGTCAGTATGTCAATTCTTAGTTTTCAAGTTGCTTTACTTAAGTGTATATGAACTAGTTGACCACAAGATCTGTAAAATGACAGCTCCCCCCCCCCAAAACGTGAAATATAAGACAAAATATCATCCGTAACAGACCAGACAGTATTTTTGACACTGCACCGAAGGCTTTCCTGTACATCACTAATTTAGTGAACGGAGGTCACCTTCACCTGTGTGTGTGTGAAATGTTAGGGCAGCTGGGTGTGAAAAATTAGACATATCTCCCCACGTGCTACAGCACTTCGTGAAGCCACCGAGGGCACCAGTGTACCACACTGCAGCACCACACTGCAGCGTCATACTGCAGCAGCACACGTAAAGGAATAATACACAGAATAGAACAGGCCTAGTCGTCCCGGGGCATGTAGGGTCACCTTGATGGGCCCAGCAAGGGGAACGCGAGGGGAGCGTAGCTACTCTGCTTCAGGGTAAGGAGGGAAACAGCCAGGGTAATGAGGCGTGGCCATGGAGGCAAGTGGAACAGCTTTTAACTTCCTGCTGTATTTACTGAGGGGACTGGGACCAAGTCAGGGTGGGCGGGGGACAACTGTTTGGTTGGAAGCCTCACAGGATTCTTTACCAAAGAGAAAATGGTTTTATAGAACAATGCTTAATATATCAAGATGGATATTTTGAACAGAAAGGAATATAATATATATATATATAGTATTTTTTGCCAACGTTTGGTAACACTGAATTTCAGTTATCGGGTTAAATATGTTGTTGAATATTTTTGGTAGATGTTTGTTTGACCTTAGAATGTACGTACACTCAACATGAAGGTTACAGAGGTCGCAGAAATGCTAGAGACCAAAATCTTTGGTTGGTCGTATCAAAACATCTCCCAATGAAAACACTATTAATCATATCCCCATGAAACATTAATTTACAATATACATTTCAAGTCCAAGATCTTTTAAAGAATGCTTTCGATAAGGTTTAATCATTCATTCTGGTCTCTTAAAGAGAGGGCAAGGCATTTCTCCATATTGAATCATTGGTAAACATTCCCTAATAGCTTCTGAACTGCAGCGTTCCCAAGCCACCGGAATTTCCGAGCCGCACATTTCCTGGTTGACTGTTGACCAGTAGGAATTCCTGACCAGTGGTCACTCCACTCCAGGCTCCCACTGTTGTGATTGCAGCAGGAGACATCCAGTGCCTTGGCAGAGGAGAATTATGATGTATCTGTGGTGTGAGTCATTATGCTTTCCCCTCTGCTTAAACAGAACCATATTAAACTGTGGAACCAGGAAGAATAGGAGGCCGTACCGAAGCTAGTGAATGTGAATTGCGTTTCATGGAAAAGAACAACAGGCATACAAATGCTCCCTAAGGAGCGACCCAAGATTGAGACCAATTTTAGAGAGAGAGAGAATAAAAAAAAAGGGATTTATTTTCATTAAAAGCTGCTGGACATGTTGGAAAAGAGTTGTCCCCAACTGCTGAGAATGAGTTACTCTGTCTCTGTGAGTTCTGTGTTTTTTTGCTTTGTAAAATAATAGCTACATTGTATACTACACATAATTCCAGTTTAATATGAGTGCCATGAAAGTTTGTAACAATGTAGGATTATGCATCTAACATGCTTACATGACAGGTTTATCTTTGATTGCTCATTAAGAGATTACATGGTTATACATGGCTCAAGATGCCCACGTGAGTCAAGGTGCTCAGAATGAAACGACTTGTAAAATTGTGCTTGTTACCCCATACATAAAACCTCCCTGATTCCATTCCATTATTCACCTATTCCTCCTCTTGCAATTGAAAACAGCCGTTGGAATATAAAACACTCCAAATCTTGGAAACCATGAGGAAATTCCGCAAACGCATGCACCATATCGGTATTAAGTTATAGCCATATTAGAGACCCTAAAAAGTTGTTTTCGTTTCTCCATTTTCTTAAGATGATGAATGATTCCAGAAGATTCCTTTCTTTTTCACTTTTTCTCCTCTCGGAATAGTACCAGTCCAAATTTCCTGTAAGCTTCAGTACAGATGCTGTTAGGTCTGGACAGAAATGATTATCAGACTCAGATCCCTCTGGCCAGGCTTTCCAGTAACACTCCTACACGGGGCTGGGGCTGGCGCGACTCTGCCAGGGAATGCACTGCCAATAGGCACCAGAAATTAATACCAGCACTGGGGCCCTACCAGGGTCCAAATTCACTCAAATTCACTAGTCGGGCTCCAGCTGGAGAAGAGCCACTGGTTTGACTGCGCTGACTGGAAATGATGTAAGAGTATGGGTGTTTGTGTCCGCAACGTGCTACTTGTGAAGTGCCGACCTGGAACCGAGAGAGGAAGACATCGTCTGACAGATGAGATACCACGCTGGTGGCATCACCTCTCTGTGAGAGTGTTGGCATCACAAGCACATTTGCGATTTCTTCGCGAAAGAAGTTGAAATATGGGCCAAACAATAACATTTACATAAACAGGCCCTGTCGAAACTCAACACATATAATTATCCTCTGCCCTCTTTTCCTGTTAATCACGCTTTCATTCAACTAGAAATCACAAACATGTGTACTGGAAGAGAACATCATTTAACATTAGTTAGGAGGAAGATATTTCCTTGCAGGCTGAGGGGAACCACCACAGATTCTTGTCATGTGAAAGTGCAAACCCCCATCAAATAAATCCAACAACCCACCACCAATGACAAACATCTACAAAATGTTGGCTGACACCCAACAATATTTTATGATTTTGGCTGATGTTCCATTTGCTGAAGGATTACACATCTATTTGGTCATCACTCATTCTACATTCAACATAGCCTGCACATCTACGCAAATTGGTTACAGATGTAGGATCTTAATTTGAGCCAGTTTGCTACAGCAGGAAAATAATCCCGCAGGAACAGGAAATGTGAATTATAATTTGGATTATAATTCATGGACATTTTTTTTAGAGGTTGATACATTTAACATTAGGGCAAAACAGGTATGACATGTTTAAGTGCTAATTACAAACTTTAGAAGCCATTTTAAACCTTGAATAACTTAAAGTTCCGTCAACAAAAGAGTAATACAATTAAGATCCTACATCTGTATACTACATCTACGGGGACTGTAACTGCCAAAATAAAGGACATACCAACCTAAAGTGTCTTAATAGGGTGTTGGACCACCACGAACCAGAAAAGCTTCAATGCACGTTGGCATACATTCTACAAGTGTCTGGAACTCTATTGGAGGGATGCGACACCATTCTTCAATAAGAAATTACATGATTTATTGTTTTGTTCATGGTGGTGGAAAATGATGTCTCAGGCAACAATCCAGAATCTCTCATAAGTGTTCAACTGGGTTGAGTTCTGGTGACTGAGATGGCCATGACATATTGTTTACATCGTTTTCATGCTCATCAAACCATTTAGTGCCCTGGGGATGGGGTCATTGTCATCCTATAGGGGCATAACCATGGTAGCCAAAATAATGGGCTGCTGAGCATGATGGGATATTAATTCCTAAATTTACTCAGGAACCTCACCTGTGTGGAAGCACCTGTTTTCAATATACATTTACTCAAGTGTTTCCATTATTTTGGCAGTTACCTGTACATTGTCTATTTATTAGCTCAGACATGGCTTGAAGATTGAAGATATTCCCTTTTGAAGGCCTATATAACTTCAGACATCTAGAACTCAGAGTCATCTTCCTCTGTGTATTTTTAAAGTAGCTCTGAAGTAAGTCTAAGCAGTTTATACATTGACATTGAGATACTATACATCCTATTACATCCAAGATGCTTTAAACACAAGGAAACCATTGTACACCATGTTAGAGCTCTGTGTGCCCCAAAATAATCTCTGCTAAGTTATGACAACAGAGCAAAATGCACACAATAGCGATTTCAATAAGACTATAAGACTGGGATCAAAATGTGGGGTTTTGTCATATTAATAACACAAGGGGGAAGTCAAGTGATTGAGTTAACAGTTGATACAGTTTCAAAACGGGTCTACTGTAAAAACAAATCAACAAACCACTGTCATTCATTACTTCTGAAATACAAAATGTGAGGCCTCTTCAGATTCAGTTTCCAAAATGACTGTACATAAAGACTTCCAAGCATATGCATCCTTGGATCATTGAAATAATACAAAATATGAAGTGAAATTAGATTAAACATAATTATTTTGTGCTGTACGAGTAGGTAAATAAGCCCCAGGAAAAGTTCTATGAAGGATGCAAGGCCAACTATTTCAATAAAAGGTCTGTTTCTTGATCTAATAAATACAGTACATTATGTTGTCCTCATTCATATCAAACTGGAATCCTTTCAACCATGGCTTGAAACAAAAAAAATGGAATAATGGTTGCACCTACTGCCTCAAAAAGTAATTGTGCTGGTAAACCCTTGAGAGTAGGCATAATTCATGTCCATTCAAGGGAAACTTTGATTTTACCATGGAAGAATGGAAGAATGGAGTCACTGCAACCAAGCAAACAGTAAAATATTACTTGTGAAAAAGAGCCCCTTTTGCCAGCCTGGTTTATGCGAGATAAAAGACTCTCTACTTTTAATGGAAACAGATGCCGAAAACTAGAGCTAGATCAAAGCGCTAAGCAAATTTGGCTTCTGTTTTTATTTTTTATTTTTTCTACCTCCCCAACACTCCCTAATGACACATTGTTCTAAAACTGACCAGGCTAGAAATATGCTACGTTTAATACGCTCTAAAACAGCGATGACCGTGATCGAATGACAAGAATAACAGTGGTCTGACAGGGCCAATAGCTCAGACTGCTGAGGAACAGTGTGAACATAACCTCCCTGTACAAACGGGAATGGGGTTTAAAACCAGGAGGAGGGAGATGGAGGTCTGGAGGAAGGGAGGAGAGGAATGAAATACCCTAAAACTTCAATTAAATGAAGAGTCTCACATAGCCACTTGTTCCCTTTAATAGTCGGGTCAAGGCACACATTTCAGCAAATAAACGCCTGTTTCAAATGAATGCTGCACCTAAATAAATTGTTTACGAGGTTACCATGATTGACCATGAATTGTTTACGGGGTTTCATGTTAAATTTGTTACATAAAATTATTTAGTAATGACTCAAAAAAATTAGGGCCATTGGCTGCTAACAGCTGAGAACTGCTAGTTAACTGGTAAGCACAAAAACAGTCAGCAACTTCAGGAGTACAGACCCCCAGAAACTGGTTCAACTGGTTCAAGTAAGAACTGACAAACAAATGCACGTTCAAGGAGGAGAATAATTGTTCTGTCAAGGAGGCTTTCTTTCTTAAATAAACCACATTTCTAACCATAGTGTTTATGTAAAATCACGAGTGATGGAAACACACAGTTTCAATACAATTTCATAAATGCAGACAAACAATTTTTGTTCAACATGGTGGGATCTTGTTGTGTAAGGTAAAATTAAAATTGGGGTGGAAACAGTTGTTTACTAACCATTTATTAAATTGAAAATAAAGTTAATGTCAAGTGATTTTGCTCAGGTGTTTCCACTATCATCCTTTTTAAAAGTGACAGACAGCTACGTAATAAGCCCTACCATTTGAATTCCACGCAGGAGCTATACATTACTCAGAGCCTTGATGAGATCAACATGACCCTTGCTCTTATTTTGGAGCAAGATATAGCATTCATATTAGATGGGAAAAGGTCAAGAAATGCAGATACTTTCCAATAACATCGGGAAGAAGACATGGCAGATAAAGGCTTCAAGAAACCCCGGAGCCTTCTTCAGAACACATTGAAGTCCCTACATGGTTGATGGTTGATAAAAGCTACATGGTTGACAAAAACCAGCTTTCGCACAGCGGTGCCGGAACAAAAAGCCAACGGGCTTCCATTATTTCAAGGAGATGGACCAAATCCTCAAGGCACGGCCCACTGTTTCTTCGTTGAACACCAACATCAACAACTTGAGTAAGTACTGTTTTTGTTCTCCTGTAAATATGAACATACAGTACATAGTGTGTGCCTAATTAGCCTATTGCTTGGATGGGTGAGCCGAACCGTGAGCAAGAGAACAGTCAGGATGCTGAGGACGACATCCCGGAGACAACAGGTATGGCAGAGAATACTGTATGTTTGACATTAGTCTGGGTAACTGTAGAGCAGTGGCTCATCTCCGATCCTTGATTATCCCTATCTGAACAGAATGCAATTTGTGTATTTAAGATGGATTGAAGACCGTTTTTGTGTGTTTTCCCTTACCGTTAGAGTCACCAGACGGCAACAGCTGCTCCAGAGACCAGCATTCTGTGGGAGGTCCCAGTGATGCAGACCAATCTGAGTCCCCTCCACCTTCACCAGGCACACTATTGCCTAGGAATTCAGCCTCACCATCCAACACACAACGTTTCTGGATGCGTCCAGCAAAGAGCACCCTGAATGTGAGCCCTTTTCCAGAGATGCAAGGTATCTACGAGAACCTGGTAAAACAAGCAGAGCAGGATCAGGAGATCCATGGCCACTGACATCACTAAGGCGGCCAAATACTTTGAACGTTGTGCCAATGTGGAAAAGGCTTCTGAGAGGATGTCTGAGATGAGGCATGGTTGGAACTGTGCTAGGCTATTAGGCATTCTTGGTAAAGGTAATCCATTTATTTTAAATACTGCTTGTGGACCATATGTGGTCTTTGTGATTTTGTTTTTGTTGAGAAAGGCAATAAAATTGTATTGAAGCAATTTCTAAGAGTGAATGGTTTCTGCACTGTAGGCCTAATACCTTTTGGGGGACAGCGGGGAAAAGGAATAGGAAATAAGATCACCATTTGTGGACAAGAAACATTTTGCAAAATGTTTAATTTGGCTTTAATATAAATCAACATTTATGACCAGACCATTCCTTTTATAAGCCAACCTACAGTTGAAGTCGGAAGTTTACATACACCTTAGCCAAATACAATTAAACTCAGTTTTTCACAATTCCTGACATTTAATCCTAGTACAAATTCCCTGTCTTAGGTCAGTTAGGATCAACACTTTATTTTAAGAGTTTGAAATGTCAGAATAATAGTACAGATAAAGGTTTATTTCGGCTTTTATTTCATTCGTCACATTCCCAGTGGGTCAGACATTTACATACACTCAATTAGTATTTTGTAGCATTGGCTTTAAATTGTTTAACTTGGGTCAAAAGGTTTCGGGTAGCTTTCCACAAGCTTCCCACAATAAGTTGGGTGAATTTTGGCCCAACTTATTGGGTGTAACTGAGTCAGGTTTGTAGGCCTCCTTGCTCGCGCATGCTTTTTCATTTCTGCCCACAGGATTGAGGTCAGGGCTTTTTGTGATGGCCTCTCCAATACCTTGACTTTGTTGTCCTTAAGCGTTTTGACACAACTTTGGAAGTGTACTTGGGGTCATTGTCCATTTGGAAGAACCATTATTTTGTGAAGTGCACCAGTCCCTCCTACAGCAAAGCACCCCCACAACATGATGCTGCCACCCCCGTGCTTCACGGTTGGGATGGTGTCTTCAGCTTGCAAGACTCCCTCTTTTTCCTCCAAACATAATGATGGTCATTATGGCCAAACAGTTCTGTTTTTGTTTCATCAGACCAGAGGACATTTCCCCAAATGGTACGATATTTGTCCCCATATGCAGATCCAAACCGTAGTCTGGCTTTTTTATGGCGGTTTTGGTGCAGTGGCTTCGTCCTTGCTGAGCGGCCTTTCAGGTTATATCGATCTTTGACTCGTTTTACTATTGATATACAGTAGATACTTATGCAACTGTTTCCTCCAGCATCTTCACAAGGACCCTTGCAGTTGTACTGGGATATATTTGCACTTTTCGCACCAAAGTATATTCATCCCTAGGAGACAGAACGCATCTCCTTCCTGAGCGGTATGACGGCGGCGTGGTCCTATGGTGTTTATCATTGTATTCACAGATGAACGTGGTACCTTCAGGCTTTTGAAAATTGCTCCCAGGGATGAACCAGACTTGTGGAGGTCTACAATTATTTTTTCTGAGGTCTTGGCTAATTTCTTTTGATTTCCCCATGATGTCAAGCAAAGAGGCACTGAGTTTGAAGGTAGGCCTTGAAATACATCCACAAGTACACCTCCAATTGACTTAAATTATGTAAATTAGCCTATCAGAAGCTTCTAACATCATGACATTTTCTGGAATTTTCAAGTTGTTTTAAGGCACAGTCAACTTAGTGCCTGTAAACTTCTGACCAACTGGAATTGTGATACAGTGAATTATAAGTGAGTACAAGTTGCGTACTATTGATTGTACAGATGAACGTGTTACCTTCAGACGTTTGGATATTGCTCAAGGATGAACCAGAAATAATCTGTCTGTAAACAATTGTTGGAAAAATGACTTGTGTCATGCACAAAGTAGATGTCTTAACCGACTTGCCAAAACTATAGTTTTTTAACAAGCAATTTGTGGAGTGGTTGAAAAATAAGTTATAATGACCCCACCTAAATGTATGTAAACTTCCAACTTCAACTGTAGCTCAACTTTATAAGCATCCAAGAAAAAATATTTTGATAATGAAAACTAGTGTAGATATGCTGCTTAGAAATCGTAGTTTTGATTATTTAAATGTTACACATAATTGTGCAACTTCATTTAACATAAAATTGGTCACTTCTGTCTGGTAATCTGATGTGCAGGCCACCTCTTGGAGAGTGTAGCTGACTCTGTTTGCCACGTATCTCGCTAGAGCGTCCCGGATCACCTGCGCCTGTGCGTTATGTGGACCTTCGTAGAGATGGTGAGGTGGCTGTGGTGCATCTCGTTCCTCACGACACTCATCTTGGCCCGGTTGTAGGAACCTCTGCCTTTCCTTTTCACAGATGTTATGAAGCACACAACATGCGACCACAACAACTGCCATGAAAGTGTCATTCATATCTGAGCGTATGAAGTGGATGCGCCATTTCCCCTTGAGGCTTCCAAATGTGTGTTCCACCTTCACATGGCTGCCATTCAGTTGAAGATTGAATGCCTCCTCTTCATCTGACAGGTCAGGAGAAGGCTTTCATCAACCATGGCAGGAGAGGGTAAGCTGGGTCTACAACCAGCAGCAGAGGTAACTGGACTCCCTCCACGTTGACTGTAGAATAGGGACATCTCTCGGGGAACCTGCACAGGTCCGAGGTAATTAACATGGCTTCATCATGTGCATTGCCTGGTGAGCCAACCCAAATGTCTCTGATCAAACACTGATCATCCACAACAACCTGTAGAACTATGGATGGCCAGCCTTTGCAATCACATAATCCCGGTATCCCCAAGCCGGTTAAAATGGGTGTATGAGTACCAAGTATGAGTACCAACCAGTGCGCAGTACACCTGTGGCACTTGGTGTGCGATGGAATTCCGGTTTGAAATCTCCCGAGCCTCTGCAATTCCAGGCAATGTAGTACAGCTGCACATCTGTTCTGGAATTGTCAGATATACAGCACATGCATAACCTTGAACAGTTGTCTTGCTGACACCGAATGTCTCTCCTACCACCCTGTACTCTGCACATGTGGACAGTTTGTAGAGAGCTATAGCACTACGCTTTCGGGTTGAAACCAAAGGATGCTGACTTGACATTGTCAGATCAACAAATTATCCAATCACATTACACAGCAGGCCGAACATTGCTCTGGACATGCGGAAATGTTGCAGCCAAATGCTCTCGTTGGTGGCATCTTAATTGGGGAGGACGGGTTCGCGGTAATGGCTGGGGCGGAATAAGTGAAATGTTATCAAATACATCAAACAGATGGTTTTGAAGCCATTCCATTCGCTCGGTTCCAGCCATTGTTATGAGTCATCCTCCCCTTAGCAGCCTACACTGCTCTCCACTATCACCTCCCAAAACCACCTTACACGCTGCCGTTGCCAAGTATTTGGTGCATGGCACTGTGACCAGGCCATTGCTGCTCACATCATGATGCGAAGTGCTGTGTTTTGTTGCTGGAGTCCTCTGAGGATTACATACACTGTGGAGACAGCGTGAAACATTCAAGTTACAATAACTTAGCCAAGATGAATTCATTCTTGAAAATCCAATTGGATATGTGCATTGGGTAGGCTACAGGCGGGCTAACATGCAAGATCAGGCCACACAGCATTATACCAAGTTTTCAACAATCTCTTTTTTTATGGTAGGATACATTAGCCAGGTGGATTGAAGTCAACAATGGAAACATTTATTAAAAATGTCAATAAATCCAAGTATGTGCGATAGTGTGTAAGTCGGATGTGACATAATTACGCACAGCTTGTTATCTGCGACAAGTCAGTTTGATGGAAATGCCTATTATTTTTATACAGATTTTTGAATATTCGCATGGAAATCTTTGACCAATTGGATGGAAAGCTAGTAATGCATACTAAGACAAAAGAAACGTTGCATAGTGTGTCAATAATAACACGTTATTTGCAGGAAATTAAGACATTTATTGAAATCGCTGGAAGTGAATGCTGGAATTAAACGATAACTATGCAAATAAGCAAAAGACGTGTGCGTTAAGGAAATAGAATACAAGCAAATAAACCTCTGGGCTAATAATTGATGTTTTATGGTAAAAGAATAAAGCCGCTCAAAGGATTTAGTCTTCCAGGTTAGTGCCGGCTAGACCTCCAGGGTCCAGCCTCTGGTGACAGCCAGGGACAAGTGGGTCTGTGTGGGGCGAGACTGAGCACTAAACCCTAAGCCCCGAGCCCATGGTGCCTGCTCCCGAAGTGTGGGTGGGCCGCCAGGGAAGGGGAGAGGAGGTGGGCAGGTCGGCGCTGTCACCGGGCGCTGGCGTGTTTGGATAAGGCCCGTGGAACATGTGGAGGAATCAGCATGAGGTATCACACCTGGAGGAAAAGACAACTAAATCCAGCCCCAGTACCACAGCCCTGGCTCCACAAAGTCTAGCCAGCATCTGGAATGGATATCAGGAGACACGGCCTCAGCCCGCACTGGCGCTTCGCTCCACCTTTGTAATTTCTTCTTCGCAGTGAAAAATTGAAAAGCAAAACAGACAGGATGTGTTTATATAACTGTCTTCTGTGAAAGAACGTTTCCCCTCAGCATCCCATCCATCTGCCGCACATGGTGCTATGGTGTTGCCGGTGACGAGATTAAAAGCCAGATTTTTTTTATTTATAATTGCTAAATTCTTATCACCTTCAATATGCTTCAGCGTCACTTCTGCTTGACTTTAACAAGTTTACGGATGTCAGAAGTTTTGCATAGCAGAGACCTGATCCACCATCTCCCTCCCGCAGCATTTTAGAGTTTAATGATGCATCCATCCACTCACACAGAAGTCTCATTGTGTTTTCTTAGCCATTTGCTACCCTTTATCTATGCGAATGGAAAGGGTTCCCTGACAGCAAGATAGGGATCAATTCAATTAAACTCCGTTCTGGTGATCCATTGAAACGCAACTCATGAAAGAAGATTGATGCACACAATCCTCATTCAGAAAGTCAAATTATCTATTCATAAAGGGTATTTGAGTTGAGAGTGCACTGACACCTAGCCTGGTTAAAGTAGACTGACAGCTGTGCTCACCATTAGTTTCACTGGTGAGTGCAGGATTCCGCCTGGTTTAAACCAGGTTATTTGACCCCATACTGCCTGGCAGGTTCAGACGTGATTCAGGAGCAGGAGGAGTATTGTGTAGTGATGGAGTACAGTATGGGGTCACAGGGTCGTGTTTTGACTGGGGAGAGCCTGACCACTGTGTTTGTTTACACAAGACAGCTCGCTCACCCAAATAATCTGCCATTGTGGGCCCTTTTAATCCCACGCAATGTCAATGGAGCTGGCGACAGTACTGATAAGATACTCAAACACAGCTCTTGATCTGCACACCCGGAACGCTGCTTCCCACACTCTCAGCCCCCTTTGTTTCCTCTATTAACATTCCCAGCGTGACATGGATTTCAAGTTCATGGGTCGCTCTCGGGAACAGGGGTTATATTTTCTTTCGAGAGGACACATCTTGTCAAATGATTGCCCGGTCTGTATGATTGTTGTCGTTGTAGGTGTGTCACAAGTCGACTTGGAAGCACCAAATAACACGCAGAGGCTTGTGCGTTTGGTTTGAAATGTTGCATTGTTTTGGTTTGGGCTGCTGAGGTGGTATTCACACAGTCAAAACTGGTGTGTTGAGCCCTGGAAGTCCCAATGCCTGTGTTCTGTCTGGACTATTAACATTCCAGTCATGAGAATGTTACTATTCTTTTATCTTCTTTTTTTCTCCCTCTTTTTCTTTTTTTTTCCTTCTATTCTGCATTGTTGGGAAGGGCCCTTAAGTAAGCATTTCACTCTTAGTCTACATCTGTTGTTTACGAAGCATGTGACAATTAACATTCGATTTGATTTGACGACCCCAGTATTATGTTCTCAGGGAACGAGAGCATATTCGCCTTTCAGACCTTTTATACGGTATGAGTAAAAGGAAAGAGGGCAAGGGAAAGTGAGGGGGAGAGAGGGGGGGGGGGTAGAAATGTGGCTCCATAATATAACAGAATCTTGGGCAGCATGCCTCCATATCTCTACATTTCACACTTTAAGTACCACAAAGTTGGCAATGAGGCCTTCTCCTTGAATCGGCAGAGTTATTTTTGCCCATGAACTGTACACTGCAGCACCAAGATAGTTGGCGACCGCGCAGATGGGAGAGAGAAGCTATAGCTCTGATACCACAATATGACAGAAAAATGTTTGGTATGTTTGAACACAGATAAAGCTGACATACCTCAAGCTGTTTCATAGACAATACCCGTGGCCCAATCTCCCATCTGGCACCACTGTATTTGGAGAACACTCTCTGTCATGCTCAGTGTGAACTGGAGAGACAAAACATGCGCTCTGTATATCTCTCCTTATCAATACATTACCTTGGGTTTCGCTAGACCGATATCATGACACCTCACCTTGTGGTCTTGCAGCTTATCAAAAGCCTAGTATGTCATTCTAAGCATTTTTGTGTGGTTAAGTTCATTTTTTTCTGAGCTATTTCTATGCAAGACAATAACACAAGAAGGATGATGATGAAGACAATGCTGTACTTTTTCTCTCCACTTGATGGTGCAGCAGATAAGAATGGATTACTTGGTAGCAGACGTTGGCCTTATGAACAAGGACGGACAGACACGCACACACCCATTTGTGTGGTGTAGATGTGATTCTTGACTCTAGATGTGGTACGCTATGCCCTACATCATCCCTAGTTTGATAGGCAACAACACCATAGTGGAGTTGAAAGAATCCAACCTCTATTGCTTTCAAAATATGACAACCGACAATTGTGGTGGAAATCAAATAAGACAAACATTAGATTATTTTCCGGCCGGCCACAAAATAACAGAGCGATGGGCCAAAAATGCATGTAAATCACCTTTATATTAAAGAGAGTACAGTATGTTATTCAAATAATGACTCTTAATTATATTCACTTTATTTAGAGGAAAAGTTGAAGAGTTGATTTCCAAAATGCTAAATCCACCGATTTTTCACATTTGTGTTTCTTCGTCAGAAATGAATGCTATATGTGTGTGTGTAAAATATTACTGTTCTCGGATTTGTTATTCATAGATTTTAGGTGTGTATTAAAATGTGTTTTTTTTGCAAAACACTATATATCATTGTTTAGCTGAGAATGGAAACAGAATCAGAATCAGCTTTATTCACATGATATATTTACACATACCCAGAATTTGACTTAGTGAGAAGGTGCTACCAGCAATAGACAATGTACAAACAGAATACAAACACAAATCCACATAGACATCATACAGAATGTACAATATCGGAACAGTAAACATAAAACTCTGGAGTATAGATTGATCACAGTGGAATATACAATTTACAGAGGGGATATATATCTCTATATACAGTGCCTTGCGAAAGTATTCGGCCCCCTTGAACTTTGCGACCTTTTGCCACATTTCAGGCTTCAAACATAAAGATATAAAACTGTATTTTTTTGTGAAGAATCAACAACAAGTGGGACACAATCATGAAGTGGAACGACATTTATTGGATATTTCAAACTTTTTTAACAAATCAAAAACTGAAAAATTGGGCGTGCAAAATTATTCAGCCTCTTTACTTTCAGTGCAGCAAACTCTCTCCAGAAGTTCAGTGAGGATCTCTGAATGATCCAATGTTGACCTAAATGACTAATGATGATAAATACAATCCACCTGTGTGTAATCAAGTCTCCGTATAAATGCACCTGCACTGTGATAGTCTCAGAGGTCCGTTAAAAGCGCAGAGAGCATCATGAAGAACAAGGAACACACCAGGCAGGTCCGAGATACTGTTGTGAAGAGGTTTAAAACTGGATTTGGATACAAAAAGATTTCCCAAGCTTTAAACATCCCAAGGAGCACTGTGCAAGCGATAATATTGAAATGGAAGGAGTATCAGACCACTGCAAATCTACCAAGACCTGGCCGTCCCTCTAAACTTTCAGCTCATACAAGGAGAAGACTGATCAGAGATGCAGCCAAGAGGCCCATGATCACTCTGGATGAACTGCAGAGATCTACAGCTGAGGTGGGAGACTCTGTCCATAGGACAACAATCAGTCGTATATTGCACAAATCTGGCCTTTATGGAAGAGTGGCAAGAAGAAAGCCATTTCTTAAAGATATCCATAAAAAGTGTCGTTTAAAGTTTGCCACAAGCCACCTGGGAGACACACCAAACATGTGGAAGAAGGTGCTCTGATGAAAGCAAAATTGAACTTTTTGGCAACAATGCAAAACGTTATGTTTGGCGTAAAAGCAACACAGCTCATCACCCTGAACACACCATCCCCACTGTCAAACATGGTGGTGGCAGCATCATGGTTTGGGCCTGCTTTTCTTCAGCAGGGACAGGGAAGATGGTTAAAATTGATGGGAAGATGGATGGAGCCAAATACAGGACCATTCTGGAAGAAAACCTGATGGAGTCTGCAAAAGACCTGAGACTGGGACGGAGATTTGTCTTCCAACAAGACAATGATCCAAAACATAAAGCAAAATCTACAATGGAATGGTTCAAAAATAAACATATCCAGGTGTTAGAATGGCCAAGTCAAAGTCCAGACCTGAATCCAATCGAGAATCTGTGGAAAGAACTGAAAACTGCTGTTCACAAATGCTCTCCATCCAACCTCACTGAGCTCGAGCTGTTTTGCAAGGAGGAATGGGAAAAAATTTCAGTCTCTCGATGTGCAAAACTGATAGAGACATACCCCAAGTGACTTACAGCTGTAATCGCAGCAAAAGGTGGTGCTACAAAGTATTAACTTAAGGGGGCTGAATAATTTTGCACGCCCAATTTTTCAGTTTTTGATTTGTTAAAAAAGTTTGAAATATCCAATAAATGTCGTTCCACTTCATGATTGTGTCCCACTTGTTGTTGATTCTTCACAAAAAAAATACAGCTTTATATCTTTATGTTTGACGCCTGAAATGTGGCAAAAGGTTGCAAATTTCAAGGGGTCCGAATACTTTCGCAAGGCACTGTATATAGCAAATACTGTATATACAGTGTTGTGTGGAGGTGAAGATAGTGCTAATGCAGTATAGTGCTGATTAGTATTTGAGGTCATTGATGACAAGGTGCAGTAATCTGCCCAATGCAAAGTCACTTAATCGCTATGAGTCCGATGGCCGGTTGATGAGGTCCACAGCATGGGGAAAGAAACTGTTCAGGTGGCGGGCGGTTTTGGTCATGATTGACCTAAACCGTCTGCCAGAGCGGAGTCTTTGAAATATGGGGTGCCCAGGGTGGGCAGGGTTGGTGATGATCTTACCTACAGGTTCTTGATGGAGGGCAGGTGACAGCCGATGACCTTCTCCAAGAGACCAGATGATGCGCTGCAGTTTGCCCTTGTAGCGGGAAGATGCAAATCCAAAACAAACAGTGATAGAAGAGGAGAGGATGGACTCCATGGCGGCCGTATAGAACCGAACCAGAATTGTCAGAGAGAGTTTGAGTTTCCTCAGCTGGCGCAGATAGTACATCCTCAGTCGAGCCTTCTTGGTCACTGCTGTGATGATGTCCTCCCACTTGAGTTTGTGGAGATGATGGTCTCCAGGAATTTGAATGACTTGGCCGTGCTGACGGCTGATCCGTCAATTTTGAGGGGGAGAGAAGGTGGGTGGGGGCATCTCCTGCAGTCAACTACCATTCCCATGGTTTTGACTTCGTTGACTTCCAGGTTGTTGCGACAGCACCAGGCCACCAGGCGGTCAACCTTTCCATTGTACTTGGACTCGTCACCATCGGAGACGAGACTGACCAGGGTGGTGTCATCATCATACGTGAGTAGTTTGACAGATGCGTTGTTCGGAGGTGCCATCTTTGGTGCTGTAGTGAATAGGGGGGAGGGGGGGGGTGTATTTCTGTGTTTGGCCTGTCAGGCAGCTGTCAGTCGTTGTCCCTGATTGAGAACCATACTTAGGTAGCCTGTTTTTCACCCTTGAGTTGTGGGTGATTGTTTTCTGTTTTGTGTCTACACCAGACAGGACTGTTTCGTTTCGTTCATTCTCCTTTGTTATTTTGTTTAGTGTTCTCGTGATAATAAATTATCAATATGGACACTTACCACGCTGCGCATTGGTCCTCCGATCCTTCCTACTACTCCTCCTCCTCGTATAGCTTTTTGCAAAAGTCTCCATCAAGTGAAAGATTTCAAACAAATACATGTCTGTCATTGAAAAATCCCATGCCATGATTAGGTAGTGAAACAACACACATCTGTTTCATAAGTTATTTAAACAATAAAGCTCATTTCTTAAAATGGATATATAGGATTTGGGGGGATAAAAACTTGAGATGTATATTTGCATATGGGCTTATAGAAAAGAGTGCCAAACACCACGACAAAAGAGCCATAATCCAACCTAATTGTCCATATCATGCTAATTCTCTACAGATCATATTCAACCGCTGCTCTATGCTACAATGTATCCAGATGGGAAAATAAACCTTTTTCAAACACAAGGACATTTGCTCACCCACTTGCAAACTGTTCAACACATACAGTACTCTAACTCAGGGAGCTATTGGATAACATTAACCAATATAGCTATAAACCTCCATTAATTTCCCTCATTGACAGTAAATACTGAACCTGCAACCTGCTATCTGTCTCCGCTCCCTGGAACCAGTAGACAAACTCCCATGCCCAGGCTACTATATCCCATAGCCCCTGGCCCCTAGCTTCTGACTGTAGTGTTGTAATGCTGCTCCCAGGCTGTCCTGGCATGGGCCCTGTCCTCCTCCTTGTCCCAGGGTGAGCTGGTTGCCTGTGTGACCTGCTCTGCCCCTTGTGGTGAGCTGTGTTGGCTGCAGTGTTCATCTCCAGACTCCTGCACTGAAGTACAGTACTGTACAGGGTAGGGGAGAGCAAAGGCTGAGGCTAGAACAAGCGAAACAGTGTTTTGATGCAGTCGCTAATGATGCGTTCGAGTAAGAGAAGTGATCCTCCTCCGCCTCCTCCTCCCCCTCCTTCATCATCATCGTTCTAGTCACTATCATACATGATAGCCACTGTCAAAACAATCATCATCAATGCAGTGAGCCGTTATTAACAGAGACAGTGGTCAGTGAACATAAAACCAGTCACATGGCTTTCGGCCTATCATTATTACACAATGTTCTGTCTTTGGGACCAGGGAGAGTAAGGATCACACAACACACATAGCAGAGCAGCTCCAGCCAGGTCTCAAGTATCACTGTCCCCATGGGGATGATGTCACTGAACTTAGGAGGCAGCCACATTGTCAGCAATGCAACACAAACTTCCTTTACAAAATATTTGGAACACCTGCTCTTTCCATGACATAGACTGACCAGATGAATTCAGGTGAACGCTATGATCCCTTGTTAAATCCACTTCAATCAGTGTAGATGAAGGGGGGAGGAGACGGGTTAAAGAAGGATTTTCAAGCCTTGAGACAATTGAGACGTGGATTGTGTATGTGTGCCATTCAGAGGGTGAATGGGCAAGACACAATTTGCCTTTGAACGAGGTATGGTTTGAGTGTGATGAGATCGGCCACGCTGCTGGGTTTATCACGCTCAACAGTTTCCCGAGTGTATCAACAATGGTCCACCATCCAAAGGACATCCAGCCACACAACTGCGGGAAGCATTGGAGTCAACATGGGCCAGCATCCGTGTGGAACGCTTTCGACACCTTGTAGAGTCCATGCTCTGATGAACTGAGGCTGTTCTGAGAGCAAGGTGCAACTCTATATTAGGAAGGTGTTCCTAATGTTTGGTATACTCAGTGTTTGGTGCAACATCATTAGGGCACCTTTGGTCAAAACAACCTCCTTCGTGATACAGTGTCGGCCTTTAGGGTTTAGGACACAAAGCTGAGACACAGATATCAAAATATCTGGTTGGTTCTTGAACTATATACAGGTACCAGATTATTGTGGAAACTACAATCGACTTGAATTAAATCATGTCCTTTTTTGTGCGCTAAATGACTTCGTATCTAACGTTTTAATTTCATATTAGTCCATCATGTATCAGTAACGCATTGGATAGTATCTTCTTGTTCTGTTGTTAAGACTGCTGACGTCAGACTCCCCCAGTGAGTGAACAAAGGCCTGTTCTATCCAATATGACATCCAATGTGTGTGTGTGTGTGTGTGTGTGTATGTGTGTACTTCCTGTGTGTGCTCACACCTGTACTCTCAGAGATGATGTTATCAGACCCTAACACCTGCTTCATAGGTTACCCTCCCTAGCAGAAAGGACTCTATTCAGGTGGACATTACAGAATACAGTTTTGTGTGCAAATAAAAAGAGGAAATGTGTTATTTTCCCCCTAGGCGGTTCAATCAAAGTTCACGTCACAGAACATTCAGTATTCCCACAGAGGGGTGATGGTCATTTCGGAGATTACTCAATCAGAAGTGAGATGTGCAACAGAAGAGAGAAAGTGCTACTGTACGCAGCGCGTGTGTTGCTATATAGCTGGGGTTGGTATGTACAGTATGGCAGGTGTAGAAGTTACTTACTGAGTGACCCACACTCAGTGTGAACCCTGGTGTTCGAGTTGTTGAAATAAACTCAATTTGCGAGTAACATAATTACCACAAGAGTGGACTGGTACTGAATAAGAAGCTTAGTTCGAATTCCGCCCCAAACTGTAAGTGAGACAGCATGTGCAGTAAGAGTGGAGCAGAGGAAAATGGCATGACTTCTTTCTGCCTAGTGGTGTATGCCAAAAATACTCACATCCCCATCCATAATGACAAAGGGAGAGAAACCCATTTGATTGAAAACAATTCCAACACTTCCAGCCATAACAAAATATCTGCGAGAACATTTCACCAAAAGGAAGACATTTCACACACTGGGAGTCTTTTTTATATTTTGTCCCTCTCTTTCTCTCTCTCTCTCTCTCTTCTTTGTGTGCGTAAATCATCTCTTCCCCTCTAGGCCTGTCTATGATCATGTTGATGAGAAACAAAGAAATCCTGAATGGCACATTAATTTCCTCCCCCTCGTCCCCTCTACCCACTCCCTGGGTCTAATGAAACCCCCTCAGCTCCACTAGTAGGCCCGAGGAGCCACACTGGCAACCCATCACCGCCGAGTAAACATGTTTACCTTGGAGCACTGAACTAATGGACTGTTTACAGACACAGGAGCAGGGACTAGGCACTGGGGTGTGTTGTTCCCAAGACTAATGAAGACTCATTTAGTGGTATCGCTACTTCTCTCCTCTTCTTCTCTTCTTTTCTTGTTCTCTTGTTCCCTGATTCACACACAAAATGCTGGGTGAGAAACAACCCAATTTAGGTTATTTGGTAACCCAGCGTTGGGTAAATATTGGACAGAATAGACGCTGCATTATTTTGACCCAGCCAGTTGGGTTGCATGAATAACTCAACATGTTGGGTTGTTGGGATTACCCAAACATGGGTTCATTTAACCATCAGTTGAGTTTTATTCACTTTCATTCTCGGTTGACCCAGCAACTGGGTCTGTTTTAATGTAATCCCTAGGTTATTTTCAGGAAGTGTGTTTTATTAGGGGTGTGGCTTTCAGATAGTTATTTATGGCCACCCATGAGGGTAAATGTCATTCCTCTTCATCATGTTAAGTTTGAACACTGCACATTTCTAATTCCTTAAATACTGTATGTGTACATGTAACATATTCTAATAATTACATAATTATTTACGCATTGTAACAAAGTGTTTGTCATCCCAACATTGGGATTTGCATAAGCTTTTATTAAGGAACTCTTAGACTTTTGTAAGTTTCATTAAAGCAACCAAAGTGTCATTGTTCAACCTTAATATGTGATATCAATACAACAGAACAGATGAACCGGAATGAGATTTACTCTCACAGGTGGCCAAAAATAACTATCTGAAATCCACGCCCCTACGAAGCCACACCTCCAGTGTTCTGACCTAACCTGCTGGGTCATATCGCAATAATCTAGCATCAGTAACCCAGTATCAACAACCCAAACTTGATCTTTTTAAAGACGACAATCCAACTAAGTGACCCAATGCCTGCAACCCAGCAGTTGGGTCAACCAAACAACCCAGCATTGTGAGAGAGGGGTTAGATTCAGCTACTCTCACTACGGGACTGTGCTTCTGTGTCTGGCTATGTTAGTAGGAGTCAAAAGCACCGCTCCATTTAAAAAAAAAGTTGTCACATGCCAAGTCCTTATCTTCGCGACACAAACATTTTAACGTCAACAGTTTTATCAGGCCCCTTGTCGAAGGTATTTGCCAATGGTAGAGCTGTCAAATGATGCTTCCCCAGTCTGAAACATCTCTGTGACGGTCCGCTGCTAGCCGGGATGTCTGCTGTCAAACACAACAAGCCAACGTGTCCCTCAAGTGTCGCCATGGTTTTCTATCTGGAACTGTTTGCTGATTGGGAAGCCTGTTCAGTCTGTTCAGCCTAGTGGGTCTAAATGTTAGACACTTCTTCAGAACACACTGTCTCTAACAAAAGAGGCTACTGGTCACTGTCATTCCCAAGGTGAATTACGTTGGGGAGATAGTCATTTTGTGCCAAGGCTCATAAAAAAACAAACATTCTTTGTAGATGCTAACAGCAAAGTAGCATGCAACTGCAACCGACATGCAATCCCTTTGTTTGAAATGAACTTCATTCTAATGTATTGAATTATTAGGCAAAGTGTAATATATGTAATCTAACCACAGTGGGGGGAAAGAAGAGAGCTGGTCAACATATTTAAAAGAATATTTGCTGATGCAGAGAAGATGGATGATGCAGAAGACAAGATGAAACAAACTATATTTAAGTTCATGGAAGAAGTCATAACGTTTCACTCTTTTGTAACTTGTTTACCAGTGAACACATGCATTACAATTTGGTGTACTGTTGCTGGTCGATATATTACCTGAACGCGTAAATCTACTGGTTTGTCAGCTTTTTTTTCACGTGAGTTCAAATTGTCTCAAGCAGTGGTGCTGATTGTATGAAAGTTACAGAAATGTCATCATGACCTGTAGATTTCCAGGACAACTCCGTATCAAATAAGAAGGAATAGAAGACCCAACCTAATTTTACAGGGGTTATGTTAACTTTAGAACAGGTTACATGCGGAAAATAGTTCAATAAGGATTTATTAAAAGTCTTTTACATTCAAATTCGTTTTTGCACCAGCTACAATGGACCTGCAGAACTCTGAATAAAGAGTTTCTAGCTGGAGAAATGGTATTCAGGCTAAATGCTACGAGCCTCACTAATAAGACTGGAGTCTTTTGAAATGATTCTGTGGTGAAATCCCCCTGTCTTGTACAGATAGCTAGTTTACAGTGAAGGGAATGGTTCTTCATTTTTACCTACAGTATTTGATGTTTTATCATGTGTTTCCCTAGTTTTGTGAGCAGGTTTGTGTGAGTGTGTGAGGGTATTAGATGCCAAGTGATGGCTAATTCTCTCCTGAGTGCCTACGCCTGAAACAGACACACACACGCACGCACGCACGCACACACACACACACACACACTGTCCTGCCCTTTCCCAGATTACCAATCTGACTTTCCCAGGACCACACCAGCACACTTCGATGCCGCCGTCCTGTCTCCTCTACCACTATCCCTGGCGCCTGGCACCACTATCAGTGACAGGCTTGGATGTGCCCCTGTGTCCCACATTGTCTCTGTGTCCCTGTGTCTGGAACCAGCTGGTGACTGCAGCCTGCTGTTTTGAGTCTGCCACCGCCGCTCCACCACTTTCTATCCATCCACCTCTTATAGCCATCGATTTCTTCCCTCGCCTCCTTACTTCAATGTGCACAGGGCACAGACAGGCACACTGCAGAGACTACAGGCCAAGCAGGGATTAGGGACTATTTGTGTGGTAAAACCAAAGTATTGATTGTAACAGGGATTATCTTGTGCTTTTTGCGGCAATCAAGTTTAATTTGCCGACTCTTATCTTACCTTTGACCTCGTGTCGTTAAATGACCAAAATTGTCAGTTGGTCGTGGATAACCTATATGTAAACATTTCCTCTATGTTCTGTCTGTACGTCAATATATTAACATTCTCATGAAAGCCCATCTCTACATTGTGTTGCTATGGGCTGTGACTTGTATACACTAGGATAGGAGATTGCAGCCCTCCTCCTCTCCCCTCTCTCCTCCGCCTGCCTGCCTGCCCGCGGCGTCCATCGATTGATTTCCTCTCACAGTGACACATTTGGTGCAGCCACATGCGACCTATTAATTATATCCACAGCACTCTCGTCACGCTCCCCTTTCCTCAACAATACATCCTCTTTGACGCGCACGCACACACACGCACACACGCACACACACACACACACACACACACACACATAGACACGCGCAAACATGGAGACAGAGACACACACACACAGTTACACAGACACACAGGCCGGCAATAGGCAAAAAACACACCAATGGGGAAAGCTATAGACTGGGCTTAGCACCTTGGAGTAGATCCAGCCTAACCGCTGGATTTGAGAGGAAGGGGGTAGGGATTCAAACCTTGAGCATGTTGGACCCAGTGAGGTCAGCTGAGGCTGAGGGGAGGTCAGTACATGCTGTGTGTAATCTGGGGAACATCTGTTGGCCATCATGTGTTGGGTTCCATTTAGAGCCCAGAGTGGACTAAGAGCCTGAGGACTCTCGCCCACTGCTGCCTGCACCCACACTCCCAAGCTTTTAGCAGGCCAGCTCCAAATGGTCCCTGCCACACAGATGGACAGAGAGTAGAAAGGGAAGGAGAGAGAGGAGAGAGAGAGGGCAAGGAGAGAGGCTGACACACACTCGAAAGCACATAACAGCACTTAGCACATCAGGGACATTTTTATTTTTCACGTACACGCGCTGTGGGAGAGAGGGAGTGTGTGTGTGTTGTGTGTGTGTGTGTGGATGTGCGTTTATAGTCATCCCCAATAACAATAGAGTAAGCCTCCAACACGGCCTGCAGATTGTGCTTTTTAGCCCCCAAAATCCCAGGTTTTATTTTTAAGCGTAATCACTATAATTTCCAAATTAGATATACACTGGCCAAGAACACATTCCTTCCCTACAATAGCTCTAAACAGGCATCTCCTACCTCTGAGGCAATATCCAGAGAGACACTTTAAATGTTAGAGCCGGTATTTAAAGACAATCCATAATAATGACAACAACAAAAGCCGCAAACAGCTGCTGTTTGGGATATTGTGAGGGTGGGAGTCACAGACTAAGTCAGGATTACGAGGACATTTACTCGGGGTCCTCATCTTTCAGATTGACAATGTCAGAATTGTGAGGTAAACCTTGAGATTTTCATATGAAAATGTGTTTTTCTGGAGGGATTAAAAGGGATGTTATTATTCATTCACTTCTCTCCTGTTTTAGCGGTGTTCACTGACAAATACTGGCGAGGAAACAAAAAAGAGCGAGAGGGAGAGCACTTTCTCTTGTCGTCCTCGTTTTTCCTTCCCCTTCTTTGTTGTACAGTATCAGCCTTGGCTGTGCATTTCAGTGGGATTGTTCGTGGCATAAACATGCAACACTAAGACACATGAACATCCTTGAGGGGGAAAAGGGCTATGGATACTGCATTATTCATTTGCAGAAATACACAGGAGCATATGCATAGAATACGTTCTATTGTCATCTTGACACAGATGCTTGGTAATTTACATGTTTATTTGTTTGATTATGTCAGTCGTGCATACATTGTGAGTTCACGTATGTGAATGCATACATTTCACATTTTACTCACCATGGGCGAATGAGAAAACAAACCATCGAAGTCCACCCATCTTCTCCATTGTTTCCACAGTCTATTACATCAAGTGATTAATATAAAGATCATAGTCCTCATTCATTTGCTACCCAGAGATGCATCAAAGTGATGAACACTGCTTTGAAAACGCTTCACTTCCTCCCTGAAACGCTTCCAAAGGTTTCAACGGGGGAAAATAAATATGGAAATAGCCTCGTTATATTCTTCCGTCTTCCTTTTTATTCCACATTCTTTTACTTATTTTTGTATACACATCGCTATTAACGCAACACAGAAAAATGAAGAAGAAAAAAAACAACCCAACTTACATTCACAGTCGCGGCAAAATTAAAACCGACCACATTTGTTAATCCTATTGACACTATTAGATTCCATTTTTCCTGAGCAGCCAAAGTAATTATATTAGCTGCAGAGATATTCTTTATGGGTCCTTGCCCATTAACATAGTCTATAATTAGAGGAAACGCAGCCTGGGCTCCCGGTGGTGGAGGGAGGCGGTCCCCACTGATCGAAGAAGGGAGCCATTAAAGCTGGGGCCCGGAACATCTCTGGCCATGGATCGCAGCTTGCGTCCCAAATGGCACTCTATTCACTACAATAGTGCACTACTTTTGACCAGGGCCTGTGGTTTGGATCAGGGCTCTGGTCAAACGTAGTGCACTGTGTAGGGAACAGGGTGCCATGTGGGACTATTCAATCGGTATCACTGAAGCATTACAGACTGCGCGATAGAAAAGTAAAAGGTCATTTCCGACTGAGCCGCCGTATGCAGTGTTTACCGTGAATGCAGTCACTGCTAACGCGGGAACATTGCCTTTAAATGTCAATATCGCTGTAACATTGAACTTCCGCAATACGGATTGAATAGAGCCCCTCGTCATGCAAATGCACTCTGTGCAAATGAGGCCCCAGCCAGAGAGGAAACATCCCACAGGGTGAATCAATAGCCAGTGTTGGATAATGGAGGGGCTGTTCCCACAGCTGTGTCCTGTCTATCTGTACCGCCGCCCGCCCAGCCCAACACCATCCCAGCATCCCGCACCTGCCAGAGCGTGGCCCTCCGACGCTGGTCAATGGGCAGCTCCCCTTACAGCTCAATTCACACAATTATCATGGCACACACGCATACGCACGCGGGCACACACACACACACACACAATAACACACACGTGCGCATACAGGCACAGCCGCTGTCCTGGTGGCGTTAAGTGATGCCAAATGGATGGAGGCCCATGCTCATCCCTCCCAAATTCTCATATGCACACACGCACACACAGCCGCATAGTCACTGATGCACAAACACTGCAACTCTGGGGAATAAACTAACAACTTAGAGTGATGCTCTTCCACTTGTTTCTCATAATGGTCTGTGCTCTGCACACTTTTCCCTCGTTTCCACTATGTCATTTCACAAGGAACATGGTAAGATGAGTTGTGTTATTTGACGACAGTATCTTTTGTACTTGTCATGGTTAGTTCTTGTGGATGGTGTGGTGTAATCCGAAGATGTTTGAAACCTCATTTCCTAGAACTCAGGGCTGGACTCGCCTGATTGGAGAGGAAACAGGAAATCCTTTTTTTCATTGCCTCACAAAGCACGGGGACAGCCGTCGGAAGATGTGGGCCTGAAACACCCTGATATTGTACACACACATGCACATTTTCTGCCCCCCCCCCTTTCCCCCAGCACACACTCACATACCCAGACACTTAAAAAATCGATAACAATATAAAATCATTACTTGATCTCATTGGGTAAAGTGCAGCTCATATTGATCTATACTTACAACACAGAAACATTAACAAGGCTTATATTCGTTTTGTGACCAACTGTTTATTTAGTTTGACATCTTATCAGAAGATTGGTTACAGGTACAGGTATAATTTAAAATAATATTCGTTCAGATTTAATCAAGTTATAATATTTGCATTTCATAATTCATCCTTTTCTATACCTGGGCTGCCCCCCCCCAAAAAAAAATGGAAATTATTAAGGAGATTAATATATCAAAACATTTACAGACTGATGGATTCTTTCAACTGCCTACGACACATCAACAATTATTATTTTGAAAGATTGCCTCCCTAAACTCCTTCAATTAGAAATTGAACTAAAACATTTAGCAGAGGCATAACCATGTTTTATGTTCTTCAATAGCAGATCTTCATGTGCGATTAAAGCTCGGAAATGTCTTTATTAAGCCACGGATGAACTCATTTGTTTCTGTATTTTATCAGCAGACATGTTGGTTTGTTTACGTTTCTTCTCCCGGCTCGCATTCCCTGCATTTGTGTGTCGGGCCTCAGTTCTATAACTGATAGAGAATGGACAATGTTCCTCACACAAGCTCCAGTTAATTAGAGTGCCTTGAAATAAGTCTTCCACGTTACAAGGAGGCAACTGCAGGCCTAATGTACAGTCCCTAATGAGAAGGGACATTGGACAGTTACCATGCCGCCGCAAAATACTTTTCAATAAGACCCATCTCATATTTGTGCATAATTATTCAAATTAGGCCCCTAATATCTGGAATATTAGCATATCTTAAACTGGCTGGCTGTTTTTTTTTTTTTTTTTTTTTGCCTGGGGCTGATGCAAGTCTAACTGACAGGCAGAGAAGGGAAATGTGAGAAGTGTCTAAGATTATAATGTACCGCAGAATCCTTTCACATGTGGTAAAGATACAGCGGTGGAAACTCTAACCTCTCTGCTGGTACTGCATGTGTGTGTCAATAACCTACGGTAAGCGCCTGACTTACAGTAATACATCGCTTATGAAGCCGTCATTCAGAACACTGTCGTTATCAAAAGTGTACATTTTGTTCGGACAGAACAAACACTTATAATTCGGACACCACAAAGCATTCACCGGCAAATCTGTGTACTCAACCAATACACTTTTATTTGATTTGATTTGACCTGAGGGGATTCTACTGGCTATTTTTAGAAAGAAAAAAAACAAGTTCATATTATATTGTGGACATTTTTCAATAAGGCTTTGATTGAATTGAGTACTAAATCTGATTTACAATATACTACACCTACAGCAATATATACAAACAAATCTCAAGCAAAGAAAATCTATAACAGTGTTGAATTAATGATAAAGATTGAAATACTAGTTTGAGAGACTGTACAGTGAAATTGAAACACTGTACAGTGAAATTGAGACTGTACAGTGAAATTGAGACACTGTACAGTGAAACTGATACACTGTACAGTGAAACGGAGACACTGTACAGTGAAACTGAGACTGTACAGAAAAATCTGCACTGGAGGATTTTTGTGTCTGATGTGTTCTCTCAGGGGGGTGAGGACTGAATCCACCTGAGCAGGTATTGAATGTGCAGTGTCACCCAATGTGGGAAGTATCCTTTTGTATCCTATTGAGGACAACTAGCTACTGTAGCACTATGACTCTGTACAGAACATGATCCTCTGAATGGGTTGATATCTTACC
Source organism: Oncorhynchus tshawytscha (assembly GCF_018296145.1). Lineage (NCBI taxonomy): Eukaryota > Metazoa > Chordata > Actinopteri > Salmoniformes > Salmonidae > Oncorhynchus > Oncorhynchus tshawytscha. The sequence goes on along the minus strand of NC_056436.1, from coordinate 39,499,616 downwards.
CCTGTCTGAACAGGCTAACCATGCTAACCATGGCATTGTTGAATACTTGCATCTGATTGGCTTGAAGGACATTCTAGAGCCTGCATTATTTAAGTGATAATGCCCGAGAAGCTGGTGTTTGGAGGATATATTGGCACAGGTGTTGTTAGGCCCGAGATAAAGTTGTATATTTTGACATATTTTCATTAAAAACATTATTTTTATGAATTTATTCATACTATTTCATCCTTCCACAAGATATAGTCCCGACACGAATCTAAGGTTGCAACCCAAACCGGCTGGTCATTCGTTCTATCAGTTTGTTTGCCAGAGACGCGACACAGTCATTCAGTCTTCTTGTTCTGTATCTATGGACACGACCCAGTCATTTGTTCTAAATGTTTCATTGCCCATACTGGCTAGCAACGTTCTTATCCCTTGCTTGCTCGCTAGCCAACTACGGCTAACTTACAGTCTCGTCAAACAGTGCAGCCAGAATGACAGCAAAGTAGGTGCATTTGCGTTTGTTTAAGCTGTTTTCCAGTGACATTTATTTGGATAAATAAATAACAATGAGCTAATGAGGCGCGATTTCGCTTGGCTCACTAATCAGGACACTGTTGTTCAGAGGAGCTAGCCAACAACACAGCTAACACAATCACTTCAAACTGTGGCTGATAAGACTACAAACTAGCTGCACTTTGTTTTGTTTAACTTTTTTTCAATTGAAATTTCTTTGTATCTATAAAAATGATGCCAGCTGATTCATGATTTCATCTAGCTGAGAAATGCTGCCGGCCTGTCTATCTCGTCCCCAACTCCCGACATGTTCATTATTATGGGACAGCTTGAGATCGAATTTGAAATATTGAAACAATGTTGTAAATGTTGGAGAGACAGGCAGCAAGGTTTATACTAATCTCCGATGTTGAAAACTAAATGTTATTCTAAAAGAAATGTGAAATAATGTCTAGATGGTTTTTATAGTGGAGAGTTTATAAATTGCCTGGCTGGGTTGATGATTGTGCAGTCAGATGGAACAGAGTAAATAGGCATTTTAAAGTCATAGATTTAGCTGCTGGTAACTTGTGAAATAGACACCGACTGGAATGCGGTTTTAACCAATCAGCATTCAGGATTAGACCCACCCGTTGTATAATTAAGCAATAAGGCACAAGGGGTTGTGGTGCCTGGATACAGTCCTTAGCCGTGGTGTATTGGCCATATATCACAAACCCCAGAGGTGCATTATTGCTATTATAAACTGGTTATCAATGTAATTAGAGCAGTAAAAATAAATGTTTTGTCATACCCGTGGTATACAGTCTGATATACCACGGCTGTCAGCCAATCAGCATTCAGGGCTCGAACCACCCAGTTTAGGATTCCCTATCATGCACAGTATATCCGCAATATAGAATTCAATGGCTACAGTTCATTCTTACATGTTCTATGTTTGAGCTGATTTTGAAAGCAAGAGTTTAATTGAAAACATTATTGTCATTGTTAAATTAGATTTTCCTAATAGCATCCTAGGACTGATGGTTTGGTTAGTTAAACTAGCAAGTCTATTTGAGGGGTTACCAAGGCATCTGCTGTAGCTATCTAGTAAACTTGCTAGCTACCTACTTTAGTGGATGTTGAACACATTTCTAGCTAAAATGTGTTAAATTATAGCCATGGTATAAAAGGGATCATCAGCTCTGGTCTCTATGCGTTCTCTACAAAATAATGCAACTCCGTAGAAGGTCAGTTCCACTTCGTGTAACGCACCTTCCACGTCGTTCATTATTTTCCACAGAATGCACAGCCCCTCATTGATTATCCCTCACATGACTAACATATAGCCCAGACATACAACCACCATGAATGGAAGACAATCCCATGCAATGAACGCCATATTGTACATTATTCAGGACCAGGATTTCAGTACAGTCAAATCCTGATGAGTCACATGGGGTAAGTGCAAACTATTTCAGTACAGCGCTGTCCAAGTTCCAAGTCAAACATGTAATTTAAAAGAAACAAAGTTCTGTATGCTCCTGTTTATTGCATACTGTACATTTATGGGATAGTTCCAGTCCATTGCATTTATCAGGAGTCAACTGTACTTCCAAATCAACTGAGGAGAATTTCAGTTCAGCATCTACCAAAATACCGTGGCACTCACTCACGGTATCACAATGGATCCCAACAAAGAACATCTGCTCGGTGTGACATACTATTTACACCAAGTCATTCATGCAGTGATGGCATTGAGGTGGCCTGTGCGAGTCACGTGAGGCATGTCATCAAGTGCAGGTCCTGTTACCTGAGAGGACAGTTCCAAGAATGATTTATTCAGGGAGACATTGCAAGTGTCTTGGAGAGATGGTGTGTCTTTTACATTACAAAACACCATCAATGATAGATGGTCACCTCATGTTGGGAAACTGAGAGGAGAGGATGCCGTCTGTTTGCCTGTATAGGTATGTATGACATAGATATGCAGACCATACATGCATTGGAACATTCACACAGTGCTCCCCCACTTTTATTATTAGAAGCGAAGAGCAGCAATAATTGCATTTTTTTGTGGTTGAAAAATGAAGTAGTTATATGCCTTAGATGCATTGGCATTATACTCTACGTGCTATTGTACGTAGCTATTTGACTCCCTTGAAAAATTGAGCCTAGTACGTGAAATGAATCGTAATAATTAAGTCGATGCAGCATTTTCTGACACCAACTTAAGTACACCAATCTATGATTCATACATACAAAATATGCAAAAATAAGGAAAGGAAAGAGATAGACTTGAGGAGGAGAGAGAGGAAGTGAGTGAGAAAGACAGGGAGAGTATGCTGTATCCCACTCAGACCACCTGCTCAGTAGATCCACTGGCACCATTGGAGCTGTCATTGTCCTCCCAGTTAAGATATAAAAATCTCCCGGTGTGTTCACAGAATGCCCATTCCCAGTCCCTCCCACATCAGATGCTGGGCAGAGAGACTCTCATTTCAAAACTGTTTCGTGTTCATATGTGCTTGGTACTAAGCCATTGAAGCCAACACCCTGTACAGTTCCTATAAACTGTTCTGTTACCTGCCCAGTGGTACACAAGAAAAGCTTCCAATGAAACCGGATTTAGAAATATAGCAACCAACTGTCTGTTTATTCCTGCGAAATGTACATTTCCTTGTGCAGGCACTATTTTCTTCTCTTTGGAAGGTCATTTGCTTGAAGTCATCCAAATTGAAAATAAACTCTTACTAACCAGGAGATAAGAGTAGTTTCTGCTCAATTAATAAAAGTGTTTTCAATTAAGGTAAACGTGACTGAGAGGGTCCAACAACACCACAATAACATTTCGCTTGCTTCCCAGGCAAACACACACCAACAAATGCAATCCCCTGCAACTCTAAGCTAACTGACTTTCTGGGACGTAAAAGCAAGCCATTTCAATAAGACTACAACCACAGCAACATCGGATCTTGCATAAAACCTGACACTTTGAACAAAATATTGAAGATAACCGTTGAAACATGCCGTACGCAGAGCGGTTTCAGCAGTCACTGTCCAAATAGACTAGTAGGTCTATTTTAGAGCGGCGCAAGCTAGCTAGGCTAGGGGCTAACACCATGGCATAGATGGCACCAGTCCCAATCCCAGCCTTCCCCCACATATAGGGATGCCATTGAAGGGACAGGTGCAACGATGCATCAGTTCACCCCCCTCCTCTCCTCACCCCTACCCCCCGCACCTCTCTGATTCAGAGGGGTTGGGTCAAAAGTGGAAGACACGTTTCCGTTGAACACATTCAGTTGTGCAACTAACTAGGTATCCCCCTTTCCCTTTCCTTTCTGTCTACCCAACACAACCAACCCCCCCCAGGCAGACCATTGTTTGGGCAAAGTGCACTCAGGTACCCTGGGTAATAGCATCTGGGGTTATTCAGAGCCTAAATGGCAGCCACCGCCGTGGCTCTGCTCTATCTGCAGCTCTGCAGAGTGCTGTTGGAGCACTGGGGGAGTAATGTGCACAATGTCTCGGTGAACTACAAAGGACAGGTGTGTGCGCACGGCTAAATTGTCCCCCGTTGTCTGGGCCTCTCCGAGTGGCAGGCCCTGTCCATTAGATGCAATTTAGCAGGATGATCAGAGTGCTTGAAAGGGCCACATCAAACAAGCCCCGAGAATCCCAGGTGTCCGACGCAAATGCAGACCCTGCAATAACCATCCCACTTAGCCCTAATGTATTCTGTGAGGGAAATGAAGAAGTTCCTCTTCTCCATCGCTCTTTTGTTCTGGCCAGACGAGTGTAAAAAAAAAAATCTAAGTTCACCATGGTTTTTGGGTAATGGAAGAGAAGGGGAATTGGCAACTGTAAATGTATTGATATTGTACTAATGGAATTGTAATGATGGACTAATAACCCATCAAAGACCTATAAAAGATATTGTGAATTATGCAGATTTCAATGTACATCACAAAACAAATATGACAATCTCTATGTAACCCCGTCATGTAATGAAGATCCAAACTTCGCCCTCTAATTCGCCCTCTGTTTGATATCATTTCATCCTCCTCCCAAATCTTGGCCAATGACAGCAGAGTAAAGGACCAAAGAACACCAAGTCCCATGTTTCCCTGTTGATTTATGACCAAATTTGCCCCCGCTGAGGACCTTTATTTTTGTCACCTAAACACGGACACACTTGGGGTAAAATGTCACATCTTCTCTCAGAAGGTCATATAACCTGCCCATAAGATACAGCCTCTAAAACCAGTCTTGACTCTGGACTCTAGACATTCTTCCCTTGCAGCAAAACATTTTTGGGTGTGTGTAACTTCTAGAACTAAAACACATTCTGCACTATTCCATATTTCCTTTCCCTGGTTTCTTTTGTATTCCAGTGGTCACTTTCTCAGGCATGTGTAAGGCGCCTATACAGAGCTGAGTTCTGACAAGGACCCCCACCTCTGTGACCTCTACAACCAACTTGTCACCTGTAGACAACAGAGCATTTCCAGTGACATAACAGGTACATGCCTGTTGACAGGCAAGAGCTGTCATGAAAAAGCGCCCATAAGCAAAGGTTTTCCAGAATTCCCAGGGGCAAACACCCAGCAACACATCTTACCATACTTCCAGAGTGGTGAACACACACACACACTCACACACACACACGCACACACGCACATGCACAGGCGCTCTTACACTGACAGGTGTGCAACAGCGACCGGCCTGTTTAAAAAAAACTGCATCCATTTCCTTAGCAACTGGACGTCAGATAGCTAGATTAAGCTGGGCAAAATTACCAGATGGCTCAGTGAATACCTTGCCATGTGTTCCTGAACAGAAAGTATAATGCATCACGACAACAGGGAGACACACAAGCTCTCTCTCTCACACACACACACACTCTCACACACACAAACATTCACATAATCACTTTCTCTCCCGTTTCCTCACTCTCTGGTTAAGGGGTTTAAGTCGAAAGGGATGATTTTTTTTAATACATAATGGTTTTGTACTCGGCACTTTGAAGCAGTGGAGGCTCCTCAGAGGAGGAAGGAGAGGACCATCCTATTCAGTAAATTTCATTAAAATGCTTTTGTCCTCATCTGAGTACATTGACTTCAGTACAAAAGCTAGGAGGCTCTTGGTTCTCACCCCCTTCCATAGACTTATACAGTAATTGTGACAACTTCCGCAGGACGTCCTCCAACCTATCAGAGCTCTTGCGGCATGAACTGACATGTCCACCCAATCAAAGGATCAGATAATGAATCTAGTACTGAAAGCATAAACTACAGCTAGCTACACTGCAGTGCATAACATGTGTTGAGTAGTTGACTCGAAGAGAGAGAAAGAAAATAGATGAAACGTTTTGAACAAATTAATTTCATCCTAAATGAAGGAGAAGCAAGAGAGAAATATATAGAGCGAGAGATTTCATCATTTTTTCCACTTTCAGTTTCACTTACTTAGCCAACAAATGCAGCTAGCTAGTTTAACCTACTGAAACACCCTGCTCCAACAGAGGGATGCTAGGTTAGGTAGCTGGCTATGACAATCCAACACATGACTGGAACTCTTCTAAGTCAAGGTAAGCTTTTGGTTTTATAAATGTATTGCCACCGTGGCAAGCAGGTGTAACTGCTTACACTGTACACTGTAACGTTACTGCATGATTGTAGCAGGTTTACTAACACATTAGTTCTATTAGCTATGCTGAATATGACGTTACTTTAGCTAATATGGTGACAACAATGTAAGCTGTGTGTAGCTGTTTGGCTAGGAACGTATTTTCCGCCTGGTCATATACAGCTGATGTGTTGTGCATTGAAGTCCACAAGTGAACGGAAGAGGTGAAAGTAGGAGAGCGCATAACGTAGATGCCAGAAGGAATACAACGTGGCTGCTATGAAACTGTGAACTGTGTTTACGCGTGATCCCGGGTGTATTCATTCCGCCGATTCTGTTGAAAAATATTTGTTAAACAGAAGCAAATGGAACAAAACAGGGTTAAACATACCTGAATTTGTCCAATAGAAACTTGAGTTTGCAACTGTTGGACTAATGATTACACCCAATATGCAGGCAAGAGTGTGCAAGGTGCTACTGAATGTCAGTGTCTGTCCATGTGTCACTGTCTGTCACATCAAATTTCTCTCGACCTGTGCACCTACAGTACATTGTAAACTTTCATTCATAGGCTAGGTTGTAGCAACCTCATGATGGGTATAGGGAAAATTTGAGTACCATGTAGACCTATCACACATTTAACTGGGTGAACAGAATATGAATGACAGTCATCCAATATGCTGTAATACAAATAAAGCCATGCTCATGAAAAGTAATGTGTCCTCCCTGATCTGAAATGACACTGACCGCCACTGCTTTGAAGAGTCTTTTGTTAGTTGTTCCATGGCCTGTGGTGAATGCCTCCTTTTGTAAGAGTTGGCCTAGTCCAAAGGTCCCATTTTATTTACACTGCATAGCCATGACTACCTTGTTCTATGTGATAAATATGAAAGTGTTGTCGTGTCTTTGGCTATGCCGGATTAAGTGATGTGACATGCTATTCTATAAAATAATTTCTCTGTAATTAATATTACCTGATTGAGCTAATCATGTAAATGTAATTAACTAGGGAGTCGGGCACCACAAAATAATATTTATAGAGCTGTTATCTTCCGAATAAACTCTTAAAGACGTAATATTTTACATCAATAGCAGTCAATATTAATCGTCATCTTATTTCAGTCTCATCTGAAAGTTGTAAATTCTTAGTTATCTGCACGAACCCTGGCTAACAAGTTGAATCAGCAATACAAAATTGGGTTGAATTATTTATTTACTAAATACCTAACTAATCACACACAATTACACATACACATATTTAAATCATAACTTGATTACACATTACGTCATAAAGGAAAACTTCCCTAGCAGGCGGAACAGATATGACAGCTTGTTACACAAAAGAGAAGGGTCTGGGTTTGAGTGAAAGAGCTGGAAGACTGAGGAACAAAGGGAAGAAGCTGTGCTATCATAAATACAGTATCTTATGCAATCTAAATTACCGCCCATTTGGAAAAGGAAAATGCAATAAATATTTACTCTGAGCTGCGCTTCGGTAGGTTGGTGGTAGATGGAAGGCTGTGTTGCCCAACCTAGTCCTTTGAAGAATGTATCTGGTGGTCAATTGGATACGTTGTAGTAACGTTGTGGTGTGGTAGATGGGATACTCTGTCTGTTCCTTCCTAACCTGCGTTTGCAGCTGCGGTTGCTAACTCAACGGCTAGGAGGTTTCACTTCTGTAGTGAATAAGAGTTCAAAGTTCATACCATTCGCAACCAAAGCTCACGCTGATGTTGGCTTCGTTCTGTAGTTATTATCTGAACCATTCTGACATAGGACCGTCGTCCTCACGTCGTCGGAACAGGAGGTTACATTGTAGTCAAGGGCTTATATAGAAAGGGAGAGGAGGGCGTGTTTGAAAAGTTTTATAGCCCATGTCTCTTCACAGGGGTGGGCCACTGATTGAGCAGAGCCCTGTCTTATGAAAACCCAAATCTCACATTTTAGAAGCTAAAATCACATTTCATCCAATCACGAATAATTTCATATTCAAACATTTAAATCGAACAACAATTCCATGTGAATCCGATAACTCTGATGTGTAGACTTTCCACTGTAGAGTTTATGTCATTTTATCATTGATGAGAATGTCTCAGATGACAACTAAAACTGACATCATATTCATTAAGTACCACCGCATATGTTCAAGCGGTCAGATTACCAGAATATAGTTAATTTCCCCCCCATCTTCTGATGTTCCCAGAATCTCTATGTTAACCAAGGGTTTTGCAAAGGTAACATCAGTAGGGTAGAGAGAGGAAAAAGGGGGAAAGAAGTATTTATGACTGTCATACACCTAACCCCCAGGCCAACGTCATGTCAGTGTATATCCAAGGGCATTGCCGATGACACCATTCCCTTCATGACAATCTTGTATCCTATAGAAGCATATTTGTCAACTTAAAGTGGTACCTATTTTTATTTTCCCACCCTCATTGTAAGGCAACAGTAGGAAATACTCCACTTTAAAGAGTGATCCAATCACAGAATGACTCCTTGACTAATCCCTGTTCTATTGCGCTTTGATGACCTTACGTTAAAACAACCTCCAGAAAATTCAACCAGATGCCGAACGTGTCCACACACTCTATCCGTCTTGTCTGAGGCTGTTATCTATTCAAACACAGCCCGAGACAGGCACCACAGCCCCTCTCTCCCTGTTACCCTAGCATTGCGACCTTGCCTTGTCATGTAGACTGTCCTTGACACCACCTATCAGCCGGTAGCCCCGTAAACAAGGAAGATGGTGCAACCCTCTATCTCTTCCCCTGCAGCTGTAGAAGGGCAGAGTGAGGCCAGCTCTACTGTCCCAGAACCCAGACAGGGACCAGGGACCCCCGTCATTAACACCAGCCCTCTGAGCGGCCCTGTAGTGGGGCTTCTCTAGCCACCACAGGCAAAGGAACATGTGTCTCTGTGTGGGGATCCCTGTGGTCGCCATGTACGTCTCCATGTAGGGTCATTACACTGCATTGCCCTTCCAGCAGAATGAGATACTGTAGAAAGAGTGTGTTCTTCTATACATATTATACTTTTCTTAATGTTCTTCTGTACCTTTGTGTATCATGTGAAGACCAGAGATCCCATTTTAACACAAATATGCTCACTGCTGTTAAAATAGGTGGAAGCTAATGGATAGTTTAAGAAATATGACTAGAACCCCTGAGATATTCATACCTTATCTGGACTTAGTTTGGAATATCTACTGTAGCATAGCATGACTTGACATTTTTTGTTTTTTACCTGCATAATCATTAGGGCCTTGACTCATAAAGATGCACTATGCAGAAATCGCTCTTTCCTGGTTCTAATAGTTTGCCTAATATACGTTTATGTGACAAAACAAGCATGTATTGAATCATTGTACCATCTAAACCGCTGTGAAATATAATTTCCATAACAAAAAAATATTATATTTTCAGCTGTTTGAAGCTGGTGTACAACACCGAAAGTAAAAGTCGCAAAAACAAAACTTAAGAACAGAAAGCATATAAATAGCGCACATAGAACAGACCTACAGCTTGTTAGACTTGCTTTCAATGAGAATGAGAGATCTATAACTCACATTTCTATGTGAATTTGGTCGGGTCGCCAAAGAAGTTACATATTGCAGCTTTAACTGTATAGTAAATGGCTAGTACCTGATTAGCTTCTCTGTGTGTCTGGTGGGTTAAAGCACCAGGCTTAGCGGTTAGCTTGTTGTCTGCGGTCTGCCTATATGTGAGGATAGTGGATAGCTTGCTTGCTGTCTGCGGTCTGCCTAGATGTGAGGATAGTGGATAGCTTGCTTGCTGTCTGCTGTTTACCTGGATGTGAGGTTAGCGGTTAGCTTGCTTATTGTCCTCAGCCAAACTGTGTGTAAGGTTAGACGTTAGCTTGCTGTCTGCTGTCTCTCTGCTCTTTGTGGCTGGTAACTGCATGTACCAGGTTAGCACATCAGTTAGCATGCTGTCTGCTGTCTGCTTGCATGTTAATCCTCATGAGCAGAGCTGAGTCTCCCTGCCCACTGCCTGTTCCCTCTTCAGAGCCCATATGCCGCTCTCCCTCTCCCGCGCTAACCCCATCAAGGCAGGCACACTGGAGCTTGATTAAGCCTGACTTGTCACCAAATTACATATACAAAGTTTACATGCATTCCCCGGCACTCCAGCTGTTGCAGATTTGTAACAAAAAAAATGAATCGTGAAGCACTTGACTGAGCAGCTCTGGCACCGTGCGAGCCCGGATGCCTCTTGTGTGGAAGATAGACAGAGAGAGAGGCCAGGGAGGAGCAGGGATATCCCACAGTTGTTTGGCTGTGGCCCAATTGTCTTTGTAAGTATCCTTGTCTCCTTTAGGCCTAGTATGTTATCATTTATCTGAGGAGAATCAAAAGGAAAACCAAATGGTGGACACCTGGCTAGTCCTTTCCACATGTCAGTGGTAATGCAGGAAAGGCCCAGAAACAAGGAAAGGATATGAGGAAACTAAGACTGTGAGGAGAAAGTGCAGGACAAAATGGCGGACGCTGACGTTTAGACAGTGCTTGAATAATGGCTTTCCCACCATTGCCGACGCAAAGGTCACACTTGAAAAGGGCAAGTGTGGCCACTCGGTGTCATGACAACAACCGTATAGCAAAGGCCATATCTTGAACATCTTGAAATGTTTCCACTGCCGTCCGCCGGAGCATATTTGAGAGATAAGAGTAGTGAATGACGCTCACTATTTCCCTCCATCTTCATATGACTTCTCTGGTAGATCATCTAAATGGGAATGTCAGTAATTGCTTTGTGGGCATCATTACCCAAGAAAGCATGAATAAGAAGCAGTAATGAGTAAAAGCCCTGGAGCTCACTAGACCTTGATCAATACCATTAAACAATGTGCACTTTGCCTGCATGGGCTGCATTCGAGAGAGCCCGGGTTCTTCCAATGGAGATTTCTCATAGCACTAATGACTTTGAACTGGGCCTCCATTACCACAACGTATGAAAGCTGGTTATTAACATAATCAAATCTCTCTGTTTTGTGCAGAGATAATATGAAAAGACAAACTAGAGGTTCTTAATGTAATTAAGCGTATGCTATAATTACCCACCCCCAGATCACATGACCCCTTTTAGAACCAATCTGAATAAATAGCCCCATTCCACTGCTACTGCTTCTGCTGCAATGTGTTTTGGTGCATTGCTATTCTAAAATGTCATGTGACGTGTGTGTGTGTGTGTGTGCGTGTGTGGGTGTGTGTGACAATCAAGATGAATATGTCATTCACTGAGATGCAGCTATACATGGGAATGTGTCGCTCCCTCTGACAGCAACTAAATCCCCATGGCAATAGTTTACTATCAGACAATGGAATATATGTTATCATGCTTGTAGATTTAAAAAAAGAAAAATTGGTTTGGCACCTTTTCTGTTTGTAAACAGCAACATTTGAAGCAGCTGCAAAATACCCAAAAGATCGGTTGTAGTTGTATGATTCATTTCTGTGTCTTCTTTCCAGCTGCTTTGCCAAAACTGGCATAAAAGAACACTCAAAAGTGGATTCATTTCGCAACTCATTTGAACAAGTTTATTTATGTGATAGCAAATCTGATGGATTGAAGACCTGTGAAATGCAATTGATGCGAGAACTTCATTTTCATCCGATCCAAACGTCCTTTGCCTGATTAGACACGTTTATTATGAAACGTTATTATCATATTCCTCCAAACGATAAGGACGTGTCGATATCGATTTCCAATGGACTTGAACACACAGCAGTTCTCCCAAAATCAACCAGGCAGGATTCCGACGGTTATAGGGGACAACTATTATGATCAGTAAGTGTAATTACAGAAATCGGAAATTAGCATCGTGGGTGTTCATTTTTCAAATCCATCTTCGCTACAAGGCCTTTCCTCTCTCCATCTGCCTGGGAAATAAGAGAGGAGGAAGAAGACTGAACGGGAGGGAGGCCGGGAAATGATTATTTCACTAACAGTGCCTTGGATGCTAATGGACATTGCATTGATTGCTCCACCCTTTGAGATCAAGGTCATATGAAAATGTAATCAAAAGGGGTTTAATAATTCCTGCTGAGCCATGAAATTAGAAGTGCAGAAGTGTACTTAGCTAGGCTCCTTAACATTGCCGAAATCTCCAAAATGAAGGATTTGAATCTGAGTAATCAGAACTGCAATGATATGATACATGGGCTACCTTTGAGTTGAGCCCTTTTTCCGCAGTTTTTCAGAGAAAGCACAATACCATCATCACATCTCGTCATTTCTAACCAAACCCCCCCAACTGAATCGCACTCTTGATTTTAGTCGAAAAGCATAACAATTGCTCAGACACATTTGGAATGCTTTGTAGCATTAGCAGTGTATGAATGGCTCCTCTCAAAGCTTTTATTTCCTGTGTGATGATGACTAACACTTATGAATGGGATGTTAATGGAATACTCCCAGTTAATAGAATGATTGATGGGGTGGGGTAATTGATCAGTGAATCCATTTAAAACACAGTCACCCAAAAACACTGAACGATGAACGATCGGTATTAATGACTGTGGAACAATTCAATGTCTGTTTAAATCAAACAGAGACTCCATAAATAACCATATTATAAATCACACACATTCCGTCTCTTTGATTCTGAAGTCATTTCCGACGACTCAAATGTGACATTTTTGTCATCGTTAGTTCAGTCAACCACTTTCTAGCATTCATCCATTAGTTTTATCAGCTTATTATTTGCATAATGTCCATGGACAACCACTGAAGAGTTTGAGGTTCAGAATTGTACTAGAATTATGCTAAATTGTGTCAAATTATATCATATTTATTTCAACTAGAGGCATCGTCAACATGTTGACATAGCGATGCTATTTTGGCTATAATTTATAGAATTACTAATGACGCAAGACTGTTATTGTATTAAATAGCAGATGTGAGTTACATTTATGACAAAAACATCCCTTCAGAGGCATTCAAATTGAAGAGAACCATTACGAGACTGCTTAGTTCATATAAGCATGTGATGTCTTCTGCACTGCTGAGGATTTCAGTCACACATTAGACCTAACCCTTAACATTAGACCCCCCCCCCACACACACACACACACACACACACACACACACACCCCTGTCCTCGGTGAAAGTGGGAATCAGGCTCCATCGGCGCTCTGCAGAGCCTGGGTAAAAGATACCACCCGCCCGTCCAAATTTCATCAATGCCAGCTCAACTCCCCAGCAAAACTCCCTCCTCATAGGTTAATCCCTATATCACACTTCACCACCAGTTCACTAAGCTGCTTAAAAGGACACATTAGAAGTACGACAATGACCTGCTAATGGTTTTACATTTCTCTCAAGCATTATGAGCTATCTTTGTCACTTTTATCTTATAATGAGATCTGTCAATTGGGGAAGGAGATCCCAGGCAGCGGCCAAGGACGTTGATATTCCACCGAGCAGAGCATGGATAATAAATAATGAGCTAGAAAAGCATGGGGGGGGAGAAAACAAACCTTGATCCCTCCCCTGTTCTGTTTTCTTAACAGGCAACTGCTCGGGCAGCCCTGTGGGGCCTCGGAGCTCCATGTCACTATTAAGATGCTGGCTACTCTGTAGCTCCTCGGGTCCTCAGGGCCGCCACAATAGCCCCGGCTCCAAGGTGATTGATGACTAGCAGCTCCCATGGGCGTTTTACTACATTTCCTCAAGCAATGTCCCCTGAAGAAAATGTACCATAATTTATCATGTTATTACTGTACTGAGTCCAAATAGTCATTTTCTTTCCCCTCTAATTTTGTTATGGTGCAAATTTCACTCTCTTATCTGCTTTTCCGATGGCAGTGGGAGCATTCTATAATCAAGCTAAGTAGCATGATTGAACAAGGCGGTTATTATCTACTTCCAATTTGCCGTTCAACTATTGTCCTGTAAAAACAGGAGAAAAAAGACATCCTCCCATGTCATACACACTAGTAAGGGTTGATAATTCATTTCGGTTCACAGAGTTTATTTGCTCTTGGTCTCTCATGATGTATTTACGTTTTACACACCTTTAGCCTCTGCGATTCCTGTGGTATGGCCTTAAATACATGTACTGGCCAGACTAAAGGAACCATTTGGAGCTTATTTTGGGGTTTTGAAGATAAATATCAGCTGAGATGTTAGTTCAACAGAACCGATGACTAACTGAGGTCTGTGATTGATTTCAAGTCCATAGATCATGCGATGGACTCAAAGTTCAAAGTCAAGTGCTACTTTAAGAGAATGTTAGGGGATCTTTGGTCCAATTTCTCTCTAAATATAACATGTGTTTCTTGTCCACACTCATTTGTTAAGTTTCCAGCCTATAACAACTGCCCAGAAAATTATTTTTACACCCATATCCAGTACAATAGACTGGATAATAATACCTACAGCAATATCACTTAAGACTCAGTTCTTCAACTTCATGAACCATTACACAATAAACCAGAACACACTTTTTTGGGAACAACGATCTCGCAATACTGACAAAATACAAAAATCACTAATGCACACGCACACATGCATGCACGCACGCACACACACAAAGTATCAATGTCTGCCACAATAAAATCCAATCAGTGCTACATTTAATTGGATGTGACAGCTCTTGGTTTAATTTACACAGGGCACATGCTAACGTGATAACATTGCCTCTGAAAGGGACAACAGTGGGACAACAGTCTGGTGAGAAGGCCCGCACTGAGGTGACACAGACACAGGCTTCCGTGACCTGGCTGGCTCCTGCCTGTGTCTTCCCGGCTGAAGGCTGGGGCCGCCATGTGGCATATGCCCGGGGCTGCCTCACCCTCTGTTCTCCATGCCTGGCTGTCTCCAGCTCTGAGAGACCTGCACTACGACTTCACCACGACTCAACGCAGGCAACAGCAAGGTCACCCCGACCTGCCTGAAAGACCTCTCTGTGCCACATGGCTCTGTTGTCACGACGTCAGAGAGGTGGGGGCCAAGATAGGGACTTACTTAAACACACCTTTGTGATATGGAAATCAACTGTGCCCCACTTCCTGTATGGAACCTGACTTGTTTTTAACTATGCTATTCCTATGATATGTTCTATAGGGACATACACATATACAAGGGATATGATAGCCTATGCTGTGCCTATGCTGTGTCATCTCATAAAAACTATGATCCATCGTATTCAATCAAGAGACACTCATCATGTAAGTAAAGGACAACACGAAATATACTCCCACTCAAACTCTGTGTACATCTATTTAAGTAATAATTCCAGAGAAGCCGGTGTTTGGTGGATATTTTGGCACGGGTGTTGTTAGGCCCGAGACGAAGTTGAGGTCTGGCAAACCGTGCCAATATATCCTCCAAACATCAGCTTCGGGGGCGTTTATCACTTTTATACAACGGGTAACCAACATATTCAAATAATGATTGACATATTTTCCTGAAAAACTTTATTTTGATGAATTTATTCATACTATTTCATCCTTTCACAAGATATAGTCCCTACACAAATCTAGGGTTAATACCCAAGCTGGCTGGTCGTTCTATCGGTTCGGTTGCCAGAGACGCAACCCAGTCGTTCAGTATTTATGTTCTGTGTCTATGGACATGACCCAGTTGTTCGTTCTAAATTATCCATTGCCATACTGGCTGGCAACGTTCTTTTCGCTTGCTTGCTAGCTAGCCAACTACGGCTAACTTACACCGGCACCTCAAACAGTGCCGCCAGAATAACAGCAAAGTAGGTGTATTTGCATTTGTGTAAGCTGTTTTCCAGTTACATTTATTTGGGTACATCCATAACAATGAGCTATGAGGCACGATTTCACCTGGCAAAATGTGCTCACTCGTCATGACACTGTTGTTCAGAGGAGCTACCCAACATCACAGATAACACAATCACTTCCAACTGTAGCTGGAAAGACTGGAAACTAGGTGCACTTTGTTTAGTTTAGCCTTTTTTCAAATGGTTTCAATTTCAATCTCTTTGTATACAGTACCAGTCAAAGGATTGGACACACCTACCCATTCAAGGGTTTTTCTTAATTTGTAGAATTTTTTCTTACATTGTAGAATAATAGTGAAGACATCAGAACTATGAAATAACATATATGGAATCATGTAGTAAACAAAGAAGTGTTAAACAAACCAAAATATATTTTATATTTGAGATTCTTCAAAGTAGCCAAGCTTTGCCTTGATGACAGCTTTGCACAATCTTGGCATTCTCTCAACCATCTTCATAAGTTAGTCACCTGGAATGCATTTCAATTAACAGGTGTGCATTATTTAAAGTTAATTTGTGGCATTTCTTTCCTTCTAAATGCATTTGAGCCAATCAGTTGTGTTGTGACAAGGTAGGATTGGAATAAAGAAGATAGCCCTATTTGGTAAAAGACCAAATCTGTCCTTTGGTCTTATGAGTCCAAATTGGAGATCTTTGTTTCCAACCGGTGTGTCTTTGTGAGACGCAGAGTAGGTGCTATAGATGATCTCTACGTGTGTGGTTCCCCCATGAAGCATGGAGGAGGAGGTGTGATGTTGTGGGGGTGCTTTGCTGGTGACACTGTTGGTGATTTATTTAGAATTCAATGCACACTTAACCAGCATGGTTACCACAGCATTCTGCAGCGATACGCCATCCCATCTGGTTTGAACATAGTGGGACTATCATTTGTTTTTCAAATGGACAATGACCCAACTCATTCAAGACTGTTGGAAAAGCATTCCAGGTGAAGCTGGTTGAGAGAATGCCAAGAGTGTGCAAAGCTGTCATCAAGGCAAAGGGTGGCTACTTTGAAGAATCTCAAATATAAAATACATTTTGATTTGTTTCACACTTTTTGGGTTACTACATGATTCCATTTGTGTTATGTTGTAGTTTTGATGTCTTCACTATTATTCTACAATGTAGAAGTTAGTAAAAATCAAGAAAAACCCCTGAATGAGTAGGTGTGTCCAAACTTTTGACTGGTATTGTACTGTATATCCATAAAAATGATGCTAGCTGATTCATAATTTCTACTGTCTGAGATGCTGTCTGCCTGTCTGTCTCGTCTTGTCCTGTTCATTACTATGGGGCAGTTTATATTCGAATTTGAATATTGAATTTGAATATTGAAACAATGTTGCAAATGTCGGAGAGACAGACAGCAAAGTTTATACAAATCTCTGCTGTTGAAAACGAAATGGTGTCTAAAAGAAATGTGAGATAATGTCTCGATGCTTTTTATAGTGGAGATCAAGTTTATAAAGTGTTTGGCTGGGCTGATGGGACAGTGGATTGTGCAATCAGATGGAACAGAGTAAATAGGCATTTTAACTTCATATATTTAGCGGGTTTTAACTTGTGGAACAGACACCGGCTGGAATGTGGTTTCAACCAATCAGCATTCGGGATTAGACCCACCCGTTGTATAAACCCAGATAAATTTGATCATAATAAACAGCATATGACATACATGAAGTGATCGTTAGGATACGTTGAAGTCGGAGATGTAATGCATTCCTAACGTTCCAAATTGAATTCCCCACGCAGCTGAGGTGGGGTTGGAGAGTAGATTTAACCCCTGAAGGTTACTGCCTAGTAATCCGTGCATAGTTTATTCAAATCCAGCCACAGCGTTCATTGTCTCCAAGATATTTCCCCTTACAGCGAGCGGAGCAACGCGTGACCTTTACATTTGACGCATGACAGTTTCTCAGATTCAGCCGACCAGAACAGATGAATGCATATTAATGTGTTTATTTCAGCCGAGATTCTCTTACTTTTTATCTGGCGGAGGAACACAAAAGACTAAAGCTCTTTATTGATACATGGTGCATTGTATTGGGGTTTGTTATAGGGCGATATTCCCCTTTCTGGTGTGGAGACGCGGAGAGGGATGTGTCTATCATCACTTACAGATCATCTACTATGTTGCCATGTTGTTTGAGTCCTTGTGCTTTATCCTTGCTGGCAAACGGTGAACGCCGCACCATAGTTCACAGTTAAAAACAATATTCTTTATGTGGGGTCAGACACTTCCTGAAGGTTACATCCAGACTTGAGTCTAACCAGTCTGAACAATAGCAGGCAATATCCACAACACACATATAATAGCTCATATAATAGCATGCGATGACATTTACACAAATGCCATAAACATGATATCGATCTACATAAGAGAAGAAGGCTACATTACAAAATAATGTATCAATCTATGATAGAGTCTACAGTGCATTCAAGTGTTGAATAGCATCAGTGCCTTGGATGGGCTGTACAGTATTTTTCATCAGAAACATTATTAAAGCCAACGACTGTTTCATAGATTTGTATAACCACGATTGGAGAAGGGAAAAGAATATATATTTTCATCCATTTGAACCTCATGCTGCTATGGCCATGAATCGACTACAGTCGGTGACTGTATGGTTTGTATAGTGAGGTCCTTTTTATTTGGGCATCTGGCACTGTAGGAGCATAATGAGCCAAGATAATCTATTTAGATTGGCCAGGTTAAAGGATGTCATTTATCATGAAAATATGACCGCTCCTCAGCTGGCATTCTTACCAGAGTCCAGCGGGCTGCTGACGTTCGTGTCCAAATCAATAGCCTTTACATCTACCCAGGCTGTGTGTGAATGTGAATCCCCTGTTAGGCCGGATTTTTTATTTATTTTTCATTACTATGGGAAGGAAATGGCAGATGTAAGATTAAATAGTGAGAGAGAGAGAGAGAGAGAGAGAGAGAGAGAGAGAGAGAGAGAGAGAGAGAGAGAGAGAGACAACATCACTCTTCCTCTTTTCAATGAATGCTGCTCCTTCAATATGGTATGTCCAAGATATTAAATAGTCCATATCTGGCACAGGTGCACAGTAGAATGGATTCTTACCACAGGCAAAAAAAGATCGCATTCAATACAAAAATGATGCAGGTAACGATGCAAGGAAATGGGTGACTCATAATGAAAAATGTATCTTCTATTTTCCCAAATAATCTACATGTGTGTGTGCGTGTGCGTGTGTATTACCTCAACCAGTCAAGGTTAACAGAGCCAGAGCAAGGACCAGTGAAACAAGGCAACAAGACGCTGAAATCTAAACACATACATTTATCCCCATTCCTCTCCAAGGACTAATATCCGAGGCAGTAGAGAATTAACACTTACAGGCTGACTACACTGCTCGCCTCGAGTGCGCGAGCATTACAAAATTAATTTTGAAATCTATATTTTTCAATTATTGCACCCACACTGCTCGCTCGCGCACGCCAAAGAGCATCTGCATTGCCAAGGGCTAAAATAGAAGTCAGTTATTTTTGTGACGCAGACCACGCTGCAAGTCCTGCCTCTCCCATCTCCTCATTGGTTGATAGAAGCAGGTACCCAAGTGCCATCTCCTCATTGGTTATACTCACGTGGGTGACTGAAAGACGAACGAGGTCAGTGATGGTAATGCACCTAATTTATGAAAGTTGCCAATCGCAATATAAAGTCAAGAGAAGAAAAAGCCAAGAAGGAGGAGAGATGACTAGAAACGATCCGTTTTATGTTTGGATTAATTGTCGGAGTAGAGGACCTTGTGCATTTCAGGTAAAATAACAACTCAATGTTTATATCCCAGGACAAATTAGCGAGCAACAGCAAGCTAGCTAAATAGGACAAATTAGCTAGCAAGTGCAAGCTAGCTAGCTAAATTGTCATAAATGTTTAATGCTTTTCGACCTTGATATTTTAACCTGCGTGCCGTGACCGCGTTTGGTGTGGGGGGACAAAATAAATACATGCCAGATGGAGCACGATGGTGCACGATGGCACACTCGCGCAGCCGGTTTGGGTTCCGTGTGAGATAACCTTTGTTGCTCTGATGATAGGCATCAGTGTATACAGTGCATTGGGAAAATATTCAGAACCCTTGACTTTTTCTACATTTTGTTATGTTGCAGCCTTATACTAAAATGTATCAAATTGTTATTCCCCCCTCCTCAATCTACACACAATACCAAAAAATGACAAAACAAAAACATATTTATATAAATGTTTGCAAATTTATTTTTAAAAAACAAAACATTTAAACTCAGTTTTTCACAATTCCTGACATCTAATCCTAGTAAAAAATCCCTGTCTTAGGTCAGTTAGGATCGCCACTTTATTTTAAGAATTTGAAATGTCAGAATATTAGTAGAGTACTTCAGATTTGATTTCTTTCATCACATTCCCAGTGGGTCAGACATTTACATACACTCAATTAGTATTTGGTAGCATTGCCTTTAAATTGTTTAACTTGGGTCAAACGTTTCGGGTAGCTTTCCACAAGCTTCCCACAATACATTGGGTGAATTTTGGCCCATTCCTCCTGACAGACCTGGTGTAACTGAGTCAGGTTTGTAGGCCTCCTTGATTGCACACGCTTTTTCAGTTCTGCCCACAAATTTTCTATGGGGTTGAGGTCAGGGCTTTGTGACAGCCACTCCAATACCTTGACTTTGTTGTCCTTAAGCCATTGTGCCACATCTTTGGAAGTATGCTTGGTGTCATTGTCCATTTGGAAGACCCATTTGCGACCAAGCTTTAACATCCTGATGTCTTGAGATGTTGCTTCAATATATCCACATAATATTCCTCCCTCATGATGCCATCTATTTTGTGAAGTGCACCAGTCCCTCCTGCAGCAAAGCACCCCCACAACATGATGCTGCCACCCCCGTGCTTCACGGTCGGGATGGTGTTATTCGGCTTGCAAGACTCCCCGTTTTTCCTCCAAACATAACGATGGTCATTATGGCCAAACAGTTCTATTTTGATTCATCAGACATTTCTCAAAAAAGTACCATCTTTGTCCTCATGTGCAGTTGCAAACCGTAGTCTGGCTTTTTTATGGCGGGTTTGGAGCAGTGGCTTCGTCCTTGCTGAGCAGCCTTTCAGGTTATGCCGAAATAGGACTCGTTTTTACTGTGGATATAGATACTTTTGTACCTGATTCCTCCAGCATCTTCACAAGGTCCTTTGATTTGCACTTTTCGCACCAAAGTGCGTTCATCTCGAGGAGACAGAACACATCTCCTTCCTGAGCGGCTGTGTGGTCCCATGGTGTTTATACTTGAGTTCTATTGTTTGTACAGATGAACTTGGTATTGATTCCAAGGATGAACCAGACTTTTGGAGGTCTCCAATTTTTGTGGAGGTCTTGGCTGATTTCTTTTGATTTTCCCATGATGTCAAGCAAAGAGGCACTGAGTTTGAAGGTAGGCCTTGAAATACATCCACAGGTACACCTACAATTGACTCAAATGATGTCAAGCTTCTAGAAGCTTCTAAAGCCAAGACATCATTTTTTGGAATTGTCCAAGCTGTTTAAAGGCACAGTCAACTTAGTGAATGTAAACTTCTGACCCACTGGAATTGTGATACAGTGAATTATAAGTGAAATAATCTGTCTGTAAACAATTGTTGGAAAAACGACTTGTGTCATGCACAAAGTAGATGTCCTAACTGACTTGCCAAAACTATAGTTTGTTAACAAGAAATTTGTGGAGTGGTTGAAAAATGAGTTTAAATGACTCCAACCTAAGTGTATGTAAACTTCTGACTTCAACTGTAAGTATTCAGACCCTTTATCTCAGTACTTTGTTGAATCCTCTTTGATAGCGATTACAGGCTCGAGTCCTCATGGGTATGATGCTACAAGCTTGGCACACCTGTATTTGGGGAGTTTCTCCCATTCTTCTCTGCAGATCCTCTCAAGCTCTGTCAGGTTGGACAGGGAGCGTTGCTGCACAGCTTCTTTCAGGTCTCTCTAGACAGTTTTTAATACCCTTCCCCAGATATGTGCCTCGACACAATCCTGTCTCGGAGCTCTACGGACAATTCCTTTGACCTCATTGCTTTGTTTTTGCTCTAACATGTACCGTCAACAGTGGGATGTTATATAGACAGGTGTGTGCCTTTCCAAGTCATGTCCAATCAATTACATTTACCACAGGTGGACTCAAATCAAGTTGTAGAAACATCTCAAGGATGATCAATGGAAACAGGATGCTCCTGATCTCAATTTCGAGTCTCATAGCGAAAGGTCTGAATATTTATGTAAATATGGTATTTCTGTTTTTTATTGTTACTACATTTGCAAAAAATTCAAAAACCTGTTTTCAATTTGTCATTATGGGGCATTGTGTGTAGATTGCTAAAGGAATTGTTTTATTTAATACATTTTAGAATAAGGCCATAACGCAACAAAATGTGGAGAAAGTCAAGGGTTCTGAATGCTTTCTGAAGGCCCTGTATGAAGAGTTTATCACTGTATCAACAAACATTTTCCACAAAACATTTGTTTTTTTTCTCATCAGAAATGATTGCTTCCATATGTGTGTAAAATATGACTTATCTCAGATTTTGAATTCATAGATTTTTTAATTTTATTTTTATTTTAGCAAAACACTATATGTCCATTGTTTAGCTGGAATGGAATGTTCTTATCCTGTGATATGGGGTTGTCTCGCATAGATAACTTAAGTTGAATGCACTTACTGTGAGTCGCTCTGGATAAGAGCTTCTGCTAAATGACTTACATTCAGATCTAATGTTACTGTATTTTTTTGTACGTTTTTTTATATTGATGTCACAGTTGACACCAATATTTATTTATAAAACATTTACTTATTTGTTACATTTGACTGTGTAAAACCTAGCAGTACTACTTATTTCTCTGAGAGTGAGGCGGATATATAGCGTTTTCCCCAAAAAATATGATTATTTGTCTCTCTGAAATGAAACCATCAAGTGATAGATTTGAAACAAAAATGTGTCTGTCATTGAACAGCCCCATGCTATGATTAGATAGTGGAAAAAAACACACCAATCTCTTTCATAATTTGTTTAGATGATAAAAGCTAACTCATTAACATTTCTGAAAATGGATACATGGCGTTTTTCAAATTAAACTCTTCATATACTGTATACTCTTCCTCCAGAACAGCCAGAATTCTCCTTTCTAAAAGGTGTCGGAAACGTTCCACAGGGATGTTGGTCCATACTGATACGATGGCATCACGCAGTTGATGTAGATTGGATGGCGGTAAATTCATGCTGCAAACAACCCGTTCCATCTCCCCCCAAATATGCTCTATTGCAGGGGTTCTTAAACTTTTTCAGCCTGGGACCCAAATTAGAAATGTTGTGTTTTCCTGGGACCCAAGCTTGGGAAAATAACTAAACATAAATATTGGTCAATTTCATTGCCCTTATGCCTAAAAAAATGCAATATAGACAAAAACAAATAACAATGGAATAAAATATAAATAAAATATAAATATAAATTAATGTTTCCCCCCCATTAAAAGCACTCTTACATATCTGTCTAGGTTGGAACTGTTGCTGTTAAAATACAATAAATCATTTTCATTCTGAACTGGAATAAACAGATCGATCACACAGACGTAGACCATAGAACACACACACACACACACAGTCCTAATGAGAGGTGTGTGGCTGGTTGAAGTTTTCAACAAGCAGGTCTATTCTGGGCTCCATTTTGACAGTACAACACTGATGTCATACTCAGCAATGAGACTGTTTCTATACTTGTTTTTAAGTATGTCAGAGTTGAGACCCCTGACTTGCATAGGTACATGGTGCCAAAATGGATCAGAACATCTACTGCTTTCTCAGTCAGACAGGAGACCACTTCCTGCTGTAGATGAGCAACCCAGAACTGTGTGAGTGTTGGCCTCAAATAGCATCTTGCTTCAATCAGTTTATTCCAGTTCAGAATGCTAATTATTACTTGTACTTTAAGACTAGTTTTCAACAATCATTTCTGCAGTAAGATGTACAGTAGGCCTGATCATTTTTCATCTTCATCTGTACTGTTTACTAAGGGTTGCACCATCAGTAGCTAGCTAGCTTGTTTAGCAAATTTTAGTTATTAGCTGTGTACAAGGCCAGGGGGTTGTTTGAAAGATAAACTCACATCTACCTCACATCTACTACTATGTGAGATAGTACTCCCTTATTTCTGCTGATCATCACCTGTTATAAAATGACAACAATACCTTGCTCGCTTACTTACTTTTCCACTGTCAAGGCACTGTTTCCTGTTGCACTCTGCCCTGTTCTGAATGGACTCCCTGGGTTTACCATCATGCTGTGGATGTTTGGTCAGGATGTATCGTTTCATACATTTTTTTCATTTTGATAGACTCATTACTAACGTTAAGCACTTCCCTGCGCAAACACATTGTGGGTGATCCTCGTTATTTCTCAAAGTTTGTATGAAAGAGAGAGAAACTTATCCCTGTATTTGTGTTCCATGACAATTGAGCTCAGTCAGAACTTGTGGCTAGCATGAGTTCATTTGATGACATCGGTGAATGATGGCGAGTGGGAATGACAAGTCATTGGCTGACAGGGCATCATCTGCTGCTGAACGACAGCGCTGCAGCGTATGTCGTGGAGTGATCTCCAAGAAAACTGCGGTGAACCGCAAAGTGATCCGGTGAACCGCGAAGCACACAGGCATCTCCCTCCCCCACTTGCGCAGCTGCTAAGCAGAGACCGCTGCTTAACAGACACCGCTGCTAAACGGAGACCGCTGCTTAACGGAGACCGCTGCTAAGCAGAGACCGCTGCTAAACAGAGACCGCTGCTAAGCAGAGACAGCTGCTAAACAGAGACCGCTGCTTAACAGAGACCGCTGCTTAACGGAGACCGCTGCTAAACAGAGACCGCTGCTTAACAGAGACCGCTGCTTAACAGAGACAGCTGCTAAACAGAGACCGCTGCTAAACAGAGACCGCTGCTTAACAGAGACCGCTGCTTAGCAGAGACCGCTGCTTAACAGAGACCGCTGCTTAACAGAGACCGCTGCTAAACAGAGACCGCTGCTTAACAGAGACCGCTGCTTAACGGAGACCGCTGCTAAACAGAGACCGCTGCTAAACAGAGACCGCTGCTAAACAGAGACCGCTGCTTAACAGAGACCGCTGCTTAACAGAGACCGCTGCTTAACAGAGACCGCTGCTTAACAGAGACCGCTGCTAAACAGAGACCGCTGCTTAACAGAGACCGCTGCTTAACAGAGACCGCTGCTAAACAGAGACCGCTGCTAAACAGAGACCGGTGCTTAACAGAGACCGCTGCTTAGCAGAGACCGCTGCTAAGCAGAGACCGCACTGAACAGAGAGGTCAAATGCAATTGGCCAAATCAATTCCAGTAAGTAATGAAATAAATATAAATTTACTCTGGCACGTTGCGACCAACCATTACCAGATCAGCGACCCACTGTGGGTCGGGACCCACACTTTAACTTCTTGGTGCACCCATCCCGTTAGTGGGATCATTTTAGTCATCATCTGCTGAATTGCAGAGCGCCAAATTCAAATTAAATTACTAAAAATATTTAATTTTCATGAAATCACAAGTGCAATATAGCAAAACACAGCTTAGCTTGTTGTTAATCCACAAGGCGTGTAAGATATTAAAAAAAAAAGCTTTACAGCAAAAGCTATCCAAGCGTTTATGTTAGGACATCTCTCTCAACAGACAAAACATTACAAACAGCTAGCAGCAAAGTAGATTGGTCACGAAAGTCAGAAAAGCAATAAAATGAATCGCTTACCTTTGATGATCTTCGGATGTTTGCACTCACGATACTCCCAGTTACACATGAAATGTTCCTTTTGTTCGATAAAGATTATCTTTATATCCAAAATTCCTCCATTGGGTTGGCGCGTTTTGTTCAGAAATCCACAGGTTCGAGCAGTCACGACGGGGCAGACGAAAATCCCAAATAGTATCCGTAAAGTTCGTAGAAACATGTCAAACGTTTTTTATAATCAATTCTCAGGTTGTTTTTACAATAAATAATCAATAATAATTCAACCGGACTGTAGCTTTTTCAATAGGAGAGAGAGAGAGAAAATGTCTGCTCCATGCTGTTGCGCATGCAAAACTCTGCTGGCACCCAGCCATCCACTGATGCGATGTGATATTTCTCGCTCATTTTTCAGAATAAAAGCTTGAAACTATGTCTAAAGACTGTTCACACCATGTGGAAGCCATAGGACTCTGGTTGATCCCTTTAAATGGAGGGAAGGCATGCATTGGAACAGAGAGGTTTCAGGAAAAACAGCACTTCCTGGTTGGATTTTCCTCAGGTTGTTGCCTACAATATCAGTTCTGTTATACTCACAGACAATATTTGGACAGTTTTGGAAACTTTAGAGTGTTTTCTATCCTAATCTGACAATGATATGCATATTCTAGATTCTGTGCCTGAGAAATAGGCAGTTTCATTTGGGTACTTTTTTTCATCCAAACATTAAAATACTGCCCCCTACACTCAAGAGGTTAAGAAGGCTGCTCTATTGGGTTGAGGTCTGGGGACTGCGCAGGCCACTCCACTCAAGTAAACTGAACTCGCTGTCATGTACCAAGCAATGTTTTTCAACACCTCAGTTGTCCGCTGTTGGTAATCGCATGCCTATTGGAGCTGCTTCGTCTTGTTTTTAGCTGATAGGAGTGGAACCTGGTGTGATCATCTGCTGCAAGGATTGACGAGTTGTGCATTACTGTTGTACTTAGCCGCTATTTGTCTGTTTTTGGCTCGCCTGATAGCTTGCACGATCCTTGCCATTCTCCTTCGACTTCTCTCATCAACAAACTATGTTTGCCCACAGAACTGCCACTGACTGGATGTTTCTTGTCTGTCACACCATTCTCAGTAAACCCTAGACACTGTCATGTGTGAAAAGCCGAGGAGGGCGGCTGTTTCTGAGCATGCCTGGCACCAACAGTCATAACCACGCTCAAAGTCACTTAGGTCCCTTGTTTTGCCCATTCTAACTTTCAATCGAACAGTAACTGAATGCCTCGATGCCTGTCTGCCTGCTTTATATACCAAGCCACGGCCACATGACTCACTGTCTGCAGGAGCGAACCATTTTCATGAACGGGGTGGTGTACCTAATAAACTGTCTAGAAAAGAAAGAGGAAAAGTGCAGTGTAGTAGTGATACCTGAAGAAGGACAGTAGTTCATCACTACCTCAACTGTCAAACATGAACGTAGAGGTAGGCCTATCCCTAACCTAGCCACATACGACATAAGGCATGCACAGTACAGTATGCATGCCCAACCTAAAACAGTATCAATTCTACTCCAAATATGAATTACATGCATTTCAAACACCAACCTCACATTGATATAAATGAATACTCAAAAAGGCATATTTCCACATTGGCACATTTACCATGCCCCTAAGTCATTTAGACGGAGTAACCTCTATGCATGAGTGCCGTGACTCAAGTTCTCCAGCACAGCACAACACCGCCCTGCTAAAACCTTACAGTAAGCAGCCACTTGTGTAGGAGCGGAGCACCAGCACACCATTAAAAGGTCCTGACTCACCTTGTTTTAAGTGCAAGGTCTAATTGCCACCATCTTTTGCAGCAGCTGACATTTGCGTAAATCTGCAGGGACTGTCATTAATGCCAGCGAAGGAAGCATTGCTCTTGCTCTCTCACAGCCACCGTAGAGTTAATACTAAAGTGCACCGAGCACATGAGAGGACAATAGAGAGGGGGAAATGCTGCTGAACAATATCAGCCCCTATGACTTACAAACCTTCCATTTGACTTGTAAAATGGTGTCGTTTTTCATTGTGGGGTCGATGCATTTTGAATTAAAGAGGACTTTTGTCTCGATTGAGTCACAAGAGTCTAAATTGTAGGGTGATGTTGCAAGTAAAGCTAATAGTGAACCAACCTTGCAGTGTCTTGGTTCAAATATTGATACATTATTGCGAGTGGATGTTAATTGCTCTAATATGTCCGGGAGGTATTACTTATTGTTACCAAATAAGGATGACTTAATACATCAAATTCAACTCACATAGGCTAGACGTACGCTAAGGGCCACTTACAAGACAACCTATTAAGCCAATAGAATCCGTGTGATAGGATGACCATACTATCACACCAATATCAGAAGCAGAACAGTTTTTGACCTCAGTGCTCCCCTGAAGGTCCATAAGGTAGAGCTGACTATCATAGCATTTTGGTGAGTTATATTTATGCACAATTTAACATGGATTGTTGTAAAAGCCTTTGGAAATGAGATACAAAGTTCAAAACAATGAGACGTTTAAAGTGTCACTGTGCTGCTACGCTCTCAATTGACTATAGGTAAGCAGAGAAAGAGAAGCGCACATAGACAGAGAGAGAGAGAGCATAAGATTGACCATATTTTCAATATTTTCTAAGCATGGCACGCCTACTGAAGTACTTCAGGCTTGTACAGCCAAGCTGATTAACCAGAGTGTATTTTAAGAAGGCTGCAGTAAATATGTTGATGATTTAGCTGGTGGGATGCACAAAACAATCTTCCCCTCCTGTCCTCCTGGCATCCAGGCTCAGGTCTGGTGCTGGTGTTCTATAAGCACACCATGGGCCCCCGGCATTTACCCACAGTGCACCTCGCCCTTGCTCTCCTCCCTCGGGCACAGCTGACCACATACACGTCAGGACTGGCAGGCTGTCTAGCAGAACGCAAACACATGCACACTGTCCCCTTTCTCTGCATACCACACGTAGCCAAACAGCCCTGTTCAGAGAAAACCAGGAGTACTAGCTGACTTCTATACTCACTCTCTCCACCTTAAGCTAAAAGCCCAACCTCTGGGATCTTTGAGGGTTTCGGGATGTAGCTGATGTAAATAATATCAGCTAAAGGATGCTCGGCTTAGTTGTTCTGAATTAACATTTAGTAAGATAGTATCTCTGGCTTCAAAAGTGCAGCACGGTCTCTGTGAAATCCTGCAGATGTGCTTTAGCTAGAAGTGCTGAGTTTCTGACCTGACGGCATTGTAAAAGTCACAGGCGCGAGGGCTATAGAACAAAGCCATTTTGTCATAACGTCAGCGAATTCAATAATTAATGGGCCATATCGTATCGCAGCTCTCTATCCGTACCCCCACAGTTCCCCAGACCTAGAGTTCAGCAGCATATTGTACTCTTGCGGTGGTCCAACATTGCCTTATCATTCGAGACGTTCGGTCACATCCCAACATTGATTTTCTCACGATGACAAACTAGGGGCCATGCAGTTCACGACCCTCCTTCCCAAGTTCAAGGGGCCTGTTTTAAATCCTCTATACCACAGGGAAAGACACCTTCTATAAACGATGGGAAGTATAAACACCCGAAGTCAATAGAAGAAGGAAAATACCAGGGGTTGGAACCGGTTCAGGTAACAGAACCGGGAACTATGGTGATCTCTAGTGTTTCGGAACAGAACCATTATTTTAAATGCATGGGAACTGATTAATGATGTACTTTAACGTTCTGAGCATTTTCTTCCAGTCCCATAGAAAACGCCATCAAACCGCCTATGCAAAGCACTCACTCCGTCACTTCTCCTTCCAGTGTCTGCCTGACAACCTTTTCTAGGCTCGTGAAGGACACTATTTCTCACGTTTCACATTGGATTTATTAACTACACTAAGGTAATACGTGTTTTGAATTCTGGTGCCCCTGCACACATGAGCATGTTAGCTAGCTCTGGTCCAGAGCATTACACAATGAGTATACGAAACATAAAGAACACCTGCTCTTTCAATGACATAAACTGACCAGGTGATCCCTTATTGATGTTAAATCCACTTCAATCAGTGTAGGTGAAGGGGAGGAGACAGGTTAAAGAAGGATTTTTAAGCCTTCGAGACAATTGAGACATGGATTGTGTATGTGTGCTATTCAGAGGGTGAATAGGCAAGACAAAATATTTAAAAGCCTTTGAACGGGGTATAGTAGTAGGTGGCAGGTGCACCGGTTTGAGTGTGTCAAGAACTGCCACGCTGCTGGGTTTTTCACGCTCAACAGTTCCCTGTGTGTATTAAGAATGTTCCACCACCCAATGGACATCCAGCCAACTTGACACAACTGCGGGAAGCATTGGAGTCAACATGGGCCAGCATCCCTGTGGAACGCTTTCAGCCCCTTCTAGAGTCCGTGCCCCGACGAATTGAGGCCAAAAGGGGGTGCAGCTCAATATTAGGAAGGTGTTCCTGTTTTGTACACTCTGTGTACTGTATATTATGTAGTATATGTAAAGACATGAATATTATCACTTGTGTGTGTGGGCGGCAGGGGGGTGGGGAGCCACTCAATATTGGGAAGGTATTCCCAATGTTTGGTATGCTCAGTGTACATCATATACAGTAATTATGTAATTCAGCGAAGTAATGTTAACCTTACTGCTAATATCCTAGACACATTATAATGCAGGTCATATCGTGATGCAGATCTGTTCACAGTTCCCACCATTAGTTCTCCATATGTGTCCGAAGCCTTCAACGGAAAAGAGGAACCAGAGTCCCAGACAAACAGGGAGCCTACCATTTGAACAGCTGTGAAATGGTGGTTATTTACCAGCCAGGGGGAACAATGACAGTGTCCGAGGGCACGGAGGCAGACAGGCCTGTCCCAACACAGCTGGCACCAGGAGCAGCAGAGGTGAGTTGGGGAAACAGGGTGTCCATTTTGATTCATGTTGGAGTGGAGTGGAGCGTGGGAGACTGGGAGGATGGCCATGACATGCACTGTACGACAGCAGTAGGACACACGGGGCAATGGAGTCCACTCTCGAACCCCGCTGTCACAACAGTGTGCGAGAACTGTATATTTTTTTGTCGTCAATGGGAAATGTGGGACTATGTCAAATTGTTGGCGTCTGTGCAAAATCGTGTACATTTAAGCAGACACAGACGGTTTTGTATTGTACCTGCTAAACACATAGGCTTTATAGATCTCAGATAGAATGTGTAAAGCCTCTCAAAATGATCATATACACGCCA
The DNA here is from genome assembly GCF_018296145.1 of Oncorhynchus tshawytscha. Taxonomy (NCBI): domain Eukaryota; kingdom Metazoa; phylum Chordata; class Actinopteri; order Salmoniformes; family Salmonidae; genus Oncorhynchus; species Oncorhynchus tshawytscha. Next base: position 39,468,689 of record NC_056436.1, on the reverse strand, counting down.
TAAGACAGGAACGTCTTATGACGCTCAGAAGGCATATCATATAACGTACTGTTTAAAACCTTGCAATTCCTTTAGAGATTGTACTGTTGGTGCTGCAGGTTTCATAGCTGGTTGCGCCTTCCTTTCAGACAGGCCATTCTGGTACACCAAGTAGTTCTATGTCATCAGCCACCAAGCACAATGTGCTGCGTCTCCTCCAGCCAATGACCACAGGGCATAGTAGAGAGAGCTGGATAGAGAACATCGAGGAGGGAAACCACACAGTGTGAAAATGTCAACCTCCACTCCCTCATTTCCTTTGTCGCTGTTGACATTTAGAGCGCGAGACTCGAAGACAAATACCGCCCATCACAACCATCCCGAGACGACGTGAAATGTGGTTCCGCGCTCGTTCGAAATGAGCACAGAGCCATGTTGGAATTTCTCATGGAGATACAACGTAAATAATGCGTGGTTTAGTAGCTACAATTCTTTGCATTGTGTAGGATTGTCTGTTTTTCCAGTGCTTCACCGATATGCTTTTTGTTCGTGCGACCACTGAGTGCCATGTATGTCAAGAGTTTTATACATTTCACATATATTTTGATCATACTTGTATTGTTATGCAGACAGTTCATATAGCCAGAGCTGATAGCTTTGTATAGCGATATCAACAATTCTGCCTAACTACTCCTTTGACTGAGCAACTCTCCCACTCATCAATGCTAAAGACTGACTCCACTCTCAGCTCGCCTCAAACCTCCACTGAATGCTTCCTCCAGAAGACCATACTCCTCCTCTTCCACCCTCCTCCACCCATCCCTTCTTCCCAGGTGGCTGTGGGGCCCGGGCTGTCTGAAATGTGATAGGCTTAATCCCATTTAGCCTAATTGCTTCTGCGGGAGAGCGGCCCTGTGTCCCATCACATGCCCACCCTCCCCGAACACTACACACACACACAATGTATGCGCACACCAACACACTCAGACACATGGACTCGCACACACACCTACCCCCAGTCGAGCTCAGTCGAGATTCCGAGCATCTAGACAGAATTACTACTGCGCAGACAAGGAGTCAGACAGCCATGTAGAGAGAAGCGTGGAGGAGTCAGACAGCCATGTAAAGAGAAGCACGGAGGAGTCAGACAGCCATGTAGAGAGAAGCGTGGAGGAGTCAGACAGCCATGTAAAGAGAAGCACGGAGGAGTCAGACAGCCATGTAGAGAGAAGCACGGAGGAGTCAGACAGCCATGTAGAGAGAAGCGTGGAGGAGTCAGACAGCCATGTAGAGAGAAGCACAGAGGAGTCAGACAGCCATGTAGATAGAAGCGTGGAGGAGTCAGACAGCCATGTAGAGAGAAGCGTGGAGGAGTCAGACAGCCATGCAGAGAGAAGCATGGAGGAGTCAGACAGCCATGTAGAGAGAAGCATGGAGGAGTCAGACAGCCATGTAGATAGAAGCATGGAGGAGTCAGACAGCCATGTAGATAGAAGCACGGAGGAGTCAGACAGCCATGCAGAGAGAAGCGTGGAGGAGTCAGACAGCCATGTAGAGAGAAAAGTGGAAGAGTCAGACAGCCATGTAGAGAGAAGCACCGAGGAGTCAGACAGCCATGTAGAGAGAAGCACGGAGGAGTCAGACGGCCATGTAGAGAGAAGCGTGGAGGAGTCAGAAGGCCATGTAGAGAGAAGAATGGAGGAGTCAGACAGCCATGTAGAGAGAAGCGTGGAGGAGTCAGACAGCCATGTAGAGAGAAGCACGGAGGACTCAGACAGCCATGTAGAGAGAAGCGTGGAGGAGTCAGACAGCCATGTAGAGAGAAGCATGGAGGAGTCAGACAGCCATGTAGATAGAACCGTGGAGGAGTCAGACAGCCATGTAGAGAGAAGCGTGGAGGAGTCAGACAGCCATGCAGAGAGAAGCGTGGAGGAGTCAGACAGCCATGTAGAGAGAAGCACGGAGGAGTCAGACAGCCATGTAGATAGAAGCATGGAGGAGTCAGACAGCCATGTAGAGAGAAGCACGGAGGAGTCAGACAGCCATGTAGAGAGAAAAGTGGAAGAGTCAGACAGCCATGTAGAGAGAAGCACGGAGGAGTCAGACAGCCATGTAGATAGAAGCATGGAGGAGTCAGACAGCCATGTAGATAGAAGCGTGGAGGAGTCAGACAGACATGTAGAGAGAAGCGTGGAGGAGTCAGACAGCCATGTAGATAGAAGCGTGGAGGAGTCAGACAGCCATGAAGAGAGAAGCGTGGAGGAGTCAGACAGCCAAGTAGAGAGAAGCACGGAGGAGTCTGACAGCCATGTAGAGAGAAGCGTGGAGGAGTCAGACAGCCATGTAGAGAGAAGCGTGGAGGAGTCAGACAGCCATGCAGAGAGAAGCGTGGAGGAGTCAGACAGCCATGTAGAGAGAAAAGTGGAGGAGTCAGACAGCAATGTAGAGAGAAGCACAGAGGAGTCAGACAGCCATGTAGATAGAAGCATGGAGGAGTCAGACAGACATGTAGAGAGAAGCGTGGAGGAGTCAGACAGCCATGTTGGAGAGAAGCGTGGAGGAGTCAGACAGCCATGTTGGAGAGAAGCGTGGAGGAGTCAGACAGCTATGTGGAGAGAAGCGTGGAGGAGTCAGACAGCCATGTGAGAGAAGCGTGGAGGAGTTAGACAGCCATGTTGGAGAGAAGCGTGGAGGAGTCAGACAGCCATGTTGGAGAGAAGCGTGGAGGAGTCAGACAGCTATGTGGAGAGAAGCGTGGAGGAGTCAGACAGCCATGTGGAGAGAAGCGTGGAGGAGTCAGACAGCCATGTAGAAGAAGGATGGAGGAGTCAAACAGCCATGTAGAGAGAAGGATGGAGGAGTCAGACAACCATGTAGAGAGAAGCACGGAGGAGTCAGACAGCCATGTAGAGAGAAGCGTGGAGGAGTCAGACAGCCATGCAGAGAGAAAAGTGAAGGAGTCAGACAGCCATGTAGAGAGAAAAGTGGAGGAGTCAGACAGCCATGTAGAGAGAACCACGGAGGAGTCAGACAGCCATGTAGATAGAAAGATGGAGGAGTCAGACAGACATGTAGAGAGAAGCGTGGAGGAGTCAAACAGCCGTGCAGAGAGAAGCACGGAGGAGTCAGACAGCCATGTAGATAGAAGCATGGAGGAGTCAGACAGACATGTTGGAGAGAAGCTTGGAGGAGTCAGACAGCCATGTTGGAGAGAAGCGTGGAGGAGTCAGACAGCCATGTTGGAGAGAAGCGTGGAGGAGTCAGACAGCTATGTGGAGAGAAGCGTGGAGGAGTCAGACAGCCATGTGGAGAAGCGGGGAGGAGTCAGACAGCCATGTAGAAGAAGGATGGAGGAGTCAGACAGCCATGTAGAGAGAAGAATGGAGGAGTCAGACAGCCATGTAGAGAGAAGCACGGAGGAGTCAGACAGCCATGTAGATAGAAGCATGGAGGAGTCAGACAGCCATGCAGAGAGAAGCGTGGAGGAGTCAGACAGCCATGTAGAGAGAAAAGTGGAGGAGTCAGACAGCCATGTAGAGAGAACCACGGAGGAGTCAGACAGCCATGTAGATAGAAGCATGGAGGAGTCAGACAGACATGTAGAGAGAAGCGTGGAGGAGTCAAACAGCCGTGCAGAGAGAAGCATGGAGGAGTCAGACAGCCATGTTGGAGAGAAGCGTGGAGGAGTCAGACAGCCATGTGGAGAGAAGCGTGGAGGAGTCAGACAGCCATGTAGAAGAAGGATGGAGGAGTCAGACAGCCATGTAGAGAGAAGGATGGAGGAGTCAGACAGCCATGTAGAGGGAAGCGTGGAGGAGTCAGACAGACATGTAGAGAGAAGCCCGGAGGAGTCAGACAGCCATGTAGAGAGAAGCACGGAGGAGTCAGATGGCTATGTAGAGAGAAGCGTGGAGGAGTCAGACAGCCATGTAGAGAGAAGCGTGGAGGAGTCAGACAGCCATGCAGAGAGAAGCATGGAAGAGTCAGACAGCCATGTAGAGAGAAGCACGGAGGAGTCAGACAGCCATGTAGAGAGAAAAGTGGAAGAGTCAGACAGCCATGTAGAGAGAAGCACCGAGGAGTCAGACAGCCATGTAGAGAGAAGCACGGAGGAGTCAGACGGCCATGTAGAGAGAAGCGTTGAGGAGTCAGACAGCCATGTAGATAGAAGCATGGAGGAGTCAGACAGCCATGTAGAGAGAAGCACGGAGGAGTCAGACAGCCATGCAGAGAGAAGCGTGGAGGAGTCAGACAGCCATGTAGAGAGAAAAGTGGAAGAGTCAGACAGCCATGTAGAGAGAAGCACCGAGGAGTCAGACAGCCATGTAGAGAGAAGCACGGAGGAGTCAGACGGCCATGTAGAGAGAAGCGTGGAGGAGTCAGAAGGCCATGTAGAGAGAAGAATGGAGGAGTCAGACAGCCATGTAGAGAGAAGCATGGAGGAGTCAGACAGCCATGTAGAGAGAAGCACGGAGGAGTCAGACAGCAATGTAGAGAGAAGCGTGGAGGAGTCAGACAGCCATGTAGAGAGAAGCATGGAGGAGTCAGACAGCCATGTAGATAGAACCGTGGAGGAGTCAGACAGCCATGTAGAGAGAAGCGTGGAGGAGTCAGACAGCCATGCAGAGAGAAGCGTGGAGGAGTCAGACAGTCATGTAGAGAGAAGCACGGAGGAGTCAGACAGCCATGTAGATAGAAGCATGGAGGAGTCAGACAGCCATGTAGAGAGAAGCACGGAGGAGTCAGACAGCCGTGCAGAGAGAAGCGTGGAGGAGTCAGACAGCCATGTAGAGAGAAAAGTGGAAGACTCAGACAGCCATGTAGAGAGAAGCACGGAGGAGTCAGACAGCCATGTAGATAGAAGCGTGGAGGAGTCAGACAGCCATGAAGAGAGAAGCGTGGAGGAGTCAGACAGCAGGGTAGAGAGAAGCACGGAGGAGTCTGACAGCCATGTAGAGAGAAGCACGGAGGAGTCAGACAGCCATGTAGAGAGAGAGAGGAAGACGTGGAGGAGTCAGACAGCCATGCAGAGAGAAGCGTGGAGGAGTCAGACAGCCATGTAGAGAGAAAAGTTGAGGAGTCAGACAGCCATGTAGAGAGAAAAGTGGAGGAGTCAGACAGCCATGTAGAGAGAACCACGGAGGAGTCAGACAGCCATGTAGATAGAAGCATGGAGGAGTCAGACAGACATGTAGAGAGAAGCGTGGAGGAGTCAGACAGCCATGCAGAGAGAAGCGTGGAGGAGTCAGACAGCCATGTAGAGAGAAAAGTGGAGGAGTCAGACAGCCATGTAGAGAGAACCACGGAGGAGTCAGACAGCCATGTAGATAGAAAGATGGAGGAGTCAGACAGACATGTAGAGAGAAGCGTGGAGGAGTCAAACAGCCGTGCAGAGAGAAGCACGGAGGAGTCAGACAGCCATGTAGATAGAAGCATGGAGGAGTCAGACAGCCATGTTGGAGAGAAGCGTGGAGGAGTCAGACAGCCATGTTGGAGAGAAGCGTGGAGGAGTCAGACAGCCATGTTGGAGAGAAGCGTGGAGGAGTCAGACAGCTATGTGGAGAGAAGCGTGGAGGAGTCAGACAGCCATGTGGAGAGAAGCGGGGAGGAGTCAGACAGCCATGTAGAAGATGGATGGAGGAGTCAGACAGCCATGTAGAGAGAAGCACGGAGGAGTCAGACAGCCATGAAGAGAGAAGCACGGAGGAGTCAGACAGCCATGTAGAGAGAAGCGTGGAGGAGTCAGACAGCCATGCAGAGAGAAGCGTGGAGGAGTCAGACAGCCATGTAGAGAGAAAAGTGGAGGAGTCAGACAGCCATGTAGAGAGAAAAGTGGAGGAGTCAGACAGCCATGTAGAGAGAACCACGGAGGAGTCAGACAGCCATGTAGAGAGAAGCGTGGAGGAGTCAAACAGCCGTGCAGAGAGAAGCGTGGAGGAGTCAGACAGCCATGCAGAGAGAAGCGTGGAGGAGTCAGACAGCCATGTAGAGAGACAAGTGGAGGAGTCAGACAGCCATGTAGAGAGAACCACGGAGGAGTCAGACAGCCATGTAGATAGAAGCATGGAGGAGTCAGACAGACATGTAGAGAGAAGCGTGGAGGAGTCAAACAGCCGTGCAGAGAGAAGCATGGAGGAGTCAGACAGCCATGTTGGAGAGAAGCGTGGAGGAGTCAGACAGCCATGTGGAGAGAAGCGTGGAGGAGTCAGACAGCCATGTAGAAGAAGGTTGGAGGAGTCAGACAGCCATGTAGAGAGAAGGATGGAGGAGTCAGACAGCCATGTAGAGGGAAGTGTGGAGGAGTCAGACGGACATGTAGAGAGAAGCCCGGAGGAGTCAGACAGCCATGTAGAGAGAAGCACGGAGGAGTCAGATGGCTATGTAGAGAGAAGCGTGGAGGAGTCAGACAGCCATGTAGAGAGAAGCGTGGAGGAGTCAGACAGCCATGCAGAGAGAAACATGGAGGAGTCAGACAGCCATGTAGAGAGAAGCACGGAGGAGTCAGACAGCCATGTAGATAGAAGCATGGAGGAGTCAGACAGCCATGTAGAGAGAAGCACGGAGGAGTCAGACAGCCGTGCAGAGAGAAGCGTGGAGGAGTCAGACAGCCATGTAGAGAGAAAAGTGGAAGAGTCAGACAGCCATGTAGAGAGAAGCACCGAGGAGTCAGACAGCCATGTAGAGAGAAGCACGGAGGAGTCAGACGGCCATGTAGAGAGAAGCGTTGAGGAGTCAGACGGCCATGTAGAGAGAAGAATGGAGGAGTCAGACAGCCATGTAGAGAGAAGCATGGAGGAGTCAGACAGCCATGTAGAGAGAAGCGTGGAGGAGTCAGACAGCCATTTAGAGAGAAGCACGGAGGAGTCAGACAGCCGTGCAGAGAGAAGCGTGGAGGAGTCAGACAGCCATGTAGAGAGAACCACGGAGGAGTCAGACAGCCATGTAGATAGAAAGATGGAGGAGTCAGACAGCCATGTAGAGAGAAGCCTGGAGGAGTCAGACAGCCATGCAGAGAGAAGCGTGGAGGAGTCAGACAGCCACGTAGAGAGAAAAGTGGAGGAGTCAGACAGCCATGTAGAGAGAACCACGGAGGAGTCAGACAGCCATGTAGATAGAAAGATGGAGGAGTCAGACAGACATGTAGAGAGAAGCGTGGAGGAGTCAAACAGCCATGCAGAGAGAAGCATGGAGGAGTCAGACAGCCATGTTGAGAGAAGCGTGGAGGAGTCAGACAGCCATGTGGAGAGAAGCGTGGAGGAGTCAGACAGCCATGTAGAAGAAGGATGGAGGAGTGGAGGAGTCAGACAGCCATGTAGAGAGAAGGATGGAGGAGTCAGACAGCCATGTAGAGGGAAGCGTGGAGGAGTCAGACGGACATGTAGAGAGAAGCCCGGAGGAGTCAGACAGCCATGTAGAGAGAAGCACGGAGGAGTCAGACGGCCATGTAGAGAGAAGCGTGGAGGAGTCAGACAGCCATGCAGAGAGAAGCATGGAGGAGTCAGACAGCCATGTAGAGAGAAGCACGGAGGAGTCAGACAGCCATGTAGATAGAAGCATGGAGGAGTCAGACAGCCATGTAGAGAGAAGCACGGAGGAGTCAGACAGCCATGCAGAGAGAAGCGTGGAGGAGTCAGACAGCCATGTAGAGAGAAAAGTGGAAGAGTCAGACAGCCATGTAGAGAGAAGCACCGAGGAGTCAGACAGCCATGTAGAGAGAAGCACGGAGGAGTCAGACGGCCATGTAGAGAGAAGCGTGGAGGAGTCAGAAGGCCATGTAGAGAGAAGAATGGAGGAGTCAGACAGCCATGTAGAGAGAAGCATGGAGGAGTCAGACAGCCATGTAGAGAGAAGCACGGAGGAGTCAGACAGCAATGTAGAGAGAAGCGTGGAGGAGTCAGACAGCCATGTAGAGAGAAGCATGGAGGAGTCAGACAGCCATGTAGATAGAACCGTGGAGGAGTCAGACAGCCATGTAGAGAGAAGCGTGGAGGAGTCAGACAGCCATGCAGAGAGAAGCGTGGAGGAGTCAGACAGCCATGTAGAGAGAAGCACGGAGGAGTCAGACAGCCATGTAGATAGAAGCATGGAGGAGTCAGACAGCCATGTACAGAGAAGCACGGAGGAGTCAGACAGCCGTGCAGAGAGAAGCGTGGAGGAGTCAGACAGCCATGTAGAGAGAAAAGTGGAAGAGTCAGACAGCCATGTAGAGAGAAGCACGGAGGAGTCAGACAGCCATGTAGATAGAAGCGTGGAGGAGTCAGACAGCCATGAAGAGAGAAGCGTGGAGGAGTCAGACAGCCAAGTAGAGAGAAGCACGGAGGAGTCTGACAGCCATGTAGATAGAAGCGTGGAGGAGTCAGACAGCCATGAAGAGAGAAAAGTGGAGGAGTCAGACAGCAATGTAGAGAGAAGCACAGAGGAGTCAGACAGCCATGTAGATAGAAGCATGGAGGAGTCAGACAGACATGTAGAGAGAAGCGTGGAGGAGTCAGACAGCCGTGCAGAGAGAAGCGTGGAGGAGTCAGACAGCCGTGCAGAGAGAAGCGTGGAGGAGTCAGACAGCCATGTTGGAGAGAAGCGTGGAGGAGTCAGACAGCTATGTGGAGAGAAGCGTGGAGGAGTCAGACAGCCATGTGGAGAGAAGCGTGGAGGAGTCAGACAGCCATGTAGAAGAAGGATGGAGGAGTCAGACAGCCATGTAGAGAGAACCGTGGAGGAGTCAGACAGCCATGTAGAGAGAAGCATGGAGGAGTCAGACAGCCATGCAGAGAGAAGCGTGGAGGAGTCAGACAGCCATGTAGAGAGAAGCACGGAGGAGTCAGACAGCCATGTAGATAGAAAGATGGAGGAGTCAGACAGACATGTAGAGAGAAGCGTGGAGGAGTCAAACAGCCGTGGAGGAGTCAGACAGCCATGCAGAGAGAAGCATGGAGGAGTCAGACAGCCATGTTGGAGAGAAGCGTGGAGGAGTCAGACAGCCATGTGGAGAGAAGCGTGGAGGAGTCAGACAGCCATGTAGAAGAAGGATGGAGGAGTCAGACAGCCATGTAGAGAGAAGGATGGAGGAGTCAGACAGCCATGTAGAGGGAAGCGTGGAGGAGTCAGACGGACATGTAGAGAGAAGCCCGGAGGAGTCAGACAGCCATGTAGAGAGAAGCACGGAGGAGTCAGACGGCCATGTAGAGAGAAGCGTGGAGGAGTCAGACAGCCATGCAGAGAGAAGCATGGAGGAGTCAGACAGCCATGTAGAGAGAAGCACGGAGGAGTCAGACAGCCATGTAGATAGAAGCATGGAGGAGTCAGACAGCCATGTAGAGAGAAGCACGGAGGAGTCAGACAGCCATGCAGAGAGAAGCGTGGAGGAGTCAGACAGCCATGTAGAGAGAAAAGTGGAAGAGTCAGACAGCCATGTAGAGAGAAGCACCGAGGAGTCAGACAGCCATGTAGAGAGAAGCACGGAGGAGTCAGACGGCCATGTAGAGAGAAGCGTGGAGGAGTCAGAAGGCCATGTAGAGAGAAGAATGGAGGAGTCAGACAGCCATGTAGAGAGAAGCATGGAGGAGTCAGACAGCCATGTAGAGAGAAGCACGGAGGAGTCAGACAGCAATGTAGAGAGAAGCGTGGAGGAGTCAGACAGCCATGTAGAGAGAAGCATGGAGGAGTCAGACAGCCATGTAGATAGAACCGTGGAGGAGTCAGACAGCCATGTAGAGAGAAGCGTGGAGGAGTCAGACAGCCATGCAGAGAGAAGCGTGGAGGAGTCAGACAGCCATGTAGAGAGAAGCACGGAGGAGTCAGACAGCCATGTAGATAGAAGCATGGAGGAGTCAGACAGCCATGTAGAGAGAAGCACGGAGGAGTCAGACAGCCGTGCAGAGAGAAGCGTGGAGGAGTCAGACAGCCATGTAGAGAGAAAAGTGGAAGACTCAGACAGCCATGTAGAGAGAAGCACGGAGGAGTCAGACAGCCATGTAGAGAGAAACGTGGAGGAGTCAGACAGCCATGAAGAGAGAAGCGTGGAGGAGTCAGACAGCCAGTAGAGAGAAGCACGGAGGAGTCTGACAGCCATGTAGAGAGAAGCGTGGAGGAGTCAGACAGCCATGTAGAGAGAAAAGTGGAGGAGTCAGACAGCAATGTAGAGAGAAGCACAGAGGAGTCAGACAGCCATGTAGATAGAAGCATGGAGGAGTCAGACAGACATGTAGAGAGAAGCGTGGAGGAGTCAGACAGCCGTGCAGAGAGAAGCGTGGAGGAGTCAGACAGCCATGTTGGAGAGAAGCGTGGAGGAGTCAGACAGCCATGTTGGAGAGAAGCGTGGAGGAGTCAGACAGCTATGTGGAAGATGGAAGCGTGGAGGAGTCAGACAGCCATGTAGAGAGAAGTGTGGAGGAGTCAGACAGCCATGTAGAAGAAGGATGGAGGAGTCAGACAGCCATGTAGATAGAACCGTGGAGGAGTCAGACAGCCATGTAGAGAGAAGCGTGGAGGAGTCAGACAGCCATGCAGAGAGAAGCGTGGAGGAGTCAGACAGCCATGTAGAGAGAAGCACGGAGGAGTCAGACAGCCATGTAGATAGAAGCATGGAGGAGTCAGACAGCCATGTAGAGAGAAGCACGGAGGAGTCAGACAGCCATGCAGAGAGAAGCGTGGAGGAGTCAGACAGCCATGTAGAGAGAAAAGTGGAAGAGTCAGACAGCCATGTAGAGAGAAGCACGGAGGAGTCAGACAGCCATGTAGATAGAAGCGTGGAGGAGTCAGACAGCCATGAAGAGAGAAGCGTGGAGGAGTCAGACAGCCAAGTAGAGAGAAGCACGGAGGAGTCTGACAGCCATGTAGAGAGAAGCGTGGAGGAGTCAGACAGCCATGTAGAGAGAAAAGTGGAGGAGTCAGAAGGCCATGTAGAGAGAAGAATGGAGGAGTCAGACAGTCATGTAGAGAGAAGCATGGAGGAGTCAGACAGCCATGTAGAGAGAAGCACGGAGGAGTCAGACAGCAATGTAGAGAGAAGCATGGAGGAGTCAGACAGCCATGTAGAGAGAAAAGTGGAGGAGTCAGACAGCAATGTAGAGAGAAGCACAGAGGAGTCAGACAGCCATGTAGATAGAAGCATGGAGGAGTCAGACAGACATGTAGAGAGAAGCGTGGAGGAGTCAGACAGCCGTGCAGAGAGAAGCGTGGAGGAGTCAGACAGCCATGTTGGAGAGAAGCGTGGAGGAGTCAGACAGCCATGTTGGAGAGAAGCGTGGAGGAGTCAGACAGCCATGTGGAGAGAAGCGTGGAGGAGTCAGACAGCCATGTGGAGAGAAGCGTGGAGGAGTCAGACAGCCATGTAGAAGAAGGATGGAGGAGTCAGACAGCCATGTAGATAGAACCGTGGAGGAGTCAGACAGCCATGTAGAGAGAAGCGTGGAGGAGTCAGACAGCCATGCAGAGAGAAGCGTGGAGGAGTCAGACAGCCATGTAGAGAGAAAAGTGGAGGAGTCAGACAGCAATGTAGAGAGAAGCACAGAGGAGTCAGACAGCCATGTAGATAGAAGCATGGAGGAGTCAGACAGACATGTAGAGAGAAGCGTGGAGGAGTCAGACAGCCATGTAGAGAGAAGAATGGAGGAGTCAGACAGCCATGTAGAGAGAAGCATGGAGGAGTCAGACAGCCATGTCAGAGAGAAAAGTGGAGGAGTCAGACAGCCATGTAGAGAGAAGCGTGGAGGAGTCAGACAGCCATGTAGATAGAAGCATGGAGGAGTCAGACAGACATGTAGAGAGAAGCGTGGAGGAGTCAGACAGCCATGTGCAGAGAGAAGCGTGGAGGAGTCAGACAGCCATGTTGGAGAGAAGCGTGGAGGAGTCAGACAGCCATGTTGGAGAGAAGCGTGGAGGAGTCAGACAGCCATGTGGAGAGAGTGGAAGCGTGGAGGAGTCAGACAGCCATGTAGAGAGAAGCGTGGAGGAGTCAGACAGCCATGTAGAAGAAGGATGGAGGAGTCAGACAGCCATGTAGATAGAACCGTGGAGGAGTCAGACAGCCATGTAGAGAGAAGCGTGGAGGAGTCAGACAGCCATGCAGAGAGAAGCGTGGAGGAGTCAGACAGCCATGTAGAGAGAAGCAGTGGAGGAGTCAGACAGCCATGTAGATAGAAGCATGGAGGAGTCAGACAGCCATGTAGAGAGAAGCACGGAGGAGTCAGACAGCCATGCAGAGAGAAGCGTGGAGGAGTCAGACAGCCATGTAGAGAGAAAAGTGGAAGAGTCAGACAGCCATGTAGAGAGAAGCACGGAGGAGTCAGACAGCCATGTAGATAGAAGCGTGGAGGAGTCAGACAGCCATGAAGAGAGAAGCGTGGAGGAGTCAGACAGCCAAGTAGAGAGAAGCACGGAGGAGTCTGACAGCCATGTAGAGAGAAGCGTGGAGGAGTCAGACAGCCATGTAGAGAGAAAAGTGGAGGAGTCAGACAGCAATGTAGAGAGAAGCACAGAGGAGTCAGACAGCCATGTAGATAGAAGCATGGAGGAGTCAGACAGACATGTAGAGAGAAGCGTGGAGGAGTCAGACAGCCGTGCAGAGAGAAGCGTGGAGGAGTCAGACAGCCATGTTGGAGAGAAGCGTGGAGGAGTCAGACAGCCATGTTAGAGAGAAGCGTGGAGGAGTCAGACAGCCATGTGGAGAGAAGCGTGGAGGAGTCAGACAGCCATGTAGATAGAAGCGTGGAGGAGTCAGACAGCCATGAAGAGAGAAGCGTGGAGGAGTCAGACAGCCATGTAGAGAGAAGCACGGAGGAGTCAGACAGCCATGTAGAGAGAAGCGTGGAGGAGTCAGACAGCCATGTAGAGAGAAAAGTGGAGGAGTCAGACAGCCAATGTAGAGAGAAGCGTGGAGGAGTCAGACAGCCATGTAGATAGAAGCATGGAGGAGTCAGACAGACATGTAGAGAGAAGCGTGGAGGAGTCAGACAGCCATGCAGAGAGAAGCGTGGAGGAGTCAGACAGCCATGTAGAGAGAAGCGTGGAGGAGTCAGACAGCCATGTAGAGAGAAGCGTGGAGGAGTCAGACAGCCATGTGGAGAGAAGCGTGGAGGAGTCAGACAGCCATGTGGAGAGAAGCGTGGAGGAGTCAGACAGCCATGTAGAAGAAGGATGGAGGAGTCAGACAGCCATGTAGATAGAACCGTGGAGGAGTCAGACAGCCATGTAGAGAGAAGCATGGAGGAGTCAGACAGCCATGCAGAGAGAAGCGTGGAGGAGTCAGACAGCCATGTAGAGAGAAGCACGGAGGAGTCAGACAGCCATGTAGATAGAAAGATGGAGGAGTCAGACAGACATGTAGAGAGAAGCGTGGAGGAGTCAAACAGCCGTGCAGAGAGAAGCATGGAGGAGTCAGACAGCCATGTTGGAGAGAAGCGTGGAGGAGTCAGACAGCCATGTGGAGAGAAGCGTGGAGGAGTCAGACAGCCATGTAGAAGAAGGATGGAGGAGTCAGACAGCCATGTAGAGAGAAGGATGGAGGAGTCAGACAGCCATGTAGAGGGAAGCGTGGAGGAGTCAGACGGACATGTAGAGAGAAGCCCGGAGGAGTCAGACAGCCATGTAGAGAGAAGCACGGAGGAGTCAGACGGCCATGTAGAGAGAAGCGTGGAGGAGTCAGAAGGCCATGTAGAGAGAAGAATGGAGGAGTCAGACAGCCATGTAGAGAGAAGCATGGAGGAGTCAGACAGCCATGTAGAGAGAAGCACGGAGGAGTCAGACAGCAATGTAGAGAGAAGCGTGGAGGAGTCAGACAGCCATGTAGAGAGAAGCATGGAGGAGTCAGACAGCCATGTAGATAGAACCGTGGAGGAGTCAGACAGCCATGTAGAGAGAAGCGTGGAGGAGTCAGACAGCCATGCAGAGAGAAGCGTGGAGGAGTCAGACAGCCATGTAGAGAGAAGCACGGAGGAGTCAGACAGCCATGTAGATAGAAGCATGGAGGAGTCAGACAGCCATGTAGAGAGAAGCACGGAGGAGTCAGACAGCCGTGCAGAGAGAAGCGTGGAGGAGTCAGACAGCCATGTAGAGAGAAAAGTGGAAGAGTCAGACAGCCATGTAGAGAGAAGCACGGAGGAGTCAGACAGCCATGTAGATAGAACCGTGGAGGAGTCAGACAGCCATGTAGAGAGAAGCGTGGAGGAGTCAGACAGCCATGTAGAGAGAAAAGTGGAGGAGTCAGACAGCAATGTAGAGAGAAGCACGGAGGAGTCAGACAGCCATGTAGAGAGAAAAGTGGAGGAGTCAGACAGCAATGTAGAGAGAAGCACAGAGGAGTCAGACAGCCATGTAGATAGAAGCATGGAGGAGTCAGACAGACATGTAGAGAGAAGCGTGGAGGAGTCAGACAGCCATGTGCAGAGAGAAGCGTGGAGGAGTCAGACAGCCATGTTAGAGAGAAGCGTGGAGGAGTCAGACAGCCATGTTGGAGAGAAGCGTGGAGGAGTCAGACAGCCATGTGGAGAGAAGCGTGGAGGAGTCAGACAGCCATGTGGAGAGAAGTGTGGAGGAGTCAGACAGCCATGTAGAAGAAGGATGGAGGAGTCAGACAGCCATGTAGATAGAACCGTGGAGGAGTCAGACAGCCATGTAGAGAGAAGCGTGGAGGAGTCAGACAGCCATGCAGAGAGAAGCGTGGAGGAGTCAGACAGCCATGTAGAGAGAAGCACGGAGGAGTCAGACAGCCATGTAGAGAGAAGCATGGAGGAGTCAGACAGCCATGTAGAGAGAAGCACGGAGGAGTCAGACAGCCATGCAGAGAGAAGCGTGGAGGAGTCAGACAGCCATGTAGAGAGAAAAGTGGAAGAGTCAGACAGCCATGTAGAGAGAAGCACGGAGGAGTCAGACAGCCATGTAGATAGAAGCGTGGAGGAGTCAGACAGCCATGAAGAGAGAAGCGTGGAGGAGTCAGACAGCCAAGTAGAGAGAAGCACGGAGGAGTCTGACAGCCATGTAGAGAGAAGCGTGGAGGAGTCAGACAGCCATGTAGAGAGAAAAGTGGAGGAGTCAGAAGGCCTGTAGAGAGAAGAATGGAGGAGTCAGACAGTCATGTAGAGAGAAGCATGGAGGAGTCAGACAGCCATGTAGAGAGAAGCACGGAGGAGTCAGACAGCAATGTAGAGAGAAGCATGGAGGAGTCAGACAGCCATGTAGAGAGAAAAGTGGAGGAGTCAGACAGCAATGTAGAGAGAAGCACAGAGGAGTCAGACAGCCATGTAGATAGAAGCATGGAGGAGTCAGACAGACATGTAGAGAGAAGCGTGGAGGAGTCAGACAGCCATGCAGAGAGAAGCGTGGAGGAGTCAGACAGCCATGTTGGAGAGAAGCGTGGAGGAGTCAGACAGCCATGTTGGAGAGAAGCGTGGAGGAGTCAGACAGCCATGTAGAGAAGCGTGGAGGAGTCAGACAGCCATGTGGAGAGAAGCGTGGAGGAGTCAGACAGCCATGTAGAAGAAGGATGGAGGAGTCAGACAGCCATGTAGATAGAACCGTGGAGGAGTCAGACAGCCATGTAGAGAGAAGCGTGGAGGAGTCAGACAGCCATGCAGAGAGAAGCGTGGAGGAGTCAGACAGCCATGTAGAGAGAAAAGTGGAGGAGTCAGACAGCAATGTAGAGAGAAGCACAGAGGAGTCAGACAGCCATGTAGATAGAAGCATGGAGGAGTCAGACAGACATGTAGAGAGAAGCGTGGAGGAGTCAGAAGGCCATGTAGAGAGAAGAATGGAGGAGTCAGACAGCCATGTAGAGAGAGAAGCATGGAGGAGTCAGACAGCCATGTAGAGAGAAAAGTGGAGGAGTCAGACAGCAATGAGAGAGAAGAGAGAAGCACAGAGAGTCAGACAGCCATGTAGATAGAAGCATGGAGGAGTCAGACAGCCATGTAGAGAGAAGCGTGGAGGAGTCAGACAGCCATGCAGAGAGAAGCGTGGAGGAGTCAGACAGCCATGTTGGAGAGAAGCGTGGAGGAGTCAGACAGCCATGTTAGAGAGAAGCGTGGAGGAGTCAGACAGCTATGTGGAGAGAAGCGTGGAGGAGTCAGACAGCCATGTGGGAGAGAAGCGTGGAGGAGTCAGACAGCCATGTAGAAGAAGGATGGAGGAGTCAGACAGCCATGTAGATAGAACCGTGGAGGAGTCAGACAGCCATGTAGAGAGAAGCGTGGAGGAGTCAGACAGCCATGCAGAGAGAAGCGTGGAGGAGTCAGACAGCCATGTAGAGAGAAGCACGGAGGAGTCAGACAGCCATGTAGATAGAAGCATGGAGGAGTCAGACAGCCATGTAGAGAGAAGCACGGAGGAGTCAGACAGCCGTGCAGAGAGAAGCGTGGAGGAGTCAGACAGCCATGTAGAGAGAAAAGTGGAGGAGTCAGACAGCCATGTAGAGAGAAGGATGGAGGAGTCAGACAGCCATGTAGAGAGAAGCGTGGAGGAGTCAGACAGCCGTGCAGAGAGAAGCACGGAGGAGTCAGACAGCCATGTAGATAGAACCGTGGAGGAGTCAGACAGCCATGTAGAGAGAAGCGTGGAGGAGTCAGACAGCCATGTAGAGAGAAAAGTGGAGGAGTCAGACAGCAATGTAGAGAGAAGCACAGAGGAGTCAGACAGCCATGTAGATAGAAGCATGGAGGAGTCAGACAGACATGTAGAGAGAAGCGTGGAGGAGTCAGACAGCCGTGCAGAGAGAAGCGTGGAGGAGTCAGACAGCCATGTTGTAGAGAAGCGTGGAGGAGTCAGACAGCCATGTTGGAGAGAAGCGTGGAGGAGTCAGACAGCTATGTGGAGAGAAGCGTGGAGGAGTCAGACAGCCATGTGGAGAGAAGCGTGGAGGAGTCAGACAGCCATGTAGAAGAAGGATGGAGGAGTCAGACAGCCATGTAGAGAGAAGGATGGAGGAGTCAGACAGCCATGTAGAGAGAAGCACGGAGGAGTCAGACAGCCGTGCAGAGAGAAGCGTGGAGGAGTCAGACAGCCATGTAGAGAGAAAAGTGGAAGAGTCAGACAGCCATGTAGAGAGAAGCACGGAGGAGTCAGACAGCCATGTAGAGAGAAGCGTGGAGGAGTCAGACAGCCATGCAGAGAGAAGCGTGGAGGAGTCAGACAGCCATGTAGAGAGAAAAGTGGAGGAGTCAGACAGCCATGTAGAGAGAAAAGTGGAGGAGTCAGACAGCCATGTAGAGAGAACCACGGAGGAGTCAGACAGCCATGTAGATAGAAGCATGGAGGAGTCAGACAGACATGTAGAGAGAAGCGTGGAGGAGTCAGACAGCCATGCAGAGAGAAGCGTGGAGGAGTCAGACAGCCATGTAGAGAGAAAAGTGGAGGAGTCAGACAGCCATGTAGAGAGAACCACGGAGGAGTCAGACAGCCATGTAGATAGAAGCATGGAGGAGTCAGACAGACATGTAGAGAGAAGCGTGGAGGAGTCAAACAGCCGTGCAGAGAGAAGCATGGAGGAGTCAGACAGCCATGTTGGAGAGAAGCGTGGAGGAGTCAGACAGCCATGTGGACAGAAGCGTGGAGGAGTCAGACAGCCATGTAGAAGAAGGATGGAGGAGTCAGACAGCCATGTAGAGAGAAGGATGGAGGAGTCAGACAGCCATGTAGAGGGAAGCGTGGAGGAGTCAGACGGACATGTAGAGAGAAGCCCGGAGGAGTCAGACAGCCATGTAGAGAGAAGCACGGAGGAGTCAGACGGCCATGTAGAGAGAAGCGTGGAGGAGTCAGACAGCCATGTAGAGAGAAGCGTGGAGGAGTCAGACAGCCATGCAGAGAGAAGCATGGAGGAGTCAGACAGCCATGTAGAGAGAAGCACGGAGGAGTCAGACAGCCATGTAGATAGAAGCATGGAGGAGTCAGACAGCCATGTAGAGAGAAGCACGGAGGAGTCAGACAGCCGTGCAGAGAGAAGCGTGGAGGAGTCAGACAGCCATGTAGAGAGAAAAGTGGAAGAGTCAGACAGCCATGTAGAGAGAAGCACCGAGGAGTCAGACAGCCATGTAGAGAGAAGCACGGAGGAGTCAGACGGCCATGTAGAGAGAAGCGTTGAGGAGTCAGACGGCCATGTAGAGAGAAGCGTGGAGGAGTCAGACAGCCATGTAGAGAGAAGCATGGAGGAGTCAGACAGCCATGTAGAGAGAAGCACGGAGGAGTCAGACAGCCATGTAGAGAGAAGCGTGGAGGAGTCAGACAGCCATGTAGAGAGAAGCATGGAGGAGTCAGACAGCCATGTAGAGAGAAGCGTGGAGGAGTCAGACAGCCATGCAGAGAGAAGCGTGGAGGAGTCAGACAGCCATGGAGAGAGAAGCACGGAGGAGTCAGACAGCCATGTAGATAGAAGCAGTGGAGGAGTCAGACAGCCATGTAGAGAGAAGGACGGAGGAGTCAGACAGCCATGTAGATAGAAGCATGGAGGAGTCAGACAGCCATGCAGAGAGAAGAGTGGAGGAGTCAGACAGCCATGCAGAGAGAAGCAGTGGAGGAGTCAGACAGCCATGTAGAGAGAAGCGTGGAGGAGTCAGAAGGCCATGTAGAGAGAAGAATGGAGGAGTCAGACAGCCATGTAGAGAGAAGCATGGAGGAGTCAGACAGCCATGTAGAGAGAAGCACGGAGGAGTCAGACAGCCATGTAGAGAGAAGCGTGGAGGAGTCAGACAGCCATGTAGAGAGAAGCATGGAGGAGTCAGACAGCCATGTAGAGAGAAGCGTGGAGGAGTCAGACAGCCATGCAGAGAGAAGCGTGGAGGAGTCAGACAGCCATGTAGAGAGAAGCACGGAGGAGTCAGACAGCCATGTAGATAGAAGCATGGAGGAGTCAGACAGCCATGTAGAGAGAAGCACGGAGGAGTCAGACAGCCATGCAGAGAGAAGCGTGGAGGAGTCAGACAGCCATGTAGAGAGAAGGATGGAGGAGTCAGACAGCCATGTAGAGAGAAGCGTGGAGGAGTCAGACGGATATTTAGAGAGAAGCACGGAGGAGTCAGACAGCCATGTAGAGAGAAGCACGGAGGACTAGGAACAGCCATGTAGAGAGAAGCGTGGAGGAGTCAGACAGCCATGTAGAGAGAAGCAGTGGAGGAGTCAGACAGCCATGTAGAGAGAAGCGTGGAGGAGTCAGACAGCCATGTAGAGAGAAGCATGGAGGAGTCAGACAGCCATGTAGAGAGAACCGTGGAGGAGTCAGACAGCCATGTAGAAGAAGGATGGAGGAGTCAGACAGCCATGTAGAGAGAAGGATGGAGGAGTCAGACAGCCATGTAGAGAGAAGCACGGAGGAGTCAGACAGCCATGTAGAGAGAAGCATGGAGGAGTCAGACAGCCATGTAGAGAGAAGGATGGAGGAGTCAGACAGCCATGTAGAGACAAGGATGGAGGAGTCAGACAGCCATGTAGATAGAAGCGTGGAGGAGTCAGACAGCCATGTAGAGAGAAGCATGGAGGAGTCAGACAGCCATGTAGAGAGAAATGGAGGAGTCAGACAGCCATTAGAGAGAAGCGTGGAGGAGTCAGACAGCCATGTTGGAAAGAAGCATGGAGGAGTCAGACAGCCATGTTGGAGAGAAGCATGGAGGAGTCAGACAGCCATGTAGAGAGAAGCATGGAGGAGTCAGACAGCCATGTAGAGAGAAGCATGGAGGAGTCAGACAGCCATGTAGAGAGAAGCGTGGAGGTGTCAGACAGCCATGTAGAGAGAAGCGTGGAGGAGTCAGACAGCCATGTGGAGAGAAGCGTGGAGGAGTCAGACAGCCATTTAGAGAGAAGTGTGGAGGAGTCAGACAGCCATGTTGGAGATAAGCGTGGAGGAGTCAGACAGCCATGTTGGAGATAAGCGTGGGGGAGTCAGACAGCCATGTTGGAGAGAAGCATGGAGGAGTCAGACAGCCATGTAGATAGAAGCATGGAGGAGTCAGACAGACATGTAGAGAGAAGCGTGGAGGAGTCAGACAGCCATGCAGAGAGAAGCGTGGAGGAGTCAGACAGCCATGTAGAGAGAAAAGTGGAGGAGTCAGACAGCCATGTAGAGAGAACCATGGAGGAGTCAGACAGCCATGTAGATAGAAAGATGGAGGAGTCAGACAGACATGTAGAGAGAAGCGTGGAGGAGTCAAACAGCCATGAAAAGAGAAGCATAGAGGAGTCAGACAGCCATGTAGAGAGAAGCATGGAGGAGTCAGACATCCATGTAGAGAGAAGCATGGAGGAGTCAGACAGCCATGTAGAGAGAAGCATGGAGGAGTCAGACAGCCATGTAGAGAGAAGGATGGAGGAGTCAGACAGCCATGTAGAGAGAAGCATGGAGGAGTCAGACAGCCATGTAGAGAGAAGCATGGAGGAGTCAGACAGCCATGTAGAGAGAAGCACGGAGGAGTCAGACAGCCATGTAGAGAGAAGCACGGAGGAGTCAGACAGCCATGTAGAGAGAAGCACAGAGGAGTCAGACAGCCATGTAGAGAGAAGCACGGAGGAGTCAGACGGCCATGTAGAGAGAAGCACGGAGGAGTCAGACAGCCATGTAGAGAGAAGCACGGAGGAGTCAGACAGCCATGTAGAGAGAAGCACGGAGGAGTCAGACAGCCATGTAGAGAGAAGCACGGAGGAGTCAGACAACCATGTAGAGAGAAGCACGGAGGAGTCAGACAGCCATGTAGAGAGAAGGATGGAGGAGTCAGACAGCCATGTAGAGAGAAGGATGGAGGTGTCAGACAGCCATGTAGAGAGAAGCACGGAGGAGTCAGACAGCCATGTAGAGAGAAGCGTGTTAGTAGATGGTCTTATAGGTAAAAAAGCTCCCTCCCTCAGGATAGTGTGAACGCTACAGACTGCATGGGGACGATAATGAGCCCCAGTGCTAACTCGGGCTTCTTCTCACTCATTATCCCTGCTAGGATGGAGAGGGCAGGGGCCTTAGCTACTATGGAGGGGACACCAGTCACATTGGAACACGCTAATGACCATGTGGGAGGGTAAGGGGAAGGAGAAGATAAAGCAAAAACCCGGTGGAATCAGTTGCCTTCCGCTCTTCTGCCTCCTGTGAGACAGTTGAGCTTTAGCAGGCCATGGATCATTGAGCGTTACAAAGGAAATCCATAGGCTCCATATGAGTTACCAAGATGGGCTGATGGTCATTTTCATTTTGATGCTCTGAAATACCATCAGCAGTGGCGACGCTCCTTTCTTGTGGAGGAATTTGAATAGATGCCTAATTGTTCCTGTGCGATCTAACCGAACTGTGAGCGAAAATAATTATTCACTGGCGGTCGAATATAAACTGTGAACGTGATCAAACAGCCCTTTTCGTTCTTTTAACACAAATGACAGCGTGCTCGTTCGCCTACGTCATGGAAGTGTTTATGAATGTGTAAAATACAGAATGCTTACTTTCAAATGAGACAACGTGACTATACTGTACCTTTCTGAGATAAGAATAACCAGCTGTTGCTTTATCCCCTACTCTAGCAAGTAATTCAAACATTTCTCATCTTCTCAAACGTTCTTTGCGATTAGTTGTCGTGGACCACAACTCTGAAAACACGATTCACATGGAAAACCAAAGGAAAGAGGGAGAACAGAGTTGTAAAAAAACGGAATGATTGCGATACAAATACATCAATACAGAGTTAGATGGGCAGATCACAGACTCAGCTGAAGCTTGAGAACAACACCCAGCAACATAATCACAAGAATGATATATGTGTTTTTTCATCGTGGCCTGGGTGAGTTGTGAGGGCTTTTACTCCACTGTCTGTGTCTGTGAAGAGTGTTTGTGCCCTCTAGGCTTCTGCGTAGAGGTGTGTGGGTGCTAACGCAATTATACACAAGGTAAAGCAATTTCCTGCACCATCCAATTCTTGTCCTCGGTGCAGGTGAGTTCCCCGCGGATGTCTCTTCAGTCTTATCGGGGGGCTGCCACCTTAAAGGAAAAGAAAAGGCAAATGCAATTAATATGCAAATTCCCAGATAATTAATTGGGGTGCCCTAACAAACATTCGTGTGGAGAGATAACTTCTGTTTTCAGGTTGTTTCACTTTAACCTCCGCCTGTCCAAAGTCAAAGCCTCCAGGAAGTCAAGCTCTTCAAAAGCCCCATCCATGTTCCACATAATGGATATAAAGGCTCTGCAGAAGGAGAGCGTCCTGGAATGATGTTGCAATCTGCGTCCCAAAATGTTACCCGATTCCCTATTTACTGCACTACTTTTGACCAGAGCTGTGGTCAAAATTAGTGCACTACAAAGGGAATAGGGTAACATGCAGGACACGCCGTTAGAGTGCAGATGCTGTTAGTCTTGTCAACAGGGACTAATGCAAAATGGCGGCCAGCTGATTGAACCATTTCTCTTTCATTCTCTCCGGAGGAACATTTCATTGTGAATCACATCAGTCGGTCGAGAGGGATGGAAAGAAGGATGGAGTAGATGGAGGAGAGGAGAGGTGGAATGAGTTGCCCCAGGCTGGGGAGGGAGGGCAGCGGGGACAGAAGAAGGTCAGAGTCGGCATTCAGATTGGAAATTCATTTGCGTCTCTCAGGCCCAAAGCACATGAGTCTAGGAGAGAGGAGAGACGAGCGACATGTCAGATAAGAGAGACAAGGAGAGAGAGACGGAGAGAGAGAGAGAGTACACATAGGAAGAGAGAGAAATAATGTAAGAAAGAGAGGAGGAAAGATGGAGGTATCGATGGTGTACAGGCCTGGGGGTCGATAACGGAGATGAAGGCAGACCCACGCCGCCTGATGGATCTTGTCTCCAGGGACTGGCTCCCTCCATCCTCCATCCTCCAGGCCCCTCTTCCCCTGACCTCCTCCATCCCATTATTCACACCCCCTCCTCAGCCTGAATTATCGCCCAGCTCCCTGGGCCAGCTCTATCTTCCATCTCTCTTCCTTCATTTTCAGTTATAATCAAACAGGTATATGAGCTCAGACTGGAGCCTGACTGCGTCCAAGAGCCCAATTCTGCAGTTTTTATTAGACTTGTGCTAGCCACTCAGACACTCGAATGACATATACTCTGCTAGCTTTGATGGCCCTTGCAGAGGGTTTAAAGTGCTTGAGTGTTTACAAGTGATGATGCAAAGGCAATTTACTGTAGGACACCGTCATTCCACAGGAAAGAAAGCATAAATGTTGATTAGATGGAGGTTGAGTTGGTGTATATGAAAAAGACCCTATCTGGGTTCTCAGCAGACAACTGCAGAACTACCTACCTTGTACAACTGAGAAGGGAGCCACTGAGCACAATAACAATTGGTTAATTAAGGCTTCTCTGCAATAGGGGGGGGGCAGAAAGACAGGCACAGATTACACAAATAACAAATTCAGACCTTTTCATTCTTACTGGATTATAATATTTGATTTAAGATTTTAAGAAAATTAGAAATGGTCATGTAAAAAAATGTCAAATACTGTCCCAACAAACCTTAAGCGCGACGGTTGGTCACAATCAATCTCTAACCTACTCGAGTCTATAGGTCATAGCCTTTACACTCAAGCCCCGTATTTTGATTTCGAATAGGTCTGTCCGGATTGATGGCATTTGTCTGACACACACATGCAAGCACACTCCCACACACTGGGGGAATTATCAGGATCCTGGTGATGCTCATCATGATTCAAGTGTCCTGCTCTCACCTGCCCAAGTCCAATCAAGGCATGGGCTGATTGCAGCGGGCTGGGCTGTCGTAAAGTGACACGGGGGCGGGTGGCAGTGCCGGGTGACAGAGGGGCAGCTGGAGCATGGGGAGGGAGGATCCCCCTGGCTGGCCAGTCAGATGTGAATCAATCATCTCCAAAGATGTCAGCATCTGCCCAAGCAATTTGGGATTGGAATAAATGGCAGATGGGGATGTTGTTCTGCTGTTTAATCAGCTTCACCAAATGTGGTTTTATCTTGTATAAAATGAAACCATCTGTACCCATGTAGGTGTAAGGTTCAAATGAGATGGGAGGGAAGGAAGAGGGGGAGGAAAGGGGAAGAGAGAGAGAGAGAGAGAGAGAGAGAGAGAGAGAGAGAGAGAGAGAGAGGAAGAGAGAGAGAGAGAGGGAGAGAGGGAGAGTGGAAGAGAGAGAGAGAGAGAGAGAGAGAGAGAGAGAAGAGAGTGGAAGAGAGAGAGAGAGAGGGAGAGAGAGGGAGATAGAGAGAGAGAGTGGAAGAGAGAGAGAGAGGAAGAGAGAGAGAGAGGGAGAGGGAGAGAGGGAGAGTGGAAGAGAGAGAGAGAGATATGGAGAGTGGAAAGAGAGAGAGAGAGAGAGGGAGAGAGGGAGAGAGGAGAGAGAGATAGGAGAGGGAGAGTGGAAGAGAGAGAGGGAGAGAGAGAGGGGGAGAGAGGGAGAGAGAGAGAGAGAGAGAGAGAGAGAGAGAGAGAAAGAGAGAGAGAGAGAGAGAGAGAGAGAGAGGAGAGAGAGAGAGAAAGACAAAGACAGAGAGAGAAAGACAAAGACAAAGACAAAGAGAGAGAGATGAGGAGGAGGGAGATGGATGTCCAAAAACCATACCAGTGGGAGTACAGAAAAATAAAAAATGTTATCCATTAAAAAGAGGGGAAATGTAATCGCTCCGAGAGCTCACACCTCCAGAATAATCTATTTTCTTTCTCCCTCACAAGAACATTACCCAGGGGCCATAACCATTATATCTAGACCCATTTATTTTTTTTCACCTCCAGCAAGGCACTGGGGGTGTAATTTGGTCTTCCCAGGCCCAATGGTGGCAGACAGCCCTGGTGAAACCCCTTGTTGTTAAGTGGAGATGATTGCTCCTAGTGTGTAAGATTTACCAGGCGTAGGCTTTAAGGGACCTGTTTATAGGGCTGTACTAGGCAGACCTGGGTTCAAATACTATTTGAAATCGTGAAAACTGTTTGAGCATTTGCTTTAGCCTGCCTGAAGAGCCAAATGGGCCGGGCTTGCTGTTTTGTGACTATTCTATTGGTTCCATTCTGCTTTATAGGGATGCACTTGGAAACACGGCACAGAGTATGATGGAACCAGGGACCTAGGAAGAGGCTTAGAGCGGTCTATGTGTGTCGAGGTCGTGAAAGGTTTCTTGTCTCAGACCCGTTATTAAGGTAGACCTGTCACAGCGAGTCACTAGAGACGGGCAGACAGGAACAGTCCTCAACACGAACCACCTTCCATCACTCCAGCCACGACAGTGAGGAGATGAATTAGGAGTTATTGCAGAGAGAGAAACCTATATAACCAACATATTTGGTGGTAGATGTTTTTTGTATTTGGGTCATTCCTCCTGATATTGAATATAAATGCATGTAAGATCTATGTATGAAGACCAATACAGAATCGTTTTGTCTTTATTTTCCATACCAGGAGAGACAGAAGGTTGTCACGTTTTTGCATTGTATTAAGGGTGTCATTAAAACTTTTATACAATTCTATTTCTATTTTCTAGTGTTGTATATTTTTTTCTTGCTACCACTAAAAAAAAAACAGACGTGTATTTGTACAGTGTTGAGGCATACTGCAAACGAATTGAGTCAAGCGTGATGCAGGTTCACAGTGCAAGTACATCCTTTCGAGGTAAGATGAGGGAGACAAGCATAAATGCTCCAGACAAAATCAAAAACAATTATGTCTGAGTGTCTGTTTGAACAAGTTGTCTTTCAGACATAATCCTCGGGTACTAAAGAGAAACTCGTAGAACAAATAAAAGGTTTCATTTGAACGGAAAAACCGTGTGTGCCATTTCTCCTCAACAAATACAATTGTTATTCATCACGAGTCGACCCTTTACAATAAGCACAGTGCCTAGCCATGTTCACAAAGCAAGGGTGATTGACATGAACGCACGTGGACTAACTTTGACAGACCATGAGAAAAAAAGATATACAATTTAAATTTCACAGCTTCAAATTATAATAGAGCATATTGTATTATATATATATATATATATATAACCAAGCATCTGTTTTGCCTTTTACAGTTTGTATTGCCTACATCCAAATCAAGTTTGGATTTTCAAAAAATGTGTTTTAAATGTGTAATCAAACAGTTTTGAAGGTTGTTAAGGAATTCATAACACTAGTGAGAACATTCTTTGACAGAATATGTTAATTAAAATATAAATTAATTAAAATGTGAGTGGGTTTTTTTTTTTCTTCTTTCTGAAGTGGACCTTTTAGTTCTACATCTATTTGCCAAAACTAAACGATGTAAACTTGGCTCGCCTACAACCTTCGGAATAATACAGTATTGAGGTAGGAGTTTCGAAAGACAAATGTATTTCATCAATAGACTTCTCAGGCAGTTCATTTATTTCCAGCTCGCAGCTCAATCATGATTCATTCATTGTTTTCGCTGATGCTCTAAGCATGTTTTCCTCTCTGTGTCCACAGATAAACATCCTTTTGATTTGGAACATAAAAACAACACTTATAAGGTCATACAAAGTAACATATGTAGCCTAATGTCAAACAAATCCACCCTTTAAAAAAAAAATATATATATATTTTTTTAAAACCACTTAATTGAAATATTGAAATAGTGGTTGTTGTTGTTGTCTTCAAAAGTTAAACATAATGAATGTTGAAAAGACTCAACCTTTGGATCTTAACCTTTGGATCTTAACCTTTGGATTTTAACCTTTGACAATAGCACTGGCTGCAATGTCCGATATATTCTTATTTGATGCATAGAGACATTGCAGACGTACTCTTCTATAGACTCCTGCCGTGATAAGCCATAACAGAGAACGATGCAATGTAAAATGTTTACCCTCTCCTTAAAACAGATATGCCCATACCACATTCCCATGTAAGTCAGGAGGCAATGGCAGAAATGGGGGCCCTTTTTCGATAAATGAGAGGGTACAGTGCATAATGAAATGTTCTGCTTGGTTTCAGAAAGGGATCCGCTGACTTGCCTCCAGTGGACTCCTTCCTCCGATCCCTCCTCCCTTCCCAAGTGGCCGGGGTGTGCCGCGTGCAACCCTAATGTGACTGATACATTGTGACATGGAGTTAGACTCGGAATTTGTTCCACAAAATGACTTAGCGTGATGCACGGAGCTAAATCGAAAAACAATGAGGCGGGCAGGGACGAGAGGAAGCCCGCTATCTCTGGCCGGCAGGGCTACACATCCACTACATTTTTATCCGCCTTGCACATAAATGTTTCATACTTAACATCATCCGGGGTCAAAAGGGCTCTAAATGTGTGGTCTGATGAGAGATCTCCCGCTGGGCACACGGGGAATGAGTCAAAGACGCACCAAATAAAGGGGTTCCATAAATTACACAGGGAGAGTTTTACCGAAGATACATTTTAAAGGAATATCATCACTGTACTGTATTTGAGTGACGCCATTGCTGTTGGAGCCTTCTGCATATTGCCTTTAACAAATTAGTGCCATGAGGCCGGTGGCTACGGCTCTGCTACAAGGCACTGCAGGAGTGGATCGCGATTGCGGCGAAGATGCCCTCCTTCCGTTAAAAGGTTAATAGTATTTCGGAGATGATTTCTTAATTAAACTGTCTAGACGGCATTCAGCCATGCTTAATATAGGTGGCAATTAGTGGTAGTGGAACATGAGAGTGCATGATCATTAGGGTGACGCCAGACAAGTCACACATCTTCCCTATATACCTGAGAGAGACAGACAGATTGACAGACAGGCGGACAGACAGACAGGCAGACAGACAGACTGGCAGATACGCTAAAATATACACTCTCTCGTTTTCTCATTTCCAGATTACTGACAGGGCAGGATATTGGGTGACAGAACCAAAGGTATGTGACAGGCCAATGTGGCAGTGGAGAGAGAAATAGACAGGACTCTATCCAGACAGACATCATCTAATGGCCCCAGCCTCCTCCCAGGCCTAACAGACATACAAAACACCCCCCAGTCTCTCTGTAGCAAAGAAACCCAATTGGATTCCTCCGCGAAGACATCCAGAAGCCCATGCTGAATAATAACCCTCCTAATACTGTCCTGCTTGTCTGTGTCCAAGGTGGTTCTGTCTATTCCTTCCCTTCTGCGTCTTCGTGGACAGAGTACCAATTTTGTCTCCAGCATGGTCTGAACACCATACATGTGGATCGGTTCGACAGGCTATGCATTAATAGCCTCCCAGTGGAATTTAAAACACAGGAGCAGGGCAGAGATGAGCTCTACTGGGAAATCAAAATATCAGCGGCGGATTCAGGTCAGGTCGGAGACTCGGGTTACAGCTTCATTCTCTGTTGTTCAGCCCAGTGGCTGCTATTTGGAGCTGATTTATGGTCACATTATGTTTTGAGTGGAGCGTGATGTGTTCATTTTGCGAAAATACAATTGCTTTCTGCTCAGGCTGATACACTGCAGCGTGCAGCGGGGACGTGGTTATGTTAAGAAATTGATTAGCCGGGGTTTCACCTGGCAATTTGCTTTGGAGATTTTTCCGCGAGGTTTGCCTTGCTGTTTTTCGTTCCGTGTCTTTTGATAAGAACCTCAAAGACAAGATGTGAATAGATAGACTCTGCAGAAAAATCACAGTAACACAAAACGCTAAAGAAATGTAGTGTATCCACTTTGTTCTTGCACTGCACAAACTAAATGCCAGAACACTGCAGATTCCTTCATTCCCATTAGTCCCCAGGACAATATACTAATGACAGTAACATTGCGTGATTCTTCAATGGGCTGTCTATGCCCCTCAGGCCCCTTCAGGCTATGAGTTTCCAGGTCATTTTTTCTGTGTGACCCCTGCGCCAGGTGACCTTGAGGAGGTCTCATCTGGAGGAGTGGAGCTCTGATGTGATTAGGGGCTTCAAAAACGGATCTCTCTCTCTCACACGACCTGCCTAGCCACCAACTCATTAAGACAGCGGAAAGTGTGTATGTGTGTGTGTGTGTGCACGTGAATTTGTGCATGTGAGTAGATGGGAGATCTTGAAGACTGCCACTATCAGGCTAGCCTACACCCTAACCCCAATCTACCCTTCACCCCTACCAGTCGCCCAAATGCCCCTAACCCTCGTCATTATCAACCCCTTCCCCCTCACCAATTATCTCTATCCAACATGCAAAGTCCACCCCCAACTACAACAGACCTTTACCCTCTAAATTGTGCATTGTATCCTAATTCCTTTAAATGTATGGTATACTGTCCAACAGTGAAAATTGTTTCCGGAAGGTTCCAGCCTGTTACCCTAAACCTTGAATACAAGCAGTTATCTTCTTCTTTTCTGGTAGTGGCCTTTAGCCATAGAGTAGCGTGGAATCAGAGTGCTTTCACCGCCTTGTCATTCCACATATCTCATGTCCACAACGCCAGTCTCTCTTTCCACATGGTTCAGTGGATCCTCACATACTCACAGCCATATAGGCTCCACACCACACTGTATACATCTCAGATACACTACGGTATGTGGCGTTTTCAAAATGTCCTAACCGTCTTAGCTGAAGAGTAACTGTGCATCTTTACATGCAGTACGTGTAAATGGCCTGATATCATTCTGCTGAAATAACACCAGATAAATGAGCTTTCTATGACATCCATCCACATTGTCTCAGCCTTGACTCAATGATGCTTAATCCAACCTACAGTAGACTGTGGCTTGGTAAGTTATGCATTTGTATTGCACATTATTGTGGCCAATAACTGCCAAGCAAGTCACGGGTCACTGCTATTAATTAGGTCACATCAGTGGCGTTTGCACACGGTTGATCTTGGTGAAATGTTAGAACAAAGATATATGTGTGCATGTGCATGCATGCTTGTGTGTATACATGTCCTTATGAGTGTGTGAACCCAACAGTAAGGATTCGGGATATATGGTGTTTATCCAAATCACCCCACATAAAAAAAATATACTACAGTTTACTATAGAATACTACAGTACTTACGATAGAATTCTGTAGTATACTGTGGAATACTAGAGTAAATACTGCAGTATTATTCACACTGTGACGCATTTTAGGCGTAGTGGGTGCGGAGTCAGGCGCAGGAGGCAGAAGGTACAGAACAATGCTTTTTATTCCATCCCAGAGACACTAGTGCACGCCAATACCGGGCGCACATAAACGACCGTCCCAAAACCAGGACCTAACCAGTCCCGGAGAGAAAACCAAAAGAAACGCACTACCACACACAAAACACAGTGGGAAAAATAAGCCCGCACAAAGAGCAGGCGGGTCTTACCGGCTAAAATAGCCCAACTAAGAACCTAAACAAGAAACAGGTGTAACCAATAAGGCAAAACCAACAGAAAAGGGAAAAGGGATCGGCGGCAGCTAGTAGACCGGTGACGACGACCGCCGAGCGCCGCCCGAGCAGGAAGAG
Organism: Oncorhynchus tshawytscha; assembly: GCF_018296145.1. Lineage (NCBI taxonomy): Eukaryota > Metazoa > Chordata > Actinopteri > Salmoniformes > Salmonidae > Oncorhynchus > Oncorhynchus tshawytscha. The sequence goes on along the minus strand of NC_056436.1, from coordinate 39,438,414 downwards.
GAGCCACCGTCGGTGGGAGACGTGACACACACAATAAAACAGTGTCCTAAATACTACGGTAACGTCAGCAAAACACCACAGTCCACAAAAACACGACACTTTTTGAACTACAGTAAAAACGACAGTATTTCATTGGCGTATGCCCTGGCCATTCCCCTCCCCATATCCCAATTTGTGCCACTCATGAGTGAGAAACCTACATGCCAAGTATGCACAATATTGTGTTCCCTACAGGCTATCCATTCAGATCCCAGTCCTACCTACCTACAGGTCATGGAAAACATGTTGTTTTAGTATTTCTAGTAGGTTTCCTAAGAACCTAAACAAGGTTTAGTAGGTTTCCTAACTACAATTATGTCTGCAAAAACACCACAGTAAATACTACAGGATACCACAGTCCGTGAAAACGCTACATTCATTACTATAGTACATACAGTACTACAGTTGACTTTTTTTTTTCAATGTTTATAGTTAACTATAAATACTACAGTAAACTACAGTACGCTACAGTGAATACTACCTTAAAGTCCGCAAAAACACTACAGTGAATAGTACACCGTAGTATCCTACAGTCTTTTTTTCATGTGGGACCCAACTGTTCGACGTCAGCAATGATGGGATAAGAATGCATTTCTTACACCATAAACAGATGTGTGTGCTCTCCAGAGAAGAGATGCCTTTCACTATGGCTGTGAGAGAATGTTAACAATGTTATGGTCATATGCATGACAAGGGACGAGTGACCTTGCTGTGGCGCCATCCACTCCCACTCCCAGTTCAAATCAATAGGCCCTATGTCTGGTTAATACAGACGATACGACCATAGAGCCTGTTATGGCCTGCCGCATTTGGAATTATACACTGATCATCACATTGAAATAGTCAGCCGTATTTGCCATCTGAGCCGAAAAATTTGGAGTTCTGAGGCAAATACCACCAAGGCCGGCCCAGGGAAGGACACTAAATGATTGGCCAGAATGACATTACGAAACGCACATCCTAAAGTAAAACCCTGTATATGACTGCATGATTTACTTCGGTTCAGTGACCCCCCCCCCCACACACACACACACACCATTCCCTGGCTCAACACTCTGTTGATAGACTCCATCCACAGTCACCTCTATCCACTTGCCTTCAATCTCTATCCATCCATCCTTTTCCTCAACGCCACGCTCCTGTACTCTGTCTTTATTGTCGTCTGCAGAGAGACAGAGAGAATGAGAGAGAGAGACAGAGAGAATGAGAGAGAGAGAGAGAGAGAGAGAGAGAGATGGAGAAAGAGTGAGAGAGATGGGGAAAGAGAGAGAGAGAGACAGAGAGAGAAAAAGGGAGAGAGAGAGAGAGAGAGAGAGAGAGAGAGGAATTGTGGGACGGTAGAGGCTTGACGCGGGCGGCAGCCTCTGGAAACAAAGGCGTTTTGATTTATAACCCCGCAGTGAGCTCATAAATCACACCTGCAGCGCAGTGCCTTTAAACGCCCCGCGTCCTGACAGCATTTACCTTTTGTAAATGATTGCGGTTTACCTCCCATGGAGCAGGGGCTGGAGCTGCAGCCTTATCTCTCTCTCTCTCTCCATCTTTCGCTTTCTCTCTCTCTTTTGTCTTTTTCTTCCCTCGCACTCTGTTTTTCTCAGTCTGTCTGTCTCTCTCTGTCTTTCCCTCCATCTTCCTCTCTCTCTCCATCTCTCCATCTTATACTCTATCTCTCCTTCTCTGCATCATCCTCTTCCCTCTCTTCAACCAGCCCTCCTCCTCTCCCAGTATCTCATTGCCACGTTTTAACGTCCGCTCTCCTAGTGCATGATGGGACACCCCCAGTGGCACCCGGCTCTCTCCTCTCTCCCCCAGTGTTGACGTCCGTGGGGATATATACGAGTAAAGCGGCTTAAATAGTGGCGCCCCCGCATCTGCAGCCGTTACGGAAATTAATGTGTCAGTCTAGAGCCTATCTGGGTTTTTCATAACCACTTTTGTGTGTGGGGCAAAGCGGGGTTGTGGAGCCACACACACGCAGGCACGCACACACACACACACACACACACAGACGCACACACACGAGCACATATTAGGGCACACCTGTATATCACACAGAGAGAGTAAGAGGAGAATACACAGGCCCAGCTGCAGGAGTGTGTCTACAGATAAAAGTGACGTCTTGAAGCTATTACTTATCCAGCACAGCAGCAAAGGTTTGCAGATATTATACCTGCTGTCTCCACGTAATAGTCCTTGGTAGGGTGTCGCACGCTCTCGCGCACACACACACACACACAGTGCGAGCAGCGCACACCTCGCCTCACTGAGTTGAAACAGATGAAAGAGCTGGTAAATGAAATCTGACTCAACGTTTTAAAATGTAGCACTGCAGTACCGTCTGCAGCGCTAGAACAAAATGACATAATACTTCAAGAGTAAATTGAACATTCCTTGTAAGGATATGCTTGAGCCTTTCAAGTGCATTGATTGTGCAGGCGTGCATCAATCTGAGGCCGTCCCTCCTCTTGCACTAAGGTTACCAGACAGGTCTACGTCACGGTCCGTTTGAACCAGCGACACCTGAATATTTCACTGCAATGCAACAGATTGGATAGAATACGAAGAGATTTTCACATTCTGGACACACATGCACACACACACACACACACACACACGTCCGAGAAGACTGAAAGCAATAAGTTAGAAGTCTGGGGCAGCTTCTCTATGTTATTTCTGACTCCATCTCTGACAACTGTGTCTGCCAGAATGAGATACTGACATGATGTATGATACTGACAGTCGTTACTCAAAGGATGAAGGGGCGTCTACAGTTCTGCCAGCAGAAAGCATGAATCAAAAGAAAGAAAATAGCTCTTGAGGACTGTGACACTTAACTAATGTTTAGAGCTGATTCGTTTCTAATCTTCATCTAAGATTTATAGTATTTGTGAAGCAAGCGGTTTAGAAGTAAGGAATTATTTAAAAAAATATGATATGACACTGCATGAGTATGAGATACTGCCAAAACAAAGGAGGATTTAGGCTTCCCAAAAGCTTGTATAGATTATAACATCAAATGGTCATTTCCCAGAGATACTGTATCATTTGACAACTAAGTCCAGACAACTTGGATTTCCATGACACCTATCTTCACTCTTCTCTACAGAGAATTAGTGCTAGAAAATTCCTACTTGGATTCAAAACAAACCGATGCAAAAGTACCGTATTCAACAACTTACAGCTCATAGTGCATTAGTATCCATGCATTGGCTGTCTCATTTAGTCAGAATTCCATCTGTTCAATCGTTACACACTTGATCTTTTCTCTAAAGCTCCGGTTCTTATTCACTTCCAACTTTTCATGGCAAGAAATAAAAAGGAGGACCAGCACAAGCCAGACAAGATTAATCAAAAATCTTCCAGTAATTTCAGCTCCCATTTTAATGTGACAGTTGTCCTTTGTATTTGCTTTGGATGGGCTACAGTGGAAATGAGAAATCCGATGCAAATGCAAACTATTTCAGTGCCAGGATGCTGGTAGGCCTATTCTAGTCTGGAGACACTTAGAAAAAAGGCTTTGTTGGGAGACAGATTTGCCGTTACAAAGACCAGTGCAAAGGAGGTTTGCTGGGGCCTGTAAACATTTTATTTACCAGGAAAGTCCCCCAAAAAGATATAGCTTTGTGGTTTATTTACGAATTAGAAGGTACACATTTCTAAAGGGGGTCCATAACAAATGGGGAAAGTATTTGTTACAAGGCCAAAGAAATGCATGCACACCATTCAAATGTCATATCATATAAAACAGCAATAAATCCAACTTTTTAAAAGGACTTATTCGAAAGATAACTGGTAGTAAATTTGACCCAACAGTCTTTCACCCTGACTTTAGCATTGAGGCTCCAGCCATCATTAATCTAACTCAGAGAGGGTCAGTCAGCCACAGAGATGTCATGGAGGCGACCCAGTCTGATCCAGAAGAACATGACCACCTCTCTAGGAGACCGTCAGTCAAGGTCCACGATTGGTGGACTAGGAGTCTGAGTGACAAACTAGTGGTGATGTCTTAAAAACAAATGACTAGTATACTAGTATACATTGTGAATGTTCATGATAACCAGTGCATGTTCCATTTCATAAATATGCTCAAAACTACACCGCATTCATTTTTTACCTCAGTTTCCAGTCCAGATCATACCTCCTTTACCCTCAGACAAAACATATTCCTCTGAAAACCACCAGACATAACCCACTAGCTCAAGGCTAAGAGAGGTTAAGAGGCTAATGCTTGGCTGCTATTAGCATTGCCCTCTGTAAAGCTCTTACAGGGGGGAACATGCTAGCTAGCTGACCTCCATGTTGAAACCTACACCCTGACTCAGGGCGATGACTTGCCGCCTTCATTCCTCCATGTGAGGTAAGAGTGTACGAGTGGGGTGGAAGTCACGGTGCACATTAGGAGGCGGTGGCAACCGGTGGACTCGCTCCACAGTTCGTTTGCCCTAGGTTAATTGGCTCTATTGTTGCCCTAAGCCACGCTTGCTCTGTGGGTTTTTCAAACCCCCAACTGCTCAAACATATCATGCATTCAGATGGTATTAATGAACTACTCATAGGAGACCAGTCTATTCATAGAAGTGTGTTTACCTCATGGTTTCAGACTCAGAAATACATGTATCGCCTTATATAGTTATCAAATGTACACACCTTGGTGTGACAGCATTGTGTAAGGGTTTGGCTATTGTGAATTTCAAATTAACATCAATCTTTGCCCAGCATGGTACAAGGCGGTTTAAAGAAATGACATGTATTTGGTACACAGCCCAGAAAATATGAAAAGAATGATATGTATTTCAATTTTATGAGATTCTAATAAACTAAGGGTTCAATTGTGTCAGGTGGACAGTTTTGGCCTGGGTACATCCGAAAGGCCCTCGTAAAACAATAAAACATATCAGAAAATCTTGAACCAGGTTGAAAGGAGGAGAATAAATCTTGAAAGGAGGTCCTTTGATGGAAACAGTTGAAGTTGATGGACAGTATTAGAGGTTTACGGACAAATTTAATGAGCCGAACTACCTTGAGGCGTGCACTAAAAACACATCACTGCATTACCAATTCCAGGGAAAGCTTTGGAGTGATGATTAGGTAGGAATGTCTTTGCTGGCAAGGGGGGTGAATGTGATCATTTGGTGAGGTGCAGTACCGTACCGCTTTGGAAAAGGTCACTCCTTCCATATTAGGACAGGGTATCAGCATACCACGATATGTCAGGTCACATCAACCTCAAGTCATTTGAGTTCTCACAGCTTCAGAGGGCTATTTGCTAACAAAGGAAACTTAGAAGCCATTATACGAATGAGTGATGGAGTGCTGCATCAGATGACCTGGCCTCCACAATCACCCGACCTCAACCCAATTGAGATGGTTTGGGATGAGTTGGACCGCAGAGTGAAGGAAAAGCAGTCAGCAAGTGCTCAGTATATGAGGGAACTCCTTCAAGACTGTTGGAAAAGCATTCCAGGTGAAGCTGGTTGAGAGGATGCCAAGAGTGTTTAAAGCTGTCATTAAGTCAAAGGAAGAATCTCGAATATAAAATATATTTTAACCCTTTTTCGGTTACTACATGATTCCGTATGTGTTATTTCATAGTTGTGATGTATTCACTATTATTCTACAATGTAGAAAATAATACAAATAAAGAAAAACCCTTGAATGAGTAGGTGTGTCCAAACTTTTGACTGGTACCGTAATTGCAAAGCATTTGTAGACTGTAAATTGACCGCAAAAAAAGCTCAAACAGATATAATATTTGACTAAAACATAATCATTTCAAACCTTCCTTACATTTGTATGCGATCATGCCTTGTCTATATTATGCGTAGGAATACTTGGGAAAAGGAATTCTTAAATAAAAATCACTTGGAGCTTATTTCCTTGTGGGGTTTTTTTGCTCAGAAAACTTTGGAAGACAAAAAACCCCACCAGTGGGCCAAATTCAGCCCACGGGCCACCAGTTGGAGAACCCTGCAGTTTATAATATGAGCACCAAGAGCAGCCAGAGTGCAAAGCCCACAAACAATCTTCAGCTCCACAACTACAGTACAACCATAACGTTTCTGATGTCAGATGTTTACAGTGAGCTTCATCTATCTCCTCCTTCCTATCAACACCTGCGAATGGCGGCTACACCAAAGCGGACATTCCAGGTAAAGAAGTATATAAATAAATATCAACACTGGCTCCAGAGCTGTGTTTTTCCCCCCTTTCCACTCCTCTCCTCTCTACACTGAGAAGTAATGAGGGGCTACCTGTAATTACAACCAGCTGCTGTCTTCCCTGACGAACGCTAATTGCCAATAATGATTTTGGAGAGCTGTAAAAATGTGCAGGCTGACGCTGGGTTCGCATGGAGCAAGGGAGGGGAGCAGCTCGTAGCAGTCTGGCTGTGGCATCGACGGTGGGAAGACGCGGCGCTAGGCTAATCTCTGCTGCTGGCTTATCAGAAGCTCGTAGCAGTCTGGCTGTGGCGTCGACGGTGGGAAGACGCGGCGCTAGGCTAATCTCTGCTGCTGACTTATCAGAAGCTCGTAGCAGTCTGGCTGTGGCGTCGACGGTGGGAAGACGCGGCGCTAGGCTAATCTCTGCTGCTGACTTATCAGAAGCTCGTAGCATTCTGGCTGTGGCGTCGACGGTGGGAAGACGCGGCGCTAGGCTAATCTCTGCTGCTGACTTATCAGAAGCTTGTAGCAGTCTGGCTGTGGCGTCGACGGTGGGAAGACGCGGCGCTAGGCTAATCTCTGCTGCTGATTTATCAGAGGCTAGCAATCTGGGAAGACGCGGCGCTGCTGCTGACTTATCAGAAGCTCGTAGCATTCTGGCTGTGGCGTCGACGGTGGGAAGACGCGGCGCAGGCTAATCTCTGCTGCTGACTTATCAGAAGCTTGTAGCAGTCTGGCTGTGGCGTCGACGGTGGGAAGACGCGGCGCTAGGCTAATCTCTGCTGCTGACTTATCAGAAGCTCGTAGCATTCTGGCTGTGGCGTCGACGGTGGGAAGACGCGGCGCTAGGCTAATCTCTGCTGCTGACTTATCAGAAGCTCGTAGCATTCTGGCTGTGGCGTCGACGGTGGGAAGACGTGGCGCTAGGCTAATCTCTGCTGCTGACTTATCAGAAGCGGCAGTCACCTGTTTGCCGTGGTCTTTTCATGAGCCGGTGACAGCCTTATTACAGTCACAATGTGCAGGCGGAAATTTCAAGGTCCCACATGAGCTGCGGTCCTTACGAAAGGCCGTACGTGGGAAAGAGAGGAGGGCGGATCAGGTGAGCGGGTGAGCCAACTAATAAGACAACTCATTTTATAATTAAAAGACAACTGAGCCGCTAATTAATAAATGGTTAGCTGTGTTTGCCTGTGTTGCTCTAATGAAGATGCCACCACCACCTTCGTGACTCTGGCAGGGTGAAATTGAATTTGACCAAAACGGGAGAAAAAAAATAGGGGATGAACGTGTTACGGAGTTGAGGCTGGGCCAAAAAAAAATCCCATAATGCAATCCAGCACAGCATGGTACCACAGTACACCTGGCACAAACACACGACTGGTAATACAACTCTATAACCTAAACATGATGTGGTTTCTCCACAGGAAATTTGATGCCGATTAACGTATACGTGAGATACATTTGGTATTTCGCTGTTAAATACATCTAAATTAGTTTTTAACGTTATAACAATGTGTGAAACAAAGGAAATTCCCCTTATTGGTCAGAGGTGATATATTTATTTGACTGAGTTCCAGATTTCAATATAAATACAGGCCATTTTGTTACTAATCTGGACATACCATTGATTCTTCCCACTTCTCCCAATCCATTGACCTCAAAAGAGGAGACTCTCAGAAAGAGAGAGAGAGAGAGAGAGAGAGAGAGAGAGTGTGAGAGAGACCAAGAGAGAGGGAGAGAAATAGCTCTGTACATTCTTTTCATCTTCATCTGTTGGGGGTATTGATTGTTCTTTTGTCAGGAAGACAACTGCATCGTAATAGCGAGAGAAAACACACAGATATGGCTGTCGGTTGCATAAAGGCCCTATATGAAAGGCTCTGTCGATCGTTTAGAGTGCACACTGGACCGTTATCTCTCCCACCCAGCATAAACTGTGAAGATAAAGTCATTCTTGCAGCATATTTACCGAGCACCATCAGGGTCGGCTACTTTCTGATACTGAAGTGATAGCACTTGAACTCAGCCACTCTAGCTTTTCGGTGATATAGTTGTCCTAGCGCATGAATGTTCACTCGTAAATGACAGACTTTTGCTACCGTGGTAAACGTTTTAGGATAGGCTTCGCTTAAAGGGACAGTACACTCCAAAAGTCCAATTTTGTCCGATGTTTTCTCACCTCAAAGGTAGTGTAATATCAAGCTGAATCTAAGTGCCAGACCATCTGGTTTGTCGTTCCAGCTATATGCTGCCACGATCCAAAATGAAAGATCAGCAGCGTGCTATTTCTAGATTTGCGGTGTTTGTCTTGTCTAATCATTTAAATGTAAAGCACCTAGCTAGATCTACAATCAACATATCGACGTTAGAATACGTTGGAGATCTGAAAACATTTGATGAACACTGATTTTGGAGTGGAACGTCCCGTTTCGATTACAACACGTAACCTGGCTTCACACAAACACCATGATGAGAAATACCCAACTTCCAAACGAGGTCAGTCATAATATGTGACTTATTGTGAGGAGTAAGTCTGACCGTGAGAAACACAGTTAAACATGTACATAGTTACCACATCAAAAGGAAATAATCGAGAGAGAGAGAGAGAGAGAGAGAGAGAGAGAGAAAATGGACAAGAAAACAAATCTGACCCGCAAGGAACTTTGAACAAAAATGAATAACCAGTAGCAAAAGTTCACATTGAGAACACCTATACACTTGACTGTGAAGAGGTTCGTTTTATGAGCCCTAATGTTTGCGAGTGAGAGCTTTGAAACACTTTTAACTATGGGAACCTTTTACAACAACATCATGTAAAAGTACTTCTCTGGGACGGCTATGTAGTGTTTCTGATTGGTTTGCATGTTTATTGCTGTGTGTCCACATGGTAATTGCTATTTGGTTTGTTTCTTTATTGTAGGTACCACCTAGAATTAGACTGTTTACTTGCATGTTGGAGTTTAGATATGGTTTTTGAACAGAAAGCAATTTGAGCAGGAAATATTACATTGAGCTTGGGGGAGTAATAAAAGATATGATATCAGACTTTGGTGATGTGGGATGTGTGTTTAATAGCTTTCTTTGTAATATTGCAATATCCACTGAAATATGTTGATTCAACCCCCACACGGTTGTTCTGTTTCCTGAAGGGCCTCCTTGAAAATGATTTTATTTTTGTTTGGGAGAGCTCGGGAAAGTACACTCAAATGACGTCATGCCAGATCTACGAAAACCTTTCTCCATGTGGTAAAAGTTACTCCTAAATTCCTTTTTTGAGAAGTCTTGTGTTACAGGCCATATCACATTTTCAGATAGGCCTCTGATTTTCTGTTCAACAAGTCAGCAAACTACTAAGGGGGCACAGCACATGATTTCTGTCCAGCTCTAACAGTCTTTTCAGGTCAAACCAAATGCCTCTTCAACATTCTCACCATTTAAGCATGTGTTTCCAACACTACAGTTAGACCTGATTTACACTGAAAGGCAAGACAATATGAATTGTTTACTTCCTCTCAAATAAATTGATAACATCTCACATCAGTCCCTTTGAAATTTATACTGACTGAACATCGTGTCAAGGAAGTCTATCCCGTAGAAATCGGATCTAGTAGAATCTAATAGAATCCTCACCATACCAAGTCAGCCACTGTGAGTGTACCAATGAGTTTACTAGACAAATTGTCGGGGTTAGAGGTTCCAAGCCCTTTCTATATATTATATTTCTATGGCCTAGCCAGTCTTGCTGGCATCGTATCTAAGCTATCAAGATGTCTAGAGGTTCTGGGCGGGGAAACCCTGGTCTAGAGTACTTCTGCATATTTGGTATGTAATACCTGGCCTATGGGCCCTGCGGCCCTTCCCTCCAAGGGTTATGAGGACCTGTCTCAGTCTGTGTGATAACACCATGCATGGATAACCGAGTGAAACGCCATCAGATACTGAAATTGGCGGCCTTACAGGAAATGAAATTTTATATTAGCAACCTCAGAGTGAGAACAGGGAGAGAGAGAGAAAAAAACGGTGAGCATAATTGAAATGGGAAGTGTTCAGTGGGGAGAGAAATTGAGATGTTGTCACCAACTCGTCTTTATCGTCATCTGGGCACTGTGCAAAAGCAATTAAAGAGTCAAAAGGAATGTGTGTGGATTCATGCAGGATCCGAGAGTGCAGAACGCTAGTCAGCAAGGCATTTCTGGAGGATGAAAAGTATTGGATGAAGAGGACAGATTGGAACAATTTGCCCTATATAAATACATCAAAGTATGTGTTTAAAAAAAAAAGTATTGTTCAAAATGAAAACACTGTAGAGTATTGGTTTAATTTGTGTTAATGTAAGTTCTGTACAATAATTATCCCATGTTGATTTGAGAGAAGATTTTGTGCAAAATTGAGTCAAAATTGTTTGTGCGTTTGCATCCATTGATATGGTGTATCAAAGAAACGTGCAACAACGCGGCTAATTGTTTTGTGGCTTTTGTTTACTACACTGTCGTGCCGTGACCTTGTAAGGTTTTGATCTACCAAGTCTAATCTAGCTATTTCTATGTTGGATGTTCAAGGATATTCTCTGGCGTACCTCAATATGATAAATCTTGTCATTTTCTCTTTTTTTTTATGATACTGCATAGAGATTAAAATGGGCCAAGTATGACTGATGCCACGAGCAATAGCGCTCAAATTACAAACCATGTGGTGGAAAAATGGGACTGATACAAGGCGAGAGTCACCAGGGGGTAGGGATGTGGGAAGAGAGATACACTTTCACAGACAATTCATCAAGCCCTCTTTTTTTCTCTCCCCTCCAACAAAGTTGGCCTTGGCTCTCCGTGCTACAAGCCTCCACGGTCAATGGAAGCTCAATCAGATGGTAGATTACGGTTGGGCTGACAACGACGGTCCCAACGGCTCGCCATCAACCGGAGAGAGAGAGAGAGAGGGATGGAGAGAGAGAGGGATGGAGAGAGAGGGATGGAGAGAGAGAGGGATGGAGAGAGAGGGATGGAGAGAGAGAGAGAGGGATGGAGGGCGGGAGAGATGGCAAGAGAGCGAGAGAGAAAGAGAAAGAGAGATGGAAAGATGAATCAAGTGAACAGAGAGAATGAGTGAACGAGGAAGCGAGAGAGAGAGAGTGAGAGAAAGGAGGAGTGCAAAATGGTGGTGGCTCGGTGGGGGGGCACATGCTAATGAACAGGTGGCGGGGGAAGAGAAGGTTAAGCCCGCTTCTGTGGTGGGTGTCTCTGGAACCCCGTGCTGTGTGGACAGATGTGTGGATGCCATGCTCTCTCTGTCTCTCTCTATCTCTCTCCCTCTCTCTCTCCAACTCCAACTCCCCTCCTCCATCCTGTCCCGACAGGGCTGCCAAACCCTGCTAGCCTGTGTTCAAAACGCACTCATTTATTCCTTTCTTTTCTTTGTTATTTTTGGACTCAGAATACACTACAAAAAAAAACCATCTCTCTCTGAGGAAAATCACGTTTCTGGTCTCCCGACTCATTTGTTCTTCGCCCATATACGTCGGAGAACAATGTGCGGAAATGTGGTTGATGGGTTGGCGCTCGGCTCCGGTGTGCCGGTGGCGTCAGAACAAGGATTAGGACTCAAACTAGCTTTTGTTTGAGTTGTTAAATTGCTTAGGGAGCTCGTGACAGGTAGTAGTCATGAGTAAATGTTACTGGTGCTTGAGGCCTTTTGACTACTCCGGTACTCAGGATGTTGTCAGTGTGAGCAAACACGTTCCGTTGGGTCGTTGTGTTCGCTAGAAAGACGTTTGACTACGGGGTGTATGTGGCAGGTGTTTCCATATCACATGTGTCTGTGAACCTTTGTTTCCACTGTTAGCTCCCCCAGACATGATTTATCAATCAAAGGACAAACGAGTTAAGGGTTGAAGTTATCACCAACTTTAGCGGAGACATTGGCTGTATAATCAAACTGTCACAAAACCGCTAGAAACAGATTTCACAAGCCCCGATGTGTGGAATCGGCCTACGTGTGGGCGCAGCTTCACTGAGTGGAAATCACCTGTGTTGGCACAGCACAGGCTGCAGCGTGTCAATGCGCACAGAGCTGCTCTGCACCTGTTGTCACACACACTCACGCGCACAAACACACTTACACAGAGACACACACACACACAACAGATGAGAATCAGTTGACAGAATCGCCAGCCGCATCAGATGCGCCCACTCCTGTTCCATTCATTAACACGTGACTGCAACCGCCTGGCCTGAGGCCTGCAAACAGTTTCACGCCACTGAGCAAAACCCCCTGCAAAGTAAACAGAGAAAAACAGAGAGAGAGAGAGAGAGAGAGAGAGAGAGAAAGACAGAGAACAAGAGACAGAAATAGAGACAGAGGAAGAAAGAGAGTTAGAGTGAAACAAACGGTCAGAGAGAGAGAGAGACAGATGAGAGAGAGAGACTGAAAGAGGAAAACAGAGCGCACAAAACCAGAACTTTTCACTAAAAGTTTGGCGAGCCGAGCCAAGGTTTCGGAGGTCAGCGGGGACTTTGGGATTGGTGTCGTCTGTCTGCCTGACGCCCACACGCTCTGCCCGTTCTTTCGGTGGAACGCGGCGCCACCTGCTTACATTGTGGCACAGCAGATTTGGCGAGCGGCAGGGGGCCTGCGGGGACAGATGAGCAGGCAACATGTTTCGGCAAGTTTGTTTGGAAACCTGCGGCCGCTCCGGAAAGAGTGGGGAACAGTTGTGGAGGAGTAGTAAAGAGGAGAGAAGAGGAGGATGAAGGTGGAGGATAAGGATGAAGGGAAGGGAAGTAGTAGACGGATGAGAGGGAGGGAAGTAGTAAAACAGGAGGTGTAAGAAAGAAAAGTGCTGCACTGATCAACTTCCAGCCACTTGCTTCCATTTGACTTCCTCCTCCTCTTTCTTAATTCTTTCTCCCAACCCTATAGCTCGAGTACCTGAGTCCCCCCCGGGGGCACATTTTGGTTTTGTCCCTAGCACTACACAGCTGATTCCAATAACCAACTCTTCATCAAGCTTTAATTATTTGAGTCAGCTGTGTAGTGCTGGGGGAAAAAACCTGACTTTGTACAGCTTTGTCTCAGGTCACACCTGTTTCACCTCTCCACTACCTGAATAGGCTCTGAGCTACAGGTGTATCTGCATTGTCCCATTGGCTGGTCTCAGACGAGGTGAAGAGGCCGCATGTGGAGGTCCTGGGCTGGCGTGGTTACCTGTGGTCTGCGGTTGTGAGGCCAGTTGGATGTGCTGCCAAGTTCTCTAAAACGACGTTGGAGGCAGCTTATGGTAGAGAATTGAACATTCAATTCTATGGTGGACAGTCCTGCGGTCAACATGCCAATATCACCCTCGCTCAAAACTTGAGACATCTGTGGCATTGTGTTGTGTGACAAAACTGCACATTTTAGAATGGCTTTTTATTGTCCCCAGCACATTACCTGTGTAATGATCATGCTGTTTAATCAGCTTCTTGATATGCCACATCTGTCAGATGGATGGGTTATCTTGGCGAAAGGAGAAATGCTCACTAACACAGATGTAAACAAATTTGTGCACCAAATTTGAGAGAAATCTGCTTTTTGAGTGTACAGAGTATGCCTGGGATCTGTTATTTCAGCTCCTGAAACATGGGACCAACACTTTACCAGTTGCATTCATATTTTTGTCTCGTATATAATGACATGGTTTATATTACCCAACTAAAGCAAGGAAGCACTGAGTTCTGTAGGTTGAATGGTAATACACGAACACAGGTGTTCATGTCTATAGAGATGTCATTCAACGGTCTATAGGCTACTTAACCTCTGTGTTGCATAATGCTGATGGTTCAATGGCTGTGTTGATGTTTATTTCTCATGAATTACTCTCAGTGTCAGACTGGTATACTCCACGAGGCATACTACTAGAAGCATAGGCTTTACTTTGATAAAAGTTGACAAGATCCAAAAGCGAGTGCACAGGATAAAATGAGCATCTAACTGAATTTGAATTGTAATGCCTTGAAGTTTCTTTTGAATTCTTTAAAGTTCCAGTAAACCATGAGCGAGATTTCAAAACATTTAAACAATGTCTTGCAAATGTCAGTTGTGATACCTTTAAATGACACGTAATACTTGTATCAGTTCAGATTCATTAAGTAGTATCTTCAATGACTTTATGAGTCAACATCACATAACTTCATGACTTCCCCTAACCTCCCACTAACCCAAAACTGACACATCTTTCCCATCATTGGCACATGATCCCAGAAGCACCCGAGCATGACTCATGAAAACCAATCCAAACCTCAGATAACCCTCTTTGAACGTCTGACATCATCAGTGACCATCCACCTCGAGCATCTTATCTCTACATCACCTTCTGATGGGAGAGAGATAGAAACAGTGAAAGAGAGAGAGAGAGAGGTGGGGTGAGAGGGGGGTGAGGAGTGTAGCGAGCAAAAGTGCATGCATAATATTTAGGTGACCTACTATTTAAAGTTTACCGCAACTGTCTGTGGTGACAATGTTGTGGGTGTGTGAAGTAAAAGTGAAACAAGAGAGAGAACTTTTTGGGGGAACTTTTTGTGTCATTTTTACTGTTCATTTCACGTTTGTGTATTATCTATTTCACATATGTCTCCCATGGAGGGAGGGAGGGAGGGGGTGGGTTTTCACCAGCTATATCAAGTTTCGAAGCTTCCGGAACTATAGTGCACGAGTTGGTGCTCTTCTAGTTCCTATCATTTTTTTATTCTCTTTCCGTCAGCAAAGAAATAGCCCTTATTTAGTTTGTGATTGTTCTTGAAAACTTTCCACAGACAGGAAGAGCACTAGAGGTAGACTAGAGGATGGTAAAAGTGGTTTCCTCTCCACAGTCTTGTCTTTGGCGGAAGTCAATTGTTTTTTTATTCAGCTCTTGAAAATGGATGTCAGAATTCGAAAGCACTCTGCATTTAATTTCAGCACACACAACCCTGTCAAAAATACTCAACAGGAACGACTAGCATTAAATCAAACTCAGCCCCACAACAAGTGAGTAAATCCTCTGCCATTTCAATGTATCACTGCAATGGTTGAATGGTCACTCCGGGTACAAGTTTCAGGACTACGTTGTCGTGAGTGTGAATAACAGTAGAGGGACACGTCCGGATCTACTTCCTACTGATTTCTTCCCAGAATAAAATTGAATTTATTAGACAGGAAACACAGGACGCCCGACAAGTGAGGGGAGAAGGATATTAATGCCCTTCAGTGCTGAGTACTAATGCGCCCATGATATTTATGCACAGGCACAACAGTACTAATCAATCATTAATATTCCAATGGTCGTATCTCGCTCTCACACACACACACACATAGACTCAAATGCAACTGCACACACTTGATACACAGAGACAGGCAGCTCTGTAGTCACGTAAAGAGAGAAAGGTCAAAAACAATCTGACATTTGCAAGTCTCATTGTATCAGACCCAGCACCAGGATAAAGTGACTAAGGGGGAAGTTGAAATTGGAGAGGGGGCAATATTTTGCGGGATTCTTGCATTGGAATTATATTAAATTCTGCTTATATAATCACACCATACCACAATAAAAATAAAGTTCAAATGTGAGTGCTTTTGACATCTGTAGCTGATCGCTGCTGCACTGTATCAGCACAATGGACAACGCCCTACAGCTAGGTCGTTTTGGTAATGAATATAGGCTACAAGATAGATAGGGCAAATCCGCTATTACAAACAGCTTAGCCGTACACACAGCTGTCATACCAAAAAACAATGCAGCGAACGACTGAACAGAACAAAACAGTGGTACCAAGTTGTTGGCCTAGTAAACAAAATATCGGATTGATAAAGGCATGACACAATCTATAGTATATTTAGGCTAGTTACATTAATAGTAAACAAAAGCGATTAAGAAAAGGCGAATGGAGATCCAAATAACCAAAACATAAGCTACAGCCTACTACAGTGAGATGCAGCCACGCACGGCTGTCTTGACAAATACATTACCTGCAGCTAAGGGTAGGATTCTAGGCTAACCTGGGTTAGCTGTTCCAAGATCATCAGGAATAGCCAGAGGTGGAGACATTATTCTGGCAGCGCTTCTGGAAGGATTGGTAGGCTCTGCACACGCTAGCTGGAGCTTGGCAGCATTATCGCTAATAGACTTGGAGGCGGCCCCGGTGGTTTGATGGTGGTGCTGCTCATCACTCTCCTTCTCCTTTGTTTGGGTACTTGGCGAAGCCAACGTCTGAAATCCATCGTGGCAGATTAGCTGGTTCGAGCTAGCTAAATAGGCTCAGGCTATTAACACTAACACTTTTGAAAGCTAACTAGCTAAGAGTGAAGCAGCTTCAACTGTAAACTTGACTCCGCCTAGGGCTTGTTATAGTGACTGTATTACTGCCACACCGGCTGTCACGAGTCATGATTGCAGCCAAATTCCACGTGACCGGTGAGTCACGATAACTATGCTTCCTCGAAACTGCTCTCTGATGCCGCTGATGGTCATTAGCAGCCTGCCAAACTTGCTAACGGCTAGTCACTAATGGATTGGCGGAGTTTGATCACCTATTGCACAGCAAGAGCCAGCTCCTCATAGCTGGTTGATGCATGGAATGAAATAAGTGTTCCTATAAGAACATGTTGTGCAACATTTTCTACACGCAATGCTACGCTATTGCTTGAGAAAACAGAGTTTTGGTGGCCTCTGTTAAAAAGAGGAGTTTCCCATCAACTTTCTATCGACTAGGCCAACTATATTTATTTCTCAACTTTGCTAATATTAAACACAATGCTTTGCTAAAAGAAAAACATTCTCCATTCGCTATTCCAGTGCATGCGGATTATGTATTTTTTCCCCCTGTCCCAACAGGTGCATGATAATGGCCCAAACTAATTTCACAACTGATTTCCCACTGTAGATGAATGGGAGGAGAGCCATGGAATGTGTATGTTTGCCATTCAGAGGGTGAATGAGCAAGACAACATATGTAATAGCCTTTGAACGGGGTATGGTAATAGCTGACTGGCGCACCGGTTTGAGTGTGTCAAGAACTGCAACGCTCCTGGGTTTGTCACACTCAACAGTTTCCCATGGGTATCAAGAATGGTTCACCACCCAAAGGACGGCATCCCTGTGGAACGCTTTCAGCCCCTTCTAGAGTCCGTGCCCCGATGAATTGAGGCTGTTCTGAGGGCAAAAGGGGGTGCAGCTCAATATTAGGAAGGTGTTCCTAATGTTTTGTACACTCAGTATACTATATATTATTTAGTATATGTAAAGACAATATTAAATCAATAATAGTCTGATGGGTGAGAATATTATCACTTCTGAATGATGTCCAGCGTGTGCAGTCTAAGGCAAAAAACAGCGCATGCATTATATATATTTTTTTTCAAATCATAGTCACATGCATCGCGTAGACCAGCCCATAGGCTTATACCTTTCAATAACGTTTGTATCAGAACTAAAGTGGCCAAATAACTCCAAATGTACCCTATAGGCCTAGGACCCCTCATAGCCTACAGAGGCTAGTGAAAAATGTGTTCTTATAAGCCCAATCAATGTATGTGAAAACAGAGTTCTGACTGGCCACTGTTTAAAAGAGGATCCCAGATTTCTCGTGCTGCTATTTATTGCTCAGTTCTTCAAATTAAAAACATGACTCTGCTCACAACCGGTGTAACTAGCATAGTAAAAACGTAACCACACATAACCTCCATTTGCTATTCGAGTGCAGACTACAGATTACATTTTTTTGGAGGGGGGGACAATTATTTAATAAAAAATAATTCCACACATATATTAGTAGGCTATATGCAAACACCAGATTAAATTGAGGATAGTCTGATTGGTGAGAATATAAAGTGCTTGTCAAATTGTGAATGAGAGACTGATGAAGTGCGTGCAGCCTGCACAAGAAACAGCCCAGAGCGCTTGCCTTTCATGTGAATTTTTTCAAATCATCACTGGTGTCGTATCATGCAGCTTAGAATGTATTGGAAATGAAAACATATAGCCTAACATTTGTATCACAAGAAAAGTTGCATATATAACTCTAAATTAAGCATATAAAAGGACCTGTTTCTTTGTTAACTGCTCAACACAGAATAGTGAGCGCTCCCTTGAATATCGTTTGGGAAAAATATCCTTTCTATTTTATTCAGCTATGTTGAATTGTATTCTTCTTACTATACAATAATATAAAATAATGCAGCGGGAATTATAAGATAATCTTGTCTGCTAAATGAACTAGAGCAGCCCACAGGCATATGGCATAGCCAGATCAGGGCCTAACAAAATGATGACTCAGAATATGCTATTTTATTCTTCTGAAATAGGCTACATTTTATTCATATCGTAATGTTTTTTATTTTTTGACCTGCCTAAAATAAATAATGGATTTGTTGTGATGGTGTTGGCCCTTCAAACTCAACTCTGGACCTCGAAGCCAGTTCCACTGTGATCTTTCATTGTTGCCCTCAAATCAGGGACTGATTTAGTGAGTGTAATTAATGATCAGGTAGAACAACTAAAAAACAGCAGTAAGAGTTGAATACCCCTGGTGTAGGCTATATTAAAGGGACATTTCACAATTTTTCAACTTCATATTTATCATCTCCAGCACCACCCCAACATTGACATTTGTGAAAATGGCGCACTTCTATGTTTTGCAGTAAATAATATAAAGATAAGTGTTTCCAATGACATCATCGACCAAATAGTAGACAATTAGTAGGCAATGCCGACTCACAACTGGTCGAAATCACACGATGTACACCGATGATGTCATTGGAAATACTTATCTTCCTCTGTCTTTTTTACAAAACATAGAAACTCTCAATTTTCACATATGTTGATGTTGGGGTGGTGCTAGAAATTATTGAAAAATTGTGAAGTTTCCCTTTAAATGGATTTATTGACTTTTGAAAATGTAGATGTTCAAAAGATCTGCATCAGTGGCCTGTAGGCTCTGTGTTGAAGCCTAGAGATGCTAAATGTGTTCATGTTAATTAGCAGTCAATTACTGTGAGACCGACATTTATTTGCATGACAATCACCGGCTGACAAAATTTCATGAACGCCACAGCCCTAACCCCGCCCTTCTAAATAAAATATTACAGGCAGAGGCGTATCACGTTATTCACTTAGCCTACAACAGAGATGAGAAGCGTTTTTTTTTCTTCAGATTTGTATGGACACCCAAAGGAGTCCTGTCTAACTACCCAGTGAGTTTCCATAGCCCCCCTGCACACAACGCAACGCGCCCTGTCCATTGTGCTGACACAGCGCAGCGGAGATGCAGATTTTTTTGGTGTCGACCTGTCACTCAATCATTGTAACTTTTTTGCTATTTTAATATAGGGACATGAAACTAGAACTAAGGGGGATAAAGTTTGAACTGAGGGGGGCTAAGCCCATTTGTGGAGCTGGGTTCGCATTGTATCTGTTGGGGGGAGGCATCGCTCTGGGATTATGTGCTTGTAACATGTTGGAGTCTCTTTTTCACTTTCTCTCTCCCTCTTCTCTACCTCCTTTCTTGTCTCTCTCCCTCAGCTCTCTTGATCTTTTCCTCTTCCAACCACCCTCCACTCTCTCTGTCTCTCTCTCACACTTGCTCTCCCTCCTCTCATCCCCCCCTCCTTCCCTCCCTCCTCCGATCATCTCTCTCCCCTTCCCACTAGATCTCATGTACTGTACAGTAGTTATGCAGCTGCTGATGATACATGGCTGTGGTTTTGTCTTATGGACTGTTCAAACTGCCACTCTAACTCTCTCTGACCTCCACACACAACCCAGAGGAGACAAAATCACATTAGGCCAATACAACAGTGGAGCCAAAGAACAGTCTTCTCCCAAGTAATCACATGTGTAAGCAGCCTGAGCTTGTTAAATGCTAAATCTCATTTGGTTTTTCTTCCTTCGCTGATGCAACTTTAAAGGGGATTGGAGGGAGGTGTGAAGGATGGGGGGGAATGTGTGTTATTGCCTTATTGCTTTTACTCAATGCTGTGAGGCAGGCCAATAATTGTGCAATGTTACAGTTTTATTGTTCCCAGCTGCTGGAATCATTACTAAAATGTCAGCGAGACGCAACATTTCCTGTGAAAATTAACGACAGTAATCACTTCTCTCTCCCAGCGCTGTGTTCGCGCTCCTCTGAATCTAACCACCACACGGTGCAACCTATGAGGTACAAGCAAGGCTTCTTCATCATCTTTATTGAATTCCTTCCTCTCCCAAACCGAATCACGGTAAACACACACTGAATCATCCTCTCATAGACTGACTGGCTGCAGCTCCTCCTGGCTCCTTGGAAATAATAAACCTCTCCATCCTAGCTAATTTTATTTTGGTCTAGACTTCATTAGGAACCCATTGTACTGCAGAAGATTCTTATTATGTGTCGCTCTCAGTGCTGGAGATATAGTTGTGTCACACACACAAAAAAATGGTCTCTGTCCTCTCCCTACCTCCTCTTCCTCCTTATCATCATCCCTTCTTGCTCATCTGTTCAGGTGAATGCCCTGCAGTGGTACAAGGGCTTTTGAAGGTGTTGCAGGACTAGGGTTGCAAAGCTACCGGTAATTTACCAAAGTTATTGGAATCTTCTGTCATTTTGGTAATTAACAGGTAATCTATGGCAATCTTTCTCATTGAACTTTTTGTCATCGTGTAAGTTCATTATGTTACATATTTTGCATGTGACAAGGCCGCACAGAGGGCCAGAGATTATTACAGACACCTGATTATCTGAATTACCCAAAAAGGCCAATAGATACATTTACATCAAAACCTTGAAAGTTACCAAAATTCTGTCAGTTTACTCGTAAACATCGAAAGTTTCCAGTAATACTCCTTCCCTTTGCAACCTTATACAGGACACTTCCCTGGCACCACAGCTGAAGTGAGAATGGGTGCATTGTGGGTGAAGGGAGAGGGGAGATAAAATATTAGAGTGTGGGGTGGGTGAGAAGAGAGAGTAGAGTAGAAGTTAGAATCGTGTATGGATGGAAGAGAGAGAGAGGATGTGCCATGGAACTTAGGATGCAGGTTGTGGTCAAAGCAAGAGGTTAAAGTGGAAACATTGGGCTCCTACTACAAAATGAACTTAACCCGTGTGTTGTCTTAAGGGTCAAAAATGACCTGCCACTATGTTTAACAGCAGAGAAAACGCCCTAAATTATATTTTTTTCAACTTGAAATTTGATTACTTTTCCTGGAGTGACCCCAACATTACAAAAGTGAAAAAAAATCGCATTTGTTCATATCTCCATGGAAGATGTACATCACCAGGGTAAAAAGATCATCTAGACTGCCGGGTCTAAATCACTTACACACCACAAAACATACACACACACACACACACACACAATGAGAAACTTTCTTGTGGATGTGCAGCATCTCCCCTCCACGACTCAAGTTCACAGACAAAATAACAACTATTTCAGACAAAATAAACATTTCTTGAAAGCATTGTTTACTAATGGGGAATGCAGTCAGAGGCTATAAAGGTGCTGCAGATGACAGTCCCCACAGTTCTCTCTTTGCTGAAGCCATGAGTGCACGTTTCAGTGCCCAACAGGTCGTAGATCTGATTTTTTTCAGATGTCCAAGGAGGAACTAGAGAACAATGATTTAGAAGAGGAGGAGGTATCTGAAGAAGAAGATGGGGGAAGAATACAACCCAGAGCACGATGCATCATCTTCAGATGAAGAAGAATACAACCCAGAGCACGATGCATCATCTTCAGATGAAGAAGAATACAACCCAGAGCACGATGCATCATCTTCAGATGAAGAAGAATACAACCCAGAGCACGATGCATCATCTTCAGATGAAGAAGAATACAACCCAGAGCACGATGCATCATCTTCAGATGAAGAAGAATACAACCCAGAGCACGATGCATCATCTTCAGATGAAGAAGAAATCCCCCAAGCTGAAAGAGAGAGAGAGAGACATTTATGTCAAAGAACAGAAAAATAGCATTGTCCTTGTCACCACATTACAACCAAGGGCAGGATGGCAGCACAAAATGTCATAAGGATGACCCCAGGGCCCACAACACATGCAATTGCCCATGCCCAGGACGTCGCCTCAATATTCTACATGTTCATCACACCAGCCATCGAAAAAATTATCCTGGAGATAACAAATTTGGAGGGTTTCCGTAAATATGGAGACAACTGGAAAAGGATGGATGAGATTGACCTGCGTGCCTACATAGGGCTGCAGAGAGTGGAAGGGCGATTTTTTTGTACCACGATGCCACTGAAAGCCTTTCACACTTTCTCAAGAATGCTATGATTTGACAACCGTGAGTCAAGACCTGAAAGACGTGTGAGAGATAAACTGACGGCCATAAGAGAGGTCTGGGAGAAGTGGGTGGAGTGTCTGCCATACTTCTACAACCCTGGGCCTGAAGTAACAGAAACTGATTCCATTCAGAGGTAAATTTCTATTTTCATATAATGTAAGTGTCACGTCCTGACCTTAGTTCCTTTTTTATGTCTCTATTTTAGCTTGGTCAGGGTGTGAGTTGGGGTGGGAATTCTATGTTTTATTCTGTGTGTTATATTTCTATGTGTTTGGCCTGGTATGGTTCCCAATCAGAGGCAGCTGTCAATTGTTGTCTCTGATTGAGAACCATACTTAGGTAGCCTGTTTTCCCACTTTTGTTTGTGGGTGGTTATTTTCTGTTTAGTGTGTGTTGCACCTGACGGAGCTGTTTCGGTTGTTCTCTTTTGTTACTTTGTATTTAGTGTTCAGTTCAGTTTATTAAAATGATGAACACTTACCACGCTGCACCTTGGTCCGATCCTTCCTACTCCTCCTCAGAAGAGGAGGAAAACCGTTACAGTAAGTGATTTTCACAGTTCATTTTATTATGTATTGCTGTAATATCATTGATTTTTGCGATTGTTTTCTGTGACACTGATACTAATTACTCACATGAATCTCTTTTGTCGAAACGTTGCTCTCCTTTTCGACAGCAAAGTATGGCATCAAGATATGGGTGGCCTATTTGATTACTTTACTAGTGTAGCATGTAGGCTAGCATAAAGTTAAATCAATGAGCCTCCACAGGCTAGGCAGTTGGTAGCCTAAATAGATAGATAGATAGATATTTTTCAAAAGCATTCATGATTTGTGTAAATGTAATATACCTACTATTACTCTTGTTAAACATATGAAATGCTATTACATTTGGTGAAGAACACGCGTAGCACATTCATCTCCTGTACATCTATCACTCCAGTGTTTTATTGGTATATTGTAATTACTTTGCCGCCATGGCCGATTTATTGCCTTTACCTACCTTATCTCACCTTATTTGCACACACTGTATATATACCTTTTCTACTGTATTATTGACTGTATGTTTGTTTATTCCATGTGTAACTCTGTGTTGTTGTATGTGTTAAACTGCTTTGCTTTATCTTGGCCATGTCACAGTTGTAAATGAGAACTTGTTCTCAACTAACCTACCTAGTTAAATAAAGGTGAAAAAAGAACATATTATGACTTGTTTAGGACTCGAAACTCAAAGTTAAAGACTTGAGACTTACTTGTGACTTGTAAAACAATGACTTGGTCCCACCTCTGCCTGTGACGCACAATCCAGCTATGCTTGGAAGTTGCAAGGGAAGTCGACCAGTGGAGGCCCGGAGAAGAACCAGGGACGCAGGTTGTGCTTGATGTGACAGATGGACTGAGAGGTCACGTGTGACAATTTCTCACCTCTTATGAACTCAGCCAGCAGCTCCTGAAGAGGAAGATCACCATGGTTGGCACAGTTAGAAAGAACAAGCCTGAGCTCCCCCCTGCACTCCTCGCAACAAGGAGGACAGAGGTCTTCTCATCAATGTTTGCCTTCACCCCCACTCTAGTTTCTTACCTTCCAAAGAAGAACAAGAATGTGGTCCTCCAGAGCACACTGCAAAAAACGTCTGAGATCAGTGATTGTGAGGACAGGAAACCAGCCATCATCCTGGACTAGGAGGCATGGACAACCTGGACAAGTTGATTGGAACTTACAGCTGCAGGAGGATGACTGCCCACTGGCCCCTGGTCATCTGCCATAACATCATTGATGTGTCTTCATACAATGCCTTCATGATATGGAACAAGATCAACCCTACCTGGATGACTGATAAGCGGAGCAAGAGGAGGGTGTTCCTGGAGCAGAAAGGAACTTGTAACCCCACACATTCAAAGAAGGGAGTGCCTCTGCAGCACAGCAGCCTCTGCAGCACTTGTGAAAGCTGTTCGGGGGGCTGAATCTTGTCCTGATCCACCTGAGGCTGCAGCTGGGGCAGGCAAAAGGAGGGGATGCCAATTCTTTAAAAATCTATTATCTTATTTAATGTTGTTGTTTATACACCTTGTGGGTGAGGGCAATGGTTCAAAAAATGGGAGAAGACTAGTATTCTGTAGTTGAATTCCTCATTGTACAGCATATAAGAATATATCACCATGTTGCCAAAAAAGCTCAAGACTGTTATTGTTTCCCTTCAATAACAGGCATTCAAAACTACTTTGTGCACATTTTTGCTACTTTCTTAGGCTATACAAGTGCTATATCTTGCAAAAAAAAACATGTTTACACCTATGCAGTACCTTTAGCAATAATAAACCTCTACTTTAGTAAAGAAAACAATTATGACGGGTGTCTTGTAATAAAAACGAGTGGTGTCAACTGATTAAATGCAGTCTTTCTGCATTGTGAAGAGGGAAAACCCAGATATTCACAGTTTGCTTCTTCATGCACAATAGATTTAGGGTTTAAAATTCAATTAAGCTGCTTTATTTTAGGGTTTAGTGAAGGTGGGTCACTTTTTACCCTTAGGACAATGGGAGTATACAGAATGTTAAGACGACACAAGGGTTAACTTACTTCCCCTGCATTCCACCTCAGGCCCACATTCACATTCATGTGGAGGCCTTTACGCGTCGTGCACAGGCACTTAGGTCTTGTGCTTCTCGGGAGAATCCTAAGGATTTGCATTGTTCACGCCCACATGCCCTTGTGTCTGGCGACAATGACAGCTCCGAAGCATCTGCGCCGCTGCCTTGAAAATTCCCCTCATGGAGAACCAGGGTGTATACAATGCAATGGGAACACTGTTAAAATCACTCACACAGATGTCATCTCAGAGCTGAACATAACACACAACCAGAGGCAGAGCAGGGAACCCAAGTTTCCCCGTCTGAAGCGCGCACACACACACACACACACACACACACCTCCCCACCGCCTGGTTAAGGGGCCTCTCTTACACATGCTCCCATCTTTCACAGGTCTTCTACACAAACAAACATTCCCACCACCCGCTTTGTGCCTGCCTCCTTTCTATTCTCTGTGTTCATTAAAACCTGGCTACTGTTTGATCTGCGCCACAGATAATACTCTTGCCGTCTTTCGCTCGCCCCCGATTCGACGCCCGCATATGGGGCGCAAAGAGAATTATTCATTGTTTTCACAGCGCAAACAAAAGTATTTCGTGCTCAAAGAGCAGCTGCCTTCACATAGTTAATTTAACATTTGGGGGGAATTCAACTTCATTGATGATTTGTGGAGTTCTTTCCGTGATGAGGAGGGCACATTAAAAATAGATGATCTTGAAAATGCAAAAAAAAAAACATGTAGATTTTGTTCAAAACACAGATCACCGTGTTCACAGTTCTTGTTTATCCTAAAGAGTGCATCCAAAACCTGTAAATGTTCAATTAAGTTATTACAAGTCAACAGAGACTTCTTCAGATCTTAAGATACACACACTATTCAGTGCAACATAAGCCGAAGTGGTGCAAACCCAGTATGTTGGCACCTGTCCTGCGATTTCCTTACTCCCTGAATCACTTAAATAAACTTGATGACAGCTGTATAACTACTAGGAACACACAGGTCTAGGAACTATTAGGAACAGTGTCGCCTCAACAGTAGAAATGACAATGAATCACTTTCAGTCATCAGTGTTGTTTTGTCCATTTCATTTGACCTGCCGGTTTGAGCATTCTTTTAACGACAATGACTAAATGCAATGGACAAAAGGGCCAAAGCTTAATATTATCATTGTGTAACTTATTTTCTGTAAATACAATATGCATAAAAATAAAAATAACTATATGATTTATTGTGATTTAAAGAACCGATCTCGAGTTTAATATTTTCATGGAACAAATTGTATCCCTTATACATATCAAGACCAGTTTAGTCATTTTTTGCCGCTGTTTTCATCAAGTATTTCACCAAGTGTAGATTAGTAAAACGTCAACATAAAGTCATTACTCGAATCTCCATGAGAGCACAATCAGATGGGAAAGGCAGTCATCTGAAACAACTCTCTCATAACTTTGGCCCATTATAGGATGTCAGTCACGTTGACAGTCCCCCCCCAAAAAAAAAAAAAAACAGCAGCTCTGAAATCCCATAGAGGGAACATCTTGCAACTTCACTTCCTATTCTGTTCCCATGCCAGCTTGTGTCTCAAGCCAAAATAGGAAATGAGAGTTCTGTGAACCTGGTAGACAGCACAGAATGTGAGAACTGACAGGTATGGCAGTGGCTGCCAGAATGAGCTGCTTGTATCTGCCATCCTCCAAAGATCGGACGTTCTGATTCAGTGAGCTTAGAAGTGAGCACGTCATTTCTTAATTGATGAAAAGTCGATATAGAGGTTAATACTCTATTTTTTTATTTTTTTTAAAAATTGTATTTATTTAACCTTTATTTAACTAGGCAAGTCAGTTAACAACAAATTTGTGTTTACAATGACGGCCTACCCCAGCCAAGCCCTAATCCGGATGACGCTGGGCCAATTGTGCGCCGCCCTATGGGACTCCCAATCACGGCTGGTTGTGATGCAGCCTGGACTAAACTGTTTGGGCAGAAACAAGGAACTTAACACTACACCATTTTTATCATCCTACTGCATCATTACTCTCGTCCTGATGTCTTTAAATAGATACTTCATATAGAAATGGAATGACACATTCACAATGCAACACTGCTATAGGAGGTGGGGGGAAATATCCTCTTTTTAAAAGCATTTCCCCTGTCTGTATTTCCAAGCTATAAATCACAACTCTCCACATATGAGACATAGGAGGCATCTGTACCAGCTGTAACTATTCATGGGTTCCCTGACCACCCTCTGTCCCCTATGTATTCTCTGCTGTAATATACTGTGTGCCATTTAGCAGAAGCTTTTATCCAAAGCAACTTACAGTCAGGCTTGGATACATTTTACCTATGGGAGGCCTTAGCGGAAATAAAAAATCACGACCCTTGGCGTTGCAAGCACCATGCTCTACCACCTGTGCTGTGATCCTACCACAAAGACGACTGAAACCCTAGCCAAGGCCCGTATTCACAAAGCGTCTTAAAGTAGAGTGCTGATCTACGATTAGGTCCCAGACGCTCATATAATCATACTCATTATAATCTAAACAAGTCCTAGACCAGCACTCCACCTCAGAGACACTTAGTGAATACGGGCCCAGGAATGCCAGGTCGCCTACTCAAAATCCAGACACCTTCACCTGGCGCCAGAGCCCTATCACATGACCCCCACCCCCTCTCTCAACCCTCCCAGGTCTCAGCCACCCTGGTCCCCCTCTCTCATCCCTTCCAGATCTCAGCCACCCTGGTCCCCCTCTCTCAGCTCTTCCAGGTCTCAGCCACCCTGGTCCCCCTCTCTCAGCCCTTTCAGGTCTCAGCCACCCTGGTCCCCCTCTCTCAGCCCTTCCAGGTCTCAGCCACCCTGGTCCCCCTCTCCAAAGGGTCCTGCTCTAGACGCGGATCAGGGCTTTGGTGAGCCTTCCCTCTCCAGATGAAAGGGACTGTGTTCTCCAGTAGGATTAGTGACCATTCTGTACAGCTTGATGACTAAGGAATGTTCTGCCCCCCACTTGACGACAGACTTTTAAAGAGTCTAGACTCCATTCTGTCTGGGCAGTCCAGGCTCCTGCTCGCTCCTGTCTGGGTGGGTATCAGTGTTGAGAAGCTTACAGTGGGCTACGACCGCTAAATATTCTCACACGCAATGATTTTTGTGATCTCTGAAGATATGCTTTAAGAGCATGTGTTAGTTCAGTTCAATACAGAAAACGCATTCAGTAACAGAAATTAATGAAGGAGCTCAAGCTTATAAATGACATTATATATATACGACATGGAAACTCCATCAGGTGAGGTAATCTTTGTATTTTTACAGTAGATTGGATTTTAAGAGAAATATGCTGTATCTTCTTAAAAAGGGAGAATCTAAAAGTACATCCCAGAATGAGCAGAGGAGTAGCAGACAGACTTCTAAAGCCCAGATTTCCATCATGGCCGCCCAACTCTGCTGACTCACGTGTCCCAGGGGTCCTTTTTGTGCCATAGAGGAGGCGTCCTCTACACTGCCCGAATGGATACAGTACAGTTGATTACTGTACCCACTGAGCTTAAGAAAATAATTTGGAACAATATTCCCCACCCAGGAGACCAATTCTTTATACATACTTAAGTAGGCCTATGCTGGTTGAGATAAACCACCAGCTGAAGTTAACCTTAGCATACATTTTCCTAATTTCTTCAAGGCTAGCTTTGAGTGTGGCCGGTCCTTATTACCCGTCCCCTTATTAAGATGCAGACACAGGACTATGCTAATTTCACCCTACAGCCTACAGAAGTAAAACAACAAAAAGAGGCTTCGTTAAAAAAGGGCCCATGCATTATTCAAAGAGCAGAAGGCCATAGGAATGGCTGCAGGCCAATTATAGGAACCACTGCAGGAATTCTCCCCAGTCTGCACTTTCTCTTCAAACAAAACCCCTGATATGGATCCACTTAGTATTGTCATCATTAATGTTTCATATAGAGAGTGTATGTTGGGACAGCAGAGGGCTGTTAGAAAGAAGCGGAGTGGAATGGCGTTAATTGAGAGGAAAGACCAAAGGAAGAACGAGAGAGCGAGAGTGTATTGGCGATTAACATGAAAACTGTGGAGGCAGCCCCAGGGCGTGAAGGCTGACCTATTTCTGGTAAGCCACGGTTCCTCGTATCAGTCTCTTCAAGCCCACTGTTCACTCATGTTCATACACACTCAAGCACACACACACGTACACAGACAAAACCCCCAAAGAGGTGAAGGTAAGATCAGAGCAAATATGTGAAGCATCTAGCACATACAGTTGATCTTCAAACACTCATAGAGCCACACTTGCATATGTAGCAGGTTGCTGTGGAATTGGGAAATTACCATTTGAATCATTCAACCATTCTTTTGATGTATCAGATCTTGTATTCAGTTCAAATAAATTCATTTCCTGTGTCTTATAAAACAAGTCGCAGTGTTTTGCTGTGTGTCACCTGGCGTAGCTTTCAGTACATGCACTGTGTTGTAAGATGACACAAGGTTGCTTGTAGTGTTGGATGCTAAGCTGAGTGACCCTGACCGAGTCTGACTTCTCCATTCACTATGACTCAGCATCTCACAATGATGCTACTCTGCTCTCTCTCTCTCTCTCTGAACAATGTCTCTGCTATTTGCTCTGTGTGAGTGAACACTATCATGAAGTTCAAAATGAACCCTTATCTGTGGTGATAATAGAGAGAAAAACATGATGTCATAGCGTCAGGCATTTTTTGTACGGTTTCTTGGACACTTTGCTCCATACATCACCTCGGCCAATTTCCCTTCGGCCTCCTATCCCTCAGACAACCCAAGTTCACATAATATAGTCTCTTTTCGCAGTGCAGCGGTGAAGAAAGTTGAACATATTCAATGGTCCAAATATATCAAGCAGAGAGAAAGTCAAAGATCTCCCATGCTCTATCAATGCCTAGCAGTGGGAGAGTTAAACGTCAGTGGGAGAGTTAAACGTCAGTGGGAGAGTTAAACGTCAGTGGGAGAGTTAAACGTCAGTGGGAGAGTTAAACGTCAGTGGGAGAGTTAAAGGGCAGTGGGAGAGTTAAACATCAGTGAGAGAGTTAAAGGGCAGTGAGAGAGTTAAAGGGCAGTGGGAGAGTTAAACGTCAGTGAGAGAGTTAAAGGGCAGTGGGAGAGTTAAAGGGCAGTGGGAGAGTTAAAGGGCAGTGAGAGAGTTAAAGGGCAGTGGGAGAGTTAAAGGGCAGTGGGAGAGTTAAAGGGCAGTGGGAGAGTTAAAGGGCAGTGAGAGAGTTAAAGGGCAGTGAGAGAGTTAAACATCAGTGGGAGAGTTAAACGTCAGTGGGAGAGTTAAACGTCAGTGGGAGAGTTAAACGTCAGTGGGAGAGTTAAAGGGCAGTGGGAGAGTTAAAGGGCAGTGGGAGAGTTAAAGGGCAGTGGGAGAGTTAAAGGGCAGTGAGAGAGTTAAAGGGCAGTGGGAGAGTTAA